>NC_079194.1:279622338-280222338 GCF_029499605.1 Hyla sarda | reverse complement strand
ATCCAGTTAAAACGCCATACAGGAATGTGCTAGAAAAAATAGGCCCACTGGAAGGTGTGTGTGTGTGTGTATATATATATATGTGTGTGTGTGTGTGAATATTTAAGTGCCTCCAGCTGTTGCAAATCTACATCTCTCATCATGCAACATTCTGGGAGTTGAAGTTTTGCAACAGCTGGAGGCACCCTGGTTGGGAAACACTGCCTTAGATCTTAGCACATGCACTTTATGCAGAGGTTTATAATCATTGGTACTGTGTATGTGTGTGTGTGTATATGTATATATATATATATATATATATATATATATATATTAATATAATATAATTTCAGACTGGATGCTTATTGTGGATAGTTCAGTTGACTGGGCCACGCTTCAGGGGAGGGGGGTTCATGGCCTCTCTCCAGGGTTTTGAGCAGTTTTTATTGATTTTAAAGGGGTGCTCCGCTGCTCAGCATTTGGAACAAACTGTTCCGAATGTTGGAGCAGGCACCGGGAGCTCGTAACGTCATAGCCCGGCCCCCTCATGACATCACGCCCGCCCCCTCAGTGCAAGTCTATGGGAGGGGGCGTGACAGCCGCCACGCCCCCTCCCATAGACTTACGTTGAGGGGGCGGGACGTGACATCATGAGGGGGTGGTGCTATGACGTCACGAGCTCCCGGCTCCAGCCTTTGGAATGGTTTGTTCCAAATGCTGAGCATGTGAAATAAAGCTTGTTTAAATAAAGTAATTTCAGATTCATTAATATTGGTGGTTTAGCTTTCTCTGGAATGATACAAGAGGAAAGGGGGCGACCACCTTCAGTGCACCAAGGAACTGTTCCGAACACTGGAGCTGGGAGTTTGTGACGTCATAGCCCCGCCACCCCTCAAGACATCACGCCCGCCCCCTCAATGCAAGTCTATGGGAGGGGGCGTGATGTCATGAAGGGGGGGGGGGCTATGACGTCACAAACTCAGTTTGTTCCAAACGCTGAGCAGCGGAGTACCCCTTTTATGTTAAAGTGATGACACATTTGCCCCGTCACTTTAAAACATATAGGCACATACAGTTTGTTCCAAACGCTGAGCAGTGGAGTACCCCTTTACACAAAGGGAATCTGCTTGTGGGCTCCGTGGAAAGAACGAACATGTTAATTCTTTTGGCGGATCAATTTCTGCAGCAGAATTTTCCGCTGCTGAATTTCTGCAGTGTAAATGGGTCAATAGTGAACTTATGAAGAAAGAGAGCTATGTTTGTCCATGACAGTGTTTCCCAACCAGGGTACCTCCAGCTGTTGCAAAACTACAACTCCCAGCATGCCGGACACTGGTTCATGGGCTGTTTCTGGTGTCGTAGCTTAGCTCCCTTCAGGTTGATTTTATTACAATATGAGACGCCCCCTTTAGAAGACTTTTACTGCTGCTGTTCTACTCTTGGTTGTCCAGGTTATATTCCTGATGCCACCGCCATTGTTGGTCAGTGCTGACGGTGCACAATGCTGAAGAATGATCTGCGGTAGTCAACATTCTGCATTGTTACTGCAGCGCTTGCTGATCCTGGTCACTGGAGTTTCAGGATATTTTAACTTGCCCTGGTCTAGCAGGAAAACAAGAACTGATAGCAAAAAGTCTACAAAAATGTATTTGTTACACTCAATAGAATCAGTAGAAGGTTTTCACCATTCATTTCTGTGTTTCTTACCTGTTATAAGCCTAGACGTAGTTGGTAACACAGCAACCTATAGAAACACATTGAATCCTATACTGTAGGGGCCACGGGTAAGTGATCAACTGCTGTAACATCCTGAAGTACAAGGCGGCATCTACGCTGTCCATTAAAGGGTACCTCTCATCAAAAAAACTTTTGATATATTATAGATTAATGTATGCAGAATAACTTCACAATTGCATGTTATTAAAAAATATGCTTCTTTCTATTTAATTTTCCACTTTGAAGAAATGACCACTAGGGGTCTCCCTACCAGTCCTGGCATTTCAGACTCATGCTGGAGTCCTAAACACTACGAGCTGCCAGTCTGCTTTGTTCACAAAGGAGAACACTCAGAGCTGCCAGCCTGCTTTGTTCACAGCCTGTTTGGCTGTGAACAAAGCAGGCTGGCAGCTCTGAGTGTTTAGGACTCCAGCATGAGTCAGAAATGCTTGCTGACAGGACTGATCGGGAAAAATACAATAGAAAGAAGCATATTTTTCATTACCATGCTATTGGAAAGTTATTCAACATTCATTAATCTAAAATATATCAAAAGTTTATTTGATGAGAGGTACCCTTTAAGAAAACAGGTGACGCTCGGACCATCATGTAGTTATTGGTGGCCAACGGCTGTCCGGGCATGCTGGGAGTTGTAGTTTTGCAACAGCTGGCGGTCCGCAGGTTGGAGACCACTGCTGTACGCTGTATCCCTGTGCCCGGGCTGGAAAAGATAAAGAAAATAAACTGTAACTTACCTACATTGGCCACACGCTGGGGACTGGAACGTCAGACAGCCATCAGCCTATCACCGGCCGGAGCGATGTCCCGCCCCGGCCAGTGATAGGCTGAGCCCACTGTCATGTAAGGAGCTCTGGCCGGCTTCTTATATGACCGTGGGCTCAGCCTATCACTGGTCGGGGCGGGACATCGCTCCGGCCGGTGATAGGCTGACAGCTGTCTGACGTTCCAGTCGCCAGCGTAAGGCCGACGTAGGTAAGTTACAGTTTATTTTCTTTATCTTTTGCAGCCCGGGCATAGGGATACAGCGTACAGCAGTGGTCTCCAACCTGCGGACCTCCAGCTGTTGCAAAACTACAACTCCCAGCATGCCCGGACAGCCATTGGCTGTCCGGGCATGCTGGGACTTGTAGTTTTGCAACAACTGGAGGTCCGCAGGTTGGAGACCACTGGCGTACAGTGAGTTCCCTCGCCGGCAGGGCAGTGCTTGAAGGGGACATATGTGAGTAGTACCCCCTGATCATTAATTGGGGGGAGCAGAACAGTGCTGGCGGGTCACATGATTTGGGGGGGAGCAGAACAGTGCTGGCGGGTCACATGATCTTAGGGGGAGGGGGAAGCCGAACACCGCGTGCGGGTCACATGATTGGGGCGGGGGGGGGGGGGGATTGGTGAAAATACCGTTATATACCGTGGAACCTCCGTAAGTTAAAAAAAATACCGTGATACACATATTTGGTCATACCGCCGAGCCCTAGGATGAAGCATTGTGTCCTCTTCATTCTCATGATCTCATATGTGAGACCCCCCAGTGATCATAAAGCGGGGGCCAAGTGATTCTACTCAAATCTGCTGAATGGTTTAAAGGGCTTAGATCGCAGAGGGGAATTTTTGCCATGTGATCAGCACCTCAGGGCCATTTTTGACATCTGTGACATGTTTTTTTATGTCCTGTTTTATAAACCTTGTGCCCTCTCGTCCTGGAACAGGGAAAAAGCAGTGGCTGCCACTGGAAATCAGGGAATAGAGCCGGCCATGGACTGGTAAGAATTATTCATGTGCTCCTTATATTATTATGTTATATATTCTGCTTCTTGCTGAAATGTAATTGTGGTGGTTCCAGGCTGATGGAACATGAGGACGATCCTGACATAGATGAGCCATTTGTACCGGTCACCAAAGATGAGGCAAGTGGGCAGGATCCACAAGAAATGGACACAGTGGTGGAAGGTTCGGAAGGTTCAGGTCAGAAGCTATAAAGCTGTAGTTGCATCTTTCTGTTTTCTTAGATTTGTTATGAAGGATAAAACTAGAGATGAGCGAACTTACAGTAAATTCGAATCGTCACGAACTTCTCGGCTCGGCAGTTGATGACTTTTCCTGCATAAATTAGTTCAGCTTTCCGGTGCTCCGGTGGGCTGGAAAAGGTGGATACAGTCCTAGGAGACTCTTTCCTAGGACTGTATCCACCTTTTCCAGCCCACCGGAGCACCTGAAAGCTGAACTAATTTATGCAGGAAGAGTTATCAACTGCCGAGCCGAGAAGTTCGTGACGAATCAAATTTACTGTAAGTTCGCTCATCTCTAGATAAAACCCTAAGGCTGGGTTCACATAGTGTTTTTACTGTACGTCCCAGCATCCTATCAAAAAGTGCGTTGTTACTTTAATGGCACCAACATAGCACAACAAAATAATGTTTACATGTGGGAAGTGACCTGAACTTAGGGGGAGATTTGTCAAGGTGTCTTTATAGTTAGATTCTCTTCTTACCAATCACAACTCAGCATTAAAAGGGTACTCCGCTCCTAGACATCTTATCACCTATCCAAAGAATAGGGGATAAGATGTCTGATCGTGGGGGTCCCGCAGCTGGGACCCCTGCAATCTCTGTGCAGCACCTAACATTTGTTTACAACACTGGTGGTCTGTGGCGGGAGTCATGACGTCACGACCACTCCCCCTCGTGACTTAACACCACGCCCCCTCAATGCAAGTGAAAGGGAGGGGGGGTGGCGTCGCATAGACTTGCATTGAGGGGGCGTGGTTTGATGTCACGAGGGGCGTGATCGTGACATCACGACCCCCGCCGCCCACTCAAAGCGTTTGGAACAAAATGTTCCGAACGATGGGGCAGCGGAGTACCCCTTTAATTTCTCATATTGCCCTGGTAAAATGAAAGCTGAGCTGTGATTGGTTGCTGTGGGCCATTTTTGAACTTCCTTTCTGCCTGACCACAGTGCTCTCTGCTGACACCTCTGTCCATTTTGGGAACTATCCAGAGTAGGAGCAAATACCATAGAAAACATATTCTGCTCTGGACAGTTCCTAAAATGGACAGAGGTGTCAGCAGAGAACACTGTGGTCAGACAGAATAGAAATTTAAAAAGAAAAGAACTTCCTGTGGATCATAACAGCAGCAGAAAAGTACTGGAAGAATTAAGATTTTTTATAATAAGTAATTTACAAATCTGTTTAATTTTCTGGCACCAGTTGATATATAAAAAAAATAAAATAAAAAAATAAAATGTTTTCCAGTGGAGTACCCCTTTAATGGTAATGTTTCTACCTTTTCGTGTTCTGGACCCACACCTGGTTTTGGCTTAGAAATACTCCTGTGTGATACCAGCCTAAGGGTACATTCACACATTGATAATTTACAGTCTGCAGTCTATCTGCAAATCTACCACCATTGTGGATTTTCCATGGACCTATTTAGGGTACATTCACACCATGGAATTCTTGCGGAATTCCACGGACGGATTTACGCGAGCGGAATTCCTCGCTGTGAACTTAACATTAGTGTGAATGGGTCTCCGCGAGACCCGTTCACACTGCGGAATTTCAGCAGCGGATAATTCCACCGCTGAAACTGTTCAGAGCAAAGAAAGAACATGTTCATTCTTTGCGCGAATTCCGCGAGCGCTGCATAGCAGTCATTGGTGACGGCTCAGTGCCATGCGGCCCTAGCGCCGAATTATTTTTGGTGGCGGCCGCCAGACAGAGATTCCGCAGTGTGTACGCACCCTTAAAGTCAATGGTAGGGGAACTTACAGCAGATTTCCAGCAGCGGAAAACCTGCTGTCAGTTATCAACATGTGAGCATCCCCTCAGGCCTGGTTCACACGACGTAAAATGTGCAGAATGTACATCCGGAAAACACAGGCTGACATTACGCACATTTAAATAATTTGGCGGGCACTAGGAACACTTGGAAATGCGCCGTGTTATAGACTGAAATGTTCGTGCAGAATATTCCGGCGCGTGAACATACCCAGTTTGATAAATCTCCCCAATAGTCTAGTTTAGTATGTTTGAGCCATTATAGTGAATAGTAAATTGCTGTGCATCATGGTATAAGGTGCCATTCCTTTTTTCTTTTTCTTTTTTTTATTGCAATGTTTACCTGGGATGTACAGCAATAACTCTGGTGATCGCAGCCTTATTTGGTTCATTTACTATGTTACAATAAAGGGAAGCTGTCAACAGGTTAAACAGATCTAACCTGCTCATAGGGGACACGAAGTGTACCTTTATTAACCCTCTCCGCTGCGCCATTATTGTGAATCATAAATATTTATTAAAGGGGTCCTCCAGTGGAAAACATTATTTTTTTTTTTTTTAAATAAACTGGTGCCAGAAAGTTAAACAGATTTGTAAATTACTTCTATTAAAAAATCTTTACCCTTCCAGTACTTTTTAGCAGCTGTATGTATGCTACAGAGGAAATTATTTTCTTTTTGAATTAGTTTTTTTGTCTTGTCCACAGTGCTCTCTGCTGACACCTGATGAGCAGTGGGCTGGGGGCGATCGGTGCACAATCTCAAGAAGGACATAGGCCCAGATTTATCAAACTGTGTGAGAGAAAAAGTGAAGTGATTTTCCCACAGCGGCCAATCACAGCTCAGCTAATGAGCTGAGGTAAAGTGAAAGCTGAGCGGTGATTGGTCGCTGTGGGAAAATCACTTCACTTTTTCTCTCACACAGTTTGATAAATCTGGGCCATAGGGAGTAGATTTATCAAAACCTGCGCAGAGTAAGAGTTGATCAGTTGCCCATAGCAACCAAATCAGATCGCTTCTTTTATTTCTAAGAGGCCTCTGAAAAATTAAAGACGTGATCTGATTGGTTGCTCTGAGAACCTGCACCACTTTTCCTCTTCACAGGTTTTGATAACTCTCTGTGTACCCTGTGTATATATCATAAATGTCCAGATGACACGCCCCATACTAGACAAAAGTGTTGAAAAAACATTATAAGGCTTCATTCACACTTCGTTTTTACATTACGGGTGCCGGATCCGGCTGGGGAAGGGGCAAACCGGGCTCTCCCGTGCCCCAGCCGGACCAGCGCTGAACTGCATTTACTTTAAAGAGCCGACCGGAGTCAAACGGTGACTCCGGTCGGCTCATTTTTGACCTGTATGCGGTTTCCTGACCAGACTTAAATCCGTAGTATACTACTGTTTTAGGTCCGGTCGCAAAATTGGATAGGGGTCAAAAATGAGCCGACCGTAGTCACCGTTTGACTCCGGTCGGCTCATTAAAGTAAATGGAGTACAGCGCTGGTCCGGCTGGGGTACGGGAGAGCCCGGTTTGCGCCTTCCCCAGCCGGATCCAGCACCCGTAATGTAAAAACGAAGTGTGAATGCAGCCGAAAGCCGTTGCAAGGCTTGGCATACAGGATTTCAGGAAATTGTAACTTAATCACGGCCATGCCCTACTGACGTTACGCCCCGCCCCGCCAATGCAAGTCTATGGGAGGGGGTGTGACGTGACTTCTCGAGGGCGTGGCTGTGATGTCACGACCCCGCTGCTGGGTGCTGCACAGAGATTGCTGGGGTCCCAGCAGCAAGACCCCCGCAATCAGACATTTTATCCCCTATGGATAGGAGAGAGGATGTCTAGGGGCGGAGTTCCCCTTTAATCTACAATTGTGTGAACCCATTCTTGAGCCTTTTGCCTATGGCAGGTTTTCCCAACCAGGGCGCCTCCAGCTGTTGCAAAACTACAACTCCCAGCATGCCCGGACAGCCTGCTGGGAGTTGTAGGTTTGCAACAGCTGGAGGCACCCTGGTTAGGAAACACTGGCCTATGGCTTAGCTGTGTACACAGGAGCATTTGGAGCATCTAGAAGCAATGATCTCGATTATGACACTGTGCATGTTACATGTCAGATTTATATGGAATTTGATTAAAATATTTACTTGACTTTTTATCAAACCAGATGTATGTTAGGGCTCCTTAAAGGGGTACTCCACTGGAAAACATTTTTTTTTTTTTTTTCTCAACTGGTGCCAGAAAGTTAAACAGATATGTAAGTTCCTTCTGTTAAAAAATCTTAATCCTTCTAGTACTTATAGGCTTCTGTATGCTCCACAGAAAGTTCTTTTCTTTTTGAATTTCCTTTCTGTCTGACCACACTGCTCTCTGCTGACACCTCTGTCCATTTTAGAAACTGTCCAGACCAGGAGCAAATCCCCCATAGCAAACTTATCCTGCTCTGGACAGTTCCTGACATGGACATAGGTGTCAGCAGAGAGCACTGAGGTCAGACAGAAAGGAAATTCAAAAATAAAAGAACTTCCTGTGGAGCATACAGAAGCTTATAAGTACTAGAAGGATTAAGATTTTTTTTATAGAAGTTTTTTTTTTAAATCTGTTTACCTTTCTGTCATCAGTTGACTTTAAAAAAAAACAAATGTTTTTCAGTGGAGTACCCCTTTAAAAGTGTATATATAAGGGTGCATTCACACCACGTTTTTGCAATACAGTTCTCGTATCAGGTTTTTGATGAAAAACTGATTCCTCAAAACCGGACTAAACTGTATCAAAACGTGTGTACAAATTTTAACCCGTATACGGTTTGAAAAATGATGTCCGGTTGCATCCGTTTTTTTAAAGAAAAAAAAGTATATGTTTTTAACTTTTCACTCCATTACGAATAAAGTTTCACTTGTTTGATTGATTGAAATTCCAAGAAAAAAAAACTGTGCAAAGTCCAAAAACCGTATGGTGAAAACCGTATGGAACTGTACACACATACAGTTCTGTACGGTTCCCATTGACTCCCATGTTAAAAAAAAAAAGTATACAATTTAATACAGTTTTTAATCCAGACCAAAAAACGTGGTAGGCTACGGTTTTGGGTACAGGTAAAAAAAAACTGACAAAACCTTACAGGGTGCAAAACGGACACAACCTGATGCATCTTTTGGCATACGGTTTTCAATGGAGAGTCAATGCATACGGTTTTCAATACGGTTCTGTACGGTTTTCACATTGAAAACGTATACGGGAACTGTATTGCAAAAACGTGGTGTGAATGCAGCCTATGGCTGGGTTCACACTACGTTTTCTCCCATACGGGAGCGCATACGGCAGGGGGGAGCTAAAACCTCGCGCTCCCGTATGTCACCGTATGCGCTCCCGTATGTCATTCATTCCACTGAGCCGACCGGAGTGAAACGTTCGGTCCGGTCGGCTCATTTTTGCGCCGTATGCGCTTTTACAACCGGACCTAAAACAGTGGTTGACCACATTTTTAGGTCCGGTTGTAAAAGCGCATACGGCGCAAAAATGAGCCGACCGGACCGAACGTTTCACTCCGGCCGGCTCATTGAAATGAATGACATACGGGAGCGCATACGGTGACATACGGGAGCGCGAGCTTTTAGCTCCCCCCTGCCGTATGCGCTCCCGTATGGGAGAAAACGTAGTGTGAACCCCCACCCTAAGTCATAAATTGACTCATATGGGGAGATTTATCAAACTGTGTGAGAGAAAAAGTGAAGTGATTTTCCCACAGCAACCAATCACAGCTCAGCTAACGAGCTGAGGTAAAGTGAAAGCTGTGTTGTGATTGGTCGCTGTAGGGAATTATCAGATTTATCAAACTGTGTGAGAGAAAAAAATAGAGCGATTTTCCCCACAGCGACCAATCACAGCTCAGCTTTCACTTTACCTCAGCTCGTTAGCTGAGCTGTGATTGGTCGCTGTGGGAAAATCACTTCCCTTTTTCTCTCACACAGCTTGATATATCTGGGCCGTAGACTAAGGCATTGTACAGATATTGTGGTATCAGTCAGCGATAAGTTCACAATGTCAAAACGAAATGGTTTTCTTCATGATCACTTTACAGATGTATTGACTGTTAAAGTGTCTCAACGGTGCTAACACTTTGTGTCTCTTACTGTAAAGAAACATCATCATCAATACTATTAACTGAGGAGGAGAAGGAGAGGCAGACAAAAAGGTAAGACCCTAAAAACACTGTGTCTATAACATTACCAGACATGGGGGCTCATGCAGTATATAGCCAATAGTGGTCGATGGAAATCAGGCGAGTTACCATTGTGTGCCGATTAGATCTTTTCTTTACAGGATGCCTAGGATAAAAAAAATAAAAAAAAATGTGACATGTCATAAGTATTGATCAGGTGGGGTCAGTGCTAAGACCCCCAATAATAATGGAGAGCCTATGCATGTCAGTGATCAGTGTAGGAAATCAGTGTGTGCAATGTTATAGCCCCCTATGGTGAAAATAGTGTTAATAAATGGGATTTAACCCCTTCCCTGATAAAAGTTTGAATCACCCCCCCTTTACCTATTTAAAAAACAAAACAAAAACTGTGTAAATAAACATATGTGGTATCGCCGCGTGCATAAATGTCCGAACTATAAAAATATATTGTGAATTCAGGTAGAAGAAACAGACATGGTCGCACATCTACAATCTTGTATAATGATCTGATTGCTTCTCAGCATAATATCTTAAACTAACAGGTTGTTAGTATACATTTTTGATCAAAAAGTACAAGCCCACTCGCCACGTCAAGGCCACCTATTTAGAGTGGGTCCCTAACGTCCCTAGCATAAAATGACGTAGCACTGGACGGCGACCACCACCGCCGCGACACCAGTGCCCACGGGGGGAACGACCCACTGGCAGAGCGACCCCAATGCCACTCAAACCAGTCTATGGGCCGCACCTCCTCACAGACACGGCGCCACGGCAGCAACGGACGCCGCACAGCACCACACCAGTGTGAACAAGGTGTAACAGCACACGTACCATGCTCTCCCAGTCAGACTGGGAGGCTGCTAGGAAAGAAATGGCCCTTGTGTATAAAAGTATATTGTTAACTAAATCGCTCGGTCAATGACATACACGTAGAAAAAAATTCCAAAGTCCAAAATAGCGTATTTTTGGTCTCTTTTTATACCATAAAAAATGAATCAAAAGTGATCAAAAAGTCCAATGAAAATAAATATGGTACCGATAAAAACTTCAGATCAGGGCGCAAAAAATTTGTCCTCATACTGCCCTGTACACGGAAAAATAAAGGGGTCAGAAGAGGCCATTTTTCAACGAATAAATTTTGGTGCATGTAGTTATAATTTTTTTTTTTTTTTGTAGTAAAATAAAAACAAACCTATATACATTGGATATCATTGTGGCCGTATGGACCTACAGAATAAATATAAGGTGCAATTTTTATCAAAAACTGCACTGCGTAGAAACGGAAGCCGCTTAAAAATTACAAAATGGCTTGCTTTTTTTTTTTTTTTTTGCCCCACAAATCATTTTTGTCTGGTTTCGCCGAAGATTTTGTAGTGAAATGATTAATGGTATTACAAAGTAAAATTGTTGCCGCAAAGAACAAGCCCTCCTATGAATTTTTAGGTGGAACATTGAAAGCGTTAGGATTTTTTAGAAGGTGAGGAGGAAAAAACAAAAAGTGCAAAAATGAAAAATCGCCAAAGAGGGAAGGGGTTAAAGAAAGTCTTTGATTGTCTGTGAATTCATACAACGCATGCACAACCAACCAGAAGCATTTATTTTTTTTACATGGATAATAATAGTGGGGAAGATTTATCAAAACCTGTGCAGAGTAAAAGTTGCCCATAGCAACCAATCAGATTGCTTCTTTCATTTTTAGGAAGGCCTGTGAAAAATGAAAGAAGCGATCCGATTGGTTGCTATGGGCAGCTGGACAACTTTACCTCTGCACAGGTTTTGATAAATCTCCCCCATTGGGAGCATATATGACCCCAAATACTGGGAATGAATCTTTGTGGTTGTTTGTGTGCAGGATGATGGAGCTGATAGCACAGAAGCAACAGGAGCGCGAAGAGAGAGAAAAACAGGAGCGAATCGAGCAGGAGAAACAGAGGCGGAGGCAAGGACAAGAGTTATCTGTAATCCGGCAGAAAATGCAAGAGCAAGAAATGCAGAAAGCAGTGGAGGAGAGGAGGAGGGAGAAACAGGAGGAAAGATTGGCAAGGTGAGATGGCAAAAATAGGACATATATATGAGATGAGGCTACATTATTGTAAATTATATAGGTTGGCTGGTTTTGACAACCATGGCTAAAGTAAGGTTGGTACTGGCCCGGGACAGTTCTGGGACCCAGACTCTACCCTAAAGGGGTACACCGGTGGAAAACTTTTTTTTTATTTTTATTTTTTATTTATTATCAACTGGTGCCAGTTAGGATGCATGCACACCACGTTTTCACTGTACGGGTGCCGGATCCGGCTGGGGGTGGGGAAAACTGTGCGATCCCGTACCCCAGCCGGACCAGCGCTGAAATCCATTGACTTAAATGAGCCGACCGGAGTCACCGATTTACTCCGGTCGGCTCATTTTTTGACCAGTATCCGGTTTTCTGACCGGACCTCTAAACGTAGTATACAACGTTTTGAGGTCCGGTCAGAAAACCAGATTCGGGTCAAAAATGAGCCGACCGGAGTAAAACGGTGACTCCGGTCGGCTCATTTAAGTCAATGGATTTCAGAGTCCATATTTCTCTCATGAACGCTTTGGTTTGGTAACAAAGTTGTGAAGTTTAGAGCAGTGTTTCCCAACCAGGGTGTCTCCAGCTGTAGCAAAACACTGGAGAGGGTCATTGCCATGCGTGGCCACCTCGTCTATATGTGATTGCAATTGGAGTTTAACCCCTTAACGACGCAGGACGTATATTTACGTCCTGCGCCGGCTCCCGCGATATGAAGCGGGATCGCGCCGCGATCCTGCATCATATCGCTTCGGTCCCGGCGCTCATCGACGGCCGGGACCCGCGGCTAATAGCACACATCGCCGATCGTGGCGATGTGCGGTATTAACCCTTTAGAAGCGGCGGTCAAAGCTGACCGCCGCTTCTAAAGTGAAACTGAAAGTATCCTGGCTGCTCAGTCGGGCTGTTTGGGACCGCCGCGGTGAAATCGCGGCGTCCCGAACAGCTTACAGGACACCGGGAGGGCCCTTACCTGCCTCCTCGGTGTCCGATCGACGAATGACTGCTCCGTGCCTGAGATCCAGGCAGGAGCAGTCAAGCGCCGATAATGCTGATCACAGGCGTGTTAATACACGCCAGTGATCAGCATAGGAGATCAGTGTGTGCAGTGTTATAGGTTCCTATGGGACCTATAACACTGCAAAAAAAATGTAAAAAAAAAGTGTTAATAAAGGTCATTTAACCCCTTCCCTAATAAAAGTTTGAATCACCCCCCTTTTCCCATAAAAAAAATAAAAGTGTAAAAAAATAAATAAACATATGTGGTATCGCCGCGTGCGTAAATGTCCGAACTATAAAAATATATCATTAATTAAACCGCACGGTCAATGGCGTACGCGCAAAAAAAATCCAAAGTCCAAAAAAGAGTATTTTGGTCACTTTTTACACCATTAAAAAAATGAATAAAAAGTGATCAAAAAGTCCGATCAAAACAAAAATCATACCAATAAAAACTTCAGATCACGGCGCAAAAAATGAGTCCTCATACCGCCCTGTACATGGAAAAATAAAAAAGTTATAGGGGTCAGAAGATGACATTTTTAAACGTATACATTTTCCTGCATGTAGTTATGATTTTTTTCCAGAAGTGCGACAAAATCAAACCTATATACGTAGGGTATCATTTTAACCGTATGGACCTACAGAATAATGATAAGGTGTAATTTGTACCGAAATATGCACTGCGTAGAAACGGAAGCCCCCAAAATTTACAAAATGGCGTTTTTTTTCCGATTTTGTCGCACAATGATTTTTTGTCCGTTTCGCCGTGCATTTTTGGGTAAAATAACTAATGTCACTGCAAAGTAGAATTGGTGATGCAAAAAATAAGCCATAATATGGATTTTTAGGTGAAAAATTGAAAGGGTTATGATTTTTAAAAGGTAAGGAGGAAAAAACGAAAGTGGAAAAACCCTGAGTCCTTAAGGGGTTAAGGTGTATCCATATAAATGGCCCACCCTGTATATTAGTTATCTATTTTTTGTTTTTTTTTTGTTTAATCCTCCACTTTTTTCCTATTTTTGGATGACATTTTGGTGGCTACAGAACCAATTACCAGGTTTCCATAGAGTTATGGGCTCAGATTTATTAAAGAATGTCTACGGTAGAGCTATTTTCCCACATTTATTTGGGTGGTGGGTTTGACTAGCGTTCATCTTATTTATCAAGAAAGTGCAGCAGGATGATGAATTTTGCGCAGCTCTGCTGTGGCGGGAAAAGCTCTACCACATACACTTTGTCTAGACACTTGTGAGGGAGGGGAGTAGACACTTTCCCGGGTCCTGAATTCGGCAGGTTAGGTGTTTTTACTTACTTTCACAGAGCTGCCGGGACATTTTTACTTGCATTTTAGACGCTACAATCAAATTTGATTGTTGTGTCTAAGGGGTTAAAGGGGTATTCCAGGCAAAAACTTTTTTTTATATATCAACTGGCTCAGGAAAGTTAAACAGATTTGTAAATTACTTCTATTAAAAAATCTTAATCCTTCCAATAGTTATTAGCTTCTGAAGTTGAGTTGCTGTTTTCTGTCTAACTGCTCTCTGATGACTCACGTCCCGGGGGCTGTGCAGTTCCTATGGGGATATTCTCCCATCATGCACAGCTCCCGGGACGTGACATCATCATTGAGCAGTTAGACAGAAAACTTCAGAAGCTAATAACTATTGGAAGGATTAAGATTTTTTTAATAGAAGTAATTTACAAATCTGTTTAACTTTCCGGAGCCAGTTGATATATGAAAAAAAAAAGTTTTTGCCTGGAATACCCCTTTAAAGCCAGGCAACACTGTGATTAGTGATATCTGGCATTAGAGATGGGTCTGGGTGGCAGATAGCCGCCAGGACCACCCAGCTATGACCCGCGCTCAGCTCCTGAGTGAGTGTCATAGAAGGGGAGTGGGACGCTGTCGTCCACAAGGGGTTAAAGGTTGAATTGAGGAAGGTAGAAGGGATTCCCACTCCTACTGGTAGAGGGTGTAGCTTTGCGCCTAAATAAAAGTACCTGTGCTCACAAAATAGCGACTTTTGACAAAAGTTGCAAATGATAAATACGTGACCACTGCATGGTGAAAAAGAAAAAGTTCTACGGGTAGGCAAAAAGAGTGAAACTGTCTATATCAAAAGGCGCATAAAAGTCTCTAAATATGCTGCTTACGCCTGAACTGCGCCAAAACATACACAAAAAAAAAGTCTCTAAAAATGCTCTAAAAGCAATGATAAATCTCCACCATGGTCTCAACATACAATGGTCTCTACATGCAATGGTCTCTACATGCAATGGTCTCTACATGCAATGGTCTCTACATGCAATGGTCTCTACATGCAATGGTCTCTACATGCAATGGTCTCTACATACAATGGTCTCTACATGCAATGGTCTCTACATGCAGTGGTCTCTACATGCAATGGTCTCTACATGCAATGGTCTCTACATGCAATGGTCTCTACATGCAATGGTCTCTACATGCAATGGTCTCTACATACAATGGTCTCTACATGCAATGGTCTCTACATGCAGTGGTCTCTACATGCAATGGTCATCCTGGAACCAATTAATACTTTGAGTGATTAATAATAACTTTAATGATGACTGTACATTGTGTCTCTTTGTTGTTACTTACAGAGAACGTGTCAGAGAGAAGATCGCACGAGACAAAGCAGAGAGAGCAAGAAGGGTGAGTGTGATTCGCTGTTGTCATGGTGGAGAATAAAATGTGTACAAGCTTATAGGGTTCTTTCCATTGTTCAGCAACCTCTGCATTGAGGGGTATTACCATCTTGTGGGACATTGCTGGGAAATGCCATCACTGAGGTCAGATAAGATTGGGCACTTGTTTGGCCCCATGTTCCTTTCTAAATGTTTCTGTACAGCAGAAGAAAACCAGTGATGGGGATGCAATGCTAAATCAACACTGTGCCCCTTCATTTTCGGGATCATGAGGGTCCCAGTTTGTCATAAGGTGATGACATCTTCTAGAGATATTTTGTGAGATGGGAAAACCTTTTCTTGTGGGGTGGTCACAGCCAGAAGAGTGTATTGTATTCAATAATTGCAGTTCAGATCCTGAAAGTGGGAAGACACCCTTAAAATGTAACTTAGGTATACGAATCTCTCCTCACTTCATTAGCTGGATTCTGTAAAAAACGTATCCCCTATACACAGGATAAGGTATAAGTGTCTGACTACTGGGACCCCCTGTGATCTTCAGAACGGGACACTGAGTATGAGAAGAGACGGGACAGCACACACTCCATTCTTTTTTACAGTACAGAACTCGGGTCTCTCTGGCGTTTCCATTGAGAATAATTGAAGCTCATGCTGCACACGTGCTCCTCTGAGGGCCGGGTCCTGTTCAGGAGATCACAGGTGGCTCCCGCAGTCAGACCCTTATTCCCTATCCTGTGTATAGGGAAAAGGTTTTTCACCGGATCACCCCTTAAACCCCTTAAGGACAAGCGCCGTAAATGTATGGCGTTACTTTGCGCACAGCACCGTACATTTATGGCACGACTGTGGCAGGAGCTGCGCTCGCTTCATTCATGGCGGGTCCCGGCGGCTGTCAGCCTCCGCGGACCCGCCCGTGATGGCGGATATCAGCGATCGCGCTGATGTCTGCCATTAACCCCTCAGATGCCGTGATCCATACAGTTCACGGCTTCTGTGGCAGTGCGGCACTTAAAATGGCTGATCTGATCGTCCGCTGCCGGGATCAGATCAGCCAAGATGGCGGATGGAGGTCCCTCACCTGCCTCCATCCGTCTCCCGGGGTCTTCTACACTGATCTGCCTTCCAGCAGACCAGAACAAAGATCACCGATAATACTGATCATTGTTATGCCCTATGCATAGCACTGAACAGTATTAGCAATCTAATGACTGCTATAAATAGTCCCCTATGGGGACTAAAAAAGTGTAAACTAGATTTAAAAAAAAAAAGGTGAAAAAGCCCCTTCCCCAATAAAGTTTAAAATCACCCCTTTTTCCCCATATTAATTCAAAAAAGCATTAAAAAAAAACTATAAATAATAAACATATTTGGTATCGTTTCATGCGTAAATGTCCAAACTATAAAAATAGAATCTTAATGATCCCGAACGGCGTAAATGTAAAAAAATAAATTCAGCTTTTTTGTCACATATATACGCAAACGTGGTACTAAAACAAACTACAGATTAGAGATGAGCGAATTTACAGTAAATTTGATTCGTCACGAACTTCTCGGCTCGGCAGTTGATGACTTTTCCTGCATAAATTAGTTCAGCTTTCAGGTGCTCCGGTGGGCTGGAAAAGGTGGATACAGTCCTAGGGAAGAGTCTCCTAGGACTGTATCCATCTTTTCCAGCCCACGGGAGCACCTGAAAGCTGAACTAATTTATGCAGGAAAAGTCATCAACTGCCGAGCCGAGAAGTTCGTGACGAATCAAATTTACTGTAAATTCGCTCATCTCTACTACAGATCATCGCGCAGAAAATGAGCCCTCACACATCCCTGAATACTGATAAAATAAGAAAGTTAGAGGTGGTAGCTTTCTCTGGCTGGCACCTTAAAATTAATTGGGTACAGCACGGATCTGGCATGGATAACGGTAGGAGGCGGTTTTGACATTCCCCTTCCGTATCCGGATTCCAGACACACAAAACCAGACGGGGATGCTCTCTAATACTTAAAGAGGTATTCCAGGAAAAAACTTTTTTTTGTATATCAACTGGTTCCAGAAAGTTAAACAGATTTGTAAATTACTTCTATTAAAAAATCTTAATCTTTTCAGTACTTATGAGCTTCTGAAGTTTAGGTTGTTCTTTTCTGTCTAATCTCTGATGACACGTGTCTCGGGAAACGCCCAGTTTAGAAACAAATCCCCATAGTAAACCTCTTCTAAATTGGGCGTTTCCCGAGACACGTGTCATCAGAGATTACTTAGACAGAAAAGAACAACCTAAACTTCAGAAGCTCATAAGTACTGAAAGGATTAAGATTTTTTAATAGAAGTAATTTACAAATCTGTTTAACTTTCTGGAGCCAGTTGATATATAAAAAAAAAAAAAGTTTTTTCCTGGATAACCCCTTTAAACTTCCTGCTTGGTTGCTTGTAGTATTTGCTGACCAAAAAAATCTTCCTTCTGGTAAAGCCCCTATAGATGTTTATACTTGGAATATTGCATTTTATATTGATTTAAAGCTAATCTCATTTCCAATACTTCTTTTCCAAATGTGAGAGAACCAGAACAAGATTAGAAAAATGCTGCCAATGGGCATGTAGCTAGAAACTCCTCCGCTGCCTGAATGGGCTGTAACATATTTAGTAATGTCTTCTCCTCTTCGTTTTAGTATGGAGGATCCTCGTCTGATCCCATTTCCCCTCCTGCAGAATCCCCTCTTCCAGCGTCCACACCCTCTCCATCATCACCTGTACAGGAGCCACCCACCAAGAAGGAATATGATCAGTGCCGTATTCAGGTAAATGGGGGGGAATCCATTATGTTTTATAGAGATGAGCGAACTTACAGTAAATTTGATTCGTCACGAACTTCTCGGCTCGGCAGTTGATGACTTTTCCTGCATAAATTAGTTCAGCTTTCAGGTGCTCCGGTGGGCTGGAAAAGGTGGATACAGTCATAGGGAAGAGTCTCCTAGGACTGTATCCACCTTTTCCAGCCCACGGGAGCACCGGAAAGCTGAACTAATTTATGCAGGATAAGTTATCAACTGCTGAGCCGAGAAGTTCGTGACGAATCGAATTTACTGTAAGTTCGCTCATCTCTGTTTTACATAATCCTCTGACTGCGGCCCCATTCGGCAATTAAACAGCTCTGTAACCCATTTCCGGTCCCTGTGTGCCAGCAGACGGCTCCTCCGTCCATAACATGACCAGCTATGGAGGAGCATGTGACAATACACCAGTGTTTCCCAACCAGGGTGCCTCCAGATGCTGAAAAACTACAACTCCTAGCATGCCCGGACAGCCTTCGGCTGTCCGGGCATGCTGGGAGTTGTAGTTTTGCAGCATCTGGAGGTACCCTGGTTGGGAAACACTGCAATACACTGCCTCCTCCATAGCAGTCCACTGCACACAAGCAAGGAGCAGAGGTGCAGTAGAGGCGGCAGAAAGACCTGTATTGTCACATGCTCCTCCATAAATGGCCATGTTATGGATAGAGGAGCCATCTGCAGGCACCCAGAGAACAGGGACACAGTGAAGGGGTTAAAGGGGTACTCCGCTGCCCTGCTACGGAAGCTCTGCTCCCCCCAGCATCTGGAAGTTTATTGCTCCGAATGCTGCGTGCGGGCTTCCGTGTTCGGTGCCGCCCCTCGTGACATCACGCCCGCCCCCTCGTGACGAGGGGGCGGCCCCGAACACTGAAGCCCGCACGCAGCGTTCGGAGCAATAAACTTCCGGACGCTAGGGAGCGGAGCTTCCGAAGCAGGTACCCCTTTAAACATCAGTAAGTGACTTAAAGGGGTATTCCAGGAAAAAAACTTTTTTTTTTTTTTTGTTTTTGTTTTTTATATCAACTGGCTCCAGAAACTTAAACAGATTTGTAAATTAGTTCTGTTAAAAAAAATCTTTCCAGTAGTAATCAGCTGCTGAAGTGGAGTTGTTCTTTTCTGTCTGATCACAGTGCTCTCTGCTGACACCTCTGCTTGTCTCAGGAACTGTCCAGAGTAAGAGCAAATCCCCATAGCAAACCTCTCCTGCTCTGGACAGTTCCTGAGACAGACAGGGGTGTCAGGCAGAGAGCACTGTGGCCAGACAGAAAAGAACAACTCATCTTCAGCAGCTGATAACTACTGGAAGGATTAAGATTTTTTTTTGTAGAAGTAATTTACAAATCTGCTTCTTTCTGGAGCCAGTTGATAGATTATATATATATATATATATATATATATATATATATATATATATATATATATATATATATATATATATATAATCTAATATGTGTGTATGTGTATATATATATATATATATAGTGGTCCCTCAAGTTACAATATTAATTAGTTCTGGAACGACCATTGTATGTTGAGACCAGAACTCTGGAAACCTGGTAATTTGTTCTAAAGGCAACAAAATGTCATCCAAAAATAGGAAAAAGTGAGGATTAAAGAAAAATAAGTAGATAACTAATATAGATAAAGCAAATCCTTATATATAAAAGTAAGAAAGATCTGCTGGGAGCTGTAAATCACTGTCTATTTCAGTGTTTCCCAAGCAGGGAGCCTCCAGCTGTTGCAAAACTACAACTCCCAGCATGCCCGGACAGCCAAAGGCTGTCCGGGCATGCTGGGAGTTGTAGTTTTGCAAAAGCTGGGGCCACCCTGCTTGGGAAACACTGGTCTATGTAGAGGACAGGAGCTTCTTCGGGGTCCTGTACAGAACATGAAATGTCCTAAAAAAGTAACATGGAGTCGCCTTCACCTGGTGTCCAAAGGAGCAGCTAACCCTGGTACAGGTAAAGTGTACAGAACATGTAATACCTCCCTGTACTGTAGGGGGCGCTACCAGATACCAGTCAGTGCATACACTTCAGTAATTCAGGAGCTTTACCAGTGAATACCTATTCTGATTGGTCAGTTCATTGACACGTTTCACAGATCCGGACTGTCTGTACATTGTATGTTGAGTCTGGTTTCAACTTACGATGGTCCAGAAAAGACCATTGTATGTTGAAACTATTGTATGTTGAGGGTTGAGGCCATTGTAAGTTGAGGGATCACTGTATGTATGTGTGTGTGTGTGTGTGTGTGTGTATGTATGTATGTATATGTGTGTATATATATATATATATATATATATATATATATTATATATATATTTTTTTTATTAGTTTTTTTCCTGGAATACCCCTTTAATCCATTCATTTCTATAGTTTTAGAAGGTGGCTAACCCCTTCAATATATATATTATATACACCCATAGGTGCGCCTGCTTGATGGCACGGCCCTATCTCAGACGTTTCGTGCCCGGGAACAGCTGGCTGCTGTCCGCTTATATGTGGAGCTGAATTGGCCCGGCGGTGCAGAAGAACCTTTCAACCTCTTGACCTCCTTCCCTCGACACGTTTTTACAGAAGAAGATATGGAAAAACCGCTACAAGAACTTGGTGAGAACCAGTTTGTAATCTTCCAATTCACCTTGTGTTTTTTATTAGTTTTGTTGTAGATGTCCAGTGCAGGAAACAACAGCATCACGTCCTTTTATTCCCAAAACACGTTCCTGTTCTGTTTGTAATGGTTTTGCTATACCATGTATTTTATTTACTTAAAGGGATACTCTGGTGGAAAAACCAAAAGCCAGAAAGTTAAACAGATTTGTAAATTACATCTAGAGATGAGCGAACTTGCAGTAAATTCGATTCGTCACGAACTTCTCCGCTCGGCAGTTGATGACTTTAACTGCATAAATTAGTTCAGCTTTTAGGTGCTCCGGTAGGCTGGAAAAGGTGGAAGCAGTCCTAGGAAAGAGTCTCCTAGGACTGTATCCACCTTTTCCAGCCCACCGGAGCACCTGAAGGCTGAACTAATTTATGCAGGAAAAGCCATCAACTGCCGAGCCGAGAAGTTCGTGACGAATCGCATTTACTGTAAATTCGCTCATCTCTAATTACATCTATTAAAAAAATCTTAATCCTTCAAGTACTTATCAGCTGCTGTATAATACAGAGGAAGTTCATTCCTTTTTGAACTTCTTTTTTGTCTTAACACAGAGTAGGAGAGGTTTGCTATGGGGATTTGCTCCTACTCTGGACAGTTCCTGACACGGACAGAGGTGTCAGCAGAGAGCACTGTGGTCTGACAAAACTGAAGTTAAAAAATAAATGAACTATCTCTGTATTATACATCAGATGATAAGTACTGGAAGGATTCTGATTTTTTAATAGAAGTTATTTACAAAAAAATGTTTTCCCACTGGAGTACCCCTTTAAGGCGGACCTGTCTGCAGCCTGTTTGTTAATATGTAAATTAGGCTCACGGCACAGCAAGAGTCTTGGGTTTTGCCGACCCTTCCAGGTTCATAGGAAGAGATGGGCTGGTTAACCCTTTGTTATTGCTGTGGGTAAGACAAGGGGCACTTCAGCCTCATTTTACATATTAACAAACAGACTGCTGACAGATCTGCTTTAAAGCCACTGTCCAGTACAGAGTAAAATGTCATCATACATGAGGAATGTATTGTTAAAGGGATACTCTCATCTGAACGTTTATGGCATATCCAAAGGATGTGCCTTAAAGGGGTATTCCAGGGGGGAAAAAAAATTATATATCAACTGTAAATTACTTCTATAAAAAAAATCTTAATCCTTTCACAAAAAATGATCAGCTGCTGAAGTTGAGTTGTTCTTTTCTGTCTGGCAACAGTGCTCTCTGCTGACATCTCTGCTTGTCTCGGGAACTGCACAGAGTAGAAGAGGTTTGCTATGGGGATTTGCTTCTAAACTGGGCGGTTCCCGAGACACGTGTCATCAGAGAGCACTCAGACAGAAAAGAACAACTCAACTTCATCAGCTTAAGTGCTGTGTTTGATAGCGATCACGGCACCTAAGCGCTGCAGTGACAGTGGGGGAGATTTATCAAACCCTGTGCAGAGGAAGAGTGGTGCAGTTGCCCATAGCAACCAATGAGATTGCTTCTTTCATTTTCCACAGGCCTCTAAAGAGGCCTGTGGAAAATGAAAGAAGCAATCTGATTGGTTGCTATGGGCAACTGCACCACTCTTCCTCTGCACAGGGTTTGATAAATCTCCCCCAGTGTCTCTAACCAATCGGCACCACTGCAACATATATATTTGGGGGTCTGATTGTTTAGCAGGCCCGCCGGAGATACTCTCACCTTCTCTGTGCGGGTCCCAGCTCCAATCTGCTAATAGGGCTTGGTTCAATACAGTAACCCCCCGACCTACGATGGCCCCGACATATGATAAAATCGACATACGATGCTTTTATATGTCGGGGCCATCGCATTAACTGCTATCCGACAGCGCAAAATGCTTAAGCTGCTGTCGGATAGCAGTGTAATGTGCCCCAGCAGGTTCACTTACCTATTCCCGATGCTCCGGGTCCACTTCGCGATCCTCCGGTGTCTTGCGCATCTTCTCCAGGGTCCGGGCCTTGCTTTCCGGCGTCGTTATTACGTCACTACGCACGCCGCGCCGGCGCAGCAGCATAATAACGTCACCAGAAAGCGAGGCCCGGACCCTGCAGAAGATGCGCAAGACACCGGAGGATCGCGAAGAAGACACCAGAGCAGCGGGACAGCATCGGGAGCCCCTGGAACAGCAGCGGGAGCGGTGAGGACCTGGTGCGGAGCGGCGGGGACAGGTAAGTACAGCTTCCTATACTTTACATTGCGCGGATCCCTCAACATACGATGGATTCGACAAACGATGGGTCGTTTGGAACGAATTACCATCGTATGTTGAGGGACCACTGTATAGACAAATATATGGACAAATCTAGTTATAGGGGAAATATTAAGCATGAATTTTTGTATTGTTTTTACCATTTGCACACAGCGGTTCTATTCCGCCTGTCACTTTATTCACTTTGAAGAAATCATCACTGTGGCCCATATATTAATCTCCCCCTCCCCCTTTTCTTTGCCATCTGTTCCAAAATAGTGTCTTATATGCTGACATTTCCCAACCATCGTGCCTCCAGCTGTTGCAAAGCTACAAGTCTGCATGCCTGGACAGCCAAAGATTGTTCAGGCATGCTGGGAGTTTTAGTATTGCAACAGCTGAAGGCATCCTGGCTGGGAAACAGTGTGTTAAAGGGGTACTCTGCCCCTAGACATCTTATCCCCTATCCTTTTGATAAGATGTCTGATAGCGGAGGTCCCCTGCCTGGAGACCCCCGCAATCTCCCTGCTGCACCCGGCATTCGTTTAGAGCGTGGGGTGCAGTGCCAGAGGCTCGAGACGTCACGGCCCCGCCTCCTCAATGACGTCATAAGCCTCCGCCCCGCATCGCCAGTCATCCGGCAAAGTTCGCTCCGTGCACCGGGTGTCTGGGGTGCCACAGCCAAGATCGCGAGGGTCATCAGCAGCGTGACACCCACGATCAGACATCTTATCCTTTTGGATAGGGGATAAGATGTCTAGGGGCGGAGTACCCCTTTAAGGCAGTGGTTCTTAACCTTGTTGGAGGTACTGAACCCCACCAGTTTCATATGCGCATTCACCGAACCCCTCTTAATTGGAAAAATAAAATATGATTTTTTCAAATTCAAAACATAGGAGGTGGATATTTAATTATATATTTATACATAGGTGCACAAAATGAACAAAACCATTAAGAACAAAGAACAAAATCATGAAAACATGATTTTCACACAAAAACTTGCTTAGAGTTCCCCCACATTAGGCAGGCAGTGTTCCCCCACATTATATAGGCCAGTGGTCTTCAACCGGCGGACCTCCAGATGTGGCAAAACTACAACTCCCAGTATGCCCGGACAGCCAACGGCTGTAGGCAGTGTTCCCCCACAGACCTACAGCCTCCAGCCATATACAGTGTATGCCTGTGTACTGCCCACTTCAGTGCTCCGACCACCGCTCCGGCTATAGCAGCATGTCTCGGGACCAGTCGTCAGAGAACCCAAGAAGATGACATGCCGCTGGTCACTCACCAAGCTGGCCAGCACGCGTCTTCCTCCTTCTCTATCCTCCGGTCCTCGGCGCCTTCGTTTCTATGGGCGCACTCATGGGATGTCAGTGACGTCCCGGCGTGCGCTATGTCCTGGCGGCCCCTGCGTTTTTAAACTTAACGCGGGGCCGCAGGGAGTTAATAGTGATGGGGGGATTTGCCCCGTCGCTACAGGACGGGCGAACACCGACTCTGCTCGGGGCCCCAGGCAATTGCTTGGTTTGCCTGTTCTGTTGCGACCTCCCCCGCCGAACCCCCGGGACTGACTCACCGAACCCAGGTTAAGAACCACTGCCTTAAGGAATCATAAACCCAGCCAAAACATTAGCTTCATTATTATTTTTTTGTATTCAGGGCATTATTATCTCTCACCCGTTTTGTATGTTGTGTCTTCTTCCTCAGGTTTGGTGCCTTCTGCAGTCTTGATTGTTGCTAAAAAATAATGCTACACAGAGGTCTTCCCTGCCTGAAATCAACCAAAAAAAAAAGAAACTGAACACCCAAAGCCAAGACCAACACCGAGGCACATCAGCAACTTTTGTTGTAATGATATCACACCGAGCGGCTCCCGCACCTCCCCGGAGTGTGATGTGCGAACGCATGTATTGCCGCGGAGAAATAAAGCAGTCGTGTGAAACCTTTCTCTCGTGTGTTGTGTATCAGCTGATTTAAGTTTTTAAAGGGGTACTCCGGTGGAAAACTTTTTTAATTAATTATCAACTGGTGCCAGAAAGTTAAACAGATTTGCAAATTACTTCTATTAAAAAATCTTAATCCTTCCCGTACTTATTAGCTGCTGAATACTACATAGGATATTATTTTTGGAACACAGAACTCTCTGCTGACATCATGACCACAATGCTCTCTGCTGACATCTCTGTCCATTTTAAGAACTGTCCAGAGTAGGAGAAAATTCCCCATAGAAAACATATGCTGCTCTGGACAGTTCCTAAAATGGACAGAGATGTCAGCAGAGAGCACTGTGCTTGTGATGTCAGCAGAGAGCTCTGTGTTCCAAAAATAATTTCCTATGTAGTATTCAGCAGCTAATACGTACTAGAAGGATTAAGATTTTTTTTTAATATAATAGAAGTAATTTACAAATCTGTTTCATTTTCTGGCACCAGTTGATTTAAAAAAATATATATAAAAATCATTTCCACCGGAGTACCCCTTTAATGTCTACTTATACGTAAGTTACCCTCTCACATCCTATGATCACACATACACTGGAAGGAGAGAATATTTACTTGTACAAATCAGCTTTGGCCGATTTAGTCTAACCCAGTGTATCCCAACCAGGGTGCCTCCAGCTGTTGCAAAACTACAACTCCCAGCATGCCCGGACAGCCTTCGGCTGTCCGGGCATGCTGGGAGTTGTAGTTTTGCAACAGCTGGAGACACGCTGTAGTCGGGTAAGGCCAATGTTTTCCAAACAAACTCTCAAGGGGTACAGCAAGACTTCTGTGCAAAATACATTTCTGCTGATACTATGAAATATGTAGCCACTAGAGATGAGCGAACTTACAGTAAATTCGATTCGTCACGAACTTCTCGGCTCGGCAGTTGATGACTTTTCCTGCGTAAATTAGTTCAGCTTTCAGGTGCTCCGGTGGGCTGGAAAAGGTGGATACAGTCCTAGGAAAGAGTCTCCTAGGACTGTATCCACCTTTTCCAGCCCACGGGAGCACCTGAAAGCTGAACTAATTTATGCAGGATAAGTCATCCAACTGCCGAGCCGAGAAGTTCGTGACGAATCAAATTTACTGTAAGTTCGCTCATCTCTAGTAGCCACCTAATCATTGTTCTTGTCGTGGCATATTTTACACTTGCGTCCAAACCCACATGACCCAACAGTACAAAACACAGGCATATGAACCTAATATTGCTTATAATATGACATTGATATGGACAACAGAAAGATATAGGCCACATAATAACAAACACTATATATACATAAAACATTCACAAAAAGATAAGACAGTGCAGTAATATGATCGAATTAGTGGTGGAACACTGCCACCTAGTGGTACAATATAACAATACATACAATTTACAGCTCTGATCTAATGTTAGGCTAGGTTCACACTACCGCTATGCTCTGTCCCGTTAAGCCTTTTTTTTTTGTTGTTTGTTTGTGCTGAATGGGTCGGAGCACAACGGGTCCCGACGGATCCCATTTGCATGAGGTCCGTCGGGAGGAAAATACCAGACACGCAGTAATTTTTTTCCCCCCCCTGAACTCCTGTCATTTTACAACAGAAGTCTCTTTAACAGTGCTCAGCGGTAGTGTGAAAGAGCCCTTAGAAGTACAACAAAGCACAAGTGCACCAGCAATATAGGTGTAATGAGCTGCTTTGCATATTCCCCTACCCAGAATGCCCACGGAGTGCAAAATGGCCTTATGAAGCTCCGTCATACCAGGAGTGGTTATCTCTCCCTGAGATAAATACTCATCCCCTTTAGCTGCTCTCAGGCCTCTTACCCCAGCCAAGCCAGATCACCCTGCTCTGTACTGACGAGGGGCAAAAACCACGAAACAGCTGTCTGCAGATGGGTAGAAACTTTTACTTTTGGGAAGTAGTCTGGCTTGGCATAAATCCCGATTAGCTTTTCATATTCCTTAACAGAAGCTAGAAATGCAGAGGCGAAAGCTTCAGGGGTGCAGGAATACAGGCACTGACCAAGAAGGGGACCAGTGAAGCCAGGTAGATATCAAACAGCTTTAATCCAATGCGACGTCTTTCACCGCGCTTGCGCGGTTTCATCAGGCAAACTGATTCGGGAACCGTATTTAATGCATGTCTATGAGCCGACCGGAGTGAACCGCAGCCTCCGGTCGGCTTCGTTTTCGGCCGTATGCAGTTTCCCGACCACTTGAATTAAATACGGTTCCCGAATACGGCCGAGTGCGGGCGCCGCGATTAAGCCCCGCCCCCTCCTCCCAACCGTATACGGGAACCGTATTTAAGAAAACGTGGTGTGAACCCAGCCTAACTTAGCACAGTGTTGGTGCCTCCAGCTGTAATATAGGCCCATATTTATCATTGTCTTTAGACTGTTTTTTGTGTCTAAAAAAGGAGCAAGCAGGGTTTTTTGCCCCTTTTTGTTTACACTTTTCTGCTGATTTTGAGTTGCAATCCACTGATTTTGGCAATAGACATGATATGGAAGGGATTTATCATTGCCCCTTTTTGTAAAAAGGAGCAAAAAAAGGCGCAAAGCCACTGAAAAGTCTCTAAAACTACACCAGCCCAGACATGGTGCAGCTTTTTGGTGTATGTGTAGACAGAATTTCAGAAAATGTGACCTGCACTAAATTTATCAAATGCTCTTTGACCATTTAATAAATTTGGTGCTCCTACACATTATCAGCACACAAAAAAAAAAAAGTGTAAAAAAATGCTTAATTTACACTACAATGATAAATGTGGGCCATAGTTCATAAGGCTGAAAAAAGACCAGAGTCCATAGAGTTCAACCTATAACCCTACTGAGTTGATCCAGAGGAAGGCAAAAAAAAAAATCATACTAGAGGTAACAATTCCTTCCCAAATCCAAATATGGCATCAGAATAAATCCCTGGATCAACGTTCTGTCCCTATAGATCTAGAATCCATAACCTTTAATGTTATTATTCTCCAAAAATGCATCCAGACCCCTTTTTGAATTCTTTTACAGAGTTCACCATGACCACCTCCTCAGGCAGAGAATTCCACAGTCTCACTGCTCTTACAGTAAAGAACCCCCGTCTGTGCTGGTGTAGAAACCTTCTTTCCTCTAGACGTAGAGGATGCCCCCTTGTTATAGATACAGTCCTGCTGTTGAGAAACTACAACTCCCAGCAAGCCAAAGGCTGTCAGGGCTTGCTGGGAGTTGTAGTTTTGCAACAGCTGGAGGCACCGTGGTTGGGAAACACTGACTTTTTTGTATTTTAATTTGTTTTTACCTGCTCTGGACGGCCCCCACCTGCAGCTGCATACAGGAGCTGGCCCGAGCAGATAATCCTAAATTTTCCTGGGGGGCCATATCACAATTCGCAAAATTCGCGATTCGATTGCTTTTGCGATATATCTCGTGCAGCCCTAGTCCTCAGCGATGAAAGGCTTGCATACAGCTGCTCGGCTATGGAAACCCATGACATGAATCTCATAGCATGGCACCGTTTTTGTCCTCGTTTTAATGCCAAATATGGTTTGACACTGCAGCTACTGAGGTACACTCCGTGGATTGGCTCGGCATTGGTACAGGCTGGATTTTATACACCTGTGGCAATGGGACTGACAAAAACACTTTAGATGCTCCAAAGGAAAAGCAGACCAGCGGCACTCACTCGTAAAATCCAAGAAATGGAATAAAAAAAATACAGCCAAACAGGGCTACGATCGTTTGGCGTAACAGCACTTTTACGTACCTACTGTGACGCCAAACGATCGTAGCCCTGTTACTGTTCTGCATTTGGCTGTCATGTCCTCCAATTGAATTAAAAAGTCTTGGATTTTTACAAGTAAATGAGTTGCCCATTCCCCCAAGTGTGAACTGTTGCTGTATTGCTAGGGAGGGGTAGTGCCGATTTGTATAAACTGGCCCTGGAAGTCTATTATATGATTAATCCCTTAAATGGGCACTGTCAGATCCAAAAACTTTTGATGTGTTGTAAAGCATGTATAACCAATAGGTTTTGCAATTGCTTTCATTAGAAAATTTTCAGTATTTCATACTATAAAAGCCAGTCAAACAACTGCCCCCCCCCCCCCCCTGCCTGCTTGGACACATACTAGTCCCGCTGTGTCCATGCGTCATCACCTATGTCATGGACACACTTCCTTGATTGACAGCTGTGAGTGCAGGGCTCAGAGCTGGAGGAAAAATCCTCCCACTGTCAGCTTGTGTCCCGCTACTGTCAGTGAGGACAATCTGGGAGTTGTAGTTTTGCTAATGCTAGAGGAGATGTGAGCAGACAGCTACTGAGGGAGGGGGCGGAGACCTGCACAGTGATGCCACGCCCCCTCCTTTGAGAGGAATTCAGACTAGTGAGCTAAATTAAAAGTGTAATAACAAAATAAATAAAGGTGCTAGACACATAAATGTACATGGTAGATGTACATGGTCAGGATTAGGTACTGAGTGATATATTAAAAAAAAATTTTTTTTGTTGGATCTGAAGGGTACACTTTAAGGACCAAGCCCATTTTGGCTTTGAGGACCAGGAAATTTTATTTTTGCATTTTTCTCACTAGAGCTGAGCGAATTTACAGTAAATTCGATTCGTCACGAACTTCTCAGCTCGGCAGTTGATGACTTATCCTGCATAAATGAGTTCAGCTTTCAGGTGCTCCCATGGGCTGGAAAAGGTGGATACATTCCTAGGAAAGAGACTCCTAGGACTGTATCTACCTTTTCCAGCCCACCGGAGCACCTGAAAGCTGAACTAATTTATGCAGGAAAAGTCATCAACTGCCGAGCCGAGAAGTTCGTGACGAATCGAATTTACTGTAAGTTCGCTCATCTCTATTGAAGATCACTTTTGGGTGCAGAATCTTTTTTTTCTACATTTTGCGCCTTTAAAATTGGGTGCGTCTTATATGCCGGTGCGTCCTATAGGGCGAAAAATACGGTATGTAGCGTTGGTTTATTTATAGACATTTTTCACAAATTTCCATAGGATTACAATATGGATGCCCTAAAAACAAATCATGAAATAGTTCCAGGTTTACAGCTTCAGTTCCTGCACCAGGTCTTTTGTCAGCCGCCACTGTAGCGTAGCAGTGGTCAGTAACGTTCCTCGCGCCTCATTGTGCGCATCATCTCCTGTATGACCGGTCTCTGCTCCCTTCTTGTAATGAGATCTTCTAATCCAGTCCCTGGGGTTCACTCATGAGCGTCTTACAACAAAATAGTGCAGAGAATCCGGTCCAGTCTGTTTAACTTTCTGGTACCCCTCTAAATAGGTGTGACCGTCGTCTCCTGTCAGACGTCTCTTCCCCGCGTCATCCACTTCCAAAAACCGAGGTGTCTCTGGGCAGATCGACCTTCATTTCTGGGGCTGGGAATTCTGAGTTCTTGCTAAAATTGTTATTCCATATGAGGCCAAACCTGGGAAACAAGGAAAAACATTGTGTTTGGGAATAAGGATTTATTTATTTAAAGGGGTACTCCGGTGAAAACCTTTTTTCTTTTAAATCAACTGGTGGCAGAAAGTTAAACATATTTGTAAATTACTTCTATTAAAAAAAAAATCTTAATCCTTCCTGTACTTATTAGCTGCTGAATACTAGAGAGGAAATTCTTTTCTTTTTGGAATGCTCTCTGATGACATCACGAGCACAGTTCTCTCTGCTGACATTGTTATAATAATAATAATAACGCTTTATTTATTGTTGTCCTTAGTGGGATTTGAGCCCAAGTCCCCAGCACTGCAAGGCAGCAGTGCTAACCACTGAGCCACCATGCTGCCCTTAGCATACATCTGCTACAGAGATGTCAGCAGAGAGCACTGTGCTCGTGATGTCATCAGTGTTCCAAAAAGAAAGGAATTTTCTCCGTAGCATTCAGCAGCTAATAAGTACTGGAAGGATTAAGATTTTTTTAATAGAAGTAATTTACAAATATGTTTAACTTTCTGCCACCAGTTGACTTTCAAAGAAAAAAGGTTTTCACCGGAGTACCCCTTTAACCCCTTAAGGACGCAGGACGTAAATGTACGTCCTGGTGAGGTGGTACTTAACGCACCAGGACGTACATTTACGTCCTAAGCATAACCGCGGGCATCGGAGCGATGCCCGTGTCATGCGCGGCTGATCCCGTCTGCTGATCGCAGCCAGGGACCCGCCGGCAATGGCCGACGCCCGCGATCTCGCGGGCGTCCGCCATTAACCCCTCAGGTGCCGGGATCAATACAGATCCCGGCATCTGCGGCAGTTCGCGATTAAAATGAACGATCGGATCGCCCGCAGCGCTGCTGCGGGGATCCGATCATTCATAACGCCGCACGGAGGTCCCCTCTCCTTCCTCCGTGCGGCTCCCGGCGTCTCCTGCTCTGGTCTGTGATCGAGCAGACCAGAGCAGGAGATGACCGATAATACTGATCTGTTCTATGTCCTATACATAGAACAGATCAGTATTAGCAATCATGGTATTGCTATGAATAGTCCCCTATGGGGACTATTCAAGTGTAAAAAAAAAATTAAAAAAATGTAAAAGTAAAAGTAAAAAAAAAGTGAAAAATCCCCTCCCCCAATAAAAAAGTAAAACGTCCGGTTTTTCCTATTTTACCCCCAAAAAGCGTAAAAAACATTTTTTATAGACATATTTGGTATCGCCGCGTGCGTAAATGTCCGAACTATTAAAATAAAATGTTAATGATCCCGTACGGTGAACGGCGTGAACGAAAAAAAATTAAAAAAGTCCCAAATTCCTACTTTTTTAATACATTTTATTAAAAAAAAAATTATAAAAAATGTATTAAAAGTTTTTTATATACAAATGTGGTATCAAAAAAAAGTACAGATCATGGCGCAAAAAATGAGCCCCCATCCCGCCGCTTATACGGAAAAATAAAAAAGTTATAGGTCATCAAAATAAAGGGATTATAAACGTACTAATTTGGTTAAAAAGTTTGTGATTTTTTTTAAGCGCAACAATAATATAAAAGTATATAATAATGGGTATCATTTTAATCGTATTGACCCTCAGAATAAAGAACACACGTCATTTTTACCAGAAATTGTACGGCGTGAAAACAAAACCTTCCAAAATTTGCAAAATTGCGTTTTTCGTTTTAATTTCCCCACAAAAATAGTGTTTTTTGGTTGCGCCATACATTTTATGATATAATGAGTGATGTCATTACAAAGGACAACTGGTCGCGCAAAAAACAAGCCCTCATACTAGTCTGTGGATGAAAATATAAAAGAGTTATGATTTTTAGAAGGCGAGGAGGAAAAAATGAAAACGTAAAAATTTAATTGTCTGAGTCCTTAAGGCCAAAATGGGCTGAGTCCTTAAGGGGTTAATCCTCAGCTCGCCGCCGTTGCAGGTCAAAGCAATGTTGTAATGATGTGACACAGAAGCCAATCACATGGACTCTTTTTTTTTTGCCGGTGTGAACATACCCCAAGAATAAGTATCTAAAAATCACAAGACTATAAAAGTGATCTGGATTTGTAACTATTGTGTGATGTGTATTTTGCATCAGTATCATGGACACAAGTCCCAGCCTGACTGCAGGTCTGAGGTGTATGGGGGGGGGGGGGGGGGGGACAGGCCGGGACTCGTGTTCGTAATACGTAACACGCTCGTGTAAAACAGGCTGGAGGTCTGTTCAATTTTAGGCACCAAAGTGAATCTGTCAGGAACTGTAACATAGGCCCGAGCGCCCTCACCACAACACAATATTATTTACATGCATGTTTGGTTCTAGTGAAGAATTCCAGCCATTTATGTGTGAGAAATACTTCCGTTCTGATTGGCTGTCATCACTTCAGTATTATCACTGCTCTCATCTGATTGGCTGTCAGTATTATCACTGCTCTCATCTGATTGGCTGTCATCACTTCAGTATTATCACTGCTCTCATCTGATTGGCTGTCAGTATTATCACTGCTCTCATCTGATTGGCTGTCAGTATTATCACTGCTCTCATCTGATTGGCTGTCAGTATTATCACTGCTCTAATCTGATTGGCTGTCATCACTTCAGTATTATCACTGCTCTCATCTGATTGGCTGTCATCACTTCAGTATAATCACTGCTCTCATCTGATTGGCTGTCAGTATTATCACTGCTCTCATCTGATTGGCTGTCATTATCACTGCTCTCATCTGATTGGCTGTAGGTATAATCACTACTCATTTGATTGCCTGTCATCGCTTCAGTATAATCAGTGCTCTCATCTGATTGGTTGAAATCAACAGTAATCACTGCTCTCATCTGATTGGCTGTCATTACTTCAGTATAATCACTGCTCTCATCTGATTGGCTGTAGGTATAATCACTACTCATCTGATTGGCTGTCATTACTTCAGTATTATCACTGCTCTCATCTGATTGGCTGTCATCACTTCAGTATTATCACTACTCATCTGATTGGCTGTCAGTATTATCACTGCTCTCATCTGATTGGCTGTCATTACTTCAGTATTATCACTGCTCTCATCTGATTGGCTGTCATCACTTCAGTATTATCACTGCTCTCATCTGATTGGCTGTCATTACTTCAGTATTATCACTGCTCTCATCTGATTGGCTGTCATCACTTCAGTATTATCACTACTCATCTGATTGGCTGTCATCACTTCAGTATTATCACTACTCATTGATTGGCTGTCATCACTTCAGTATTATCACTACTCATCTGATTGGCTGTCATCACTTCAGTATTATCACTGCTCTCATCTGATTGGCTGTCATTACTTCAGTATTATCACTGCTCTCATCTGATTGGCTGTCATCACTTCAGTATTATCACTACTCATCTGATTGGCTGTCATCACTTCAGTATTATCACTACTCATCTGATTGGCTGTCATCACTTCAGTATTATCACTACTCATCTGATTGGCTGTCATCACTTCAGTATTATCACTACTCATCTGATTGGCTGTAGGTATAATCACTACTCATCTGATTGGATGTCAGTATTATCCCTACTCATCTGATTGGCTGTCTTAAGTCACATACTTACCCAGTGCAAACATAATCTGAGCCATAGTCCCTACAGAAGCCATGCCTCCCCTCACGTTCTTCCGAGCTCCGAAGTAGACGTATGCCCCGGCCGCGATCAGGCCGCCCCCGCTCACCATCTTACAGCTGAAACAATTCTCAAAGGTCCGCGATACCCGGTCTCCTGTAGAGGACATGACTGACACCGGAAGAAGGGGGGCAACGGTACCGGAAGTAGTTCCAAGAGTGCGGCTCAAAGGCATCCGCCAAATGACGTCTGCAAAGGGGGCGGAGCTTCCGTTGACAATAGCCCCACCCCCTATTCACGCTGCTGTATAAGTCCTAATAGCGGGAGGTGTTCGTTTCCTGTCGGTCTGTCACAGGTTTCCCAAGCAAGGTGCCTCCAGCTGTTGCAAAACTACAACTTCCAGCATGCCCGGACAGCCTTTGGCTGTCCGGGCATGCTGGGAGTTGTAGTTTCGCAACAGCTGGAGGCACGGTGGTTGAGAAACACTGCTTCACATCTTTTTCCTCATGACTTGTGCAGTAAGTTTTGTTCCACCTCAATATCCACATGAAATCCACCTAGAATCTGAGCCCCATGGATTTCAGTGTGAGATCAGTGACCATGTGCAATTCCAACACTGAACAGTACAAGCAATCCAAAGATTGCTTATAATAGTCTCATGTGGGAAAACTATGGCAAAAATCAATGTGCCCGGGCTGCAAAAAAAGACGTAAAAAAAAAATAAACTTTAATTCACCTTCCTATGTTTCCCCGTTGTGCCAGTATCGGCGTCCCGTTCATCCGCTGCTGCTCGGCTCCGTGCTTCTTAGGCTCGGAACGTCATACTGGAGCTAGCATATTGCTGGCCGCAGCGATGTCCCGCCTCGACCAGTGATAAGCTGAGCGCACTGTCATGTAAGGAGCCGGCCCAAGCTCCTTACATGACAGTGCGCTCAGCCTATCACCGGTGGAGGCGGGACATCGCTGTGGCTGGGCATACGCTGACCCCAGTATGACGTTCCGAGCCTAAGAAGCAGGCAGCTGAGCAGTGCCGGAGGAACGGGACGCCGATACCGGTGCAACGGGGGGGGAACGTCGGAAGGTGAGTTAAAATTTGTTTGTTTTTTTTAGTTTTGCGGCACAGGAAAGTGTTACTCCGCTACCCAGCATCCGGACATTGAGTTCCGAACACTGAGCGGGCCTCTCGTGATGTCACGCCTCGTCATGTGACGTCACATCCCGCTCAATGCAAGTCTATGGGAGGGGACGTGACGGCCGCCGCGCCCTCTTCCCATAGACTTTCATTGAGGGGGTTAGGCTGTGACGTCACGAGGGGGCGGGCGTGAACACGGAAGCCCGCACACAGCATTCGGAACTCAATGTTCCGAACACTTGGGAGCGGAGTAACACTTTAAAAGATGTGTGCCGCAATTCTCCTTTAACGTGTCCCCTATTCACAGGATAAGAAATAAAGAGCTGATCGGGCCAGTGGTCGGGCCCCCTGCAATCTCCAAAAAGACCCCAGTACAGCATTCGGGCATCATCGGCACTCCCATAGAAATGAACGGAGCATGTGTCGTCTACCGGTAGACAACACACGCTCCTCAGTGAGAGCCGGAGTCCTGTCAAAGAGATCACAGGGGGTACCAGCAGTCGGACCCTCAGTGATCAGCCCACAGGATAAGTAAAATTTAGCTGTAGTACTCCTTTTAAAGTGACACCGTCATTAAAAATCAACTTTTGACCTGTTGATTAGACGTTCCAAAGGGTGTTGATCTCATCGGATCTCATTCCTGAGACCCGCTGCGATCACAAATTATTAGCCGGGAAGTGGGCGGCATTGTGCTCTGCTCCCCAACCAGCAAAGAGATCCCATACATCTCTGCATAAAAGTCTATGGGGGAGATTTATCAAAACCTGTCAAGAGGAAATGTTGCTGAGTTGCCCCTAGCAACCAATCAGATCGCTGCTTTCATTTCTCTGAGGCCTCATCACAAATAAAAGAAGCGATCTGATTGGTTGCTATGGGCAACTCAGTAACTTTTTCTCTGGACAGGTTTTGATAAATCTCCCCCAGATGTCTTGGCCGGACGGGAAGAGGAGCGCAATGCTGCCCGCTTCCCCGGCTAATAGTTCACGATCGCGGTGGGTCTCAGGAATGAGATCCGCTGTGATCAACACCCTTTGGAACATCTAATAAACATGTCAAAATCAATTTTTAATGACAGTAACGTTTTTAATTGTGTAAAAGAAATTGAAAAATATATATATATAAAGCCCCTCCCCTAAAAAGAAATGTCAAGCTTTTATTAGGGAAGGGGTTAAAAAAAAATTATTTTTTACTTTTTGTTATAGCTCCCATAGGGTATGTGCAGACTGCAGAGCATTGCACCCTAGGGTCTATAGGTCTATATGGGAGGGGGTGTGACAGCCGTCACGCCCCCTCCCATAGACTTGCATTGAGGGGCGGGTGTGACGTCACACGTGGTCCGAGTCGTGACGTCACGATCTCACGTCACCGTGGTCGGGAGCCGAAGCCTCCAGCGTTTCCGGAAGGCGCAACAGGTGAGGGCTGCAGCCGAGATCCTGGGGGTCGCCATTGGCGGGACCCCTGCGATCTGACATCTTATCCTCTATCCTTTGGATAGGGGATAAGATGTCTAGGGGTGGAGTACCCCTTTAAAGGGGTATTTCAGCTTATATACAGGATCTATCATCTATCTTATGGTGTGTTCATATTCTTGCATTATTATTTTATTAGTTCCTAGCACTACTGACATCAAAGAACTTATCAGGGTAAATAGTCGGGCCCAGATAATGTGAATTGCATACTGTATATTTTTGGCAATTCATAATGGTGATTAAATTTAATTTTTGTTGACATAATTAACAGTTCATAATTAAGTTATAACCATTGTCCAAAGCGATCGTAATGAGCTCTTTCTGCATGACGGCAGTGGCTTATCTTATGAAGATCGTGTCACAATGTACGCATAGTATGTCAAACCATGCTTCTCTCCAAGGTCATGAAATGTCACAGCCGGTCCTGCTCCAACTTTCTCAAAAAAGCCAAGTCTAGCATCCGGATCTTCATCTGTGAGCTGAACCAATTTACCTCCCACCTGCAGAACTCGAAGAGCTTCCCTCACCAGTCTTTGTGCCGGTTCTGTTCCTGAGCGCAGAAGAGCATCAGAGGTTCCTTTATCTAATACAAGTGATACACTACTGGAGTGAACATGATGCAGATCTGTCACGTCACCTTCAACATATTCAAGATGTGAATACTTATGCTTCGGCATAACAGGACTGTGCATAAAATGCTCCCTCATAGCAAGTACAGCAGGTTTGGACCGGTCTACGCAGGATATCAGTAGAGGAATGGGAGAGTTGCAGAGCAGGCCAAGTCCAACATCTGAGGTGCCACATCCTAGATCCAGCACATGCAAGGGTTGGCCAGAATGGTTCATGGTTGGGGCCATATCATGTAGAAGCGGAAGCAGAAGATCTTGTAAATCTTTATAGCTGCAGAACCAGTCAAAATGTGAAGAATCCTTGGTGTTTTTACTTGAGTAAATGTTATCCCAAACCTTGCTACTGCCCATACCGTGACGGAGGCTCTCTGTAAAATTATTACACAGACATAAGAGTTTGGAAAAGATAATGTCATTAATACGAGTTAAAGGGGTATTCCAGCCAAATACATCTTATTCCCTATCCAAAGGGGCTGCGTCTCCAGTCCCGGTGTGAGGTGGAATTTTGTGCCCAGTGCAGACTTGTGTCCGCTCCTCCCCTCAGCTCTCCGATGGTTTCCGAAGCTAGAGCTGGGTGGAGCGAAGGCAGAGCAGGGGGAGAGAGCAGGTACATGGCCCCCTCATCTTCCCTCCCGGAGGATACAGGTCTGCATGGGAGAAAGAAGGCAGAGCAGGGGAGAGAGGATGTACATGGCCCCTCATCTCCCCTCCCCCTCTTCTGCCTTCGGAGGACGCAGGTCTGCACAGGAGAGAAAAGAGAGAACAGGGGAAGGATGACAAAATGCACGGGCGAGGATTTATAGACTGCAGGGGCTGGGTAATAAATCTCGGACTGGGGATGATTTCTATGTGTGAAAGAGGGGGGGACAGGACTCCTGAATGATACATGCTGGGAGTTGTAGTCCCTGTTATGTGTGTGTATGCTAGTGTTTCCCAACCAGGGAATGCTGGAAGTTGTAGTTTGGGAACATCTGGAGGCACCCTGGTTGGGAAACACTGGTGTATGTCCTGTAGAGGTGTGGTGAACTACAACTCCCAGGAGACTACAGAGAGAAAATAGAGGTGCTGTAAACTACAACCCCCAGAAGACAGGAGACTACAGAGGCAGCATGCTGGTGTTATACCACAGACTGAAGACTCCTGAATGACACATGTTGGGAGTTGTAGTCCCTGTTCGGTGTGTGTATGGCTGTGTTTCCCAACCAGGGAATGCTGGGAGTTGTAGATTTGAAACACCTGGAGGCACCCTGGTTGGGAAACACTGGTGTATGCCCAGTATCGGTGTGGTGAACTACAACTCCCAGGAGACTACAGAGGTAGCATGCTGGTGTTATACCACAGACTAAAGACTCCTGAATGACACATGCTGGGAGTTGTAGTCCCTTTTGTGTGTGTATACCAGTGTATCCCAACCAGGGCTGAGTTATATTAGTGTGCTGTTTATAACGCAAGTTTCCACGGGCTGTAAAGGGGGAGGACGAACTGCACGGGCTGGTTTCTGCTATTTCATAGGTTGTTCATTAGCCCCATAAAGAGGACATAGAAATGCACAGGGTTTGTACAGGACATGAATATCACTGTATTAACCCTGTGCATTTCTATGTCAGCGTTCATACAGGGACGTAGAAATGCACGGGGTTCATACAGGGACGTTGAAATGCATGGGGTTCATACAGGGAAGCAGAGATGCACGGGGTTCATACAGGGAAGCAGAAATGCATGGGGTTCATACAGGGAAGAAGAGATGCATAGGGTTCATACAGGGAAGCAGAAATGCATGGGGTTCATACAGGGAAGTAGAAATGCATGGGGTTCATACAGGGAAGAAGATATGCAGGGGGTTGTACAGGGAAGCAGAGATGCATGGGGTTCATACAGGGAAGAAGAGATGCATGGGGTTCATACAGGGAAGCAGAGATGCACGGGGTTCATACAGGGAAGCAGAAATGCACGGGGTTCATACAGGGAAGCAGAGATGCATGGGGTTCATACAGGGAAGCAGAGATGCACGGGGTTTGTACAGGGAAGCAGAGATGCACGGGGTTCATACAGGGAAGAAGAGATGCATGGGGTTCATACAGGGAAGCAGAGATGCACGGGGTTCATACAGGGAAGCAGAGATGCATGGGGTTCATACAGGGAAGCAGAGATGCACGGGGTTCATACAGGGAAGCAGAGATGCAGGGGGTTCATACAGGGAAGCAGAGATGCACGGGGTTCATACAGGGAAGCAGAGATGCACGGGGTTCATACAGGGAAGCAGAGATGCACGGGGTTCATACAGGGATGTAGAAATTCACAGAGTTCATACAGGGGAGCAGAAATGCACGGGGTTCATACAGGGTTCATACAGGGAAGAAGAGATGCATGGGGTTCACACAAGGAAGCAGACATGCACAGGGTTCATACAGGGAAGCAGAGATGCACAGGGTTCATACAGGGAAGCAGAGATTCACAGGGTTTTTACAGAGTCCTTCATGTCAGCGTTCATTGCACAGCAGCTTTGAGTGAAAATCATGTCAGGAGGGACGTAGAGGAGAAATAACACTGTAGCATGTACAGCTTCCTCCAGGGGAAATTGAGAAGGAAGTGAAAATGGATTTTGGCAGCCACTGCCAATTGAAATATACTCGTTCAGCAGGCATCCCCTGCCAATGCCTGGGGGGCTCCTGAGCCCCCCCATGTTGGTTAATTTAGACCGGAGATTTGCAGTGATTCCAGGTCATATGTGTCTCCGGTGACCCGGTAAATAAGGGTGTTCTGGGCTGTCCAAGACAGCTTCGATCACCCTGAAGTGATAGGAGTGAGGTGGCAGGGTTGCCACCCCTCCTGTCTGCTATTGGTCGGCCAGAAGCGCTAGCAGATCGGGGAGGTGGCACGAGGGTTAAAGTTCAGTTCCCCTGCTCAGCCCACCCACGGTAGTCCGGGCAGAGCAGGGGAACTGTAATGTGAGCAGCGGTGGAGATCCCTTACTGATTGCGGGCAGCGATTGTCCTCTAGGTGTGGCGTGTGGCGATCGTGCTGTTGACTGGAGCCAAGAGGTAAGTAGTTGCCTAGCAAGATCTGGAGGGCCACAGTTTGGAGACCAAACTGTGCAGTGGTCTCTAAATTGTGGCCATCCAGATCTTGCATAACTACACTGAATGATTTCAGCAGGCATCCCGTTCCGTTCACCACCCGGTTACTGGTGGTGACCGGAAACCCAGAGGGCGGAAACCCTGAGGGCGGAAACCCTGAGGGTGCCCCCTTGGTCCTAGACAGATTAATGATATAATCTAAAATTCCACTTGCAGAATTCTGCCTAAATCCGATTTCCCCTCCTTCTCAATTTCCTCTGGATGAAGCTGTACATGCTACAGTGTTATTTCTCCTGTACGTCCCTCCTGACATGATTTTCTCTCAAAGCTACTGTGCAATGAACACTGACATGAAGACCACTGTAAAAACCCTGTGCATCTCTGCTTCCCTGTATGAACCCCGTGCATCTCTGCTTCCCTGTATGAACCCCGTGCATCTCTGCTTCCCTGTATGAACCCCGTGCATCTCTGCTTCCCTGTATGAACCCCGTGCATTTCTGCTTCCCTGTATGAATCCCGTGCATCTCTGCTTCCCTGTATGAACCCTGTGCATTTCTGCTTCCCTGTATGAACCCTGTGCATTTCTGCTTCCCTGTATGAACCCTGTGCATTTCTGCTTCCCTGTATGAACCCTGTGCATTTCTGCTTCCCTGTATGAATCCCGTGCATCTCTGCTTCCCTGTATGAACCCTGTGCATTTCTGCTTCCCTGTATGGACCCCCTGCATCTCTGCTTCCCTGTATGAACCCTGTGCATTTCTGCTTCCCTGTATGGACCCCCTGCATCTCTGTTTCCCTGTATGAACCCTGTGCATTTCTGCTCCCTGTATGAACCCCGTGCATCTCTGCTTCCCTGTATGAACCCTGTACATCTCTGCTTCCCTGTATGAACCCTGTGCATTTCTGCTTCCCTGTATGAACCCTGTACATCTCTGCTCCCCTGTATGAACCCTGTGCATCTCTGCTCCCCTGTATGAACCCTGTGCATCTCTGCTCCCCTGTATGAACCCTGTGCATTTCTGCTCCCCTGTATGAACCCCGTGCATCTCTGCTTCCCTGTATGAACCCTGTGCATTTCTGCTTCCCTGTATGAACCCTGTGCATCTCTGCTTCCCTGTATGAACCCCGTGCATCTCTGCTCCCCTGTATGAACCCAGAGCATTTCTGCTTCCCTGTATGAGCCCGTGCATCTCTGCTTCCCTGTATGAACCCCGTGCATCTCTGCTTCCCTGTATAGACCCTGTGCATTTCTGCTCCCCTGTATGAACCCCGTGCATCTCTGCTTCCCTGTATGAACCCCCTGCATCTCTGCTTTCCTGTATAGACCCCATGCATCTCTGCTTCCCTGTATAGACCCTGTGCATTTCTTCTCCCCTGTATGAACCCTATGAATTTCTACATCCCTGTATGACCCCGTGCATCTCTGCTTCCCTGTATGAACCCCTGTGCATCTCTGCTTCCCTGTATGAACCCCCGTGCATCTCTGCTTCCCTGTATGAACCCCGTGCATTTTTTGCTTCCCTGTATGCATTTCTACGTCCCTGTATGAACGCTGACACAGATATGCACAGGGTTCATACAGTGATATTAATGTCCTGTACAAACCCCATTCATTTCTATGTCCTCTTTATGGGGCTAATGATCACCCCATGAAAAAGCAGAAACCAGCCCGTGCAGTTCGTCCTCCCCCTTTACAGCCCGAGGAAACCTGCGTTATACACAGCACACTAATATATATATATATATATATATATATATATATATATATATATATACAGTGTTTTACACAGCACACTAATATAACTCAGCCCTGGTTGGGATACACTTACATACACACACAAAAGGGACTACAACTCCCAGCATGTTGTGTCAAGAGTCTTCAGTCTGTGGTATAACACCAGCATGCTGCCTCTGTAGTCTCCAGGGGGTTGTAGTTTACCAACACCTCTATTGTCTCTCAGTAGTCTCCTGGGAATTGTAGTTCACCAACACCTCTAACGGGCATACACCAGTGTTTCCCACTAGCATACACACACACATAACAAGGACTACAACTTCCAGCATGTGTCATTCAGGAGTCCTGTCCCCCCCCCCCCCCCCCTTCACACATAGAAATCCTCCCCAGTACGAGATTTATTCCCCAGCCCCTGCAGTCTATAAATCATAGCCCGTGCATTTTGTCCTCCTCCCCCTGCGCTCTCTTTTCCATCACGCCCCCTCCCATATCCCATAAACATGTCATGAGGGGGGCGTGGAGTGACGTAACGAGGGGGGCAGGGTCTGATTTCATGTCTCCAGTACCGGAAACAAAGAGGTTTCCGACACTGGAGACATAGCCCCGCATAGAATGCGAGTGCTGCACGGAGAACGCGGGGTTGGGGGGGGGGGGTTCCAAGCGGCGGGCCCCAGGTGATCAGTCACCTTATCCCCTATCCTTTGGATAGGGGATAAGATGTATGTGGCCGGATAACCCCTTTAAGTTAAAGGATGTAGGTTGATGGTGAATTTTAAAATGGGTTTACTCAGGTCCCCCTTCGCCCAATATACATGGAGATTCCAAAAGGATGGTGCAAAAGTAAAGGCCGGCAGTTAAAGTAACACTAGTGGTAAATGGCCTGCGACTAAAAATCAAAGCAAAACCAGGATGACTTGTATGGAACTACAGGTGCTACAAAACACAGTATAGCGTATATTGGCTACGAGTTTTGACTTGCAGTGTCGATCAGAAGAGGATAAATTTCCTGACAGGCCGGTGTTCAAAGGGGAGGGGGGGGGGGGGGGGTTTGGGTCAATCTTTCACTTCCGTGGGAACGGCAATGTTAGAATCTGGAGCTCTAAGGAACAATGTTGCCTTACTGAGCACGAGAGACCCAAAGCAAACACGTTCTATGCAATGAGTGTAACGTCTACAGTCCCTGACCGCTCCTACCTGGATATAACAAAAAGCTGAACTGGGGAACATCCGGCCCGCAACATATGTTTGTGGCCCGCCAGTCATCCCGACCAGGGTGCAACATCATTCTGGTGGGGAAGAGCACCACCTAGTATTAACTGATGTCATAAGGGAAGCGCAGCGAGTGCAACAAACGGCTGTAACCTGTTTGCATTAGGAAAAGACCAACCAAGCCCTTGGCGTCTGCACAAAGCTGATACGAAATGGGTAAGTTTTATCTCTTCACAGAATAAAGATACTTGAAGGACTACTGGTGAGTCGCTGCTCCCTTCTTCTTCTTGCGTTGCATATAGATGTATGGATTATTAACCCCTTAGGGACTCAGCCTATTTTCACCTTAAAGGAGTAATCCGGTGGAATTTTTTTTTTATTTATTTAACTGGTGCCAGAAAGTTAAACAGATTTTCTAAATTAAGTCTATTAAAAAATCTTAATGCTCCCAGTACTTATTAGCTGCTGAATACTACATAGGAAATTCTTTTCTTTTTGGAACACAGTGCTCTCTGCTGACATCTCTGTCCATTTTAGGAAATGTCCAGAGCAACAAATGTTTGCTATGGGGATTTTCTCCTACTCTGGACAGTTTTTAAAATGGACATAGATGTCAGCAGAGAGCACTGTGGTCATGATGTCAGCAAAGAGCACGGTGTTCCAAAAAGAAAAGAATTTCCTCTGTAGTATTCAGCAGCTAATAAGTACTGGAAGGATTAAGATTTTTTTAACCACTTAAGGACTGAGGGTTTTTCGGTTTTTGCACTTTCTTTTCTTCCTCACCTTTTAAAAATCATAACCCTTTCAATTTTGCACCTAAAAATCCATATTATGGCTTATTTTTTGCGCCACCAATTCTACTTTGCAGTGACATTAGTCATTTTACCCAAAAATCTACAGCGAAACAGAAAAAAAAATCATTGTGCGACGAAATTTAAGAAAAAACGCCATTTTGTAAATTTTGGGGGCTTCCATTTCTACACAGTACGTTTTTCAGTAAAAATGACACCTGATCTTTATTCTGTAGGTCCATACGATTAAAACGATACCCTACTTATATAGGTTTGATTTTGTCGAACTTCTGGAAAAAATCATAACTACATGCACGGAAATTTATACGTTTAAAATTGTCATTTTCTGACCCCTATAACTTTTTATTTTTCTGCGTATGGGGCGGTATGAGGACTCATTTTTTGTGCCTTGATCTGACGTTTTTAGCGGTACCATTTTTGTATTGATCAAACTTTTGATCGCTTTTTATTCATTTTTTCATGATATAAAAAGCGACCAAAAATACATTATTTTGGACTTTGGACTTTTTTTTGCGCGTACGCCATTGACCGAGCGGTTTAATTAATGATATATTTTTATAGTTCGGACATTTACGCACGCAGCGATACCACAAATGTTTATATTTATTCACATGGTGTTTTTTTTTTTTATGGGAAAAAGGGGGGTGATTTGAACTTTTATTAAGGAAAGGGTTAAATCACACTTTTTTTTTTGCAGTGTTATAGCTCCCATAAGGGGCTATAACATTGCATACACTGATTGCCAGCACTGTTCACTGCAAAGCCATAGCTTTGCAGTGATCAATGTTATCGGCGGTCGATTACTCAAGCCTGTATCTCAGGCTTGGAGCAATCAATTGCCGAAGTGACACGCCAGAGGAAGGTAAGAGGACCTCCACTCGTGTCCCAGCTGATCGGGACACTGCATTTTCACTGCGGTGGTCCCGAACAGCCCCACTGAGCAGCCGGGCAGCTTTCACTTTCGTTTTAGATGCGGCGTTCAACTTTGAACGCCGCGTCTAAAGGATTAATAGCACGCGGCACCGTGATCACTGACGCGCGCTTCAGATACATGCCGGGACCGCCCCGATATGACGCGGGGTCACCACGTGACCCCGCATTATATCGCGGGAGCCGGCCAAGGACGTAAATATACGTCCTTGGTCGTTAAGGGGTTAATAGAAGTAATTTACAAATCTGTTTAACTTTCTGGCACCAGTTAATTAAAAAAAAAAAAAGAAAAAAAAGAAGTTTTCCACCAGAGTACCCCTTTAAGGACTCGTTTTTTCCTCCTTCCCATCTAAAAATCATAACTCTTTCAATTTTTCACTTACAGACCCATATAAGGGCTTGTTTTGTGTCACCAATTGTACTTTGTCAGAACATCACTTATTTTATAATATAACCTGCGGCATTTGTGGGGTGAAATATAAAAAAATGCCATTTTGTAAATTTTGGGTAGTGCATTTTTCGGTAAAAATGACACCTTTTCTTTATTCTGTAGGTCCATACGGTTACAAGGATACCCAATTTATAAAGGTCTCATTTTAATACTTAAAAAAAATTATATAACTACATGCACCAAAATTAGTATGTTTAAAATTGGCAACTTCTGACCCCTATAACTTTTTTAGTTTTCCATGTACGGGGTGGTATGAGGGCTCATTTTTTGCGCCGTCATCTGTAGTTTTTACCAGTATCATTTTTATTTTGATGGGACATTTTGATTGCTTTTTATGAATATGTTTATGCACAATTTTGGACTTTGGTATTTTTTTTACTTTTATGCCATAGACCATGTGGTTTAGCTAGCCTAATATTTTAATAGTTTGGACACTTATGCATGCGGCGGTACCACATATGATTATTTTTATTCTTCATTACATTATTTTATTTTTAAAAAAATGGGAAAAAGGGGGTGATTTAAACTTTTAATAGGGAAGGGATTTAATGAACTTATTTTTTTTTTTTCTTACTTTTTTTTTTGTAGCCCCCATAGGGGGCTACAACATGCAATCTTCTGAGCTGAGCTGCCGGGCTTCTTTTACTTTCGCTTTAGACACCGCAATCAACTTTGATAGCGGCGTCTAAAGGGTTTATGCCGGGCAGCATTAGCCGTGGGTCCTGGCTGCCTGTAGCAACCAGGACCCACCGGGTTTAACCTGTTCTCCGCCAGTGAGAACGGGTTAAACCCGTTAAACTGGACCAGGGAGTACAGGTACACCCTGAGTCCTTAAGGATCCCCAAGAGGTTAAGCTATTCAAAGGTGAACAGCATCACACATCTTCATTGTCGGATTTCCTTGGTAGGCAGTAGAGATGAGCGAACTTACAGTAAAGTCGATTCGTCACAAACTTCTCAGCTTGGCAGTTGTAAACTTTTCCTGCATAAATAAGTTCAGCTTTCAGGTGCTCCCGTGGGATGGAAAAGGTGGATACAGTCCCAGAAGACTCTTTCCTAGGACTGTATCCACCTTTTCCAGCCCACCGGAGCACCTGAAAGCTGAACTAATTTATGCAGGAAAAGTCATCAACTGCCGAGCCGAGAAGTTCGTGACGAATCAAATTTACTGTAAGTTCGCTCATCTCTAGTAGGCAGTGTTCAGACAGTAGAGAGTAGAGCCGGTTTCTTGGTCTAAACTTGCAGATATACAACTTGGTATTAACACTGACCTCTAGTGATTGTGCCCTCAGCTCCTAGAGGTGCACAATGAGGGAGATTTATCCACGTCACAGTAGGTGCATCGATGTACACAAGTTTTGGTGGTGTAGTGGGAATGTACATGCACCAAATGGTTCAGGGCATGAGATAAATATTGGGCTAGTACACATTTTTGTGAAATATTTCTTCAGAATACCACTTTGTATGACTCCTTCTCTGTGACTTTTATGAGACTTTTACCCACCCGTGCAACTTTTTGATACTGCTGTCTACAGTTTTGTAAGCTAGATCTTGGCTGGTGTATGTTTGTGCTGTTATTGAGGGCATTGCAAAACTACACTTCATAAATCTCTTAACACTAAAGAGTGAAAAAGCATAAAAATTGTGTACCTAATTCAGTTTTGTCAAAATCACTTTAGCAAAACATTATACACTTTTTGCGCAAGAGCAACAAATTTATCCCAAAAAGGCTCGTTCACACAAGCAGATTTTTGCTGTAGATTTTGCTACCCGTTAAAGGGTACCTCTCATCAAAAAAACTTTTGATATATTATAGATTAATGTATGCAGAATAACTTTACAATTGCATGTTATTAAAAAATATGCTTCTTTCTATTTAATTTTCCACTTTGAAGAAATGACCACTAGGGGTCTCCCTACCAGTCCTGGCAGCAAGCATTTCAGACTCATGCTGGAGTCCTAAACACTACCAGCTGCCAGTCTGCTTTGTTCACAAAGGAGAACACTCAGAGCTGCCAGCCTGCTTTGTTCACAGCCTGTTTGGCTGTGAACAAAGCAGGCTGGCAGCTCTGAGTGTTTAGGACTCCAGCATGAGTCAGAAATGCTTGCTGACAGGACTGATCGGGAAAAATACAATAGAAAGAAGCATATTTTTCATTAACATGCTATTGGAAAGTTATTCAACATTCATTAATCTAAAATATATCAAGTTTATTTGATGAGAGGTACACTTTAACTTCAATGTGTAGCGAAAATCTGCACGTGTGAATGCACCCTAAAGTAGTGTAAAAAGCCTGATAGAAGTAACCCAATGAGTGCACATCCTGAATATGGTATGCTCACAGCCTCTAGTAGCTGTAGAAAGACTGTGGTGACACCAAGGTATGTTTTTTTTTTTTTTTTTTATACTTCGGGGGTACTAAAACTACTTACAAGGGCGTAAGCAACAGATGAGCGATCAACTTTGAAAAGCATTCGAAAGTGACAATATCAATACCAGCCAACATCTTATGCCTCACTAGAAGCAGTGCCGGCCATCACAGTGTAGGCTGGCAAAAAAAATTGTAGCCAAATGTAATATTTCAGTCTGGATGTTCAGCAATGTCTGAACTGCATCAGACACCTCGGAAACAACCATTCATCAATGTCGCACTGGCCTCCACATTTTTACTTTTATGTTTTCGGCTAGGAATTTGCACCATCTTTTTTTGAATTGCCCGATATTTTAAAGATCAGATACCATCCAATGGGACATATGGAAACTAGGGAATGTCCCGCCTCCGCTGGTGATAGGCTGAAGCTCCATGTGACGTGCCGGACTAACAGGAAGTAAGAAGAATACAGCCCGGGGACCGAACACCTGTACTGGACTGTACCGGAGCTCCGCGGGCTCGTTGGCAGGTAAGATAAAGTGCGTTTTATTTTATTTTGCAGCCCGGACGGGATAACATGAGAAAAGTGCGCACCGGAGTACTAGATCGCCGCTGTCAAAGCTGACAGCGGCGTCTATTGGGATCTATGAATGCTCCCAGGTGGGCGATATATCGCGATATATCGCGATGTATCGTCACCTAGACGGTATCGCGATATATCGGGATATATCGAATCGCCACACTGGTATCGCGATTCGAATCGAATCGCCAAATTCTTGGCGATTCACACCCCTAATGGAAACAGGTAAATACTTTCCATCACTGTATTACATGTTTGGTAGATGAGTAGACTAATAGCTGCTAAAGTAAATAAAAAAAACAGTGTTTTGTACCAACCTCCATGCGATTTGTCGCCATTTGTCCCAAATCTTTGCACCAGAGGCTGGCGCAGACATGACAGCATACGGTGAAGCCTGAACATCAGGAACAACACAGGGAGAGACTGGTCTGTGGATTAATGGTAAATGTATTCAGCCTTGGAAACATTAAAATGCAACAATTCAAAGTTACAACCAAAGTCTAAGGAAAATAGTTTCCAAACTGTGGTAAGACAAGTCCCACGTTCTTGTTTCACCACCACTGGCTGGTAACCACTGGCTCTACACTTGGTGCATGTGCCAATTCCAGTAATACACACATTGAGAGAACTGTGACAATCGTTGGCTTGTGTCAGCAGAGCAGCCTCGTAAACTGATCCTGCACACGTGCATTATTAGGTGTATGGGTGACAATAATGCATATAAAAAGTTAAAATCTAACAATGGGACCCTCAAATGCAGCACCAGAGTCCACTAAAAGGACAACAAATCCTTTTAGGGGTACTTCAGGGAACCAGGGATGTGGAAATCCGACGCCTGGGACATGTAGTTCCGGGCAGGTGAATTTTTCATACATTTAGCCCTGTATTGGCCTAACTCCAGTCGGCTCAGTTTTGACACGTATGTGGTTTTGGACCGGACCTAAAACCGTAGTATACTACGGTTTTAGGTCCGGTCCAAAACTGCATACGGGTCAAAACTGAGCCGACCGGAGTCACCGTTTGACTCCGGTCGGATCATTAAAGTAAATGGAGTCATGGGCTGATCCGGCCGGGGTACGGGAGCGCCCAGTTTGCCCCTCCCCCTGCCGGATCCGGCACCCGTATGTACAAAACGAGGTGTGAATGCAGCCTAAGGCATGTTGAGTGTCTAGTAAATTTTTTTCCTCAATACTCTTTGCTGCTACTTAATAGCTTTATAGTACAGTGGTCCCTCAACATACGATGGTAATTCGTTCCAAAGGATAGGGGATAAGATGTCTAGGGGCAGAGTACCCCTTTAACACACTGTTTCCCAGCCAGGATGCCTTCAGCTGTTGCAATACTAAAACTCCCAGCATGCCTGAACAATCTTTGGCTGTCCAGGCATGCAGACTTGTAGCTTTGCAACAGCTGGAGGCACGATGGTTGGGAAATGTCAGCATATAAGACACTATTTTGGAACAGATGGCAAAGAAAAGGGGGAGGGGGAGATTAATATATGGGCCACAGTGATGATTTCTTCAAAGTGAATAAAGTGACAGGCAGAATATAACCGCTGTGTGCAAATGGTAAAAACAATACAAAAATTCATGCTTAATATTTCCCCTAAAACTAGATTTGTCCATATATTTGTCTATACAGTGGTCCCTCAACATACGATGGTAATTCGTTCCAAACGACCCATCGTTTGTCGAATCCATCGTATGTTGAGGGATCCGCGCAATGTAAAGTATAGGAAGCTGTACTCACCTGTCCCCGTCACTCCGGACCAGGTCCTCACCGCTCCCGATGCTGTCCCGCTGCTCTGGTGTCTTCTTCGCGATCCTCCGGCTTCTTCCGCATCTTCTGCAGGGTTCGGGCCTCGCTTTCTGGTGACATTATTATGCTGCTGCGCCGGCGCGGCGTGCGTAGTGACGTAATAACGACGCCGGAAAGCGAGGCCCGGACCCTGGAGAAGATACAGAAGACACCGGAGGATCGCGAAGTGGACCCGGAGCAGCGGGGATAGGTGAGCGAACCTGCCAGGGATGCTTAAACTGCTATCCGACAGCAGCTTAAGCATTTTGCGCTGTCGGATAGCAGTTAATGCGATGGCCCCGACATATAAAAGCATCGTATGTCGATGCTGCCTCTGGGAGGCCATCGTATGTCGATTTTATCATATGTCGGGGCCATCGCATGTCGGGGGGTCACTGTATTCACTTCTGTGCTGCCATCTAAAGCATGATTTTACCAGCTCATACAATAAGGGTGGGTTCACACGGCCGTCAGGTCCCCCCCCCCCCCCTCCCCCCAGTTTAGGTTCAATTGTTGCTGCATGATGTCAATGTTTTTTTTTTTTTTTTTTTTAACACAATCCTTTCACATCCGTTTGCACCCTTTTTTTTTATGGGAGAAAAGAACTGTATGCAGTATTTTCTCTCCCATAAAAAAAAAAAAACAGATACAGTAAATTTAACATTGAAGTCTTTGGAAAACAGATGAGCCTTTAATGTCAACCGTTTAATTCTGAGCATGCCCAGAACATAAAAAAAAAAAAAGTTTGTTTAACTGAACAATAACGGATCCAAATAGATAACATCCGTTTTATTGACCTTTTTTTTTAAAGTCCGTTTTTATTTTTGACAGGAGATGAACAGGACAGGTCTAGACGGCCGTGTGAACGCAGCTTAAGAGGGTTTATCCTGCCTTCTAGTTAGTATTACCGTATTTTTCGCCGTATAACACGCACTTTTTCTTCCCCAAAACTGGGGGGGGGGAAAGTCAGTGCGTCTTACATGGTGAATACACACCTATCGGGTCGGTCCCTGCGGCCATCAACGGCCGGGACCCGCGGCTAATACAGGACATCACCGATCGCGGTGATGCCCTGTATTAACCCTTCAGGGAAAGTGACACTAACCCGGCTGTTCTGGACCGCCGCATAGCCGGGTTAGTGCTTACAGGACACCGGGAGGGACCTTACCTGCCTCCTGGGTGTCTTCCCCGTTCAGGGATCCCCTGTATGGCCGGCGCTCTCCTTCCTCATCATCACATCGTCCCGTACGTGCATCAGCATGCGCAACGACGGCGACGGAGAGCGAGGATACCCGGCCGGCAGCAGAGACGTTCAGCCGCAGGTCGGCAGCAGAGCGACGGGGACACGGCGACAGCGATGGAGCGACATCCAGGGCAGCGGTGACGGGTCCGGAGCGGCGGGGACACGTGAGTATTACCTCCTATGCAGTGGTCTTCAATCTGCAGACCTCCAGATGTTGCAAAACTACAACTCCCAGCATGCCCGGACAGCTAACGGCTGTCCGGGCATGCTGGGAGTTGTAGTTTTGCAACATCTGGAGGTCCGCAGGTTGAAGACCACTATTGGGTTCAAAATCTTTTAGATTTTGCACCTAAAAAAAATAGGGTGCGTCTTATACGCCGGTGAGTCCTATAGGGCAAAAAATACAGTACTTGTGTTCCATCTGTGGTTGTCAGACACCCAACAGATGAGCTCTTAATTCCTTTAAAATGCCTAAAATTGATAGCCTAATCTCAGGCTAGGTCATCAACACTAGATTAGCAGGGGTCCGACTCCCATCAGCCCCAAGGATCAGCAGTCTGAAAAGGCCATGTTTGTACAAGCTCTGCAGGTACTTTAAATGTTCCCCTGTATTTCCATCCAATGTTGCAGAAATAAATATTGTAAGGGTGGAAGTACTGCAGCCTCTGGTTTGGTTTTCTTCTCAGCCCTGTAATAGTGCCAGAACATTGTACCACAGCTTCCCCTACTGAAAAGGGGTTATACATGAAGGGGGGGGGGCGGGGAACACTATCTACAGGATGTATGTAATACTGCAGTCCAGTCCCATTCACTTCAATGGAGCAGACCAGACAACCTGTAGTCTAAAGTCGTGTTTCTGGCATGTGTGTTCTTTGGCCTCCTCAGACAATGAGCGGGTGTTTTGCTAGATAGACCTTGGTCTTATCTGAAGAGGCCTAAATTGACTCAGTTATAGGATAACAAAAATAAAAATCTTGTCACTGACTACAGGCTGGAACAGTTTCCCCTAACAGAGTGCCTCCAGCCGTTGCTAGACTACAACTCCCAGAATGCCTGCAGAGCCTTTGTCTGTCCAGGCATGCTGGGAGTTGTAGTTTTGCAGTTTCTGAGGCACACTAGGGGAAATCCTGGGCTAGAACCAACCCAAAAGCAGCTTTACTCACCACCGCAGTGTACATTGACTCTTTTATACATAAACCCCCCCCACTTGTGCCCACTTCTGTAAGCAAGAAACAGAAGTGGGCACAAGCCAATCTTGCTCTTCCTACTAATATCCACAAACCAAGACTCCCATGCAGTGTACTGAGGTCTCGCTTGAAATAGCCGGGTGCTCAGTCTTATTAAAAAGACAATAAAACAAAGTCCACAAATGTTATAGTAAAGTAACAAGAGGCACTCAATGCATCTGGTGTTCAATGATTTAATTTTTTGCGTGCTGATAAAATTATGGCATGACTGGGTTAGGATGCTGTAATTATGTGCACACGAAGAGTTAAAAATCACATTGACCACAAATGCAGTGTGCCTCGTGTTACACTTTAACCTGTTAAGGACCCAGGGCGTACCTGTACGCCCAGAGTCCGCTCCTGTTCTATAATGCGGGGCTAATGGCTGTGACCCGTGGCTAATAGAGCATGGCACCGATTTTGGTGCTGCATGCCATTAACCCTTTAGATGTGGTGTTCAAAGTTGACCACCACGTCTATAGTGAAAGTAAACCAATGCCGGATAGCTCAGTGGGCTGTTCAGGATGGCCGCCGTGAAATGGCAGCATCCTGAACAGCTTACACGACAGCTGGAGGATCCCTACCTGGCTCCTCGCTGTCCGATTGCCGAATGACTGCTCAGTGCCTGAGATCCAGACATGAGCAGTCAAGCGGCAGAATCATCGATCACTGGTTTCCAATGAGAAACCAGTGATCAATGTAATAGATCAGTGTGTGCAGTGTTATAGGTTCCTATAACTGCAAAAAAAAAAACAAAGTGAATAAAGATCATTTAACCCCTCCCCTGATAAAAGTTTGAATCACCCCATTTCCCATTTTTCCTCATCACCTTCTAAAATTCATAACGCTTTCAAATTTGCACCTAAAAACACATGATTGCTTTTTTGCGCCACCAATTCTACTTTGCAGTGACATTAGTAATTTTACCAAAAAATCCATGGTGAAATGGAAAAAAATTGTGCGACAAAAATTAAATTTTTGTAACTTTTGGGGGCTTCTGTTTCTATGCAGTGCATTTTTTGGTCAAAATTACACCTCATCTTTATTCTGTAGGTCTATGGTTAAAATGATACCCTACTTATATAGGTTTGATTTTGTCACACTTCTGAAAAATCATAACTACATGCAGGAAAATGTATACCTTTAAAATGGTCATCTGCCCCTATAACAATTTTTCTGCGTACGGGCCGGTGTGAGGGCTCATCTTTTGTACCGTGTTCTGAAGTTTTTATTGGTACCATTTGTGTTGGACTTTGATTTTTATGATCTAAAAAGTGACTAAAAATACGCTATTTTTGATGTCTACACCATTGACCGTGCAGTTTGATATTTTATAGTTGACATTTCTGCACGCGGCGATACCACGTTAATTCTTAGTTTTTTATGGGAAAAGGTGGGCGATTCAAACTTATTAGGGAAGGGGTTTAATGACCTTTGTTCACTTTTTTTGCAGCGCTATAGCTCCCATAGGGACCTATAACACTGAACGCACTGATCCCTGCAAAGCCATAGCTTTGCACGGATCAGTCAGATAGGGGCTTTATTGCTCAAGCCTGTAGCAATCGACGATCGGACGCCACGGAGACCTCCCCGTGTCCCAGCTGATCGGAACATCGCGATGTCCCGATCAGCCCAACTGAGCTGCCGGGAAGAGTTAACCTTCATTTTCAGATGCGGCGATCAACTTGGACCCCTGCGTCTGAAGGGTTAACAGCGCGTGGCACAACGATTGGTGCAGCATGGTGTTAGCCCAGGGTCCCAGCTATCGTTAGCAGCCGGACCGACCTGGTGTGATGCAGGGTCACGGCATGACCCCGTTTCACACCAGGACTGGGCTCAGGGCGTAAAGGTAGATCCAGAGTCCTTAAGAGGTTAAAAAAATTAATAGAAAAACCAAACATGTGGTATCACTGTGTGCGGAAATGTCGAATTATAAAAATATCATTAAACCGCATGGTCAATGGCGTATGTGCAAAAAAATACCAAAGTCCAAAATAGTGTAATTGGTCACTTTCATGAAAAAAAATATAAGCGATCAATCCCAAGTCCTATCAATACAAAAATAGTACCGCTAAAAACTTCAGATCACGGCACAAACATGAGCCCTCATACCCCATATGCAGAAAGTTAAGTTATAGGGGTCAGAAGATAAGACAATTTTAAATGTATAAGTTTTCCTGCATTAAGTTATGATTTTTTCCCCAGAAGTACCACAAAATCAAACCTATATAAGGAGGGTATTATTTTTATTGCATGGGCCTACAGAAGATCGTGTCATTTTTACAAAAATGTACCGTGTAGAAATGCTAGCCCCCAAAAGTTACAAAATGGCGCTCTCCAAATTTGTCTATGATTTTTATTTCCATTTCACTAAATTTTTTGGCTAAAATGACTGATGTAATTACAAAGTAGAATTGGTGTTGCAAAAAAAATCAATCATATGGATTTTTAGGTGCAAAATTGAAAGTTATGATTTTTTTAAGGTTAAGGAGGAAAAAATACAAAAAAATGGAAAAAAACCTTGGGTCCTTAAGGGTTACTATAGTATTTAATGAAGTGGTTTGACTTGTTAGAAGTCAGGAGGAACATTGAAAATGGAATTCCTCAGGTTGATCATTCCTTGTACTGTTGAAAGTATAAACACTTCTACAAGAGCACCATAATTTAGCAACTGAAGGATCCCAAAAACAAAACACAACAAGCACACTTTATTTAAATCGGCTTTATTGATAGCAAGTTTGTTACAGTTTTAAAATACAGTAATATGCGAAAGGGCTCAGAATCAGTTTAAAAAGGTTTCTTTTTGGATTACCGGCTGGAACTGACCTATTAAAAACCCAAAAGCTTCCCCTAGATCTGCTGATAACATGCACATTAAAGGGGTACTCCTGTGAAAAAAAAAAACTCTCAACTGGCACCAGAAAGTTAAACAGGTTTGTAAATCACTTCTATTAAAAAATCTTAATCCTTCCAGTACTTTTTTTTTTAGGGGCTGTATACTAAAGAGAAGTCCAAAGAAATGCATTTCCTCTTATGTCATGACCACAGTGATCTCTGCTGACCGTTTTAGGAACGGTCCAGAGCATCATATGTTTGCTATGGGGATTTTTTCCTGTTCTGAACAGTTCATGAAATGGACAGCAGAGAGCACTGTGGTAATGATAGAGGAAATGCATTTATTTTTGGATTTCTCTTTAGTATACAGCCCCTAAAAAGTACTGGAAGAGTAAGATTTGTTTAATAGAAGTAATTTACAAATCTGTTATAACTTTCTGGCACCAGTTAATTAAAAAAAAAAAAAACATTTTCCACGGGAGTACCCCTAACAAGACAATGTAGCCAATATATGGCCTTGGCTTACATGTAACCACCGGGGCTGCAATACCATATTAATACAAGTGATTTCACTACAGTCATTGACTGATTCTTTTTGAAGTCAGTGGGGAAAATGTTAAAGTCAAAATCTGCAACTGAAATACTTGAGGCACCACATTCATCTCCAAACCTGAACAATCTGGTGCAGAATCATCACTTAGGTGTGGGTAAAGTGCTTTTGGGTGGCTTGACATTTGTTTTTTCAAACTTCAGCCTGACTTGAGTGGCAGGAAGGAAGCCTTTTCTTACAAAGAAAAACCTCCACCCCATAGCCCAATGATATGAGGAAGCCAAGAGATTGTTGTCACAAGTTGCATACAAGCCAGTATTTGCCAGAAATTCCTGCAGTTCCTTTAAGTTGCAGAGAGACTCCCTGACCAGTTGTCTTTCCCATTAACTTTGGAGGGATGTCCAGCTTAGTTAAAGGGGTACTCCGGTGAAAACCTTTTTTCTTTCAAATCAACTTCTATTAAAAAATCTTAATCCTTCCAGTACTTAGCTGCTGACTACTACAGAGGAAATTCTTTTTAGAATGCTCTCTGATGACATCACAAGCACAGTTCTCTCTGCTGATATAATAATGCTTTATTGTTCTTAGTGGGATTTGAACCCAAGTCCCCAGCACTGCAAGGCAGCAGTGCTAACCACTGAGCCACCATGCTGCCCTTAGCATACATCTGCTATGCATGGTTGCTAAAATGGACATAGATGTCAGCAGGAAAGCACTGTGCTCGTGATGTCAGTGTTCCAAAAAGAAAGGAATTTCCTCTGTAGCATTCAGCAGCTAATAAGTACTGGAAGGATCAACATTTAATAGAATTTATAAACCCGTTTAACTTTCTGCCACCAGTTTATTTAAAAGAAAAGGTTTTCACCGGAATACCCCTTTAAGTCTCTGTTTCATGATATATCTAATGGCTTGGAAATTTTGTACCCTTCTCCTGAATAAGATCCCTCTGCTGCTTTGGAAGCTCTCTATGGACCCTAGCTTTTGCTCTGAGGCAACTAAGTAGATGTCAGCAAAAAGCCTACTAGAACAGCTGAACTTTGGAAGGGGTGTAATGGCTGCTATTTAACGTGTAATTGGCTAATTCTTAAAATATCCACATCCCCAGTTATGAGGTAGTGCACATTTATACTATCAGAGTGTTTGTTTTTCCCTTGTAGACAATTCAACTGCAAAACTGAAATCTTTATCAAACGAAACTTTCTGATATGACTTATTCATCACAAGAACCTGACATTTTTGAGGGGTGTGAACTTTACTGTAGGAGACCATTTCTGTTGTCTCTTATCCTGCACATATGGCATCTTGTCGCTACCCAATCCATTAGGAACCATACAAACCAAACTTCATTAGCCTTGAAATCTCTTGACAGCAGAGAAGATTGTTTACCTGTGAAGAAGCTGAAAAAACATTGAACTGATTAGTATAAAACATAACTCCAAGTATTAACCACCTATAACATTGGGGAAAACCAATACTGGAGTTAGTGCAACATGACATATTGACTAGGAATAGACAGATCAGATTGGCCGATATGCACGATTTTGAACATTGCTCAGCGTTTGAAACAAACCGTTTTGATGCCGGGGGGCTTGTGATTTCCTGCCCCAGCCCCTCAATGCAAGTCTATGGGGGCCTCTCCCATAGACTTGCATTGAGGGGGCAGGAAATCACAAGCCCCCACCCAAAAACAGTTTGTTCCAAACGCTGAGCAGCGGAGTACCCCTTTAAGATAATCTATACTTTCCTCACTACATCACCCCTTGAGGACCTTTCCTAATGAAATCATCATAAGGGGCATGCACGTACATGGTTTCAAGTTAACAGTACGGAACTGTATAGAAAACTGTATGCAGTGACTTAACATTGTAAACTGTATGTCAAACGCATCATCCGGTTTAGGCTGGGTTCACACCATGTTTTGTTATACGGCTCCCGTATACGGCTGGGAGGAGGGCTTAATCGCGGTGCCCGCACTCAGCCGTATTCGGGAACCGTATTTAATGCATGTCTATGAGCCGAACGGAGTGAACAGTAGCCTCCGGTCGGCCTGCTTTTTTGGCCGTATGCAGTTTCCCGACCGCAGGCAAAAACGTTGTCGACCGCGTTTTTGCCTACGGTCGGGAAACCACATATGGCCGAAACACAGCCGACCGGAGGCTACGGTTCATTCCGGTTGGCTCAGACATGCATTACATAGTACGGTCGAAAAAAAGACACGTCCAACCAGAACTTTATGGAAATGGTTCCCGAATACGGCTGAGAGCAGGCGCCGTGATTAAGCCCCGCCCCCTCCTCCCAGCCGTATACGGGAACCGTAAATACAGACCGTAGTGTGAACCCAGCCTTACCACGTTTTTTGGTCTGGGTGAAAAATTACACCTTTTTTTTAACATGTGAGTCAATGGGAACTGTACAGAACTGTGTGCGTACGGTTCCATCCGGTTTTCACCATACAGTCTTTGAAATTCCAAGAAAAAAAAAACTGCGCAGACAATCAAGTGAAACTTTATTCAAAATGGAAGTTAAAAATGTACATATTTTTTTCTTATGACACAACAGGACATCATTTTTCAAACCGTATACGGGTTACAACTTGTACATGTTTTAATGCAGTTTAGTCAGGTTTTGAGGAATCAGTTCATTAAAAACCTTATACGGGAACTGTACTGCAAAAACAGTGTGCATGCACCCTAAGGCTGGGTTCACACCACTTTTTTGCAATACAGTTCCTGTATCAGGTTTGTGAGAAATGGCTTCCTCAAAACCTGACTTGACTGTACCACCACGTGTCCAAATATTTCATCTATATACAGTTGAAAACCGTATATGGTTTGAAGAGTAATGTCCGGATGCATTTTTTTTAAGAAAACCCGTATACATTTTTAACTTTTCACTCCATTATGAATAAAGTCTCTTGTTTGATTGAAATTCCAAAGAATATAAAAATAAATAAGTGAGCAAAGCCAAAAACCAGACGCAACCATACACACGTGGTTCCCATTGACTCCCATGGTTTAACAAAAAAAAAAAACATGTGGTTTGAAAAATGGACACAACCGTATACATAAGTGGTCTCCAACTTGCGGACCTCCAGATGTTGCAAAACTACAACTCCCAGCATGCCTGGACAACCAACGGCTGTCCGGGCATGCTGGGAGTTGTAGTTTTGCAACATCTGGAGGTCCGCAAGTATACATTATTGTGCAGAGTTTTGAATAGGAAGTCTATGGCATAGTTTTCTGTACAGTTGCACACTTTATGAAACCATGTAGTAAAATCGTGGTGTGAACCCACCCTAAGGCTGGGTTCACACCACGGTTTTCAAATACCGTTACCTTATACGGTTCTCCACTAAAACCGTATGGCAAAAACCGTATGACTCCAAATTAAAACTTATACGTTTTTTCCCCCGTACGGTTCTATCCGTTTGCATCAGTTTTTCCAACGGTTTTGCTATTTTGTTGGAATTAGCCTTCCAGCAATTTAATAAAGTTATTATTGTTCTATTGAAATTCCAATCTGCGCATGTGTCAACTCCAAAAACAGATTAGAAAAACCGTGTGCAACCGTATTCTGTATACGGTTCTCATAGACAAGAATGTTAAAAGAACCGCATACGGTTCTCCAACCGGAAGCAAAAACGTGGTCAACAGCGTTTTTCCCCTATGGTTGAAAAATCGGCAAAACCGTAGCCGAGGCAAAACGGATGCAACCATACACAACATTTGGAATACGGTTTACAATGCATTCAGTTTTGGATACAGTTGTATATGTTTTTGCAGAAAACCGTATAAAGTTAACATATTTGAAAAACATTGTGTGAACCCAGCCTTAGTGAGGCAGCCAGCACCACACGTGGCCAAACTGAGGTACTGCAACTTAGCTCCCACTGAAGTCTAAAAGGTCTGCGGTCTCCAAACTGGAACTCCAGTTGCAAAACTACCATTCAATATGCCCAGACAACCAATGGCTGTCATAGCATGCTGGGAGTTGTAGTCTGCAACAGCTGGAGGTCTGCAGATTGGAGACCACTCCTAGAATGATTACATGATTGCAGATAACTATGGAGACAAACAAAAGCCATAGGATGGAAACATTCTACTCTAAGGAATATTAATACACAACAATAGACAGGAGCCGCCATGCTGAGGCCGTATACCGCTTGTACCGGTGATTGAGGATAGAACCAGCCCAGGAGAAGAGCTGGCACCGAAGACATAGCACCGGAAATGTTCTACCTCCGAACATTACACACAGGGGTACGGACAACACCCGGCATGCCAAGAAATGGAGGAACTAACCAACCCCAACCCACAAGCGCACACAAAGCTTCTCACCTTCCCGAGCACGAAGAGAAAGAAGAGCGTGCGGCCAGCCCTTATATACCCCTCACTAGCTCCGCCTACCTGCCGACCCGTCATTGGTCAATGCGCAAAAGGCTACCGAAACCGAGGCACGGAACGCGAGAGGAAGCGGAAGTTGCTGGTCGAAGCGCACACGTGACTGCAGCATGGCTCCCGGAGGGAAGATCAACCGGCCGAAAACTGTACGTAGTGTTCGGTGTTCCGGGCTGTTCACGTGCAGTGATACCAATGTAAAGCAGGGGGATAGACAAGCACTGTGCGGGGAGTTACCAGACTAATACAAAGGGTGAATGGCGGAGTTTATTAGCCGGGTGATATTTTACAGGGCTCTCTAGTTGGTTTTCTTGGAGTAAAGGGAATGTTTGGGTCATTGTGAATAATAATTATTTAGGATATTTCTGAGTTTAAAGAGGTCAGGACGGTGTTTCCTCACCAGGGGGCTTCCACCTGTTGCAAAACTACAACTCCCAGCATGCCCGGACAGCCTCTGGCTTTAACGCAGGGCTCAACAAATCCCAGGTGCCAGCTCCTCTGGAAAGGGGACACTAATGACTGGCACACAGGGAGAGATGAGGGGACACTAATGACTGGCACACAGGGAGAGATGAGGGGGCACTAATGACTGGCACACAGGGAGAGATGAGGGGACACTAATGACTGGCACACAGGGAGAGATGAGGGGACACTAATGACTGGCACACAGGGAGAGATGAGGGGACACTAATGACTGGCACACAGGGAGAGATGAGGGGACACTAATGACTGGCACACAGGGAGAGATAAGGGGGCACTAATGACTGGCACACAGGGAGAGATGAGGGGGCACTAATGACTAGCACACAGGGAGAGATGAGGGGGCACTAATGACTGGCACACAGGGGGTGATAAGGGGGCACTAATGACTGACACACAGGGGGTACTAATGACTGGCACACAGGGAGAGATGAGGGGCACTAATGACTGGCACACAGGGAGAGATGAGGGGGCACTAATGACTGGCACACAGGGAGAGATGAGGGGGCACCAATGACTGGCACACAGGGAGTGATAAGGGGGCACTAATGACTGGCACACAGGGAGAGATGAGGGGGCACTAATGACTGGCACACAGGGAGTGATAAGGGGGCACTAATGACTGGCACACAGGGAGAGATGAGGGGGCACTAATAACTGGCACACAGGGAGAGATGAAGGGGCACTAATAACTGGCACACAGGAAGAGATAAGGGGGCACTAATGACTGGCACACAGGGAGAGATAAGGGGACACTAATGACTGGCACACAGGGAGAGATGAGGGGGCACTAATGACTGGCACACAGGGAGAGATGAGGGGGCACTAATGACTGGCACACAGGGAGAGATGAGGGGGCACTAATGACTGGCACACAGGGAGTGATAAGGGGGCACTAATGACTGGCACACAGGGAGTGATAAGGGGGCACTAATGACTGGCACACAGGGAGAGATGAGGGGGCACTAATGACTGGCACACAGGGAGTGATAAGGGGGCACTAATGACTGGCACACAGGGACAGATAAGGGGACACTAAGGACTGGCACACAGGGGGTGATAAGGGGGCACTAATGACTGGCACACAGGGAGAGATGAGGGGGCACTAATAACTGGCACTCAGGGAGAGATGAGGGGGCACTAATAACTGGCACACAGGAAGAGATGAGGGGGCACTAATGACTGGCACACAGGGAGAGATGAGGGGACACTAATGACTGGTACACAGGGAGAGATGAGGGGGCACTAATGACTGGCACACAGGGAGAGATGAGGGGACACTAATGACTGGCACACAGGGAGAGATGAGGGGGCACTAATGACTGGCACACAGGGAGTGATAAGGGGGCACTAATGACTGGCACACAGGGAGTGATAAGGGGGCACTAATGACTGGCACACAGGGAGAGATGAGGGGGCACTAATGACTGGCACACAGGGACAGATAAGGGGACACTAAGGACTGGCACACAGGGACAGATAAGGGGGCACTAATGACTGGCACACAGGGAGAGATGAGGGGGCACTAATAACTGGCACACAGGGAGAGATGAGGGGGCACTAATAACTGGCACACAGGAAGAGATGAGGGGGCACTAATGACTGGCACACAGGGAGAGATGAGGGGGCACTAATAACTGGCACACAGGAAGAGATGAGGGGGCACTAATGACTGGCACACAGGGAGTGATAAGGGGGCACTAATGACTGGCACACAGGGAGTGATAAGGGGGCACTAATGACTGGCACACAGGGAGTGATAAGGGGGCACTAAGGACTGGCACACAGGGGGTGATAAGGGGGCACTAATGACTGGCACACAGGGAGAGATGAGGGGGCACCAATGACTGGCACACAGGGAGTGATAAGGGGGCACTAATGACTGGCACACAGGGAGTGATAAGGGGGCACTAATGACTGGCACACAGGGAGAGATGAGGGGGCACTAATGACTGGCACACAGGGAGAGATGAGGGGGCACTAATGACTGGCACACAGGGAGTGATAAGGGGGCACTAAGGACTGGCACACAGGGACAGATAAGGGGACACTAAGGACTGGCACACAGGGGGTGATAAGGGGGCACTAATGACTGGCACACAGGGAGAGATGAGGGGGCACTAATAACTGGCACACAGGGAGAGATGAGGGGGCACTAATGACTGGCACACAGAGTGATAAGGGGGCACTAATGACTGGCACACAGGGAGAGATGAGGGGGCACCAATGACTGGCACACAGGGAGTGATAAGGGGCACTAATGACTGGCACACGGAGAGATGAGGGGGCACTAATGACTGGCACACGGAGTGATAAGGGGGCACTAATGACTGGCACACAGGGACAGATAAGGGGACACTAAGGACTGGCACACAGGGACAGATAAGGGGGCACTAATGACTGGCACACAGGGACAGATAAGGGGGCACTAATGACTGGCACACAGGGAGTGATAAGGGGGCACTAATGACTGGCACACAGGGAGTGATAAGGGGGCACTAATGACTGGCACACAGGGAGAGATGAGGGGGCACTAATGACTGGCACACAGGGACAGATAAGGGGACACTAAGGACTGGCACACAGGGGGTGATAAGGGGGCACTAATGACTGGCACACAGGGAGAGATGAGGGGGCACTAATAACTGGCACACAGGGAGAGATGAGGGGGCACTAATAACTGGCACACAGGAAGAGATGAGGGGGCACTAATGACTGGCACACAGGGAGAGATGAGGGGGCACTAATAACTGGCACACAGGAAGAGATGAGGGGGCACTAATGACTGGCACACAGGGAGTGATAAGGGGGCACTAATGACTGGCACACAGGGAGTGATAAGGGGGCACTAATGACTGGCACACAGGGAGTGATAAGGGGGCACTAAGGACTGGCACACAGGGGGTGATAAGGGGGCACTAATGACTGGCACACAGGGAGAGATGAGGGGGCACCAATGACTGGCACACAGGGAGTGATAAGGGGGCACTAATGACTGGCACACAGGGAGTGATAAGGGGGCACTAATGACTGGCACACAGGGAGAGATGAGGGGGCACTAATGACTGGCACACAGGGAGAGATGAGGGGGCACTAATGACTGGCACACAGGGAGTGATAAGGGGGCACTAATGACTGGCACACAGGGACAGATAAGGGGACACTAAGGACTGGCACACAGGGGGTGATAAGGGGGCACTAATGACTGGCACACAGGGAGAGATGAGGGGGCACTAATAACTGGCACACAGGGAGAGATGAGGGGGCACTAATGACTGGCACACAGAGTGATAAGGGGGCACTAATGACTGGCACACAGGGAGAGATGAGGGGGCACCAATGACTGGCACACAGGGAGTGATAAGGGGGCACTAATGACTGGCACACAGGGACAGATAAGGGGACACTAAGGACTGGCACACAGGGACAGATAAGGGGGCACTAATGACTGGCACACAGGGAGAGATGAGGGGGCACTAATAACTGGCACACAGGGAGAGATGAGGGGGCACTAATAACTGGCACACAGGAAGAGATGAGGGGGCACTAATGACTGGCACACAGGGAGAGATGAGGGGGCACTAATAACTGGCACACAGGAAGAGATGAGGGGGCACTAATGACTGGCACACAGGGAGTGATAAGGGGGCACTAATGACTGGCACACAGGGAGAGATGAGGGGACACTAATGACTGGCACACAGGGAGTGATAAGGGGGCACTAATGACTGGCACACAGGGAGAGATGAGGGGACACTAATGACTGGCACACAGGGAGTGATAAGGGGGCACTAAGGACTGGCACACAGGGGGTGATAAGGGGGCACTAATGACTGGCACACAGGGAGAGATGAGGGGGCACCAATGACTGGCACACAGGGAGTGATAAGGGGGCACTAATGACTGGCACACAGGGAGTGATAAGGGGGCACTAATGACTGGCACACAGGGAGAGATGAGGGGGCACTAATGACTGGCACACAGGGAGAGATGAGGGGGCACTAATGACTGGCACACAGGGAGTGATAAGGGGGCACTAATGACTGGCACACAGGGACAGATAAGGGGACACTAAGGACTGGCACACAGGGGGTGATAAGGGGGCACTAATGACTGGCACACAGGGAGAGATGAGGGGGCACTAATAACTGGCACACAGGGAGAGATGAGGGGGCACTAATGACTGGCACACAGAGTGATAAGGGGGCACTAATGACTGGCACACAGGGAGAGATGAGGGGGCACCAATGACTGGCACACAGGGAGTGATAAGGGGGCACTAATGACTGGCACACAGGGACAGATAAGGGGACACTAAGGACTGGCACACAGGGACAGATAAGGGGGCACTAATGACTGGCACACAGGGAGAGATGAGGGAACACCAGTGAGAAAAAAAAAAGCAACCAATCAGATTGCTAATTTTATGTTTCAGATGCCTCTTTAAAGGAGTACTCCGGTGGAAACTTTTTTTTTTTTTTTTTTTTTTAATCACCTGTTCCCAGAAAGCTAAACAGATTTGTAAATTACTTCCATTTAAAAATCTTAATCCTTCCAGTACTTATCACCTGCTGTATGCTCCAAAGGAAGTTCTTTTTGAATTTATTTTCTGTCTCACCACAGTGCTCTGACACCTCTGTCCATGTCAGGAACTGTCCAGAGCATGAGAGATTTGCTATGGAGATTTTCTCCTGCTCTGGACAGTCCCTAGATAGGAAGTTAATAAAGAGTTAATAACAGACATGGACAGAGGTGTCAGCAAACAGCACTGTGGTCGTGACAGAAAAGAAATACAAAAAGAGAAGAATTTCCTCTGTAGTATACAACAGCTGATAAGTGCTGGATAGATTAAGAATTTGTATTAGAAGTAATTTACGAATTTGTTTAACGTTCTGGCATCAGTTGATTTAAAAAAAAAAAAAGTTTTCCACCGGAGTACCCCTTTAAAAATAAAAGTAGCAAGCTGGTTTGGCATCAGCTCCCCTCTAGTTCTCTACAGAAGTTATTCCTATGTTTATTGCTACATACTTATTGGTATCAGGTTAATTATTATTATTATTATTATTATTATTTTTATTTATTTTTTTCATCGTCAACAGGATTTGCAAAAAAAAGTTTTTAAAAGGCGCCGTCTGATTTCTCGGGAGAAACGGAAGAAGCATAAGATAGTTGGTGCTGTGGTAGACAAAGAGTTAATAACAGTTCATCACTTACGGAAGAGAAGGTTGGTGGAATAATGGGAGAGATAAATAGAACTACACACAAAACATAAACTGTCTTACACGCCTTGCACTATATTGTGGCATTATGCACTATATACTGAATTGCGCATTTTACCGCTGTGTATATATATTTTTTTTTTCTCACTCATTCCCAAACCGGGAATGGTCTGGAGAACTAATCATATATGACCCGCGGGCACTGCTCTGCTTCTCCTCCCCCCAAATGAATTATCAGCCGCAGCGCTCTGTTCCCGCATCGGGGGACTAATCATATGTTACCCGCAGGCACTGCTCTGCTTCTCCTCCTGTGAGCGCTGCACATCCTCCCCACGTCAGGAAATTAAAGGGGTACTCCGGCGCTTAGACATCTTATCCCCTATCCAAAGGGTAAGGGATAAGATGCCTGATTGCAAGGGTCCCGCCGCTGGGGACCCCCGTGATTTTGCACTCAGTTACAATCAGTCCCTGGAGCATGTTCGCTCCGGGTCTGATTACTGGCAATCACGGGGCCGGAGCATTGTGACGTCACGGCTCCGCCCCCATCAATGCAAGCCTATGGGAGGGGGCATGGCAGCTGTCACGCCCCCTCCCATAGACTTGCTTTGAGGGGGCAAGGCGTGACATCACACGGGGGGGGCAGGCAGGCAGAGTCCTGACGTCATTCCCATGGTCCAGCGCTTCTGGAGCAGAAACAGGTGGGTGCCGCATGCTATATTGCCAGCGGCGGGAACCCCCGCAATCCTTTGGATGGGGGATAAGATGTCTAGAAGTGGAGTACCCCTTTAAATGTAGATAAAATGTTTGAAATGCCATTTTTCCATGACTCCTGAATTTGACTACTTTGGATGGGAATAATACCATCATATACCCCTTCCTGTGCGCTACAACCAACATTCCTGATGTGTACATTTCCTGTTTTTGTCTTTCTAGTTCCAGCGCTAGAGCAAATATCACACTTTCTGGTAAGAAGAAGAGAAAATTGATTAAGCAAATCCAACATCTCCAGAAAGAGAAGGCGACCATGCATGGTACGGTTATGGATATGAAAAGTGACAGACATCCACAAATGCATCTATTACAAGCTTGTTAGGTCCTGTTTACACTGGTGACAGCGCTTCTGTTATTAGCAGACTGGAATGTAAAAGAATGTATCCTAAAATATTCCAAAAAAGGGCTATCTATCTTATTTTATTGGGTAAAATGGTGAACATCTTTCTGATACTTACAGCTGCATTCTCTTCCTGAAAAGTCCAGTTTGAATAATTTAAAGAGGTACTCCGGTGCTCCAGAGTTTTGAACATTTTGTTCAGAACTACCTGGAGACAGAGGCCGTGATCGTGACTTCATTGCCACGCCCCCTCCATTCATGTCTATGGGAAGGGGCGTGTCGGCCCCTAGAAATGAATGGAGGGGGCGTGACATGAAGTCATGAGGGGAGTGGCTGTGACATCACGACCACTGCCGCAGGAACCCGGCGTTTGTTTAGAATGTCATGTGCTGCGAGAGATCTTAGGGGACCCCAGCAGCGGGACCCCCATGATAAGACATCTTATTCCCTATCCTTTGGATAGGGAATAAGATGTCTTGCAGCGGAGTACCCCTTTAATGAGTGTAGATGGACAGACTGCCTAGTGGGGCATTAGGCTATGTTCACACATAGTATTTTTACAAAAAAATTGCCAAAAATAGGAGTGGGTGGAAAGCACAGTAATGGTACAAATCTTTGTTAAGGCTATGTTCACACAGGGGAATAGCGGTGGAATTTCTGTGGGCTCAAAACACAGAATTCAAGCCCGAAATTCAAAGCCCCATTGAGTTCTAAGGGATTCCACCCGCAATTCTGCAAAATGTAAACACAGGTCTTTAAATTATGCACAAATTCCACTATGTGAATAGGACAGCGGAATTTCATTAAACATATTTTTGCGGGATTACGAAATTCCTCTGTGTGGACATAGCTGTATAATCTTTTTGTCTGTATCACTCCAGGTTTTGACTAAAAATACAGAACAAAATATTCCAACTTAAAACACTTTTTTTTTTCTAATCAACTGGCGCCAGAAAGTTTGTAAATTACTTTGATTAAAAAATCTAAATTTTTCCAGTACTTATCAGCTGCTGTATGCTCCAGAGGAAGTTGTGTAGTTCTTTTCTGTCTGACCACAGTGCTCTCTGCTGACACCTCTGTCCATGTCCGAAACTGTCCGGAGCAGGATAGGTTTGCTATGGGGATTTGTTCCTGAAATGGACAGAGGTGTCAGCAGAGAGCACTGTGGTCAGAGAGAAAAGAACTACACAACTTCCTCCAGAGCACACAGCAGCTGAAGTACTGGAAGGATTACGATTTTTTTTAATAGAAGTAATTTTACAAATCTGGAGCCAGTTGATATGAAAAAAATAGTTTTCCAGCGGAGGGTTTTTCCGTTTTTGCACTTTCGTTTTTTCCTCCTTACCTTTTAAAAATCATAACCCTTTTAATTTTCCACCTAAAAATCCATATTATGGCTTATTTTTTGCGTCACCAATTCTACTTTGCAGTGACATTAGTCATTTTACCCAAAAATGCACGGCGAAACGGAAAAAAAAATCATTGTGCGACAAAATCGAAGAAAAACGCCATTTTGTAACTTTTGGGGGCTTCAGTTTCTACGCAGTGCATATTTCCGTAAAAATGACACCTTATCATTATTCTGTAGGTCCATATGGTTAAAATGATACCCTACTTATATAGGTTTGATTTTGTCGCACTTCTGGAAAAAATCATAACTACATGCAGGAAAATTTATACGTTTAAAAATGTCATCTTCTGACCCCTATAACTTTTTTATTTTTCCACGTACAGGGCGGTATGAGGGCTCATTTTTTGCGCCGTGATCTGAAGTTTTTATCGGTATGATTTTTGTTTTGATCGGACTTATTGATCACTTTTTATTCATTTTTTTTAATGTTATAAAAAGTGACCAAAATGCTCTTTTTTTGACTTTGGAATTTTTTTGCGCGTACGCCATTGACCGTGCGGTTTAATTAATGATATATTTTTATAGTTCGGACATTTACGCACGCGGCGATACCACATATGTTTATTTATTTATTTTTTACACTGTTTTATTTTTTTTTATGGGGGGGTGATTCAAACTTTTATTAGGGAAGGGGTTAAATGACCTTTTAACACTTATTTTTTTTTACATTTTTTTGCAGTGTTATAGGTCCCATAGGGACCTATAACACTGCACACACTGATCTCTCATCCTGATCACAGGCGTGTATTAACACGCCTGTGATCAGCATTATCGGCGCTTGACTGCTCCTGCCTGGATCTCAGGCACGGAGCAGTCATTCATCGATCGGACACCAAGGAGGCAGGTAAGGGCCCTCCCGGTGTCCGATCAGCTGTTAGGGACGCCGCGATTTCACCGCGGCGGTCCCGAACAGCCCGACTGAGCAGCCGGGTCACTTTCAGTTTCACTTTAGAAGCGGCGGTCAGCTTTGACCGCCGCTTCTAAAGGGTTAATACCGCACATCGCCGCGATCGGCGATGTGTGGTATTAGCCGCGGGTCCCGGCCGTTGATGAGCGCCGGGACCGATGCGATATGATGCAGGATCGCGGCGCGATCCCGCTTCATATGGCGGAAGCCGGCGCAGGACGTAAATATACGTCCTGGGTCGTTAAGGGGTTAATGTCCTGGGCCCGGCTCACTTTCAGCCTGCTCCTTGTATGCTAAAAGACACAAATGTGAACAGAACCTAATTGACCATCGTTTATCCCACGAGTATATTAATATCTGGCTTATATTTATTTTCTTCTTAGTGGAGCCCAAGCCAAAACCTCAAAAACCAATCAACACTATGGAAGTTGAGGCCGGCACTTCAAAAAGGAAATCCAAGAAACCTCTGCAGGATGTGGAAATGGAGGAAATCGTTCCAGAAACCATTACAGAGGGAGGATCTCTTGCATAGGGATTAGTGTGATCAGCATTAAAGGGGTACTCAGGTGGAAAACGTATTTATTTATTTATTTTTTAAATCAACTGGTGCCAGAAAGTTAAGCAGATTTGTAAATCACTTCTGTTAAAAAATCTTAATCCTTCCAGTACTTATTAGCTGCTGAATACTAGAGCAGAAATTCTTTTCTTTTTGGAACACAGTGCTCTCTGCTGACATCTCTGTCTATTTTAGGAAATGTCCAGAGCAGCATATGTTTGCTATGGGGATTTTCTCCTACTCTGGACAGTTCCTAAAATGGACAGAGATGTCAGCAGAGAGCACTGTGCTCGTGATGTCAGCAGACAGCTCTGTGTTCCAAAAAGAAAAGAATTTCCTCTGTAGTATTCAGCAGCTAATAAGTACTGGAAGGAATAAGATTTTTTGAATTTGAAGTCATTTACAAATCTGTTTAACTTTCTGGCACCAGTTGATTTAAAAAAAATAAAATAAAATAAAAAGTTTTCCACCGGAGTACCCCTTTAATTCGGGCCATCTGCCTCTTAATCTTTTTTGGGGGGCATTTTATAGTAATATAAGATACAAAAGATCCCTGGTATAAACATATCACTTCTCAAGTGGATTTTCTATTGACCACCAGCCCTTTCTTCGAGGTGGAGCCCACAAACCGAGGACTAACAGATGTTGCAAAGCTACAACTTCCAGCATGCCCAGACAGCCAACGGCTGTCTGGGCATGCTGGGAGTTGTAGTTTTGCAACAGCTGGAGGGCCACAGTATGGAGACAGTTTACAGCCTAAAAAAATTGTGCAAAAATATAAAACAGCTGGACTGTAGCATATAGCAGGAACTACGTGCCTTAGTTATGCTCTCCACCTTCCATAAAGGATCATGGCTAGAGATGAGCGAATTTACAGTAAATTCGATTCGTCACGAACTTCTCGGCTCGGCAGTTGATGACTTTTCCTGCATAAATTAGTTCAGCTTTCCGGTGCTCCGGTGGGCTGAAAAAGGTGGATACAGTCCTAGGAGACTCTTTCCTAGGAATGTATCCACCTTTTCCAGGCCACCGGAGCACCTGAAGGCTGAACTAATTTACGCAGGAAAAGTCATCAACTGCTGAGCCGAGAAGTTCGTGACGAATCGAATTTACTGTAAATTTGCTCATCTCTAATCATGGCGTCAATCCCAGAACTGGTTTGCTAGCAAAATGTATTAATTGAGAATATTGCATAATAAGGCTCTTTTCTAACTGCTGCACTCCTCTGGAGCAGTGTTTTTCAACCAGTGTGCCTCCAGCTGTTGCAAAACTACAACCCCCCCCCAGGCTGTCCGGACATGCTGGGAGTTGTAGTTTTGCAACAGCTGGAGGCACCCTGGTTAGGAAACAATGGAGTATACAGTGTGTAGCCCTGCATGCTGGGAGTAGTAGTGCCACAACAGCTGGAGGCACCCTGCTCTAGAGCTATAAACCATAACTGATGTTCATTCTGCCAATACCCACGTCATAATGCTATTCATACTGTATTTTTTGGGCTAATGTGAACAGGGTTCAACTGATGTGCCTGAACAAAATTCATGTAAATTAGTTTTTTTTTTGTTGTTGTTTTTTTATGCAATAAACGCCTGTAACAGGGTTATTCATTTATCCTGTATAAAGACTTTATCTTGTTTCCCATACAGATGCTTGGACCTGCCTGGCATATACTTTATTACAGGCTCTGCATATTTCCCATATCTGAGGATACGTCATTGATTTGCATCATTTTTTGGTAGTATGGAAGAGATGCAATTTTTGTGAATTGCCAAATCTGTATATAAAGTATGTGTGATCCTTAAAGGGGTTCTCTGGTGGAAAAAAACATTTTTTTTAATCAACTGGTGCCAGAAAGATAAACAGATTTGTAAATTATCTTATTTTTCGCCGTATAAGACGCACTTTTTCTTCCCCAAAACTGGGGGGGAAAGTTTGTGCGTCTTATACGGCGAATACACCCCTATCAAGTCGGTCCCTGCGGCCTCAACGGCCGGGACCCGCGGCTAATACAGGACATTACCGATCGCGGCGATGCCCTGTATTAACCCTTCAGACATGGCAATCAAAGCTGACCGCCGCGTCTGAAGGGAAAGTGACACTAACCCGGCTGCTCAGTCGGGCTGTTCGGGACCGCCGCGGTGAAATCGCAACGTCCCGAACAGCTTACAGGACACCGGGAGGGCCCTTACCTGCCTCCTCGGTGTCTGCTCCGTGCCACTCTCCTTCGTCGTCATCACGTTGTCGCGCATGCTGTCGCGTCATCCAATAGGAGCGGCGTGCATAGCGACGTGATGACGGCGACGGAGAGCGTGGATCCCGGGGAAGAAGACATCTGGAGCGTCGGGGGACGTGGCAACATCGATGGAGCGACATCCAGGGCAGTGGTGACGGAGCGGCGGGGACACGTGAGTATTACCTCCTATGCAGTGGTCTTCAACCTGTGGATCTCCAGATGCTGGGAGTTGTAGTTTTGCAACATCTGGAGGTCCACAGGTTGAAGATCACTGTTGGGTTCAGAATCTTTTTATTTTTTTTTTTCTAGATTTTGCACCTTTAAAATTGGGTGCATCTTATATGCCGGTGCGTCCTATAGGGCGAAACATACGGTACTTCTATAAAAAAAATCTTTACCCTTCCTGTACTTTTTAGCAGCTGTATGCTACAGAGGAAATTTTGTTCTTTTTGAATTTTTATTTTTGTCTTGTCCACAGTGCTCTCTGCTGTCCGTGTCAGGAACTGTCCAGATCAGGAGAAAATCCCCATAGCAAACCTATGCTGCTCTGGACAGTTCCTGATACAGACAGGTGTCAGCAGAGAGCACTGTGGACAAGACAAAAAAGAAGTTAAAAAAGAACTACAGCCTTTAGCTGTCAGGGCATGCTGGGAGTTGTAGTTTTGCAACATTTGGAGGTCTGCAGGTTGGAGACCACTGCTATAGGAGATACTGAAACAACTCAGTGTAGCACATATAACAAAAAGCTTCCCAATTTTATTTAGGATAACCCTTAAAGGGGTACTCTGCCCCCTAGACATCTTATCCCCTATCCAAAGGATAGGGGATAAGATGCCTGATCGCAGGGGTCCCGCCGCAGCACCCCTTGCCATCTGCTGCATAGAGCGAAGTTCGCTCCGTGCCTGATGACGGGCGATACAGGGGTCGGAGGATCGTGACATCACGGCCCCGCCCCCACAATGCAAGTCTATGGGAGGCACGTCGTGGCCATCACTCCCATAGACTTGTATTGAGGAGGCGGGCTGTAACGTCACAGAGTTCCCCTTTTTAATGGCGCCTTTTTTGCTTTTAAATTAGGAAGTTTTCCTTATACAGTGTCCCCTAAAATTCTTAATTTATATAAAAGAATATATCTAATTTCTAGACACACATAAGTCTAAGCAAAGGATTATTGATTAGAATGGCATATTGTTAAAGGGTAGCTCCCACCATCCTATTTATTTTTTTTTATTTTTTTTTCTGTCCCTGCCTATTGCTAATCTATCCCTAACCCCCTCCCTGCTTTTTATTTTTATTTTTACTATATTAAAAATGCTTTTTGTCTGCCTGGCAGTGTGCTCACTACCAGGCAGACTTCCCCAGCAGGCACTACGTCACTGATGCCTGCTGGGAGGGACTTCCGCCCTTAGTTCATCTACACAGGGTGCCTCCAGCTGTTTCATCACTACAACTCCCAGCTTGCCCTGACATCTATTGGCCGTCAGGGCATGCTGGGAGTTGTAGTATTGAAACAGCTGGAGGCACCCTGTGTAGATAAACTATTAGTTACATGCGGCGCTAGCCTCCCCCCCTCCTTCTCCCTCCCCCGCATCCCCCCCCCCCCCCCCCCCGTGCCATTGTGCCATACCCCGTTCCCTCCATCACAACACCCCCCCCATTACACTTACTGCAGAGTCCGGCAGCGGGCGTGCAGGGACAGCGGCGGCGACGAGACGGCGGCGATGTGCGGGAGGAGTGGCCGGGGAGCCAATGCGCTCGCTACCTGCCTGTCTGATTGACAGGCAGGGAGCGAGCGCAGGCTGAATGACCGGGCATCAGTCCTTTTTCAGGCGTGTCATCACGCCAGGCTGCAGCCGGCCACTAGGAGGGATACCCCTAGTGGCCGGTTTTCAAATGTAAATTAAACTATTTTAATTTAAAAAAATAAAATAAATAATAAAAGTATATTAGAGATATGTTGTAGTACATAAGTACTACAACATATCAAAAAATAAAGGTGGTGACAGTGCCCATTTAAGTTTACACTGCCATTGTGTTCTGACCCATTCTGCGTCCGCTTGGCTTTTTAAAATTTATTTAAATTTTTTGCACTGATGGCAGTGTGAACCTATTAACTGATTTATACAGAGTTATACCACCGAAAGAGATATTTCTACCCGATAAGTAGAAAAAAGGTGCATGAAAAACGTATTGCACCTACAGAAAAAATGCACCAGATACTGGAATATAGACAAAAAGTATAAGCAATCTTTATTTAGACAAAACATCAGTTAAAAACATACATAGAACAAAGTAGAATAGCACCAGTCACATACAAGGTATAGGTAAGGAGAGCACTCAGTACATAAGATGGTATTGTAACAGAGGATACCTATGTAAAGTACAAACAGTAAGCCAAATGTAAGAATACCGTATTTTTCGCCCTATAGGACGCACCGGCGTATAAGACGCACCCTATTTTTAGGTGCAAAATCTAAAAAATTTAAGATTTTGAACCCAATAGTGGTCTTTAACCTGCGGACCACCAGATGTTGCAAAACTACAACTCCCAGCATGCCCGGGCAGCCGTTGGCTGTCGGGGCATGCTGGGAGTTGTAGTTTTGCAACATCTGGAGGTCCGCAGATTGAAGACCACTGCATAGGAGGTAATACTCACGTGTCCCCGCCGCTCCGGACCCGTCACCGCTGCCCTGGATGTTGCTCCATCGCTGTCGCCGTGTCCCCCATCGCTCTGCTGCTGAACGTCTCTGCTGCCGGCCGGGTATCCTCGCTCTCCATCGCCGTCATCACGTCGTGACGCACGTACGCGACAACGTGATGATGAGGAAGGAGAGTGCCGGCCATACAGGGGATCCCTGAACGGTGATGGAGGCAGAAAATGTAGTCTGTTCTAGAGTAGGATCTTCGAGGATGGGAAAAGAAAGTATAATCTCGGGTATCAGGATAGAGGGCTCGCCAGACATCATTCAACTGCATTAGGTGCAGTTTCTTCTTTAGGGCACGTAGTTTGCGATAAGACGTATAAGAGTGTCCCGTAGAGGCATCCAACAATGGAAAAAGTGAAAGATTCAAGTCACCACAAAAAATAATAGGACCTGTGGAAAATGAAGCCAGTAGATCCAGCGTCCTGAGAAGAAATGGCACCTGAGCATGATTGGGGGCATAGATTGTCGCTATCGTCAATTTCTGACCCGCCAACTCACAGTTAGCGAAGATGAATCGGGCCTGAGGATCTATTAATATATTAAAACAACTATGGGAAATGATTTGTGGAAGGCTATGGAGACACCCTTCGTCCTGGCTTCTGGGTTAGTGCTGTGCAACCAGGTAGAATGATATCTAGTGGAGACAGGAGGGAAAAAAACGGTTTTAAAATTCGTTTCTTGCAAACACAAAATATGCGGCCTTTTCTTATGAAATATGTAAAGGAGTTGTGCTTTTTTTCTCCGGTGTATTAAAAACCTTTACATAAAGGGTAGCAAGTCTGATGTCAGCCATGGGGAATGTGTAGTGATAGGAGATGAGCAAATTTCTGGAAAAATTCTATTCGGCCGATAGGCTATTTCTGGCCTATGGAGAGCCTCAATAGGTGTGCAGAACACTTTGCCTTGCTGTAACACGCATAGGGTGTGTGCTGGGTTAGTGAAATAATACTGTTCAGAATGACATGCAGATTAGAGGCGTCGCTAATAGAATCACTGTCGTAGAGCGGCACAATGACACAGCATGGAGGTGGCGGCAGCATGAGGAGACCATATAGTGCCTGAATGACACAGCCTGGAGTTGGCGGGAGCATGAGCAGACCATATAGTGCCTGAACGACACAGCGTGGAGGCAGCGGCAGCATGAGGAGAACATATAGTGGCTGAATGACTCAGCGTGGAGGTGGCGGCAGCATGAGACCATAGGGCCTCACAATTGAAAAGAATAAATATATTTGTAACATTTAAATTGAAGATTTCAAATAGATGAACCTAAAAAGTTTTATTCAATGTGCCAGCAGCATGAGGAGACCACATGGCGGTACATTGACACAGCCTGTAGTTGGCGGAAGCATAAGGAGACCATATAGTCACTGAATGACATAGCCTGGAATTGGCGGCAGCATGAGGAGGCCAGATAGTGTCTGAATGACAGCCTGGCGTTGGCGACAGCATGTGGAGACCATATAGTGGCTGAATGACAGCCTGGAGTTGGCGGCAGCATGAGGAGAACATATAGTTGCAGAATGAGACAGCCTGGAGGTGGCAGTATGAGACAGCTTTGAGCTGGCATCAGCATGAGGGGAACATATGGTGGCAGAATGAGACAGCCTGAAGGTGGCATCAGCAGCATCAGAAGGTGATGTAGTGGGGAGGTGGGTGGCAATACCAGTACTCGGTGATGAAGGTGAGTGAAAAAAGGAGAACTTGGCAGAAGATGTGTGGCTTCAGGCGGGTGGCAGGATCAGAATAGTAGCTGAGGCAGGTAGGCAGATGAAAACGGTCTCTTTTGGTAAAAGTGTTAGTGTGCACAAGTAAGTATTGAGGATATGTATTGCGTAAAACTTAACTTTTAATAATATTCTTAGGATAAAATATATGTACCCCAAATTTTTTTGAAATCAGACAAAAGGAAGGTGTGCAAAAACCACCATGTGCCACCAACAAGAAAGCTACTCGTCAGCGACTGTAAATCAGACTGCTGCTGATGGAGTTGGTACTGCTCCTGACACCCCACCCCTCCCCATCAGTCATGGCAGTGGAAGGTGAGCGCAGAGGGCCCCCTGAGTCAAACATGCGAGAGGATGGATGATGGTACAGATAGGCATTGGCCAACTGACTACATAGGATGTCTCTGTAGTAGGTCAGTTTGTCCTCTCTCTTAGTGGGTGTAAAAAAGGCCCCCATTTTCTGCTGTTAAAGAGGGTCCAATAAGGTGGAGAGCCAGAAGTCATCCCGCTGCTGAATGGTGACAATTCGGCGGTCACTACCGGCAATTGAGCATGCATCGTGCCATTTGTGCAAGTGACTCGGAGGGACTACCTGCCTCCATCTCCACTGCCCCGGTGTGTCTGGATCCTCTGTCTCGTCTTCCTCATAACCCTCTAGCTCCTCTGGCTGCTTCTGCAACTCCTCTCCTGTCAGATGACTAGAAAAACCGCACATGTTGCAAAACTAAACTGTGCTCCACCATGCCCCTCCCCCCCCCTCATCCTCCACCAGTTCAGCCCCCACAGGGGCTCATGTGGCCGTGAGATGTAGGCGCCACTTCACTAGTGCCCTGATCAGACATCGTTTTCAACACGTGTTGTAGTAAATGAAGCAGTGGAATGACGTAGTTCATCCCGTAATCCTGGCGACTGACTAATAATGTGGCTTCCTCAAAGGGCCTGAGCAAGCGGCAGGTGTCACTTATGGTTGACATTGAAGTTACACTGGGGGAGTCCCCTTATCCGCTTGGATCATCAAGAAATCGGTGATGGCTTTTCTCTGTTCGTATAGTCGGTCCAACATATGGAGGGTGGAATTCCAACGTGTGGAAACGTCGCAAATCAGACTATGTTGGAGGATACCATTCTGATACTGCAGCTCAAGGAGGGTGTCCTTTGCGGTGTATGAGTGGCTGAAGTGCATGCAAAGTTTCTTTCCCATTGTTAAGATGTCTTGCAGATGGCGGGAACACTTCAGGAACCACTTGACAACCAGACTGAACACAGGTGCCATGCAGGGCGCATGCCTCAGACTTTCTTGTCGCAGCGCAGACAAGATGTACTTTTCGTTGCCGGTCACCATGGTTCCCATTGCCAGTTTTCGTGAAGTAAGCCATGATTCGATTTCTTTATAAATGTGTGACTCTGTTCGCCAAGGCAAACCATTATGAAGAACCGCGTGACACCGCAGTGCCCTGCACACATGGAATGCTGGAGGGGCGCTGAGACCTGTCCGTAGAGTGGAGGCTGAGGACACGGTGGAGGAGGTGGAGGCGCACACTGTCAAAGGACCAATGACCTGAGAGCGTGGAGGCTTAAGCGGCGTGACCTGTCCAAGTTGCTGTTGTGGCTGTGCAGAAACCACATTCACCCAGTGGGCTGTAAAGGACATGTATTGTCCCTGACCATAGTCACAGCTCCACACGTCGGCGCTGCCGTGCACTTTGGTACACACCGACAGGCTCAAGGATTGGCCCACCTTCTGTTCCACAAAATTGTGCAGGGCTTGTACTGCCTTCTTCGCAAAGAAATGACGGCTTGGGACTCTCCAACTCGGCTTGGCACAAGCCATCAGTTCTCTGAAAGGTGCAGAGTCTACCACTTGAAAAGGGAGGGACTGCAGCACCAGCAACTTGGACAAGAGCACATTTAGCTTCTGCGCAGTTGGAGGAGTGGGCACATACTGTTTTTGCTTGGACATGGCTTCGCTGATGGATTGCTGGCAGAATGACTGACTCGAAAGAGAAGGAACAGGAGCATCTGGAGCGACAGAAGATGGGTAGGACACACAGCTCCCTTCGGCTGAGGTGGTGGAGCCTTGGCTGGCTGAAACAGGGAATGGCATGCCAATGGGTGATGCAGCAGGCTGGACCACCACATCGGAGCCACGGTTCTCCCAGGCTGTTTTATGATGACGCTGCATATGTTGATGCAGGGCCGTGGTGCCAACAATCGGACCATGGCCTTGCTTCACCTTCTGCCGACACATCTTGCATGTGGCCAGGTTAACATCCTCCGGATGCTTCATGAAAAACTGCCACACCGCCAAGTAGCTTATTTTCCCACCAACAGTCCGCACTGATTGACTGCTACTGCCACCGACTCCAGGAACCCCTGTTCCACTACCTCCCGGGAAGGTAGGCTGCTGCAAAGCAGGGGGTCTACCCCGCGCATGTTTGGCTCCAGACTTTCCACTTCTGCCACCATGCTGACTGCCAACCATGCTACCACCTTGCTGGCTTAGCTGCTGCCTCACGGGTAACCTGTAACCCTTTTCTCCTGATGATGATGAAGCCCCTTCTGCACCCAGCTCCCAAGTGCAATCGGCTTCATCATCATCGACTTTTGTCTGCACGTCACCGATGTCCTCCTCAGGTTCCTCAACAGTGTCTGCTTCAAGACCCTGAACGCTCACAACACCTGTCACGCCACTCTCCTCATCACTGCGGAGGAAGCGGTGGATGTCTCCTCCACTTCTTGGCTGGGCAGTAGCTGCTGACTGTCCTCTATTAGATCGTCCTCACAAAATAGTAGAGCTGAACCCACAGCATAAGATACTTCTGTGGCGGAGGGAACAGCATAGGACAGAGGCAATGAAAGGACAGGAACTGCTCACTGGCCATGCCAAATATTAGTGTTGTGTCTGATGAACCCACCGACTGTTGACTGGGGGTGTCAGATGTCACTTGTGATAAAGTGGATGATTGTGTTAACCAATCGATGACGGCAGATGGGTTGCTGGTCGAGACACGACCGCTAGCTGATACCAGGAGCTTAGGCCTCTCGCTGCGACTCCTGCTGCCACTCGCCTCTAGTCTGCTGCAACCTCATCCTGATGAATTTAGGCCTCTGCCATTCCTCTGTGCACATCCTGGCCCTTCTCTGCCTGACATACTTAGTGCGTATATGAGGGGAGTACAATATGCTCCACTACGCTTAACACAGTATTTGTCTACAACACCAGCAGGTGTGTACTTTTGGCTGGCCTTTCACAGTGTCTAGGCCCTTAAGACTTTAACAGGAATAAAATGGTACACCACTTAGATGTACGTATGTTGTATGCACTTATGAGGGGAGAACAATGCGCTCCGGTATGCTTAAAACAGTATTTGCCTACAACACCAGCAGGTGAGTACTTTTGGCTGGCCTTTCACAGTATCTAGGCCCTTAAGACTTTAACAGGAATAAAATGGTACACCACTTAGATGTACGTATGTTGTATGCACTTATGAGGGGAGGACAATGCGCTCCGGTATGCTTAAAAGAGTATTTGTCTACAACACCAGCAGGTGTGTACTTTTGGCTGGCATTTCACAGTATCTTGGCCATTAAGACTTTAACAGGAACAAAATGGTACACCACTTAGATGTACACACAGGTTACACTTAAAGGACAATACGCTTTTAATGGTGTGCTTACCCCCACTGGCTGGCTACTATTAGCTTTTCAGTTGTTGTACACACCAGTGCAGCACACAGTCACTGTGTACTACACCCAAAATTGCAATTTCTCTCTCAATCTCACTCCCTTCCCTATCAGTGCTTCTAGGTTGGATTTGGGCTTGATGTGAATCGTTGCTGTAAAAATGCTTTTCTGTTCAACACAAACTGCTCTCTGTCCCTCTCTCTCTGCAAAGGAACGTTGATGTGACTGGCTGCAATATGGCTGCCGATTATATAGGGCTGTGACATCACAGGGGTGACTGGCTGCTTGTGATTCAGGGTCATACTGCCGACCCTTGTTCCGACCTTCCCAGGATTCCTTGTCCCATGTCCTCACATGTGGGTCCACCATTTTAGATGTCCTGGAGCCTGGACCACACTAAAATGGAGTTTAATGAAGCGATTCATTAATCGCGGCGATATTCGCATTCGTTACGAAACCAATTTTTCCTGATATTCGTAACGAATTCGGATTCGGCAGATTTGAATCGTTCATCCCTAGTCACTTACCATGACTCAGGAGAGCCCAGAGTGTGAGGCGCCCTGTCGGCAGTATATAAACAACCACACATGTCCTATGAAAAGAAGAAAAAAGAAGGGGTATGAGAAATGGAACAAAGAAGATCAGAAAACTAAAGGAAAGTAAGAGGACAGTCATAAGGGGTCTAAGAGAGGAGGCCATAAGGACGATGTCAACACCGGAACCAGTCCGGGCAATAACCAATAACAGTATGCCACCTTTGTATTGTGTCTCAGTTATAGATCCTTATATGATTAAATCCAATGATGTAGTCTATGCAAAAAATTCCCCAAAATAATCCTGTGTGCCAGTAATTAAACTAAACAGAGTTGCGATGTGAGCGCCGGATGATGTGAAAGTTATAGTTTAATTACACACTGTCCAGTCTGTTCAATAACCTAGTGGAGAAAAACGCGGGAGGAACAGTAGAAGGGCAGCAAGAGGGCAGAGAAAGTTAAGGCTGAGAACTACATAGGGAGAGGGCCTAATAATTCAGGAACAAGTACCCAGCCCACTAAGTCGGTTATCAGTGGGTAGCTTAATAGGGCAGCAGTAATAGCTGGTGAGCAGGTCCATACAGACCGTATTTATAATGTAGGGAAAGGCAGGAATAAATACTATGAACAATGTTATTAAAGGGGTACTCCAGTGGAAAACTATTTTTTTTAATCAACTGGTGCCAGAAAGTTAAACAGATTTGTCAGCTCTCTCTGCTGACATCATGACCACAGTGCTCTCTGCTGACACCTCTGTCCATTTTAGGAACTGTCCAGAGTAGGAGAAAATCCCCATAGAAAACATATGTTGCTCTGGACAGTTCCTAAAATGGACAGAGATGTCAGCAGAGAGCACTGTGTTCCGAAAAGAATTTCCTCTGTAGTATTCAGCAGCTAATAAGTACTGGAAGGATTAAGATTCTTAAATAGAAGTAATTTACAAATCTGTTTAAAAAAAAAAGTTTTCCACTGGAGTACCCCTTTAAGGGAGTAAGAAAAACAAATAATGCAAACACATTAATGCAAAATTCAGGGAAATCCAGTAGGATTCAAGATGAAGCATGTTTTTTTAAAAGGCACCATCAAAGAAGAGAAAAGGCAGTAACATAAGTATCACAAAGCAGGAGAGTCTCAGGTCTGTTCTATGTCCTATACATAGAACAGATCAGTATTAGCAATCATGGTATTGCTATGAATAGTCCCCTATGGGGACTATTCTAGTGTAAAAAAAATGTAAAAGTAAAAGTAAAAAAAAAGTGAAAAATCCTCTCCCCCAATAAAAAAGTGAAACGTCCGTTTTTTCCTATTTTACCCCCAAAAAGCGTAAAAAATTTTTTTTTATAGACATTTGGTATCGCCGCGTGCGTAAATGTCCGAACTATTAAAATAAAATGTTAATGATCCTGTATGGTTAACGGCGTGAACGAAAAAAAAAAAAAGTCCAAAATTCCTACTTTTTTAATACATTTTATTAAAAAAAATTATAAAAAATGTATTAAAAGTTTTTATATGCAAATGTGGTATCAAAAAAAAGTACAGATCATGGCGCAAAAAATGAGCCCTCATACCGCCGCTTATACGGAAAAATAAAAAAGTTAGAGGTCATCAAAATAAAGGGATTATAAACGTACTAATTTGGTTAAAAAGTTTGTGATTTTTTTTAAGCGCAACAATAATAGAAAAGTATATAATAATGGGTATCATTTTAATCGTATTGACCCTCAGAATAAAGAACACACGTCATTTTTACCATAAATTGTACGGCGTGAAAACGAAACCTTCCAAAATTAGCAAAATTGCGTTTTTCGTTTTAATTTCCCCACAAAAATAGTGTTTTTTGGTTGCGCCATACATTTTATGATATAATGAGTGATGTCATTACAAAGGACAACTGGTCGCGCAAAAAACAAGCCCTCATACTAGTCTGTGGATGAAAATATAAAAGAGTTATGATTTTTAGAAGGCGAGGAGGAAAAAATGAAAACGTAAAAATTTAATTGTCTGAGTCCTTAAGGGGTTAAAGGGCTATTCCTGTTTACAGCATTTATGGCATGTCCACAGATCCCGCCAACCTCTGGACCCTCAGTCTCCAGATAGGTACAGATACCAGAGGTGGTCATCCCAAAGAAAATGGCGGCTTTGCATAATGTTGGGTGGACTGAAAATCTGTAACACAAAGTATGGTCCTGATAAAGAGATGGTCTTCTCAAAGGGGTAGTCTATTGAAATGGTTTCACTTTATATAAATGTCAGGAAGGAATCTCTGCTGGAACATTTACCTGGCTGCTTAGTTTTACATTTTTCTATAATAGCTTTACAAATAGACACAATAAATTATTTTTATTTTTTTATTTTATTTTTACAGTTTGTAAGGACACACATTTATATTACTATATATCTATGCTTCCAAGAGCTTACTTCTATGTCAATTTTGTGTAAATTAAATTTTCTCTATTTCAATATTCCCTGATGTCTCCTATATATATAAAGTCCATATGGCTGTAGCCGGCTGTAAGATGACAGCAGTAAAGATACTTCCCATCTGTGTGGCACCATGTAGGAGGGTATACGACGGAAGCCCTTGCTTTGTCAATCACCTTCTGGCTGACACATGTAATGACCAATCCTCACCACTAGATGTCACAATCATTCTATTTGCTTTGCACTTCCTAATTACCTGGAAGCTGTGATAACACCCCACGGAGTCAGGCCCTGTAACACTTTATTCTGGAATAGGCTGTGATACCCAACGTCAACAATACCATAGAAATGTCATTCCAAAACTGCAAAGGAACAGCCTGCTTAGAAAAACAAAAGGTCACAAAAATATCAGGAGTAAAAAACATTTTGAAGATGGAAGTATAGATTGTTAGAAAGGATAGACAGATAGATAGACATTAGATAGGTACGTAGATAGGTAAGTAGGTAGGTAGATAGATATGAGATAGATAAAATAGATCGATGCATGGATGGATAGATATAAAGTAAACGAATAGATAAATAGCTAATTATTGGAAAAAAAATAGCATTTAAAGGGCCTGAGGAAGACTACGAAACATGTGTCGAGGTGGGGGGGGGGGGGGGGGGCGGTCCAGCGATCTTGAAGGACTCAGTATGACAACCTTAGGTAATGATATATGACCATATTATTTTCCACAATTCTGTTATTACTGTACTGTCTGAGTCCATAGATGAGCTGCCCCTACCTTGTTTGTGGGGTTGGTTTTAAGGGTGGGTCTTTTTAATTGGGTGGGTCCTGTATTTGTAACTTATTTGTAATAAAGTTTTGCAATTTTGACATTTATTGTGATCTCTATAATTATTTTGTGCTAGTTGTAGGTTAGTAGTTAGTTTCTTTCTGGCACTTTTAGTTAAGCTGGTGTATGGCCAGAATTGTAGGTTTATAACATTTAAAGGGGTACTCCGGCCCTAAGGCATCTTATCCCCTATCCAAAGGGGACCCCCGTGATCTTGCATTGGGCACCTACCTCTGAGCTGCACGCCGCACTGCCAGCTCACAAACTGCCAAGTGCTGTCCACGGTACTCCGGTACTCCGTGACATCACGATACTCCGGCCCCGTGGTCGGCACCCAGCAGTTTGTGAGCTGGCAGCGTGGTGTGCAGCTCAAAGATGTGGGTGCCCAATGCAGGATTGCAGGGGTCCCTGGCGGTGGGACCCCCATGGTCAGACATCTTATCCCCTATCCTTTGGATAGGGGATAAGATGTCTTAGGGGCGGAGTACCTCTTTAATGGAAGAGAAAGGGGAAAGAGGACAGTGTGGTGTCAGGGTGTGTGGTGCAGGGCAGATGTTGTTACCCTAGGGGCAGATGGCATTAACTCCTTGTATTTGTGACACCAGGGCGTGGTTTAGCCTATAACCACCCGAAGGTATACCGCTGGATCCTGGGCTAGGCACGGGGGCAATAAAGACTCTGACTCCAAGTTACGGACAACGGTAGCTTTACTGAGGGTAGACAGAGGGTAAAGTCTATACAGTTCAGCCAGGGCCCTACAAGGTGACCAGTGATGCAGAGACCTTAAGGGCTTGCTGGGACTTGTAGTAGGACTGGACAATTGAATGCAGACCACGCAGGGAGCCCATAGGTCAATCTTGGGATCACCTGGTCACTGGTACCTCCTGGGTAACAATCACATGACATATCACATGGTATAACTCTTAAAGGGGTACTCCGGTGGAAAACTTTTTTTTTTAATCAACTGGTGCCAGAAAGTTAAACAGATTTGTAAATTACTTCTATTAAAAATTATTAATCCTTGCAGTACTTAATAGTGTCTGTATACTACAGAGGAAATCTTTTCTTTTTGGATTTCTTTTATGTCCTGACCACAGTGCTCTCTGTTGACACCTCTGTCCATTTTAGGAACTGTCCAGAGCAGCATATGTTTTCTATGGGGATTTTCTTCTGCTCTGGACAGTTCCTGGCATGGAAAGAGGTGTCAGCAGAGAGCACTGTGGTTGTGACAGAAAAGAAATCCAAAAAGAAAAGATTTCCTTTGTAGTAAAAAAAAAAAAAAAAAAAGTTTTCCACTGGAGTACCCCTTTAAAGCAACATTACATTTTATAACACTTTACATGGTAAAACATATTTACAATGGGGAAACAAGTGCAGGGGGCCTTGGGGACACTGAAGGAGGCTGCCTGACAGGGCAGCAGGAGCACGGGGTAACACCTCCCGTACTGGGACACCACAACAGTAAGGGAGAAGCTGAGACAGATTGATAGATCATTGATAGATAGATAGATAGATAGATAGATAGGTACATAGGAGGAGATTTATCATTGGCTTTACACCACTTCAATGTTCTAAATGTCTTTGCATTTTTTGCGCAATTTTTGGTAGAACATCTTTAAAAATTGTCTACTGTTTGGTGCACTGTATCCCACTTTTTTGCAGTGGAGCTGTATCTATTACTTACGCAATTTAAATTTAGAAGTGTTTTTTTTGCGCAAATCTACACCACCTAAAAGGGCGTGGTACAAAAGTGTCAGATGCCAAAGCACAAAGCTTAAACCAATCTCTGCAGATCACTGGTTCCTATAATTGTCCTATGTCCTAAAAGTCCTTGCCACCTTTTTGATAAATTTTGAGCAACTGAGCAAACAGGGGTAAAATATTTACTAACTTACACCAACATTGATAAATGTCCCCCATAGAAAGTAAAATAGACAGATAGATGATAGATGGAAATAAAGATAGACAGATGAGATAGATAGATAGATATAAGATAGATAGATATGAGAAAGATAGATAGATAGATATGAGATAGATAGATAGATAGATAGATAGATATGAGATAGATAGATAGATATGAGATAGATAGATAGATAGATATGAGATAGATAGATATGAGATAGATAGATATGAGATAGATAGATAAATAGATAGATATGAGATAGATAGATATGAAATAGATAGATAGATATGAAATAGATAGATAGATAGATATGAAATAGACAGATAGATAGGTAGATGATAGATATGAGATAGATAGATAGATAGATATGAGATAGATAGATAGATAGATAGATACGAGATAGATAGATATGAGAAAGATATGAGATAGATAGATATGAGATAGATAGATAGATATGAGATACATAGATAGATATGAGATAGATAGATATGAGATTCTTTGTCTAGATATGAGATAGATAGATAGATAGATATGAAATGGATAGATGATAGATAGATAGATATGAAATAGATAAATAGATATGAGATAGATAGATAGATATGAAATAGATAGATAGATATGAAATAGATAGATAGGTAGATAGATAGATATGAGATAGATAGATATGAGATAGATAGATAGATAGATAGATAGATAGATAGATATGAAATAGATAGGTAGATAGATAGATATGAGATAGATAGATAGATAGATAGATATGAAATAGACAGATAGATAGGTAGATGATAGATATGAAATGGATAGATAGATAGATAGATACATATGAGATAGATAGATAGATATGAGATAGATAGATAGATATGAGATAGATATGAGATAGATAGATAGATATGAAATGGATAGATAGATAGATTGATATGAAATAGATAAATAGATAGATATGAGATAGATAGATAGAGATGAGATAGATAGAATTGCTATTTATTGGAAAAGAGAATAGGAATTTGATGGAAGAGAAAGAGGGAATTGGAGAGCAAGGGAGGAGGTGTGACAGAGAGAAGGAGGTAGAGAATGAACTTGAGAGGGAGGGAGAAGCGAAGCAGGAAAGACGAGGAGTCCAAGGTATTAGAGACTGAGCAGCAAGGAAGAATAAGAGTGCTCCACCAGGACGAGAGTGCTGAAGATGTGTATGTGTGCGCTGACATCCTAGGTGGCGTGCCCCCCACTGCCCACCAGCACAGACAGGGGTACAGAACAAAGAGCCTCAGCACACACAGAAGAACAGGAGACCAGCAAAGAGGTGACAGGGACTTTGTGACAGGCAGCGACCGAACGCAAAGAGGAGGAAGGACTCAGCAAAGACAACTAGCGCACATCCACACATGAAGATACATTGATGTCTACTTCCAAGTCCAGTGCCACACACCCACACAATGAGAAATACATGGCGGAGAGGAGAAGATAGTTCTCCCCACATTGAGAATTAACCAGATTTAAGAAGACCCCCTGGACCAGGCCAAGTCCATCACCTGCTGTCACGTCACCTGTCCTAGACTGGGACTGGAACTTCCTAAGCTTGCTATCACCTTGGCTGGGACTGAGTCAAAGTGTCTGCCTAGCAGTGTGTAAGTGCTCAGCTCATTGACTAAAAAAAGGGTACCTTGCCACCCCGTGACTATTTCAAGGAATTCTCCTGAAGTCCCCCTTTGGCGGACCTATTGGGGGGAAGTAATATTTCTTGGTAGTCTGTTACAGCCCAGAACAGTCCTGCTTCCTGCAGCTTTTCCGCCAGCCATGGCGTTTACCTTTGCAGCCTTCTGTTACATGCTGACTCTGGTCCTCTGTGCTTCTCTCATCTTTTTCATCATCTGGCATGTGAGTTTATCTATTGCTAGGGGTCTTATTGTTGGGGGGCGGGGGGGGGGATGTCACAAGTTCAGGGGGTCCGCTAATAAGGGTGGAGGGATATGGGGAGTAGAGAGTGGTAGTAAAAAAGCAAGAGAATAAGGAGGATTCGGAAAAAGTACTATGAATGTAGGCCAGTGTTTCCCAATTGGAGTGCCCCCAGCTGTTGCAAAACTACAACTCCCAGCATGCCCGGACAGCCTTCGGCTGTCCAGGCATGCTGGGAGTTGTAGTTTTGCAACAGCTGGAGGCACCCCGGTTGGAAATCACTGCACAATGAGCACAACAGGCCTATGGCAATGGGCAGCGCAGGATGGGAACAATGCACTTGATCAGGGAGTTGAAGTTTTGCAACAGCTGGAGGCACCTCGGTTGGGAAACGCTGCAGAAAGAGCACAACAGGCCTATGGCAATGGGCAGCACGGGATGGGAACAATGCACTTGATAAGGGAGTTGTAGTTTTGCAACAGCTGGAGGCACCTCGGTTGGGAAACGCTGCAGAAAGAGCACAACAGGCCTATGGCAATGGGCAGCACGGGATGGGAACAATGCACTTGATCAGGGAGTTGTAGTTTTGCAACAGCTGGAGGCACCTCGGTTGGGAAACGCTGCAGAAAGAGCACAACAGGCCTATGGCAATGGGCAGCACAGGATGGGAACAATGTACTTGATCAGGGAATAGTTCAGGATCAGTCAAAAGCAGCATGGCTCTTGCCCTTTGTTTGCAGATATGTATATATATATATATTTATATATATATATATATATATATATTTGTGTGTGCGCAGGTCTCAGGTGTCACTATATTCACAACTATACAGTTCACTGCCCAAGTCACAGCTGTTCCTCTGCTCCAGCAAGTCATTTACACTGTGTCGCTTCTCTCCAGTCCTTTCCCTTTTAGTCTTGTTACACATGGCAGGATCGATTTGCCAGGTTTAACATGAGAGTCGTTCACTTTGTGTAGAATCAATTCACTCTTTATACCCTATGGTCAATGGTCTCCAAACTGTGGGCCTCCAGCTGTTGCAAAACTACAACTCTCAGAATGCCCGGACAGCCAACGGCTGGAGGTACACAGTTTGGAGACCACCGCTCTGTGCACTTAGGGATAAAACAGATCTAACCGAGCTGGTTTTTAAGAGATTCACTCTTTATACCCTATACCAGTGGTCTCCAAACTGTGAGCCTCCAGCTGTTGCAAAATTACAACTCCCAGCATGCCCGGACAGCCGCAGGCTGTCCCGGCATGCTGGGAGTTGTAGTTTTGCAACAGCTGAAGGTCCATAGTTTGGAGATCACTGCTCTATGCTAGTGTTTTCCAAACAGCGCGCCTCCAGCTGTTGCAAAACTACAACTCCCAGCATACCTGGACAGCCGTGTGCTGTCTGGGCATGCTCGGAGTTGTAGTTTTGCAGCAGCTGGAGGAACGCTGTTTTGAGATCACTGCTCTATGCCAGAGTTTTCCAAACAGCACGACTCCATCTGTTGCAAAACTACAACTCTCAGCATGCCCGGACAGCCAACAGCTGAAGGTACACAGTTTGGAGACCACCGCTCTGTGCACTTAGGGATAAACCAGATCTAACCGAGCTGGTTTTTAAGAGATTCACTCTTTATACCCTATACCAGTGGTCTCCAAACTGTGAGCCTCCAGCTGTTGCAAAACTACAACTCCCAGCATGCCCGGACAGCCGCAGGCTGTCCGGGCATGCTGGGAGTTGTAGTTTTGCAACAGCTGAAGGTCCACAGTTTTGAGATCACTGCTCTATGCCAGTGTTTTCCACACAGCACGCCTCCAGCTGTTGCAAAACAACAACTCCCGGCATACCTGAACAGCCTGGTGCTGTCTGGGCATGCTGGGAGTTCTAGTTTTGCAACAGCTGGTGGTCCACAGTTTGGAGACCACCACTCTATGCACTTAGGTATAAAACAGATCTATCCGACATGTTTTTTTTAAATGTATTTAGTTATAAAGAGATTCACTCTTTATACCCTATGCCGGTGCTCTCCAAACTGTGTGCCTCCAGCTGTTGAAAAACTAAAACTCCCAGCATGCCTGTAAAGCCAACAGCTGGAGGTCCACAGTTTGGAGACCACCACTCTATGCACTTAGGTGTAAAACAGATGTAACCGAGCTGCTTGACGTCTAGCTAACTTTCTCTTAGTGTGAACAGATGTTAACAAAAAACACAGTGCCTATGGTTGCAAGAACATGGTCCCCTACAGGACATGACACAGACAGGCTATTACATGCGGATACATAGTGTCCGCACAGAACGGATATATATATATATATATATATATATATATATATATATATATATATATAGTTTGATGGTTTGAAGAAAAAAAAAAAGACAAGTCAGTCAAGTCCATCCCATAACCCTACTGTGTTGATCCAGAAGAAGGCGAAAAAAATAAATAAAAAATAAAAGAAAAAGCCCTCTTATGAGGCCGATGCCAAAATACCCCTGCCCGACTCCGAATATGGCCATCAGAATAAATCCCCTTATATAGAACTTATAAATGGAACTAGAACATAATACTAAAATCTGGGTGTGATGAAATAACAAAATCCATCTATGGGTTCTGGAATTATACTGTGGGATTCTCTATTGCCTTGACTGTACAACAGCTGATGTTGTGTGCATGTATATATATATATATATATATATATATATATATATAAATATATAATCTCTATATATTGTGGCTTCCGTCTGTAAGGCTATGGTTTTTATTAGGCAGAAAATCCTTTACTATGATGTGTTCCGTGGCCTCGATCTGTAGTGATGAGGATAGGACGGGGTTCCTTTTGTGTAGCCGATCCCATTGTTATACGGATTTGTCTCAGATTGTGCCAAACTTGTAATTTACTGTACCTTTTATTCTGCGTATTTTTTTTTTGCAAAATATATGCATTTGCGTTTGCTTTTCTATGAATCTACATATATATATATATATATATATATATATATATATATATTGTATCACAATGTGTGTATAATTGTGTGTGCCACATTTTCTAAGCCCCCACCCTCCCCCATGTGTTCATCCTTTATGTTTCTGCTTCTCTCTGTTGCTTTGGAGACTGATCTCGTATCCATGGAAACTGCATATGTTTATAAAGTGGTACCCAGAGAAGTAAGCGTGCCTTATGTACAGTACAGATCCAGCGCATCAGCCCCTTCCATTGTGTCTTATACGTCTGCCGTAGCCGTACCTCTCCTCCGCTCCTATTGTCTTCTTGTCATTCTACTTTCTGTCTGTGACTTCCTCTCGGTTCCTTGTCTCCTCCATACTTTTCCATTTGTATCTACCTCCTGCATTAATGATATATATATATTTTTGCTAATTTTTTGTGTCGTTTTTAGTCGAATCGAGGAAATGCAGACACATTGGCCCTCATTTACTTACAAAATCGGGTTGTAAGTCTATCTTGCTTTCTTACCCGACTGCTTTTTTCCCCTGGTATTTATTATTATGTCGCATCCTGTTTGTCGTACGTGGGTTTTGTTGGTTTTGGTTTCCAACTCCTCTGAATTGTCGGGAAAAAATCCACAACAATTCAACAAATTCGGGTTGGAAACCCTTATAAATACGTGGGAAAGCTCAGAAATGTCGGGTTACGCCCCCTTTTCGGGTTTGGGAGAATCCACATCGGGTCCGTCGGGAAAAAATGTTGCATCGTGTCGCAGACTGGCGCACGATGTCTGCGACATGTTGCAGACAAAGATGCGCCAAAAAAACCCGGGTTTAGAATAGTAAATGAGGGCCATTGTTTTACAAAAATTATTGTTTTTATTGTTACTATTTATGTTTATAAAACAACCGTATTCTTTGGAATATGTCATATGCTGTCTGGGCATGTTGGGAGTTGTAGTTTTGCAACAGCCGGGGGCACGCTAGTTGGGAAACACTGCCATAGGGTAATACAGGGCTCATCACAAATGTAACTACCTACTTTTTGAATGTACCAAAAAACAAAAACAAAAAAGGTCAGAAATTGTCTAATATTGTGAAAAGACACAGGGAAAAAGTATTGAACATGCTTACTGATATTTAATACTTTGTACGAAAGCCTTTGTTGGTCATGACAGCTTCAAAATGCCTCCTGTATGGAGAAACTAGTGGCATGCATTGATCTGGAGGGATTTTGGCCCATTCTTTCACACAGTCTTTAAATCTTGAAGGTTCTGCGGGCCTCTTCTATGTATCACGATCTTCAGTTCTTTATCATAGATTTTCAATGTGATTTAAGTCAGGTGATAGGCCGGGCCATTCTAGCAGCTTTATTTTCTTTCTTTGAAACCATTTAAGAGTTTTCTTGGTGATGCGTGTTGGGATCATTGTCTTCCTGAAATGTCTGCCCCCGTGTTTCATCTTCATCATCCTGGTAGATGGCAGCATATTTTTGTCAAGCCTCGGTAAATTTGTCCATTCATTCTTCCTTCAATAATATGGAGTTTTCCAGTACCATTTGCTGAAAAGCAACCTCATACCATGATGTTCCCACCTCCAAACGTCACTGGTTTTTAGGGTGCAGCATAGACCACAGCATATTCTCTCAGTATTTCATTGGATCTTCCAAATGAATGGGCCTCATTTACTAAGGCTTTTCCAAATAGATTTTGTAGGACATGTGTCATGCGCCAGAATTTCTGACAAAAAAAAGAAAAATAATACCCTACTAACTCTCCACTGTACTAGCGTGCCGACGGTAAAGGGGCATGGTCACTGGAGAAGGGGCGTATCCCCGACAGTTTTGAAAAATCTATTAAGGTCCCTCTGTAAAACACAACAGCTTAGAGCAGTTGTAAAAAAAAAAAAAAAAAATGTAGGGAAAGGAGCAAAACTTTTAATCCCCCAATTTACAAAAAATAAAAAACTACAAAAATGGTGTGGCCATCAGGAAAAAGGGGCATGTCCTTAAAAAAAACCACATTTTCTAAAGAAACCTACAAATGTTTTTACATTAAATGTGGTGGATTTCAGCTCTGGAAAACCTGGCAGCTTAGAGCATGTGTAAAAAAACAAAAAAAGCAAAACAAATACAAGATACAATAGTAAATACCATGGAAAAATACCTGTCGGAAACAAAAACCCACAAAGATAGCTACACTCCACTCTTGGTAAATGAGGCCCATTGTCTTTCCACTTCTATCTTATGGCCTCCAACAGGGCTCACTGAAACATTCTGAAGCTTAGAAATGCACCTGTAACCAACGCCATTGTTATGTTGGGAAGGTCCTGAGACAACTCTTAGCTTTTACCCATCATGAGATGTGTCTTGTGTGACACCTTGGCATTGAGACCTTTTTGTAGCCTTTAGTTGGGACTGAACCAGATGATAACAATTTGCACTGACAAGAGGCTGGATTACTTTTTCATTACTGATAGATTTCAGCTATTGTCTTGGATTTCCATGCCTTTTTGCACCTTCCATTCTTCATGTGTTCCAGACATTTTTTTCCTGTGTCATTTCACATTTTTACATACAACTAAATTTCTGAGCTTTCTTGTTTTGGTGTCTTCGTATGTATGTTGTTACCAACATCTGGTGAAAATTTCACCTTTGGATATATATTTAGTGAAAAAAAATGGTGACGGGTCCAATACTGATACAATCTGTCCCTAGTTGTTTTTCTCCCATAGAGTTAAAGGGGTACTCCGCCCCTTGACATCTTATCTTCTATAAAAAGGATAGAGGATAAGATTTCTGATTGCGGGGGTCCCGCTGCTGGGATCCCCGTGATCTCTGTTCAGCACCCAGCGTTCATTTAGAACACAGGGTGCGGGTGGCAGGGTCGTGACATCACGCCATGACATCTCAATGAGAGTCTATGGGAGGGGGTGTGGCGGCCGCCACGTCCCCTCCCATAGACTTTCATTGAGGGTGTGTAGCGTGATGTCACGAGGGGGGCGTGGACTTGATGTCACGACCCCGCCGCCCCCTGCAAGCGAGCGGAACAAAATGTTACGAACGCCGGGGAGTGGAGTACCCCTTTAAATAAGATGTGTGGGCAGATTTTTCAATATGAGTAGTTTTAATAAAAAACAAAAAAAATACAGCACTGCGAAAAAGTTAACAACATAGTCTAACACTGTGACTAATATACTGATGCGAAGGTCTTGCCGACCAATTTCCATTCACTGCTGCTGTAAGTAACGCACAGTAGGTGTCTATAGAAAAGCTTTCTTTTAAAAGGCCTAAGAATTGCTTTCATCTAAATAAAAGGACACTGTCGCAATTTCCCGTGTAAATTGCTTGAAATGACGTTTTTTGTATTACGGAGCCTGGAAACCAGAGTTATACAAGTCTGGGCTGACATTCAATGTACGGGAATCAATACAATCTTTTTGTTCAGCTCAAATTATTAACAATTCTCATGTGCAAAACGCAGTGGGGGAGATTTATCAAAACCTGTGCAGAGGAAAAGCTGCTGAGTTGCCCCTAGCAACCAATCAGATCGCTTCTTTCATTTTTAAAAAGAGGCCTGTGAGAAATGAAAGAAGCGATCTGATTGGTTGCTATGGGCAACTCAGCAGCTTTTCCTCTGCACAGGTTTTGATAAATCTCCCCCAGTGAACTTAGCAGGTGTCCATATTAGGTTCTGTTGTGGTCACAAGGGTTGGCCACTCTGCTACCAAATTAACCCCTTGGGGACGCAGGAATTGTTCATTTTTACACTTTCGTTTTTTCCTCCTCGCCTTTTAATAGCCATATTACTTTGTACGTCCTGTGTATCGATGTTCCGTAATTCCTAATAAAGAAAGTTTTATTCCACGTATTACCGCGCTGGACATTTCTCTCTACAAGTTCCTCCAGTTGTACTTTGTAATGACGTTACTCATTTTACTACAAAATATAGGGTAAAAGCAAAAAAAAATAAAAAATTTTTTGTAGGATTAAACAAAATAAATAAATAAATAAACTCCAGCCATTTTGCAACTTTTGGGGGATTCTGTTTCTACACAGTGCACTTTTCAAAATAAATGGCACATTGAGCCTCATTTACTACGGCTTTTCTGAGTAGATTTTCTAGGATTTTTTATGTCGCATGTGTTGTGCACCAGAATTTCCTACAAAAAATCCAAAAAACCCTACTAACACACCACTTTACTCAGAAAACCCTTCAAAGGGGTGTGACCATCAGGGAAAAACCCTACATTTGTTAAAGGGGTACTCCGGTAAAAAAAAATGTTTTCTTTTTCTTTTTTTTATTTAAATCAACTGGTGCCAGAAAGTTAAACAGGTTTGTAAATTACTTCTATTAAAAAATCTTAATCCTTCCTGTACTTATTAGCTGCTGAATACTACAGTGGAAATTATTTTCCCTTTGAAACACAGAGCTGTCTGCTGACATCATGAGCACAGTGCTCTCTCCTGACATCTCTGTCCATTTTTAGGAACTGTCCAGGGTAAAAGGAAATCCCCATAGCAAACATACACTGCTCTGGACAGTTCCTAAAATGGACAGCAGGTGTCAGCAGAGAGCACTGTGGTCATGATGTCAGCAGAGAGCTCTGTGTTTCAAAAAGAAAAGAATTTCCGCTGTAGTATTCTGCAGCTAATAAGTACAGGAAGGATTAAGATTTTTTAATAGAAGTAATTTACAAATCTGTTTAACTTTCTGGCACCAGTTGATTTAAAAAAAAAAAAAAAAAGGTTTTCACCGGAGTACCCCTTTAACCCCTTAACCCCTTAAGGACTCAGCCCATTTTGGCCTTAAGGACTCAGACAATTTCATTTTTACGTTTTCATTTTTTCCTCCTCGCCTTCTAAAAATCATAACTCTTTTATATTTTCATCCACAGACTAGTATGAGGGCTTGTTTTTTGCGCGACCAGTTTTCCTTTGTAATGACATAACTCATTATATCATAAAATGTATGGCGCAACCAAAAAACACTATTTTTGTGGGGAAATTAAAACGAAAAACGCAATTTTGCTAATTTTGGAAGGTTTTGTTTTCACGCCGTACAATTTCTGGTAAAAATGACATGTGTTCTTTATTCTGAGGGTCAATACGATTAAAATGATACCCATTATTATATACTTTTATATTATTGTTGCGCTTAAAAAAAATCACAAACTTTTTAACCAAATTAGTACGTTTATAATCCCTTTATTTTGATGACCTATAACTTTTTTATTTTTCCGTATAAGCGGCGGTATGGGGGCTCATTTTTTGCGCCATGATCTGTACTTTTTTTTGATACCACATTTGTATATAAAAAACTTTTAATACATTTTTTATAATTTTTTTTTTAATAAAATGTATTAAAAAAGTAGGAATTTTGGACTTTTTTAATTTTTTTTCGTTCACGCCGTTCACCGTACGGGATCATTAACATTTTATTTTAATAGTTCGGACATTTACGCACGCGGCGATACCAAATATGTCTATAAAAAATGTTTTTTACGCTTTTTGGGGGTAAAATAGGAAAAAACGGACGTTTTACTTTTTTATTGGGGGAGGGGATTTTTCACTTTTTTTTTACTTTTACTTTTACATTTTTTTACATTTTTTTTTACACTTGAATAGTCCCCATAGGGGACTATTCATAGCAATACCATGATTGCTAATACTGATCTGTTCTATGTATAGGACATAGAACAGATCAGTATTATCGGTCATCTCCTGCTCTGGTCTGCTCGATCACAGACCAGAGCAGGAGACGCCGGGAGCCGCACGGAGGAAGGTGAGGGGACCTCCGTGCGGCGTTATGAATGATCGGATCCCCGCAGCAGCGCTGCGGGCGATCCGATCGTTCATTTTAATCGCGAACTCCCGCAGATGCCGGGATCTGTATTGATCCCGGCACCTGAGGGGTTAATGGCGGACGCCCGCGAGATCGCGGGCGTCGGCCATTGCCGGCGGGTCCCTGGCTGCGATCAGCAGCCGGGATCAGCCGCGCATGACACGGGCATCGCTCCGATGCCCGCGGTTATGCTTAGGACGTAAATGTACGTCCTGGTGCGTTAAGTACCACCTCACCAGGACGTACATTTACGTCCTGTGTCCTTAAGGGGTTAAGGACTCAGGGTTTTTCCGTTTTTGCACTTTCGTTTTTTCCTCCTTACCTTTTAAAAATTATAACCCGTTCAATTTTCCACCTAAAAATCCATATTATGACTTATTTTTTGCGTTGCCAATTGTACTTTGCAGTGACATCAGTCATTTTACCCAAAAATGCACGGCGAAACGGGAAAAAAAATCATTGTGCGACAAAATCGAAGAAAAAACGCCATTTTGTAACTTTTGGGGGCATCCGTTTCTACGCAGTGCATATTTTGGTAAAAATTACACCTTATCATTATTCTGTAGGTCCATACGGTTAAAATGATACCCTACTTAGGCTGGGTCCACACTACGTTTTGTCCCATACGGGAGCGCATACGGCAGGGGGGAGCTAAAAGCTCGCGCTCCCGTATGTTACCGTATGCGCTCCCGTATGTCATTCATTTCAATGAGCCGACCGGAGTGAAACGTTCGGTCCGGTCGGCTCATTTTTGCGCCGTATGCGCTTTTACAACCGGACCTAAAACTGTGGTCAACCACGGTTTTAGGTCCGGTTGTAAAAGCGCATACGGCGCAAAAATGAGCCGACCGGACCGAACGTTTCACTCCGGTCGGCTCATTGAAGTGAATGGCATACGGGAGCGCATACGGTCACATACGGGAGCGCGAGGTTTTAGCTCCCTCCTGCCGTATGCGCTCCCGTATGGGACAAAACGTAGTGTGGACCCAGCCTTATATAGGTTTGATTTTTTTCGCACTTCTGGAAAAATTCATAACTACATGCAGGAAAATTTATACGTTTAAAAATGTCATATTCTGACCCCTATAACTTTTTTATTTTTCCACGTACAGGGCGGTATGAGGACTCATTTTTTGCGCCGTGATCTGAAGTTTTTATCGGTATGATTTTTGTTTTGATCGGACTTTTTGATCACTTTTTATTAATTTTTTAATGGTATAAAAAGTGACCAAAATACGCTTTTTTGGACTTTGGAATTTTTTTGCGCGTACGCCATTGACCGTGCGGTTTAATTAATGATATATTTTTATAGTTCGGACATTTACGCACGCGGCGATACCACATATGTTTATTTTAAAAAATTTTTACACTGTTTTATTTTTTTTATGGGAAAAGCGGGGTGATTCAAACTTTTATTAGGGAAGGGGTTAAATGACCTTTATTAACACTTATTTTTACATTTGTTTTGCAGTGTTATAGGTCCCATAGGGACCTATAACACTGCACACACTGATCTTTTACACAGATCACAGGCGTGTATTAACACGCCTGTGATCAGCATTATCGGCGCCTGACTGCTCCTGCCTGGATCTCAGGCACGGAGCAGTCATTCGTCGATTGGACACTGAGGAGGCAGGTAAGGGCCCTCCCGGTGTCCGGTCAGCTGGTCGGAACGCCGCGATTTCACCGCAGTGGTCCCGAACAGCCCGACTGAGCAGCCGAGTCACTTTCACTTTCGCTTTAGAAGCGGCGGTCAGCTTTCACCGCCGCTTCTAAAGGGTTAATACCGCACATCGCCGCGATCAGCGATGTGTGGTATTAGCCGCGGGTCCCGGCCGTTGATGAGCGCCGGGACCGATGCGATATGATGCTTCATATCGCGGGAGCCGGCGCAGGACGTAAATATACGTCCTGCGTCGTTAAGGGGTTAAAGAAATCTACAAATTTACTAATGTTTCCAACCTAAAATGTGGTGGATTTGAGGTCTGGAAAACCTGACATCTCAGAGCATGTGTAAAAATTGCAAAATACAAAATACAATGGTAAATACCGAGGAAAAAACCCACAAGGAAAGTTTTCTTTTGTGTTTTTTTTTTCAAACAGATATTTTTCCACAGTATTTACTAATGTTTCCCTACATTTTGCACTTTTCATGCATTTAGATTTCTTTTTACACATGCTCTGATCTGTGGGATTTTCCAGAGCTCAAATCGACCACATTTTCTGTGGAAACCTTAGTAAATATGTTGGGATTTTTTGAAAATTTTGGAGACACACCCGCTTTTTGGCAACCACACCCCCTTTTTACTACGAAGCCACACCCCTGTCTCGGGTTTTCTAACTCCTATTCTGGTGGAAACAGAAATTCTAGTGCAATGTTCCAAATTCTGGTGCACAACCCGTCAAAAAAGATCAGGTTTACAATAGTAAATCAGGGCCGTTATCTTTATTCTGTAGGTCTATACGATTGCATCAATACCCAACTTATATAGGTTTTGTTTTATTTTACTACTTTAAAAAAAATGATAACTTTTTGTACAAAAAATTATAATGCTTAAAATTGTCATTTTCTGACCCCTATAGTTTTTTCATTTTTCTGTATATGGGGCTATTTGAGGGCTCATTTTTCACACCGTGGTCTGTAGTTTTTATTTATACTATATTTGTTTTAATGTGACTTTTTGTTTGCTTTTTATGATTTTTTCTTGTATATGAAGTGACCAAAATTACTCAATTCTGGACTTTGATATTTTTTTTTAATGTTTACACCATTGACCATACAGTTTAAATAAAAGTTGTAATTTAATAGTTTTGCATACGGCGATTCCACATATGTTTAGATTTAGTTTTGTTTACATTATTTATTTTAACCCCTTAAGGACCGGAGGTTTTTCCGTTTTTGCATTTTCGTTTTTTGCTCCTTGCCTTTAAAAAATCATAACTCTTTCAAATTTACACCTAAAAATCCATATGATGGCTTATTTTTTGCGCCACCAATTCTACTTTGTAATGACGTCAGTCATTTTGCCCAAAAATCTATGGTGAAGCGGGAAAAAAAATCATTGTGCGACAAAATTGAAAAAAAAACGCTGTTTTGTAACTTTTGGGGGCTTCCGTTTCTACGTAGTACATTTTTCGGTAAAAATGACACCTGATATGTATTCTGTAGGTCCATACGATTAAAATGATACCCTACTTATATAGGTTTGATTTTGTCGGACTTCTGGAAAAAATCATAACTACATGCAGGAAAATTAATACGTTTAAAATTGTCATCTTCTGACCCCTATAACTTTTTTATTTTTCCGTGTATGGGGCGGTATGAGGGCTCATTTTTTGCGCCGTGATCTGAAGTTTTTAACGGTACCATTTTTGCATTGATAGGACTTATTGATCACTTTTTATTCATTTTTAAATGATATAAAAAGTGACCAAAAATGCACTATTTTGGACTTTGGAATTTGTTTGCGCGCACACCATTGACCGAGCGGTTTAATTAATGATATATTTTTATAATTCGGACATTTCCGCACGCGGTGATACCACATATGTTTATTTTTATTTTTATTTACACTGTGTTTTTTTTTTTATTGGAAAAGGGGGGTGATTCAAACTTTTAATAGGGGAGGAGTTAAATGATCTTTATTCACTTTTTTTTTTCACTTTTTTTTTGCAGTGTTATAGGTCCCATAGGGACCTATAACACTGCACACACTGATCTTCTATGTTGATCACTGGTTTCTCATAAGAAACCAGTGATCAACGATTCTGCCGGATGACTGCTCATGCCTGGATCTCAGGCACTGAGCAGTCATTCGGCGATCGGACAGCGAGGAGGCAGGTAGGGGCCCTCCCGCTGTCCTGTCAGCTGTTCGGGATGCCGCGATTAGCCGCGGCTATCCCGAACAGCCCGACTGAGCTAGCCGGGAACTTTCACTTTTAGCCGCGCGGCTCAGCTTTGAGCGCGCGGCTAAAGGGTTAATAGCGCGCGGCGCCGCGATCGGCGCTGCGCGCTATTAGAGGCGGGTCCCGGCTTCACTATGACGCCGGGTCCGCCATGATATGACGCGGGGTTACTGTGTAACCCCGCGTTATATCAGAAGAGCAGGACCAAGGACGTACCGGTACGTCCTTGGTCCTTAAGGGGTTAAAAATGGGAAAAGGGGGTGATTTAAACTTTTATTAGGGAACGGGCTTATTCACATTTATTAACATTTATTTAAGACTTTATTTTATTATTTTTTGTACTATTACATGCAATCTTTAGATTGCATACACTAAACAATGCTGTGACATAGCACAGCACTGATCAGTGTTATGGGCGTTCCATTGCTACGGCCTGCCATGGCTTTCTGCAGCATTGGAGCACCGACCGGATGGCTAGGGGGCAGGTAAGAGACTTACCTTCACCCTAACAGCTGACCAGGACCCTGCGCCACAGGTGTCCCTTTCAGCTACCCTAAGTTTCTGGAATGTGTTTTGCAGGAATGTGTTTTGCAGGACTTTAATGTACAAGGGCATACATTAAAAGTTTACCTGTCAGATACCACAAAAAAAAAGTACCTCATCCTGACCATGCCCATCTCTATCACCTATTATGCTTGTATCACCTATTTTTTATTATAAAAATACCTATTTTCATTAGCTCACAGTATTAGAAATCCTCTAAGGGGAAGAGGGTGTGTCCTCTGTGGTGGGAGGTGATTGGTGTGTGGTGGGAGGGGGGGTGTCCCTCCCTTGTGGTGGTGGGAGGTGATTGGTGTGTGGTGGGAGGGGGTGAGTCCCTCCCTTTTGGTGGTGGGAGGTGATTGGTGTGTGGTGGGAGGGGGTGTGTCCCTCCCTTGTGGTGGTGGGAGGTGATTGGTGTGTGGTGGGAGGGGGTGTGTCCCTCCCTTGTGGTGGTGGGAGGTGATTGGTGTGAGGGGGTGTGTCCCTCCCTTGTGGTGGTGGGAGGTGATTGGTGTGTGATGGGAGGGGGTGTGTCCCTCCCTTGTGGTGGTGGGAGGTGATTGGTGTGTGGTGGTAGGGGGTTTGTCCCTCCCTTGTGGTGGTGGGAGGGAATTGGTGTGTGGTGGGAGGGGGTGTGTCCCTCCCTTGTGGTGGTGGGAGGTGATTGGTGTGTGGTGGGAGGGGGTGTGTCCCTCGCTTGTGGTGGTGGGAGGGGGTGAGTCCCTCCCTTGTGGTGGTGGGAGGTGATTGGTGTGTGGTGGGAGGGGGTGTGTCCCTCCCTTGTGGTGGTGGGAGGTGATTGGTGTGTGGTGGGAGGGGGTGTGTCCCTCCCTTGTGGTGGTGGGAGGTGATTGGTGTGTGGTGGGAGGGGGTGTGTCCCTCCTTGTGGTGGTGGGAGGTGATTGGTGTGTCTGATCATACATCCTTGTCCATGACTCATCTCTTGTCAGTGACCCATGGACATGCTGATTCTGCTGCAGGACTGGTTTTAGTGTCTCAGTAGGTATGGGGACCCCTAATAGTGGGATTTCAGGAGCTGTTTTCTTTATAAAATATTCAAAAAATGTAAACAACCATATTACAACCATCTTTAATTTTCATCAGTAACAACATATAAAAAGTTTTTTGATCTGACATTCCCATTTAAGGGGTTAAAGGTATTCCAAATTAAAACATCCGCTACCCACTGGGATTCCCCATGATCTTGGAATAGGGACCCAAGTTTCACCTCCGAATGAAGTAGCAAGTCACACATTTGTACAACAGCTCCAGAGAATTTACAATCACTGCTGTAAAACTTATATTCTTCACATTCCATCGCAAGTGCTGCTTCTTATGTCTTTATTGCAAAATAATTTGTTTATGCCACTATATTCCGGGACTCATACCTTTTTTTATTTTTATTTTTCTGCCAAAGAGATGTGTGAGGGCTTGAATTCTGCAGGTTGAGTTGAGGTTTTCGTTGGTATTATTTTGGGGTACATATAGCTCTTTAATTACTTTCTATTTAATTTTGTAGGAGGTGGAATCAACATAAAAACTACAATTCTGACTGTTTATTTTTTTATGTTTTATAGTTTTTCATTGCTGGTAGAATAAACAGAAACACCCCTGTATTATAATGTATTAGAAATGTTAGTGTCAGTATGATGCTGATAAGCATTTTATAGCAAGGTATGCCAGAAAAAGCAGAGCAGCTCCAGTAGATTTACATTTCATGCTTTATTTGTAATCTTAGTAAAAATGTATCACTGGAAAAAGCCGCGGCATTGCGGACACGTCGCTGATCTAAATCATAGCTGTGTATTAAACTTTCTATAGGATGTACATTCCATCATAACAATTATGTCAAATCTGCGGCATCCAACAATAGGGAAGCAGAGCAGATTGAATGGTAAGTTTATACAAACGTGGACAAAATTGTTGGTTCCCTTTCCCTAAAGACAGAAAAACCCACAATGCTCATTGAAATAACTTAAAACTGACAAATGAATAAAGTAATAAATAAAAATGTACTGAAAGTTAACTGATTAGATCAGACATTGCTTTTATATTGTGGTTCAACAGGCAAAATAATGAAACTGTCCTGGACAAAAATGATGGTCCCCTAAATTAAAAGGGGTACTCCGCCACTACCCCCTATGATAGGGTATAGGATGTGTGATTGGGGGACTCCTCATAAGATCCTGCTCCAGCTGTCTTAGTTGTGAAGGTGTCTTCTCCAGACTGCAGGTATCTTGGCTCCACTCCTCATAGGATCCTGCTCCAGATGTCTCAGTTGTGAAGGTGTCTTCTCCAGACTGCAGGTATATTGGCTCACTCCTCATAAGATCCTTCTCCTGCTGTCTCAGGTGTAAAGGTGTCTTCTCCAGACTGCAGGTATCTTGGCCCAGACTGCAGGTATCTTGGCTCACTCCTCATAAGATCCTGCTCCAGCTGTCTCAGGTGTGAAGATGTCTTCTCTAGACTGCAGGTATCTTGGCCCACTCCTCATAAGATCCTGCTCCAGCTGTCTCAGGGGTGAAGGTGTCTTCTCCAGACTGCAGGTATCTTGGCCCACTCCTCATAAGATCCTGCTCCAGCTGTCTCAGGGGTGAAGGTGTCTTCTCCAGACTGCAGGTATCTTGGCCCACTCCTCATAACATCCTGCTCCAGCTGTCTCAGGAGTGAAGGTGTCTTCTCTAGACTGCAGGTATCTTGGCTCACTCCTCATAAGATCCTTCTCCTGCTGTCTCAGGTGTAAAGGTGTCTTCTCCAGACTGCAGGTATCTTGGCCCACTCCTCATAAGATCCTGCTCCAGCTGTCTCATGTGTGAAGGTGTCTTCTCTAGACTGCAGGTATCTTGGCCCACTCCTCATAAGATCCTGCTCCAGATGTCTCAGGTGTGAAGGTGTCTTCTCTAGACTCCGGGTGTCTTTACCCACTCCTCATAAGATCCTTCTCCAGATGTCTCAGGTGTGAAGGTGCCTTCTCCACACTGCAGGTATCTTGGCCCACTCCTCATAAGATCCTGCTCCAGCTGTCTCATGTGTGAAGGTGCCTTCTCCACACTGCAGGTATCTTGGCCCACTCCTCATGCCTTGATTTGAGATGAGATTTCATTGTATCCTGTACAGAGTCAAGATTCAAGACACCCTGTGCCAGATGCAGCAAAGCTCCAAAACATACCCAAGCCTCCTCCATGCTTCACAGTAGGAACGCTATTCTTTTCTTTGTAGTTTTTTTTTTTTTGCATCTGTGAATACAGAGCTGATGTGACTTGCCAAAAAGCTCCAGTTTTGTCTCATCTGTTCAAAGGACATTCTCCAAGAAGCTTTGCGGCTTGTTCATTGGACAGATTTGTCAAGTCAAATTTGCTGTGTTCTCAGACATAAAAGCACATACAAAAAAAAAGAATACTATACCTACTGTGAGGCATGGAGGAAGTTCAATGGGATTCTACTGCACCGAGCAAACGGCGGAATTGGTTGAAACATCTGCTGTGGAAATGCAGATTCTGGCCTCCGTAGAAAGAATTGACATGTCAATTCTTTTTGCGGAATCTGCTCTGAAATGCATTGCCGTTTATGGGGATGACACATTTGCAAGCGGTCCTAGCACCGGCATGTTTTGATGGAAATTTTTTGGGTGGGCGTTCCACTTTCTATATTTTATTTGAGTTTAAAAGAGCTGCCACTAGGTGTCTCCCTACTTGTCCAGAGCACATTTTCCCTCATCTTTTGCACAGACCTTGGACTCCTGCTCGCCTGGCAGAAGTCCAAAATCAGGAAATGCAGCATGGAGTGCTGAAGGGGGTGTGTGCAGCTTCAGACAATCATAGCTCATCTCACACTGAACTGCTCTGGGCTGTGTGTAGCAGAGTAAGGGAGGAAGTTCTCCCCTGCATGGCTTCAGATGATGTCAAGCCTGCTGGGTAAACCCAGAAAATACAGAGTAATATAAAGGTAGAAAACAAAAAAATAATAAAAATAAAGGCAGGGGGTGGTTTATCATGGGGGCAGTGAACCGGAAGGATTATAAAATGTAAAAATCTCATGCGAGGTACTCTTTAATGGAAGGGTACTGACAATTTTGTCCACGTCTGTATATATATAGCCTTTCTAGTTCTCTATAATAAATATACGCCTGTAAACAAACTTCTCTAGTTCTTTATGTGATAAGAAGGTAACAATTGAGAAAAAAGCAGAGCTCTCTAGTTCTGTATGTGACATACAGTAAGCGTATAACCGGAAACCTCTAGCCCTGTGTAGTTCTATATGAGATAGAAGAGTTATTTCTGTATATAGTAGCAATATTATTATACATACAATCAGAGGAACGTAGTTCTATATAAGATATGTATGTTACCATAATCTATATACACTGCTCAAAAAAAATAAAGGGAACACTTAAACAACACAATGTAACTCCAAGTCAATGACACTTCTGTGAAATCGCACTGTCCACTCAGGAAGCAACACTGATTGACAATCAATTTCACATGCTGTTGTGCAAATGGAACAGACAACAGGTGGAAATTATAGACAATTAGCAAGACACCCCCAATAAAGGAGTGGTTCTGCAGGTGGTGACCACAGACCACTTCTCAGTTCCTATGCTTCCTGGCTGATGTTTTGGTCACTTTTAAATTCTGGTTGTGCTTTCATTCTAGTGGTAGCATGAGACGGAGTCTGCAACCCACACAAGTGGCTCAGGTAGTGCAGCTCATCCAGGATGGCACATCAATGCGAGCTGTGGCAAGAAGGTTTGCTGTGTCTGTCAGCATGGAGGCGCTACCAGGCCAGTACATCAGGAGAGGTGGAGGAGGCCATAGGAGGGCAACAACCCAGCAGCAGGACCGCTACCTCCGCCTTTGTGCAAGGAGGAGCAGGAGGAGCACTGCCAGAGCCCTGCAAAATGACCTCCAGCAGGCCACAAATGTGCATGTGTCCACTCAAATGGTCAGAAACAGACTCCATGAGGGTGGTATGAGATCCCGACATCCACAGGTGGGGGTTGTGCTTACAGCCCAACACCTTGCAGGATGTTTGGCATTTGTCAGAAAACACCAAGATTGGCAAATTCACCACTGGTGCCCTGTGCTCTTCACAGATGAAAGCAGGTTCACACTAATCACATGTGACAGATGTGACAGAGTCTGGAGACACCGTGGAAAACGTTCTGCTGCCTGCAACATCCTCCAGCATGACTGGTTTGGCGGTGGGTCAGTAATGGTGTGGGGTGGCATTTCTTTGGGGCGCCGCACAGCCCTCCATGTGCTTGCCAGAGGTATCCTGACTGCCATTAGGTACCGAGATGAGATCCTCAGACCATATGTGAGACCATATGCTGGTGCGGTTTGCCCTGGGTTCCTCCTAATGCAAGACAATGCTAGACCTCATGTGGCAGGAGTATGTCAGCAGTTCCTGCAAGAGGAAGACATTAATGCTATGGACTGGCCGCCCGTTCCCCAGACCTTAATCCGATTGAGCACATCTGGGACATCATGTCTCGCTCCAGCCACCAACACCACGTTGCACCACTGACTGTCCAGGAGTTGGCGGATGCTTTAGTCCAAGTCTGGGAGGACATTCCTTAGGAGACCATCTGCCACCTCATCAGGAGCATGCCCAGGCATTGTAGGGAGGTCATACGGGCACGTGGAGGCCACACACACTACAGAGCCTCATTTTGACTTGTATTAAGGACATTACATAAAGTTGGATCAGCCTGTAGTGGGGTTTTCCACTTTGATTTTGAGTGTGACTCCATATCCAGACCTCCATGGGTTCATAAATTTGATTTCCATTGATAATTTTTGTGTGATTTTGTTGTCAGCACATTCAACTATGTGAAGACGAAAGTATTTCATATGATGAGTTCATTCATTCAGATCTAGGATGTGTTATCTTAGTGTTCCCTTTATTTTTCTGAGCAGTGTACAACCAGATCTTTCTTGTTCCTTATGTGATACAGATGTTATCATGTGTGTGTGTAAAAAAAAAAATAAAAAATAAAAAAAATATATATATATATATATATATATATATATATATAAAACCAGAGCTATCTTGTTCCTTATGTGATACAGATGTTATCTTGTATATATAACCAGTGCTCTCTATTTCTATACAAGATACAAATGTTATTGTAATCTCTCTGCATATTTGGGTTCCAATTTTTCTAATAAAAAATGAAAAGTCCTTATGCTGTATTCCTTATAAGGAAAAAAAGAATGAAAATTGTGTGGGAAGGGAAGGGGAACTTCAGTACAAGACATCTTATCCCCTATCCACAACATAGGGGACAAGATATTTGATCATGAGGGGTCTGCTCATGGGGACCCCCTCGATCTCTGGCCCGGCACCCCAGTGTTCTGGACATTTATGTCCAGAACGCCGGCTGTGCTAGGCTTTGGAGCAGCCGGGATCATGTATCTCCGATTCTCCCATAGAGATATATGGAGGGGGCGTGTTGACCCCAGCTTCGGTTTGTGGTTGACAGAAATCCGCCACGGGGCAGAGATTGCTCTATTATGCGGATTACCGGGGTACTGGGCGGGAGATCGTGGGAGTCCCAGTGGCCTGAGGCCCTGTGATCAGACACTTATGCCCTATTCTATGGTTCAAAGTTCACCTTTAAAGGGATAAACATATTAAAGAAGAACACTCTAGTTCTTTGTGTCAGACAAATTGTATTATGTAGATATAACCAGCCTTCTATAGTTGTATACAAGGTACAATTATTACTATAATTATTTATATAACCAAGCTCTCTAGTTCTCTACGTGATATAAATGCTACCATATACACACAACCAGAGCTTTTTCTTTAAATATAGATATAAATGTTACCATATTCAAGTATACAGAGCTTTTTTTTATACATACTGTATACTAGAAGTCTAAAAATACGCAAAACCTTAGTGCACTACCTCTATATGATATATATATATATATATATATATATATATATATATATATATACACACACACAGAGAGCTTTTTTCTACATATGATATATGTTACCATGTACATATAACCAGAGCTTTTTATAATATCCCTATGTTAATATACTATGCACACACAAGCTTTACAGTGTATAGGAGACATCAGCCGTAGTTCCTGTGATTTCAGTTCTGGAACCAAGCATGAAGTCACACTAGAAAGATAGATTTAAGCCTGTTTTATTGAAAGTCCGGGAAAGCAGTTGCCATGGAGACATACGCGCTGATTGGTTGTACGGCTCTTTGCAAACAGCTCCATTCTCCATCATTCTGATTTGGTGACAGCGTAACAGGTGACTTCCAGACTTACTTTTTATAGAGGTTAAAAAAACGACAACACAAAAGGTTAAACAGGGTGTAAATAAATTAAAATCCTTATATGCATCCTGGCATTCTAAGGATAGGGGCCGGGGATATTTGCGGGTAGCGTGCCCCTTGGTGACAGGACCTTGGTGACACTTTTCAGTGACGAAGAATAAAAGAAGGTACAGAATTGAAACTTGCTCTTTTTGAGTGTTGCTGTGTAAGAGGGGGCGTGAAAGAGGAGTTTCAAAAACTGGAGTTTGAAAGCAGGAGGTTGAGATCGCTGTGAGTTTTCATTTTTGAACCCACAAGGTCTACAAAAAATTTTAAGTGTCATTTTGACTGTCTGTTTTTTTGTGAAATCCCCATAATTAGATGGCCTCCATGTTGGAAAATGCAGTCCAATGTACATCCTGTTCAATGTATGCAATCCTTGAACAACAGTTTGAGGGTGCATATTGTTGTGCGAGATGTGTGCTAGTTGTCCGTTTGGAAGCCCAGATCCTGCATCTAGAGGGGCGACTGGCAACAATGAGAAGCATTAACAACATGGAGAGGAGTCTCCTGCTCACTGAGCAGGCACTCTCGGGAATAGAGGTGGGGGAGGAGAGTGGGACGGAGTTGCAGGACAGTCAGGCAGTTAGCTGGGTTACAGTTAGAAAGAGGGGTAGGGGAAAAAGTGTCAGGGAGGCTAGTCCTGAACTGGCACACCCCAACAAGTTTGCCCGCTTGGCAGATGAGGGGGATGCCATTACAGAGCTAGCAGAACTGCAGCAGGATACCGCCTCTGACCGCCAGGGGGGTGTCTGCTCCAGTAAGGAGGGAGGGAGGAGTACAGGGCAGGCCAGACAGGTACTAGTGGTGGGGGACTCAATTATTAGGGGGACAGACAGGGCAATCTGTCACAAAGACCGGGATCGCCGAACAGTGTGCTGTCTGCCTGGCGCACGAGTTCGGCACATCGCGGATCGGGTTGACAGGTTGTTGGGCGGGGCTGGAGAGGACCCAGCAGTCATGGTACATATTGGCACCAATGACAAAGTAAGAGGTAGGTGGAGTGTCCTTAAAAATGATTTCAGGGACTTAGGCCGCAAGCTTAAGGCAAGGACCTCCAAGGTAGTCTTTTCTGAAATACTACCAGTACCACGAGCCGCACCAGAGAGGCAGCGGGAGATCAGGGAGGTAAACAAGTGGCTCAGAAGCTGGTGTAGGAAGGAAGGGTTTGGGTTCATGGAGAACTGGGCTGACTTCGCTGTCGGTTACCGGCTCTACCGTAGGGACGGGCTGCACCTCAATGGGGAGGGTGCAGCTTTGCTTGGGGAGAAGATGGCTAGAAGGGTGGAGGAGTGTTTAAACTAGGGACTTGGGGGGAGGGAACCTACAGCAAAGAGGGGGAAGATAGTGTAGATAGAGAGGTGGGAATTATAAATGTACCTGGGGGTGGAGCGGAGGGAGGGGTTAGAATAGTTAATAGGAATAGGCTTCATAGGAAAATAAAACTTACACCCTTGAATCCCATTAACCCCAATAACATAAAGGATGGAAATGTAAAGTGTATGTTCACAAATGCCAGAAGCCTAGCAAATAAAATGGGGGAGCTTGAGGCCTTGATACTGGAGGAACATATTGATATAGTTGGGGTCACTGAGACATGGCTGGACTCCTCGCATGACTGGGCTGTCAATCTGCAGGGGTTTACATTGTTTCGCAAGGATAGAATGAACAGAAAAGGTGGTGGAGTCTGTCTGTATGTAAGAAGTGGTATGAAAGTCAGTGTGAACGATGCCATAGTGTGTGATGATTCTGAGGATGTGGAATCATTGTGGGTAGAATTACAAAAGGAGGGAAATACTGAAAAAATAATATTTGGGGTAATCTACAGACCCCCTAATATCACTGAAGAGATAGAAGTTCGGCTTCATAAACAAATAGAGAGGGCCGCCCGGGCAGGTACAGTGGTAATAATGGGAGATTTTAACTATCCAGATATAGATTGGGGTCCGGGGTTGGCTAAAACTACAAAGGGGCGACAATTCCTAAATTTATTGCAGGATAATTTTATGGGCCAGTTTGTGGAGGACCCAACAAGAAGTGATGCCTTGTTGGATCTGATCATTTCCAACAACGCAGAGCTGGTTGGTAATGTAACTGTGCGGGAAAACCTTGGGAATAGCGACCACAATATAGTTACTTTTGACTTAAAATGTAGAAAACAAAGACAGGCGGGGAAGGCAAAAACATATAACTTTAAAAAGGCAAATTTCCCTGGGCTGAGGGCTGCACTACAGGACATAGACTGGGGGGAGGTGTTGTCAAATACTGATACAGAAGGTAAATGGGACATCTTTAAATTAACTCTAAATAACTATACAGCTAAATATATACCAAAGGGGAACAAATATAAACGATTGAAACTAAATCCTACATGGCTGACACATGAGGTTAAAAGAGCAATAAACAGCAAAAAAATAGCCTTCAAAAAATACAAATCTGATGGGTCAGCGATAACATTTAAACAGTACAAGGAGCTTAATAAAATCTGTAAAAATGTAATAAAAACAGCAAAAAATCAAAATGAGAGACAGGTGGCCAAAGAAAGCAAAACTAATCCTAAATATTTTTTTAGATATATAAATGCAAAAAAACCAAGGACAGAGCATGTAGGACCCCTTAATAATGATAATGGGGAGGTTGTCACAGGCGATCAAGAGAAGGCGGAGCTACTGAATGGGTTCTTTAGTTCTGTATACACTATGGAAGAAGGAGCTGACATTGGCCAGGTCAGTGCTGGTAACACATCATATAATGTACTGAACTGGCTTAATGTAGAGATGGTACAAGGTAAGTTAAGTGATATAAATGTAAGCAAATCCCCAGGACCGGATGGACTACACCCAAGAGTTCTTAGAGAGGTAAGTTCAGTAATATCTGTACCCCTGTTCATGATATTTAGAGATTCTCTGGTGTCTGGTATTGTGCCAAGGGACTGGCGCAAGGCGAATGTGGTGCCAATCTTCAAGAAGGGCTCTAGGTCTTCCCCAGGAAACTATAGACCGGTAAGTTTAACGTGCATTGTGGGTAAATTGTTTGAAGGACTTATAAGGGATTACATACAGGAATACATAGGGGATAATTGTATTATAAGTGATAGCCAGCATGGGTTTACTAAGGATAGAAGTTGTCAAACCAATCTAATTTGCTTTTATGAAGAGGTGAGTAGAAGCCTTGACAGAGGAATGGCTGTGGATATAGTGTTTCTGGATTTTGCCAAAGCGTTTGATACTGTCCCTCATAGACGTCTGACAGGTAAGTTAAGGTCTTTGGGTTTGGAAATTTTAGTTTGTAACTGGATTGAACACTGGCTCATGGATCGTACCCAGAGAGTGGTGGTCAATGATTCGTACTCTGATTGGTCCCCGGTTATTAGTGGTGTACCCCAAGGTTCAGTACTGGGCCCGCTGTTGTTTAATTTATTTATCAATGATATAGAGGATGGTATTAACAGCTCTGTTTCTATCTTTGCAGATGACACCAAGCTTTGTAGCACGGTACAGTCTATAGAGGATGTGTATAGGTTACAAGATGACTTGGATAGACTAAGTGTCTGGGCATCCACTTGGCAAATGAGGTTCAATGTGGATAAATGTAAAGTTATGCATCTGGGTACTAATAACCTGCATGCATCGTATGTCTTAGGGGGGATTAAACTGTCAGAGTCACTGGTAGAGAAGGATCTGGGTGTACTTGTAGATCACAGACTACAGAATAGCATGCAATGTCAGGCTGCTGCTTCCAAAGCCGGCAGGATATTGTCATGTATCAAAAGAGGCATGGACTCAAGGGACAGGGACATAATACTCCCCCTTTATAAAGCATTGGTACGGCCTCACCTGGAATATGCTGTTCAGTTTTGGTCACCTGTCCATAAAAGGGACACTGCGGAGTTGGAAAGGGTGCAGAGACGCGCGACTAAACTAATATGGGGCATGGAACATCTTAGCTATGAGGAGCGATTAAAGGAGTTACAATTGTTTAGTCTTGAGAAGAGACGTTTAAGGGGGGATATGATAAACGTATATAAGTATATTAATGGCCCATACAAAAAATATGGAGAAAAACTGTTCCAGGTTAAACCCCCCCAAAGGACGAGGGGGCACTCCCTCCGTCTGGAGAAAAAAAAGTTTAGTCTCAAGGGGCGACACGCCTTCTTTACCGTGAGGACTGTGAATTTATGGAACGGTCTACCTCAGGAACTGGTCACAGCAGGAACAATTAACAGCTTTAAAACAGGATTAGATACATTCCTGGAACAAAATAAGATTAATGCTTATGAAGAAATATAAAATCTCATCCCTTCCCCAATATCGCGCCACACCCCTACCCCTTAATTCCCTGGTTGAACTTGATGGACATATGTCTTTTTTCGACCGTACTAACTATGTAACTATGAAACGTTCCAAAATAATGTCGAAAAAGGCTTTGTAAATAATGAAAAAGAAATCACAATATGTGAAGTAAAATAAAAGAGCATTTTCCATAAACAAATACGTGCACAGTTGCCACCATCAGGCGGCACTAGAGAGTCATGTTTCCACTCCATTCTGCATACCTTTCCTAGAGGATATTGCCTTTAAAGGGGTACTCCGGTGAAAACCTTTTTTCTTTTAAATCAACTGGTGGCAGAAAGTTAAACATATTTGTAAATTACTTCTATTAAAAAATCTTAATCCTTCCAGTACTTATTAGCTGCTGAATGCTACAGAGGAAATTCCTTTCTTTTTGGAACACTGATGACATCACGAGCACAGTGCTCTCTACTGACATCTCTGTCCATTTTAGCAACCATGCATAGCAGATGCATAGCAGATGCATAGCAGATGCATAGCAGAAGTACGCTAAGGGCAGCATGGTGGCTCAGTGGTTAGCACTGCTGCCTTGTGGTGCTGGGGACTTGGGTTCAAATCCCACTAAGGACAACAATAAATAAAGCATTATTAATATTATAATAACGTCAGCAGAGAGAACTGTGCTCGTGATGTCATCAGAGAGCATTCCAAAAAGAAAAGAATTTCCTCTCTAGTATTCAGCAGCTAATAAGTACAGGAAGGATTAAGATTTTTTAATAGAAGTAATTTACAAATATGTTTAACTTTATGCCACCAGTTGATTTAAAAGAAAAAAGGTATTCACCGGAGTACCCCTTTAATGGGGTACTCCGGTGAAAAAACTATTTTTTTTTATTTTAATCAACTGGTGCCAGAACGTTAAACAGATTTGTTAATTACTTCTATTTAAAAATGTTAACCTTTCCAGTACTTATCAGCTGCTGTATGCTCCACAGGAAGTTCTTTTCTTTTTGAATTTCTTTTCTGTCTGACCACGGTGCTCTCTGCTGACAAATCTGTCCATGTCAGGAACTGTCCAGAGCAGGAGCAAATCCCCATAGCAAACCCCTCCTGCTCTTGACAGTTCCTGAAATAGAGGTGTCAGCAGAGAGCACAGTGGTCAGACAGAAAAGAAATTCAAAAAAGAAAAGAACTTCCTGTGGAGCATACAGCAGATGATAAGTACTGGAAGGATTAAGATTTTTAAATAGAAGTAATTTACAAATCTGTTTAACTTTCTGGCACCAGTTGATTAAAAAAAAAAAATAGTTTTTCACCGGAGTACCCCTTTAAGGAGAATCAGTATGGAAAAAAAGGTATAACTAGGCGCAACAGCTGTTACCCAGCTCACGGATGACTAGCTGCGTCCCTGGAAAATCGTCCGTGCACACCCCATGTCTATGCACCGACGAAATAAAGTATCCGTGACACTGCATCCCGGGGAGTGACACCCTTCAACTCTACCTGTACAGTGTATAACTGGGTAGATTGACCTTACTGGGTCTAGCGCAATGTTTTCAAATCAGGGCGCCTCCAGCTGCTGCAAAACTAAAACTCCCATCGTGCCCGGACAGCCTTTGGCTGTCCGGGCTCGATGGGAGTTTTAGTTTTGCAGCAGCTGGAGGTGCAACGATTGGGAAACACGGGTCTAGGGAATTTAGATAACTAAGTATAAAGCACTAAGGGGGAGATTTATCAAAACCAGTGCAGAGGAAAACTTGCCCTGTTGCCCATAGCAACCAATCAGCTTGCTTCTTTCATTTTTATGAAGGCCTGTGAAAAATGAAAGAAGCAATATGATTGGTTGCTATGGGCAACTGGGCAAGTTTTCCTCTGCACACACTGATCTTTCACATTGATCACTGGTTTCTCATAAGAAACCAGTGATCGATGATTCTGCCGCTTGACTGCTCATGTCTGGATCTCAGGCACTGAGCAGTCATTCGGCGATCGGACAGCGAGGAGGCAGGTAGGGACCCTCCCGCAGTCCTGTAAGCTGTTGGGGATGCCGTGATTTCGCCACGGCTATCCCGAACAGCCCACTGAGCTAACCGGCATGGTTTCAGTTTCACTGTAGACGCGGCGTTCAACTTTGAATGACGCGTCTAAAGGGTTAATAGCGCGCGGCACAGCGAACAATGCCGCGCGCTATTAGCCACGGGTCCTGGCCGTTGTTAGAGGCCGGGCCCGACCCGCTATGATCGGGAGCGGACACATGACGTTCCAGTACGTCATGTGTCCTTAAGGGGTTAAGAGTGTTGTGTAGTTTTCTTTGTGGGTTTTAATTCCCTACAATTTTTTTTCCACGGTATTTACTAAGATTTCCCTACATTTTGCACTTTTCCCTACATTCTGCTTTTTTTTTTTTTTACACATGCTCTGATCTGTCGGGTTTTCCTTAAATCCACCACATTTTCGGTGGAAACCTTAGTTTTTGTGAAAATGACGGGGACACGCCCCCTTTTCTGCAACCACGTCCACTTTCCCAGGTGGTCATGCCCCTTTTTCAGGTTTTCTCAGTAAAATGGAGAACTAGTCAAGTTTTTTCCAATTCTGGCGCACCTTCTGGTGCAGACAGAATCTGGACCACAACCCGACAAAACATGTCGGGTTAACAATAGTAAATTTGGGCCAATCTGTCCATCTGGAAAATCATTTTGGACTTGGCTCTTGACATTTTTGGACTGTCTGGAGGGCTGCAAAACTGGTGCCTCCGATGTGACTGCTATAAACCGCGCTTCATGTGTCTGATATTCATTTCTTTACTGTCCTTGATGTGCGTCTAATGTATTGTTTTTACATGGACACTGTATGATGTAAATTATGTTTTCATTGTTACATGTTAATAATTCTTTGATTGTATATTCTGTATGGTTTGAATTGGTTTTTCTAGGAAAGGATGTTTTTTTTTACAGTTGTTGCATTGCATGCATCTGTGGAAGCCTTAGGCCTCTGATATTGAGGATTGATGTTGATGCTGTTTTATATTTTTTGTGAACTTGGTTGTGGAGGCTTTTTATAGGCCCAGATTAGGAGCTTTTGTAAAAACAATGGGAGCTTGTGATGGTAGCGATGGGCCTATGGTTTCATCAGTCTGTAATAGATGCCAATGTTTATTGATGATTCTCTTGATCTGACGATGCACTATGTCAAATGGTAAATCCAGTTTTGCTGTTGGAAATCTTGTGTTTTAGATCGTCTATCTGTGAAAAAAAAAGGGATCGGTCTTGTTGTTTGGCGTCCTCTAGAAATTTTATTGGATAATGTTTGTGTTGGAATTGTTGTATGTCTGTGCAGTTGCGTCTTATCCGTCTGTATTGTCCATATGGGATGTATATAAGCCATTGGGGTAGGTGACAACTGTCAAATCTGATAAATTCATTTCTGGCTGTTGGTTTATGATAAGTATTGCATGGTAATTTTGAATTATTAACTTTAATGGTAAGATCTAAGAAATCTATCTGTTCTATGCTGATGTTTGGAGCGAATTATAGATTGAATGAATTTAGATTCAGATGATTTATGAAAGTTTGTAAGGATTGTGGGGTGTCTTTCCATATGATGATAATATCATCTATGTAGCGTTTCCAGAGAACAAGGTTTGCGCCCAGGTGGGGAGATATGGTTAATTCTTTCCAATGGGCCATGAATAGATTAGCGAAACTGGGCACAAACCTGGTCGCCATAGCTGCCCCGAAAATTTGAAGGGTCCATTACGGACCAGAAACGCGTTACTACAGTACAAATAAACCTGATTTTAGGACAATAACCGTGTGTCCTTACCATTTCTAACTCATTGGATCAGCGCCTAGAAGCTCGAATTTTTCTACTTGATATGAGTATTTTCCTACCGTACTAGCACCACTAACACCGGACGAACCACGGCTGCAGATCCAAGGCTACCAGCATAATAATTGATGCCCTCTGAGGTGTTGTGCTCTTAGCGCAACCACCCTTGGTCAGTGCAATTCCACCTATTATATGCAATTTGTATTCGGACATATTTCAGTGGGGCGCATATCGCGTTTTCAGCTTTTTCATTGAAGATTTGGAGGTAGAACTGATCATTAAAACAGAAAAAATTGTGAGTGAGAATGTAATGAATACCTTGCAGACTAAATGTGATGTGTTCATGAGAGATATTGCTTTTGGATAAACAGTGATTCTATCCCTGAGATCATTGGCCTGCCTGGAGGTTTCAAAGGATTTTTGTGTATTTTCGGGATGCAGTAAAATACAGGTATACGTTTTTCTGTGTTAATGATGTATTCATATTCTTGTTATGTTAAGACCTGTTGGTCTAAAGCATTTTGCATAGATTATGTAGTTCATTGGTAAATATATTAGTTCATTACTCTGAGCGCTGTGTGCGGGCTTCTGTGTTCGCGGCTGCCGGGCGTGACATCACGCCCGGCCCCTCGCAACGTCTTGCCCGTCCCCTCGTGACGTCTCGCCCGCCCCCTCGTGACGTCATGCCCGCCCCCTCGTGACGTCACGCCCGCCCCCTCTACCAAAGTCTATGGGAAGGGGGCGTGACAGCGGTCGCGCCCCCTTCCCATAGACTTTCGTTGAGGGGGCGGGTGAGACGTCATGAGGGGGCGGGCGAGAGGTCGCGAGGGGCTGGGCGTGACGTCACTCCTGGCGGCCGCGGACACGGAAGCCCGCACACAGCGTTCGAAGTAATGAACTTCCGGACGCTGTGAGCGGAGCTCCGAAAGTCAGGGCAGCGCACAACCCCTTTAATATCAGCCAGTTGACTCCACATCTAAAATGACAATACCTCCGCTTTTATCGGCAGGATGGATCACTACCTGGTTGTCTGTTTGTAGTTCCTTCATGGCTTGTATCTCTTTATACGTCAAGTTATGTTTTTTGTGTGTTTTTAGTTTACAGTGGTCCTTCAACATATGATATTAATTGGTTCCAGGAGAACCATCATATGTTGAAACCATCATATGTCGAGTACATATGTCTATGTAAAAATGGTAATTGGTTCTGGGGCCTTGGAACCATTGTATGTTGAATACATATTTCTATGGGAAACTGCTAATTGGTTCTGGGATGACCATTGTATGTGGAGTTTATGGGGAGTGTTTAACATACCAGGGTGCCTCCAGCTGTTGCACAACTACAACTCCCAGCATGCATGTACAGCCATTGACTGTCTGGGCATGCTGAGAGTTATAGTTTTGCAACAGCTGGAGGCACACTGATAGGGAAACATTGATGTATGGGGTGTATAGTGTGTATATGTATTGTATGTGATGTGTGACATCACATACAGTACTGTACAGTTCTTTAAATACCTTCAGGGGGGACAGAATGTCCTCCATTACCATCCTGCCAACCACAGCTCTATAGGAAAGGAAGGGGAGGGCAGCCAGCAGCTCATTGGATGCCTGCAGCAAGATGCTCCAGGCTATTGGCTATAGCTGCACTGGGGGGGCGGGGCTTACACGGAGCACACAGTGGAAGCCTGTATGAGTTAGCAGGACAGCATGTGAGTAACAGGAGGCAGAACGGGGCACACGGGGCACATTATACAACTATCTGTCAGTTGCTGAAGTTGTCAGCGCTGTCAGATAGCTGTTTGTACGATGGCCCCGACACACAGCAGCATCATATGTTGAGGCTGCCTTCAACATACGATGGGCTCTGAGAGGCCATCATATGTTGAAATGATCATATGTCGAGGCCATCATAAGTCGAGGGGTCACTGTATTAACATCATTTTCTACATTGAATTTAAAAGCTTCAACTGTTTCACTGGTCTCTTGTTTGGGATAGAATTTTGGTTTGGGTTTTAATGATGTGTGTGTAGGTGTATTGTTGTTTTGGAATATGTTGCTGCTCTATAGGATTTTTTAAGTAATATTTTTTTTAGACAAGGTTTTTGCATATATTTTTCTATGCCTATGTATACCTTGAACTTGTCAATTGGTTCATTTGGAACAAATTTTAAACCTTTATTGAGTAAAGGTAGATGGTTAGGGCTAAGTGTTTTGGAACTGAGATTGGATAGGAGATAACATGTCTTATCGTGGATGGTTCCGCGATTTCTGGGCCGTTGCTGTGGCGTTACAGTCACAGAAGCCCCAGGCGTCATGACATCATGCCATGTCCCCTCCATTCATGTCAATGGGATGGGGCGTGACTGCTAGTACACAGTCGTCATGCCTCCTTCCATAGACATGAATTGAGGGGGGGGGGGTTGGCGGCTGTGTTCGCCAGTCATCCGGCACTGCATGGAGTTCATGTGCACCAGATGACCGGGGCAGAGATCGCGGGGGTCTGGGTGCTGTATAGGGGATAACATGTCTAGGAGCAGAGTACCCCTTTAAATAGGCAGCAAAAACACTGTTGATTTCACACATCTAAATCGCAGCGGAATTGTTATTTGTGTATGTATCCTTAGTCAAGTGTTTGTTCCTTTTTTGGAGCACATGAGCCAAAAGTTCAATGTTCAAACCAATAAAAAAATTTTTTAGGTTTCACTATAATAAATCATTATAAAAAAAAAATGCATAAAAGTACAAACAGCAGAAAATACTACAAAAAAGTGTGTGTGTGAAGAAGGCCTTATGGTTGTATGCCCAGCCATGCCAAGGGGGTATGCCTCGAAGTGTCAGCATCAGTAAACCCAGGACTTGCAGTCGTAATACAGATGCTAAAATGTCGGCTCCATTACAGCGGTCTAAATAAGGACTAAATCATTGCTGCCTTAAAGGGGTACTCCGCCTCTAGACATCATATGCCCTATCCAAAGGATAGGGGATAAGATGTCTGAGCGGTCTGGGCGTGACCGTGACATCATGAGAGGGGCGTGGTCATGATGTCACGAGTCTCCGACGCTGCCCCCAACGCTCTAAATGAATGCTGGGTGCCGCAGGGAGATCGCAGGTGTCCCCCGCGATCAGACATCTTATTCCCTATCCTTTGGGAGCCCTGAGGTCAGTTTTAGGTGGTTTCTTATTAGGAATGTCTGGACTCTGTGCTACTGAACTTTAAGGGGTTATCAAGAAATTAAAAAACAGAGCTAATTTCTTTTTTTTTTTTTTAAAACCTCCCTGTCTGTCTCCAGGTTGGGTGTGGTTTTGCAGCCCAGACCCATCGCGATCAGAAATCTTATCCCCTATTCTCTAGATAGGGTATAATATGTTTAGGGGCAGAGTACCCCTATAAGGGATTAAAGGGGTACTCCGGCGTTGAGACATCTTATCCTCTATCCAAAGGATAGGGGATAAGATGCCTGATCACCGGGGTCCTGCCGCGTCACGCGTCATAGGCTTGCATGGAGGGGGCGGAGCGTGACGTCACACGGGGGCGGAGCCGTGACATCACTATTCTCCGTCCCCATGATCGCCAGTAACCAGACCAGAAGCAAGCACGCTCCGGGGGCTGATTCTAATGGGGTGCGGCGTGGAAGATCGCGGGGTCCCCAGCGGCAGGACCTCCGCGATCAGGCATCTTATCCCCTATCCTTTGGATAGAGGATAAGATGTCTTAGCACCGGAGTACCCCTTTAAGGCCCAATTCATATAGTTTGGATTTGTTGAATTTTTAAATGCTTTTTTTTTTTTTTTTAAATAAAATTCTTCTAGATGTTGAGATTTGAACATAAAAGAACAAATTCTCCCAGTGCAATGTAAAGTGCCATTATTACCTGCATTGTCTAATTACTTTGATTTCTTCTACCCGCCCACAGTTTTTGGAATGTACGGTTTTTCTAGCAACAGGGAAAATCCTCTGCGCACACTGCTGGATTTGTTCCTGTTCTGAAATGCTGGCTGCGGTTGAATCATTAAATTTGCAGCCTTTATTAACTCTGTTCTGCTTATTCAAGGAGGATACATATCAGAGAAACAGTAATGGTCATACATGCTTACAAAATTCTGTGTCCTACTTTCCAGTCCTGCATAGACTTAAAATCATATCTTATTTTGAAGGTATATGTTTTGCCCCACGTGTATATTTTGCTTTTTTTTTTCTGTTGAACATTAATCCAAAAGTATACAAAAAGAAGGTAAATATTTAAAATATACCCCTGTATATGTAAACACTAGAAATCATGTATTAATATTCTTGGTAGAATTATTAAAGGGGTAGTCCAGTGGTGAAAAACTTATCCCCTATCCTAAGGATAGGGGATAAGTTTGAGATCGCGGGGGGTCTGACCGCTGGGGCCCCCTGCGATCTCACTGTACGGGCCCCCGGCTCTCCGGCCAGATAGCGGGTGTCGACCCCCGCACGAAGCGGCGTCCGACACGCCACCTCAATACATCTCTATGGCAGAGCCGGAGATTGCCGAAGGCAGCGCTTCGGCTCTTCCATAGAGTTGTATTGAGGGGGCATGTCGGCCGCCGTTTCGTGCGGAGGTCGACACGCCCCCTTCCCGCGGGCTGTCGGGGCTCCGTACAGGAGATCGCAGGGGGCCCCAGCGGTCGGACCCCCCGCGTTCTCAAACTTATTCACTTTCCTTAGGATAGGGGATAAGTTGTTCACCACTGGGTCACCACTGGACTACTCCTTTAAGCTGTTCTTTAAAGGGGTACTCCGGTGGAAAACAAGTTTCTTCAAATCAAGTGGTGGCAGAAAGTTGAACAGATTTGTAAACTACTTCAATATAAAAATCTTAATCCTTTCAGTACTTTTCAGCTGCTGTATGCTCCACAGGAAGTTTTGTATTTCTTTTCAGTCTGACCGCAGTGCTCTCTGCTGACACCTCTGTCTGTGTCAGGAACTGTCCGGAGCAGGAGAGGTTTGCTCTGGGGATTTGCTTCTACTCTGGACAGTTCCTGACACAGACAGAGGTGTCAGCAGAGAGCACTGTGGTCAGACAGAAAATAACTATACAACTTCCTCTGGAGCATACAGCAGCTGAAGTACTGGAAGGGTTAGTTTTTTTTTAATGGAAGTAATTTACAAATCTGTTTAACTTTTTGGAGTCAGTTGATTTAAAAAAAAAAATAATAATTTTCCCCCGGAGTACCGCTTTAATGTATCACTAAATATTCAGAAACTTTCCTATATTATTCAGTTGTCATGGATCAGAGATGGGCATATTGTGCGCTGTACTGCAGCCGCTGTGTTCTATGTGAGGTTCCACTTCATAACACTAAAAGCCCTGATGTTACTGCTTATAGGGGAAAACTTATTCTGATATACGACAACCAAGGGAGAATGCTGCAATTTTTTTTAATGCAAACTCCATATACAGTTCTATAAAAGTCCCAGTTGAACAAGCAATAACATAGTATTCAGAATTCAAATGCAAAAACTTGCAAAAATACAAAACGTTCTTTTAACATCGACCTGCCATATGGAGTTCACATGTCATGTCGTGTACAATTTAAATATATGATGGACATGTTGAAGGCAGCATCAACATACGATGTCGGGGCCATCGCCTAAACGGCTATCCGGCAGCGCAGATTGCTTCAGCTGCCTCCGGATAGCAGTTTAAGGTGCCCCGTGTGCTCCGGTGATGATCACTCACCTGTCCCGGCACTTGGGACCATTCTCTTCAGGATCCCCTGCATTGCCGTTGCTCTCCTTCGTCGTCATCACGTTGCGGCGCACGCCGTGCCGTCATCCAATAGTAGCGGCGTGCGTAGCGGCGTGCGCAGCGACGTGATGACGGCGATGAAGAGCGACGATCCCAGGCAGCAGACACGGTCCGGAGCAGCGGGGACACCCCGGGGACTCAGCGACAATGATGGAGGGCGACATCCAGGGCAGCGGTGATGGTCCGGAGCGGCGGGGACAGGTGAGTGTAACTTCCTATACTTATCATTGCACCGATCCCTCAACATACGATGGTTTCTACTAACAATGGTTCATTTGGAGCAAATTACAATCGTATGTTGAGGGACCACTGTATTAGGTAGGGAAGTATAGAGCAGGCTGAGCAGTAGACTTCACACTCCGATGCTGGACATTTAACCTCTTAGATGCTGTGATCAGTAACGACCACATAGGGCTCATCCAAACTGCGGACATTCAGCCGGGTTCCTCTATTTTCAATGGGATTCTGCTGCTCTTTCCAAACTGCAGAGTTTTTACACAGAATTCTCTGGACACGGAATGGATGCCCACCAAAAAAATTGACATGTTTATTCTTTGGGGGGAATATTTGGCTAGACTGCATTACTGTCTGTGAGACCACACACGTCCGTTCAGTCCTGTCGTTGATGAATGCGACGGCGCCTGCTGCAAGCAGAGTTCTGGTGGCTGAATGTCCGCAGTGTGGATGAGCTCTAAGGGTACGTTCACATGAGCGGATTTTTGCAGCGTATTACGCTGCGGATCCGCTGGTGAAGGCCCGCTCTATTGTCACGATGCCGGCTGGCAGGTAGTGGATCCTCTGTGCCAGAGAGGGATTGGCGTGGACCGTGCTAGTGGACCGGTTCTAAGCCACTACTGGTTTTCACCAGAGCCCGCCGCAAAGCGGGATGGTCTTGCTGCGGCGGTAGTGACCAGGTCGTATCCACTAGCAACGGCTCACCTCTCTGGCTGCTGAAGATACTGAAGATAGGCGAGGTACAAGGGAGTAGGCAGTAGCAAGGTCGGACGTAGCAGATGGTCGGGGGCAGGCGGCAAGGTTCGTAGTCAGGGGAGATAGCAAAGGTACTGGTACACAGGCTATTTAACACACAAGGAACGCTTTCACTGGCACTAAGGCAACAAGATCCGGCCAGGGAGTGCAAGGGAGGAGACTAGATATAGCCAGGGAACAGGTGGGAACCAATTAAGCTAATTGGGCCAGGCACCAATCATTGGTGCACTGGCCCTTTAAGTCTCAGGGAGCTGGCGCGCACGCGCCCTAGAGAGCGGAGCCGCGCGCGCCAGCACATGATCGCAGGAGACGGGAACGGGTAAGTGACCTGGGATGCGACTCGCGAGCGGGCGCGTCCCGCTGTGCGAATCGCATCCCCAACGGCCATGGCAGAGCAGCGCTCCCGGTCAGCGCTGACCGGGGAGCTGCAGGGAGAAGGACGCCGTGAGCGCTCCGGGGAGGAGCGGGGACCCGGAGCGCTAGGCGTAACAGTACCCCCCCCCTTAGGTCTCCCCTTCTCTTTATCGGGTAACTGCCTCCCCTGGGATGAGGACACCGGGAAAGGATGGAGGGATTCCTCAACGGCAGGCAGAACCGCAGGAGTAGGAATGGGGAGAGAGGGCAGAGGGCGAGACCTGGCACGGGGCAGTGTGACACCAGGAGGAGGGCCATGAGGGGGCACAGAAGCTTGCCTGATGGAACTGGGAGGGGGGGAGGGGCATTTCCTGTGGCAGGCAGAGTCCTTAAAGACCTTAGGGGGACCGAATACAGGAGGAACCACAGAGTTACGGCAAGGGTTACTGGGAACCGGTTTTAGACAGTTCTTGGCACAAGAGGACCCCCAACTCTTGATCTCCCCAGTGGACCAATCCAGGATTGGGGAATGAAGTTGAAGCCAGGGAAGTCCAAGGAGAATTTCCGAGGTGCAATTGGGGAGGACCAAAAGTTCAATCCTCTCGTGATGAGATCCGATGCTCATAAGAAGGGGCTCCGTGCGGAAACGTATGGTACAGTCCAACCTGGCTCCGTTGACCGCGGAAATGTGGAGTGGCTTGACAAGACGGGTCACCGGAATACGGAATTTATTCACAAAGGACTCCCGAATAAAATTCCCAGAAGCTCCAGAGTCCAGGCAGGCCACGGCTGAGAGGGGAGAGCTGGCTGAAGTGGAAATCCGAACAGGTACCGTGAGACGTGGAGAAGCCGACTTGGCATCAAGAGACGCCACACCCACGAGAGCTGAGTGCGAGCGTGCGTTTCCCAGACGTGGAGGACGGATTGGGCAATCCACCAAAAAATGTTCAGTACTGGCACAGTACAGGCAAAGATTCTCTTCCTTACGGCGATTCCTCTCTTCCAGGGTCAGGCGAGACCGATCCACTTGCATGGCCTCCTCGGCGGGAGGCCTAGGCGCAGATTGCAGTGGAGACTGTGGGAGAGGTGGCCAGAGATCTAAGTCTTTTTCCTGGCGGAGCTCTTGATGCCTCTCAGAAAAACGCATGTCAATGCGAGTGGCTAGATGAATGAGTTCATGCAGATTAGCAGGAGTCTCTCGTGCGGCCAGAACATCTTTAATGTTGCTGGATAGGCCTTTTTTGAAGGTCGCGCAGAGGGCCTCATTATTCCAGGACAATTCTGAAGCAAGAGTACGGAATTGTACGGCATACTCGCCAACGGAAGAATTACCCTGGACCAGGTTCAACAGGGCAGTCTCAGCAGAAGAGGCTCGGGCAGGTTCCTCAAAGACACTTCGGATTTCCGAGAAGAAGGAGTGTACAGAGGCAGTGACGGGGTCATTGCGGTCCCAGAGCGGTGTGGCCCATGACAGGGCTTTTCCGGACAGAAGGCTGACTACGAAAGCCACCTTAGACCTTTCAGTGGGAAACAGGTCCGACATCATCTCCAGATGCAGGGAACATTGGGAAAGAAAGCCACGGCAAAACTTAGAGTCCCCATTAAATTTGTCCGGCAAAGACAGGCGGAGGCTAGGAGTGGCCACTCGCTGCGGAAGGGGTGCAGGAGCTGGCGGAGGAGATGGTTGTTGCTGCTGTAGCTGAGACTGAACTTGCTGTAGCTGCGACTGTTGCTGCTGTTGCTGTGACTGGAGCTGCTGTAGCTGCGACTGGAGTTGCTGTGTCATGGAGGTCAAGTACGACAGCTGGTGCTCTTGTCGGGCGACCAATGTAGGGAGGTCGGCGGCAGCTGGCAGAGGAACTTCAGCGGGATCCATGGCCGGATCTACTGTCACGATGCCGGCTGGCAGGTAGTGGATCCTCTGTGCCAGAGAGGGATTGGCGTGGACCGTGCTAGTGGACCGGTTCTAAGCCACTACTGGTTTTCACCAGAGCCCGCCGCAAAGCGGGATGGTCTTGCTGCGGCGGTAGTGACCAGGTCGTATCCACTAGCAACGGCTCACCTCTCTGGCTGCTGAAGATACTGAAGATAGGCGAGGTACAAGGGAGTAGGCAGTAGCAAGGTCGGACGTAGCAGATGGTCGGGGGCAGGCGGCAAGGTTCGTAGTCAGGGGAGATAGCAAAGGTACTGGTACACAGGCTATTTAACACACAAGGAACGCTTTCACTGGCACTAAGGCAACAAGATCCGGCCAGGGAGTGCAAGGGAGGAGACTAGATATAGCCAGGGAACAGGTGGGAACCAATTAAGCTAATTGGGCCAGGCACCAATCATTGGTGCACTGGCCCTTTAAGTCTCAGGGAGCTGGCGCGCGCGCGCCCTAGAGAGCGGAGCCGCGCGCGCCAGCACATGATCGCAGGAGACGGGAACGGGTAAGTGACCTGGGATGCGACTCGCGAGCGGGCGCGTCCCGCTGTGCGAATCGCATCCCCAACGGCCATGGCAGAGCAGCGCTCCCGGTCAGCGCTGACCGGGGAGCTGCAGGGAGAAGGACGCCGTGAGCGCTCCGGGGAGGAGCGGGGACCCGGAGCGCTAGGCGTAACATCTATGCTGTCTTTACATGTGCCTGCTCGTATCGGCAATACGCCGCTACGAGCAGACACACTGCGATGTGCGAGTCGCTGTATACTCGCACATCGCGGGGGCTCTCTGCTTAGCCAGGGAGAGTGGCCATGATGTGCGAGTACGCCGCACACATCGCTGCAGTGTGTCTGCTCGTCGCGGCGTATTGCCACTACGAGCAGGCACATGTAAAGACAGCATAGAACGGGCCTTCACCAGCGGATCGTAAGCGTAAAATACGCTGTAAATCCGCTCGTGTGAACGTACCCTAAGGCTGATGCCAATTACCCCATAAAAGAGAAAGATCTCTATACTGTGCATTCATATATTTAAATACATATATTTATATATATACTGTGCCCCTAAGATGTCTTAAAATATAAGGAATAAGGGTCTGTCTAGCACGGTACTTAATTCCTGCATAACTCTGGGATGGATGCCATCTGGGCCCGATGATTTCTGTGTTTTAATGTTAATAAAAACCAGGACATCTAGGATGTTACATGACAGGTGCCGACTCTGACTGTCACTCCTATGAAATGAAGCAACTTTTAAATCCTCTAGAGCAGTGGTTCTTAACCTCGTTGGATGTACTGAACCCCACCAGTTTCATATGCACATTCACCGAACCCTTCTTAATTGGAAAAATAAAATATGACTTTTTCTAATTCAAAACATAGGAGGTAGATATTTGATTATATATTTATACATAGGTGCACAAAATGAACAAAACCATTAAAGAACAAAACCATTAAGACACATTAGGCGCAGGCAGTGTTCCCCCACACATTAGGCCTAATGTGTCCCCCACACATTAGGCACAGGCAGTATTCCCCCCACATTAGGCAGGCAGTGTTCCCCCACACATTAGGCGCAGGCAGTGTTCCCCCACACATTAGGCGCAGGCAGTGCTCCCCCCACATTAGGCAGGCAGTGTTCCCCCACACATTAGGCGCAGGCAGTGTTCCCCCACACATTAGGCGCAGGCAGTGCTCCCCCCACATTAGGCAGGCAGTGTTCCCCCACACATTAGGCGCAGGCAGTGTTCCCCACACATTAGGCGCAGGCAGTGTTCCCCCACATATTAGGCGCAGGCAGGTTTCCCCCACACATTAGGCGCAGGCAGTGTTTCCCCACACATTAGGCGCAGGCAGTGTTCCCCCACACATTAGGTGCAGGCAGTGTTCTCCCACACATTAGGCGCAGGCAGTGTTCCCCCACACATTAGGCGCAGGCAGTGTTCCCCCATATAAGGCAGGCAGTGTTCCCCCACACATTAGGCAGGCAGTGTTCCCCCCAGATTAGGCAGGCAGTGTTCCCCCATATTAGGCAGGCAGTGTTCCCCCACACATTAGGCAGGCAGTGTTCCCCCCACATTAGGCAGGCAGTGTTCCCCCCCCCCACATTAGGTGCAGGCAGTGTTCGTCCACACATTAGGCGCAGGCAGTGTTCCTCCACATTAGGCAAGCAGTGTTCCCCCCCACATTAGGCAGTCAGTGTTCCCCCCCCCCCCCCCACATTAGGCGCAGGCAGTGTTCATCCACACATTAGGCGCAGGCAGTGTTCCCCCACATTAGGCAGGCAGTGTTCCCCCACACATTAGGCGCAGGCAGTGTTCGTCCACACATTAGGCGCAGGCAGTGTTCCCCCACATAGAAACATAGAATGTGTCGGCAGATGAGAACCATTTGGCCCATCTAGTCTGCCCAATAATCTGAATCCTATGAATAGGCCCTGGCCCTATCTTATATGAAGGATAGCCTTATGCCTATCTCTATCTTATATGAAGGATAACCTTATGCCTATCTCTATCTTATATGGAGGATAGCCTTATGCCTATCTCTATCTTATATGAAGAATAGCCTTATGCCTATCCCTATCTTATATGAAGGATAGCCTTATGCTTATCTCTATCTTATATGAAGGATAGCCTTATGCCTATCTCTATCGTATATGAAGGACAGCCTTATGCCTATCTCTATCTTATATGAAGAATAGCCTTATGCTTATCTCTATCTTATATGAAGGATAGCCTTATGCCTATCTCTATCTTATATAAAGGATAGCCTTATGCCTATCTCTATCTTATATGAAGGATAGCTTTATGCCTATCTCTATCTTATATGAAGGATAGCCTTATGCCTATCTCTATCTTATATGAAGAATAGCCTTATGCCTATCTCTATCTTATATGAAGGATAGCCTTATGCTTATCCCATGTATGTTTAAACTCCTTTACTGTATTTGCAGCGACCACTTCTGCAGGAAGGCTATTCCATGCATCCACTACCCTCTCAGTAAAGTAATCAGCTGTAGCATCCCTATGATCAGACATGTTGTCCCCTATCCTTTGGATACGGGATAGACATGTGCAATTAGTTTAGTAATAAATTTGTTTTTGTCTGAATTGTTCATTTTTTGTACATCCGGATAGCATGAGAGTCCACAGGTAAAATACCGTATATACTCGAGTATAAGCAGAGTTTTTCAGCACGATTTTTCGTGCTGAAAACACCCCCTCGGCTTATACTCGAGTGAACTCTCCGCCCTCAATGGTCTTCAACCTGTGGACCTCCAGAGGTTTCAAAACTACAACTCCCAGCAAGCCTTGGCAGCCATCGGCTGTCCGGGCTTGCTGGGAGTTGTAGTTTTGAAACCTCTGGAGGTCCGCAGGTTGAAGACCACTGCGGCCTTCGACATCATCCAGCCCCCCTCTCACCCCCTTTAGTTCTGTACAGTACTCACCTCCACTCGGCGCTGGTCCGGTGCTGCAGGACTGTTCGGTGGGGATGTCGTCCGGTGGGATAGTGGTACCGGGCTGCCATCTTCACCGGGGAGGAATCTTCTCCACGCTTCTGGCCCGGCCCCGGAATAGTAACATTGCCTTGACGACGACGCAGAGGTACATTCATTACCAACGTCCCTCTGCGTCATTGTCAAGCCAACGCCTCTATTCCGTGCCCGAAGCGCGGAGAAGAAGCCCCCCGGTGAAGATGGCAGCCCGGAACCACTATCGCACCGGACGACCTCCCCACCAGACAGTCCTGCAGCACCGGACCAGCGCCGAGCGGAGGTGAGTACAGAACTAAAGGGGGTGAGAGGGGGGCTGGATGATGTCGAGGGCCGCAGTGGTCCTCAACCTGCGGACCTCCAGAGGTTTCAAAACTACAACTCCCAGCAAGCCCGGACAGCCGATGGCTGCCCGGGCTTGCTGGGAGTTGTAGTTTTGAAGACCACTGAGGGCGGATAGTTTACAAGAGGATGATGACAAGAGGATGATGACAAGGGGATGATGAAGGGGGGTGGGGATGATGACAAGGGGATGATGAAGAGGGGGTGTGGGATGATGACAAGGGGATGATGAAGAGGGGGTGTGGGATGATGACAAGGGGATGATGAAGGGGGGGGTGGGGATGATGACAAGGGGATGATGAAGAGGGGGTGTGGGATGATGACAAGGGGATGATGAAGGGGGTGTGGGATGATGACAAGGGGATGATGACAAGGGGATGATGAAGGGGGTGTGTGGGATGATGACAAGGGGATGATGACAAGGGGATGATGAAGGGGGGGGTGTGGGATGATGACAAGGGGATGATGAAGGGGGGGGTGTGGGATGATGACAAGGGGATGATGAAGGGGGGGTGTGGGATGATGACAAGGGGATGATGAAGGGGGGTGTGGGATGATGACAGGGGGATGATGAAGGGGGGGATGATGACAAGGGAATGATGAAGAGGGGGGGTGGGATGATGACAAGGGGATGATGAAGGGGGTGTGTGGGATGATGACAAGGGGATGATGAAGGGGGGGTGGGGATGATGACAAGGGGATGATGACAAAGGGATGATGAAGGGGGGTGTGGGATGATGACAAGGGGATGATGAAGGGGGGTGTGGGATGATGACAAGGGGATGATGACAGGCGGTGATGATGACAGGCGGTGATGATGAAGGGGGGATGATGACAGGCGGTGATGATGAAGGGGGGATGATGACAGGGGGGATGATGACAGGGTGATGATGATGAGGGTGTTAATGACAGGGGTCTGGATGATGACGGGGGTCTGGATGATGACGGGGGGGATGATGTATTTCCCACCCTAGGCTTATACTCGAGTCAATAACTTTTCCTGGGATTTTGGGGTGAAATTAGGGGCCTTGGCTTATATTCGGGTCGGCTTATACTCGAGTATATACGGTACCTCTCTATTTTAAGGGTAGGATCACACATTGTATATTCTCTTGAAGCCAATAGCACTATGTATTGCATGTGCCTGCTTTGACGTAAAGAGGTACTCTGCCCCTAGACATGTTATCTAGAGATGAGCAAATTTTTAAAAAATTTGATTTGGCCAATTAGCCGAATTTTCCGAAAAAATTTGGTTCGGTCTTAATTTATTCTCTGTGAATCGCTATTAAAAATGACTATTTCTGGCCTACTGAGAGCCTCAATAGTGGTGTAGAACACTTTGCCTGGCCGTAACACGCATATGGAGTGTGCTGGGTTAGTGAAATAATACTGTTATTCAGTATCACATGCAGATTACAGGCGTCACTATTATAATCCCTGTTGCAGAGCGGCACAATGACAGAGCAAGGAGATGGCATCAGTATAAAGAGAACATATGGCGCCACGTCTCCAGTGCCCTGACAAGCCATAATGGTGAACACCAACTCTTTATAAATGGTAGGTCCACGTGTGTTTTTCATCAGTAAGACAGAGGCTTACAGTCTGAACAGAGCGATATACAGACGCATTGCCTTAATCTAAGCCGATATTCAAATAAGCCGTCCATTGCACCTTCCGCAACAACTTTAAATCCATACCGACTGGGTGTACAGCAAAGACCGCCGCCAGCTCCACGAGTGTCATGTTTTTGCATCAAGGAGAAAGGTCCAACACCAGAACGGGTGCAAACTGCTGTTGTGGACCGTCCACCTGGGAGTCTCTTACCGGATCTCGAGTCACAACAGGCTCATACTGCCCGCACACCGTTGACAACATTGCAGCACTGGCAGAATATACCATCTTCGGCCCGTCGCAGTACGGGACCAGCGGTCACGGTGACATAACGCATATCCATTCATCTATAGACTATGGGCAGCATAATCTAGACCAACCTAGAGACTGAATTTTTCATTCCACATCCCATTTGCCGGATTAGCAGTATATTCCGGATTATCGGCATTTATCAATATTATATTGCTAGCACTTAAAAACAGGCAATTGCTTCATACTATACACCAATTCTAACATTAGGGCCCAATGACAGACTATTGTAACATCTAATATTGCTCTCCGTCTTACTCATTTTATAATAATGTTTTTGTTTTAATTTATTTTATTGTATTTTAATACATTTCTACATTTGTTTCAAATTGGCTGTTTCCAATCAATTTCCATTGTGTACCCAGTAGGGTGATGTTCTTGAGGTGTGGTTCAAACATTTTTTCTATATTATAATACATTTTGATTGGTGGGGATCGATCTTTCGGCCACATTAACCTCGGACACCTTGTTGTGAGCTGCACACACGTTCTTTGTTCAGTTGGTTTAATTTATAAATCTGTTTAACTCTCTGGCACCAGTTGATTAGAAAAAAAGAAGAACTTTTTGTCGGCTTCATGGATAGAATTTCTGTTTCTGTGCAACTGCCCTAAAGTTTTTCAATGCCAAGCATGGCTGTCAATGCCAAGCACTGACTGGCATGCTATGTGCCTCACCATCACTGGGCTATGGAGCAATGGAAATGCATTCTCTTGGGAAATAAATCACATTTCACCATCTGGTAATCTGAGAGAAGAATCTGGACTTGGTAAATGCCAGGGGAAGACGTTTCAATCCAAACTATATGAAGTGCCCAACGTTAACCACTCATTTAGAGTAGCGTATGTTCTAAAATTACCGCAACTGTTCTAAATATCCATGAGGCTGTTTTTATGGTTGGATCTTTACACCCAATGAAGGAACATCTCATAGGTTATACATAAAAATGTGGAAGAGTTTGAGGTTGAAGCCCTAGTCTACTCAGAGCCCGATTGCCCAACCTTCTGAAATGTCCTGTTGTGATTTAGTGCAATCCTTCCTTAGAGCGAGATGTTTAAGTCTTTACTCATTTTTGCCCATTTACTTTTTCTAAATCTATTGAAATTATATATTTAACCCATTTGTGACCAAGCATTTTTTTTTATTTTTTATTATCGTTGCAGTCTAGTAGCTAAACCTTTTTAATTTTTCTTTGTCCGCACAAGAGCTTGTTTTTTGCGGGACAAGTTGTACATTTTTTTTTACATTTTTTTTCCTCCTTGCCTTCTGAAAATCATAACTCTCTTATATTTTCATCCACAGTCTAGTACGAGGGCTTTTTTGCGTGATCAGTTGTCCTTTGTAATGACATCACTCATTTTACCATAAAATGTATGGCACAACCAAAAAAAATACTATATGTGTGGGGAAATTGATAAGAAAACAGCAATTTTGCTAATTTTGGAAGGTTTTGTTTTCATGCTGTACACTTTATGGTAAAGTAGACCTATTTTCTTTATTCTGTGGGTCAATACAATTAAAATGATACCCATGATTGCATACTTTTCTAATATTATACTGCTTAAAAAAATTGCAAACTTTTTAACCAAATTAGTGCGTTTAAAGGGGTTATCCACCATAAGGTGATTTTAGTAGGTATCTGGCAGGCAGTAATGGTCAGGATCTTAGGAAGGATCTGCGCTTGTCTTGGGGCTAAATGGCTATGTTGTGAGATTACCATAACACTGTGGCTAGCTTTTTGTGAACTTGTATTTCCTGTTTGACTTTTCTTTTTTTGACTACAAATCCCACAATTCCATTTTCCTCCCTGCCACACATTAGCCACCCCACCCAGTGAAACATAAATGAGCTGCACCCATTCAAAAGACCTGTGGTTTTCAATCAGGGCGCCTACAGCTGTTGCATTAGTTGCAGATTGATCTCTCTCCCAATAAGCGATCGCTCCACCCATTGAAGCAGACAGGCTCCCTGTCATCAGCTGACTAGTTAGTCAGGTCTCGGCCGCATTGCAAGCTGGGAAAAATCTGAGACAACAGTCATTTTGTATGCCGATAAAAGTAAAAATTGGAGTAAAAATCACAGAAGAATTGTGAGAAAACTGTCACACACAGGTACAGACACTATATTATGAACTACACTAACTTTACATCCCATGTAGCATAGTCAAATAAAAAAAATTCCTGGAATACCTCTTTAAAATATTTTTCTTTTGCTGACCTATAACTCTGTTTGCCGTTCTGGATGATCGGATTTCCGCAGCAGCGCTGCGGGCGATCCCATCATCCATTTTAGTGACCACAGTGCTGCAGATGCCGTGATCCGTATTGATCACAGCATCTGAGTGGTTAATGGTGGACATCAGCAGCCGGGGCCTGCCGCGCATTACGCGAGCATCGCTCGCGGTCATGTATAGGACGTAAATGTACGTCCTGGTGCGTTAAGTACCACCGCACTAGGACATACATTTACGTCCTGTGTCGTTATGGGGTTAATGGGACAATTTTGGGGTTCATATAACATATTGATTATTTTATTATTATTTTTTTGGGGGGGAGGGTTAAAACAATAAAATAAAGTCTTGTTTTTAGCAATTTATATGTACGCCATTTACCTTGCAGTAATAACACCATTATAATTTTATTTTCTGGGTATTATTCTCAGATACTCTCCCTTCTTTGGGAAGGGGTTAAAATATATGGCGCAATTTTGAAATTTTTTACAGTGTTTACAGTATAACTTTTATAGTTCCATTGGTTATGGATGTGGCAATACCAAATATGTGTTGGTTTAAAAAAAAAATAATAATAATGTTTTATGCAAAATGTGTTTTGTAAGGGGAAGTAATGCATTATTATTTTATATTTATATATTTTTAATGGACACTGTGAGAATCAAAAACTTTTTACATGCTTTACATCTTGGCAAAACATTAAATGGGTACTCCGGTGGAAAACTATTTTTTTTTTTTTTTTTTTTAAATCAACTGGTGCCAGAAAGTTAAACAGATTTGTAAATTACTTCTATTAAAAATCTTAATCCTTCCATTACTTATTAGCTGCTGAATACTACAGAGGAAATTATTTTCTTTTTGAAACACAGTGCTCTCTGCTGACATCTCTGTCCATTTTAGGAACTGTCCAGAGCAGCATATGTTTGTTATGGGGATTTTCTCCTACTCTGGACAGTTCTTACATTGGACAGAGATGTCAGCAGAGAGCACTGTGCTCGTGATCTCAGCAGAGAGCTCTGCGTTCCAAAAAGAAAAGAATTTCCTCTGTAGTATTCAGCAGCTAATAAGTACTGGAAGGATTAAAAGGGTATTCCAGGAAAAACCTTTTTTTTATATATATCAACTGACTGCAGAAAGTTAAACAGATTTGTAAATTACTTCTATTAAAAAATCTTAATCCTTTCAGTACTTATGAGCTTACTAACTTTTTGACTTACTAACTTCATATCCTCACCATCCCTAGGGTCAGGAACATCCCCCGGGGATTGTGAGGATAAAGATTTTACCATATATAACACGTTTAACCCCTTCAGGATGCATCCATTCATTCTAGATCTTTGGGGCAATACATTTTTTTTCTGTCTTTTCATTGTCGCACTTCCAGAGCCATAACTTGATTTTTGCAGGATGAGTTATCTTTTTTCCACTGGTGCTTTTTTTGGGAACCTATATCTCCATGACTTTTATTCATTTTCTTTGGAGGAGAGGGAGCAAAAAAAAATAAATAAATAAAAAAACAGCGATTCTGACAAGCCACTTATTACAAGGTATAAATAGCAATTTAATTTTATGCTACGAGTGGTTATGTTTATGCCAATAACAGATTTAAAATTTAGAATTTTTTTATAACTTTTACTTTACAAAAGCATTTATTATGGAGGAAAATTGTATCGCTATAAGGCCAACATAGCTTTTTGGGGATTGTTTTTTAAAGAGTACCTGTCATCAAAGAGGTAGAAAATATTTAGTTAACTAACTCAGATTATATTCACTAATTACTCCTAACACACCTCCTACCCTAAACAAAATTTCTGAGCTTTAATCCCTTAAAGGGGTTGTGCGCTGCCCTGACTTTCGGAGCTCCGGAAGTTCATTACTCCGAACGCTGTGTGCGGGCCTCCGTGTTGGTGGCCACCGGGCGTGACGTCACGCCCGGCCCCTCATCCGCCCCCTCGCGATGTCTCACCCGCCCCCTCGTGACGTCTCGCCCGCCCCCTCAACGAAAGTCTATGGGAAGGGGGCGCGACCGCTGTCACGTCCCCTTCCCATAGACTTTGGTAGAGGGGGCGGGCGTGACGTCACGAGGAGGCCGGCGAAACGTCACGAGGGGGCGGACGAGGGGCCGGGCGTGACGTCACGCCCGGCAGCCGCGAACACGGAAGCCCACACACAGCGTTCGGAGTAATGAACTTCCGGACGCTGTGAGCGGAGCTCCCGAAAATTAGGGCAGCGCACAACCCCTTTAAGGACACAGCCCATTTTGGCCTTAAGGATGCAGGCAATTTTATTTTTGCAGTTTCGTTTTTTCCTACTCAACTTCTAAAAATCGTAACTCTTTTATATTTTCATCCTCAGACTAGTATAAGGGCTTGTCCTTTGTAATGACATCACTCACTTTACCATAAAAATGTCTGGCAAAATAAAAATTTTGCAAGGTTTCGTTTTCATGCTGTACAATTTATGGTCAACATGACATTTTTCTTAATTCTGTGGGTCAATACAATTAAAATGATACCCATGATTGCAAATTTTTCTATTATTGTACCGCTTAAAAAAAATATCAAGCTTTTTAACCCAATTAGTGCGTTTAAAATCCCTATATATAAACGGCGGTATGAGGGCTCATTTATTGTGCCGTGATCTGTACTTTTAAATAATTTAAAAAAATTGGGGGTAATATTATGTGACAAAAAAGTAGCAATTTTGGACTTTTTTTTATATGTTTACGCTGGTCACCGTATGGGATCAATAACATTATATTTAGATAGTTCACACATTTACACACACGGCGATACCAAATAATGTAGATAAATAAATAAAAATTAAATGGGAAAAAGTGACGATTTACATTTTTATTGGGGGAGGGGATTTTTCAAATTTTTTTACTTTTATTTTTTTTTATACATTTTTTTTACACTTTAATAGTCCCCATAGGGGACAATTTATAGCAATCACTTAATTGCTAATACTGTTCAGTGCTATGCATAGGGCATAGCACTGATCAGTGTTATTGGCGATCTTCTGCTCTCGTCTGCTCAATCTCAGACCAGAGCAGAAGACCCCTGGAGATGGCTGGAGGCAAGTGAGGGGACCTCCGTCCGCCATTATGGAAGATTGGATCCCTGCGGCAGCGCCGCCGGCGATCCGATCATCCATTTTAATGACCGCACTGCTGCAGATGCCATGATCTCTATTGATCATGGCATCTGAGGGGTTAATGGCACACATCAGTGCGATCGCTGATGTGCACCATTACCGGCGGGTCCCTGGCTGATAATAGCAGCTTGCACCTGCAGTGCATGACGCGAGCACCACTCCAGTGCTCGCCGACATGTACAGGACGTAAATGTGCGTCCTGGTGTGTGAAGTACCTCCTTTGTCGTTAAGGGGTTAAAAAGTTGTGTATGATGCCGTTCCCTTTGCTCCCATTGTGTGAGCTCCCGGCAGGAGAAAGTGGGCATTCCCCAGCAGGAACAACGTCACTGAAGCCTGTGAGAGCTGCGCCTCGCCATGCCCACAGGCACTTCCTGAGTTTGGACTTCTGCAAGTCTGGGTGGAGTAAACTAGCACAGTCCCCTGATATAAAGAACACATCGCACGCAAAACTAGGATACACAAACACGAAAAAAGCGTTATAGGATTTAAAAATACTTTGTTGATTTATTTGATAAAGCAACATAAAATATGAACAAGATATACCCTGAGGGTCAGGGATAAAGAGAGATAACCAGTGTGACACTGGAGAAAAAGTAAGGACTCACATCATTTAACCCCTTAAGGACATAGGGCGTATCCATACGCCCCCGTTTCCAAGTCCTTAAAGACCGAGGGCGTATGGATACGCCCTGAGCATTTCCGGCCCCCACCGCTAGCCGGAGGGGAGCCCTGAGCCGGATGCCTGCTGAAATCGTTCAGCAGGCATCCCGGCATATCGCCCAGGGGGGTCATTATGTCCCTCCATGTCGGCGATTGCCGCAGATCGCTGGACAATTCAGTCCAGCGATCTGCGGCGGATTCCGGGTCAATCGGGTCTCCAGTGACCCGATGACCCGGAATTACTAGCTGATCGGGGCCGTCAGAGACGGCCCCGAACAGCCAGAGCCTGCAGGGGTGAGGTGGCACTGGTGCCACCTCACGATCGCCCTGATTCGTCGGCCGGATTACCGGCCGACCAATCAGGGCGCCTGCTGCGGGTGTCACTCCCGCAACCCGCTCCGCCCCTCTTCCGGAGGACGTGAGCGGGTGCGGGAAGACAACCCCCGGAGCTGGAGACCCCGATCCCCGGCGTCCCTGTTGGGATCGGGGCCCCAGGAGCAGCGGCGGCGGCGGCGGAGACGACGAGGGACTGACCTGTGCGGCTGGATCGTTGGAGGTGAGTGACAGCCTCCTGCTGTTGCTTAGCAACAGCTCCCAGCATGCAACAAGGGCATGCTGGGAGCTGTAGTTATGCAACAGCAGGAGGCAGACCACCACAACTCCCAGCATGCCCTTATGGGCATGCTGGGACTTGTAGTTTTGCAACAGCTGGAGGCACATTCTTTCTATGTAAAAGTGTACCTTCAGCTGTTGTGTAACTACAACTCCCAGCTTGCACAATCAGCTAAAGTGCATGCTGGGAGTTGTAGTGGTGCATCTGGTGGTTGCATAACTACAACTCCCAGCATGCCCGTTGGCTGTCGGTGACTGCTGAGAGTTGTAGTTTTGCAACAGCTGAAGGCACACTGAGTTAAGTAGTAAACCAGTGTGTCTCCAGCTGTTGCATAACTACAATCCCCAGCATCCCCAGCCAATGTAGTATGCCTCCGGCTGTTGCATAACTACAAGACCCAGCATGCCCTTCCGCTGTCCGTACATGCTGGGGGTTGTAGCTTTTGCAACAGCTGAAGGCACACTGGTTGCAAAACACTGAGTTTGTTACCAAACTCGGTGTTTCACAACCTGTGTGTCTCCAGCTGTTGCAAAACTACAACTCCCAGCATGCACTGATAGACCGTACATGCTGGGAGTTGTAGTTTTGCAACAGCTGGATGTTCCCCCCCCCAATGTGAACGTACAGGGTACACTCACATGGGCGGAGGATTACAGTAAGTATCCGGCTGCAAGTTTGAGCTGCGTCAAATTTTCTGCCGCAGCTCAAACTGCCAGCGAGAAACTACTGTGAACCCCCGCCCGTGTGACTGTACCCTAAAAACACTACACTACACTACCACAAAATAAAATAAAAAGTAAAAAACACTACATATACACATACCCCTACACAGCCCCCCTCCCCTCCCCAATAAAAATGAAAAACGTCTGGTACGCCACTGTTTCCAGAATGGAGCCTCCAGCTGTTGCAAAACAACTACTCCCAGTATTGCCAGATAGCCACTGACTGTCCAGGCATGCTGGGAGTTTTACAACAGCTGGAGGCCCCCTGTTTGGGAATCACTGGCGTGGAATACCCCTATGTCCACCCCTATGCAATCCCTAATTTAGGCCTCAAATGCGCATGGCACTCTCACTTTGGAGCCCTGTCGTATTTCAAGGCAACAGTTCAGGGCCACATATGGGGTATCGCCGGACTCGGGAGAAATTGGGCTTAAAATTTTGTGGGGTATTTTCTGCTATTACCCTTTTTAAAAATGTAAAATTTTTGGGAAAACAAGCATTTTAGGTAAAAAAAAAATTTTTTTTTTTACATATACAAAAGTCATGAAACACCTGTGGGGTATAAAGGTTCACTTAACCCCTTGTTACGTTCCCCGAGGGGTCTAGATTCCAAAATGGTATGCCATGTGTTTTTTTTTTTTTTTTTGCTGTCCTGGCACCATAGGGGCTTCCTAAATGCGGCATGCCCCCAGAGCAAAATTTGCTTTCAAAAAGCCAAATGTGACTCCTTCTCTTCTGAGACCTGTAGTGCGCCAGCAGAGCACTTTTCACCCCCATATGGGGTGTTTTCTGAATCGGGAGAAATTGGGCTTCAAATTTTGGGAGGTGTTTTCTGCTATTACCCTTTTTAAAAATGTAAAAATTTTGGGAAACCAAGCATTTTAGGTAAAAAATAAATAAAAAATGTTCACATATGCAAAGGTTGTGAAACACCTGTAGGGTATTAAGGTTCACATTACCCCTTGTTACGTTCCCCGAGGGGTCTAGTTTCCAAAATGGTATGCCATGTGTTTTTTTTTTGCTGTTCTGGCACCATAGGGGCTTCCTAAATGCGGCATGCCCCCAGAGCAAAATTTGCTTCCAAAAAGCCAAATGTGACTCCTTCTCTTCTGAGACCTGTAGTGCGCCAGCAGAGCAATTTTCACCCCCATACGGGGTGTTTTCTGAATCGGGAGAAATTGGGTTTCAAATTTTGGGGGATATTTTCTGCTATTACACTTTTTAAAAATGTAAAATGTTTGGGAATCCAAGCATTTTAGGTAAAATTTTTATTATTTTTTTTACATATGCAAAAGTCGTGAAACACCTGTGGGGTATTAAGGTTCACTTTACCCCTTGTTACGTTCCCTGAGGAGTCTAGTTTCCAAAATGGTATGCCATGTGTGTTTTTTTTGCTGTTCTGGCACCATAGGGGCTTCCTAAATGTGACATGCCCCCCAAAAACCATTTGACGCTCCTTCCCTTCTGAGCCCTCTACTGCGCCCGCTGAACAATTAACATAGACATATGAGGTATGTGCTTACTCGACAGAAATTGGGTTTCAAATACAAGTAAAAATTTTCTCCTTTTTACCCCTTGCAAAAATTCAAAAATTGGGTCTACAAGAACATGCGAGTGAAAAAATGAAGATTTTGAATTTTCTCCTTCACTTTGCTGCTATTCCTGTGAAACACCTAAAGGGTTAATACACTTTTGAATACTTTGGGGGGTGTAGTTTTTATAATGGGGTCTTTTATGCGGCATTTCTATATGAAGGCCCTTCAAATCCACTTCAAACGTGAACTGGTCCATGAAAAATAGCGAGTTTGAAAAATTTGTGAAAAATTTCAAAATTGCTGCTGAACTTTGAAGCCCTCTGGTGTCTTCCAAAAGTAAAAACTCATAAATTTTATGATGCAAACATAAAGTAGACATATTGTATATGTGAACCCAAAAAAAAAATATTTTGAATATCCATTTTCCTTACAAGCAGAGAGCTTCAAAGTTAGAAAAATGCTAAATTTTAATTTTTTTCATCAAATTTGGTGATTTTTCACCAAGAAAGGATGCAAGTTACCATAAAATTTTACCACTAAGTTAAAGTAGAATATGTCACGAAAAAACAATCTCGGAATCAGAATGATAACTAAAAGCATTCCAGAGTTATTAATGTTTAAAGTGATAGTGGTCAGAATTGCAAAAAACGCTCCGGTCCTTAAGGTGAAAAAGGGCTCGGTCCTTAAGGGGTTAAATAACTGGTGTTAGCTAATACAAGCAGTGCAAATGCACATAAAGAGTGAATAACATGGAAGACTTAATAATTACCTAGTGGACAGAGGAATAGTGAGACGTGGGCCCTTACCACTGACGTGTCGCCAAGTCCAGGTGAAGACCAAACTAACTGTTTGACTTGTGCAGGGAACAGAACAGAGCCACCTAGTGGCCGTTTTTTTCATTCACATTAAAAACATATAAAGGTTGAGAATTTTAACAGCAAGTAAATAGCAAAGTGTTTTATAATAACATAAGGAACAATATATTGAAAGTTTTGTTTTATTTCAGGGTTACATTTTTTAATGGTACCATTATGAGGTGCAAAAAAGTCATTTTTAGGGGGGGGGGGGATTTATAGGAAGAACAGTAACTCCACTGTTGTTTCTGGGGTTTTTCTCTTTTATTATTGTGAATAATGGAAAAATAACACATTTTACGTTTATAGATACGGGAAGAGATGAAGCGGACGGCAACTCACTTGTATCCACGGCTACTTAATTTGCTGATACAGGTGCAAGACAAACAGGTACAGACTAATGGAGCGACATTGCGCGTTACAGGCCTCTTCCGGCTCACTCACTCAGAGTCAGCCGGAAGAAGCGCGTAACGCGAAACGTCGCTCCATTAGTCTGTACCTGTTTGCCTTGCACCCGTATCAGTAAATAAATTAGCCGTGGATACTAGTGTTGAGCGGCATAGGCCATATTCGAATTCGCGAATATTCGCGAATATATGGACGAATATTCGTCATATGTTCGCGAATATTCGCATATTCGTAATATTCCCGTGTTATTTTCGTAAACGCGAAAACTTCGCGTATGCGAAAATTTACATATGCAAAAATGAGCATATACAAAATTAACATAAGCGAAAATTCGCATATGCGAAATTAGCATATGCAAATGTTCGCATATGCGAAAAGTCGCACGCCAGTCTCACACAGTAGTATTAGAGCCTTCTTTACACCACACAAGCTGGAAGCAGAGAGGGATGATCACTGTGATGTGTACTGTGAAAAAAAAAAAAAAAAAAAAACTAATATTCGTAATTACGAATATATAGCGCTATATTCGCGAAATTCGCGAATTCGCGAATATGCGATATTCGCGAATAATATTCGAATTGCGAATATTCGCGAGCAACACTAGTGGATACAAGTGAGTTGCCATCCGCTTCATCTCTTCCCGTATCTATATCAGCTGACTTTACATTCATGGGACGGCATTGCTGGAAAGTTGCGGTAGCAGTGCACCCTTTTCGGGGGGGACTATCAGTTTTTCGGCCGATACCAGTGGCAGTGCCAGCTACTATTCTCCTATACACATTTTACGTTTATGATGGACTTTGCAATATAAATAAGACTTTAAATGGAAAATTTCATTTTTGTAAAACTTTACATTGTTTAACATTTTTTTAAAGCATACCTGTCATATCACAGAAAGAAATAATGTTTATACATTACTATGTCATGCTGATTCTTTACATGTCGTTGTTTAACTGTTTAGCTTCTGTATTTGGCTCTGTTCTGCTATTTACTCATTCCGACATCCACTGCCAAGAAAGGGGCTTGTCTGAGGCAAGCAATGAGCCCGCCCTCACTCACCATACATTCACTTCCTCCCTGGGTCTGCTGTACTGTGCTGGGTCTGTGCTGCTCTGTAACTCTTCCTCTCTGTTCTCTGACAGGAGTCTGATAGACAGGACAGGAGTGAGCACACATACTAGACTTTATCCCAGCTTATGCTTCACCTGGTATGGGGGACCCCTAATTCTCTTTTTTTTTATAAGCCATGCTTTCTTAAATATCTATACATTTTTTTTTATGAAGTATATTAGAAAGGGTTATAAAAAAATATTTTTAAAGTTATAGATACTGGCAGTGCCCATACATACAATATAAATTGGCTTCAAGTTGATTATTGTATATTGACTAAAACTCTATGAAGAGAGATAATTGGTCCTGAAGCCCCTAAAATGTCATTATGACATAAGAAAACATGATGAATAAGAGAAACAAGCATAACACACTATAAGGGTTTCCAGCTTACAGCATTGATTATCTATCCATAGGACAAGTAATACATGTATGATCGCTGGGGGTCCCACTGCAGGGACCCGGCTAGCCAAGTGGTCTCTTAGCTCCCTGAAGTACCCTTCATCACTATTTAGGCTGCGCTCACACTGTGCTTTCGTATATCGTAGTAGACCATGTACAGCAAGATGAGACTGTACAGTGATCCCTCAACTTACAATGGCCTCAACATACAATAGTTTCAACATGCAATGGTCTTTTCTGGACCATCGTAAGTTGAAACCAGACTCAACATACAATGCTACAGACAGTCCAGATCTGTGACACGTGTCAATGGCTGGAAGAACCGACCAATCAGAATGGGCATTCACTGGTAAAACCCCTGTATTACTGAAGTGTATGCACTGACTGATGTCTGGTAGCGCCCCCTACAGTACAGGGAGGTATTACATGTTCTGTACACTTTACCTGTACCAGGGTTAGCTGCTCCTTTGGACACCAGGTGAGGGCGACTCCATTACTTTTTTAGGACATTGTGTGTACCCCAAAGAAGTTCCTGTCCTCTACATAGATCAGTGTTTCCCAAGCAGGGTGCCCCCAGCTGTTGCAAAACTACAACTCCCAGCATGCCCGGACAGCCTTTGGCTGTCCGGGCATGCTGGGAGTTGTAGTTTTGCAACAGCTGGAGGCTCCCTGCTTGGGAAACACTGACATAGACAGTGATTTACAGCTCCCAGCAGATCTTTCTTACTTTTATATATAAGGATTTGCTTTATCTATATTAGTTATCTACTTATTTTTCTTTAATTCTCACTTTTTCCTATTTTTGGATTACATTTTGGTGCCTTTAGAACCAATTACCAGGTTTCCATAGAGTTCTGGTCTCTACATACAATGGTTTCAACATACAATGGTCGTCCTGGAACCAATTAATATTGTAACTTGAGGGACCACTGTATATATGTTTGAGAAATGCACCAAACATAATCAATAGTAGGATTGGTTGGATCTATCTTTCAGAAACTTAAGCTTTGGCTATATATAAGATATATATATATATATATATATATATATATATATATATTAGTATTAGATATATATTGAGATATATATTAAGCTGAGAGTTATATATTTGTTTTCATTGAAACGTAAAATATCTTAGAAAAACTTCAAACATTTTACGTTTATTGGAGGAAAAAGGAATGGGTCTATAGAGTCCACACTTGCTGTGTACCAGTCCTGAGGACTATACGAGAATCCTGAAAGGGAATGTGTCATAAGAAAATTACCTATTTTTAAATCAAGTTTTTATATTAAACATATTTTAAATTAGCATTTTACGATCTTTATGGGCACTGTCAAACCTAAAAACTTTTTATGTTTTTACTGATGAAAATTAAAGACCTTTTGTAATATGGTTGTTAAAATCTTTTTTAAATTTTTAATAAAGAAAACAGCCCCTGAAAATCCCACCACTAGAGGTCCCCATACCTACTGGGACATTAACCAGTCCTGCAGCAGCAGCATCAGGCTTGTCCATGAGTCATGGACAAGAGATGAAACATGGACAAGGCTGCATGTCCATGTTCGAAATTTTTTTTTTGTTACCTAACAAAATTCTGAAAAAACGCCCACAGGGAAACTGCCCAATGGGCCAAAAATGCAATTTTCACAGAAAGCTAAAAATGCCAGAAAAACTTGCCAAAATGCAGGGAAATTCAGTGGCAGTTTTTGTAGTGTTTTCTACCTATAGAAAAAAAAACTGAAAACCTAGCCTCTTTCCCCTCCCTGCTCACTGACCTCTGCACAAGTCACACAGCATAGCTAGAAACCTCTCCCATAGAAGTAAATGAGTCCTCTCCAGTTTATTGTTCCTATACCTACGGGGCTTGCTTTTACAACTTTTTAAAAACTTTAATAACCCATTTTTGTCAAATAATAAGGTGACTCCTGTCTTTTGTTTGCTTTAAATTGTGATTCTCCATCCGCCTGGTAGACGCATAGATTTGCTTTAAAAATATAGTGCACATGAAATGCCTTGATCCGATTTTCAATGTATAAAAATAACATGTTCCATCTGGAGAATGGGTCAGATACCAAGCGTGATTCTCAGCGCCATTCTCTTTCTGCCCTCTTTTCATCCAGGAATGCATATGCTGTTTTTTTTGTACATTGATCAGAAATGCCATTCGTCACCTGCTGGTGAAATGAATTTAGAGCATTTCCCTGACGTAGAACAACATGAGCAATAAACCAGACGGCAGGAAAGTTTTCTATTCTGTGGCCTCACCCTATGATGTATTTAATAAAACTGGTGAAATCACCTGATCCTTTCATATACAAATGAGACATGCTACATTTCGGCTTGCTAAATATGTCTATAAGCATTAAAGGAGTTATCCAGGAAGAGAAAAATTTTGCTAATTTCTTTCAAAAACAGCTCTATGTCTGTCTCCAGGTTGTGTTGTATTACAACCTGACTGCATTCACTTCAATAGAACTGAGCTTCAGAACCACGCCCAACCTGGAGACAGACAGGGAGCGGTTTTTGCAAGAAATTAGCTCTCTTTTTCTATTCCTGGATAACGCCTTTAAAGGGGTACTCCGCCCCTAGACATCTTATCCCATATCGAAAGGATAGGGGATAAGATGTCAGATTGCGGGGTTCCCGCCGCTGGGGACCCCTGGGATCTCGGCTGCAGGACCCACCTGTTGCGGCTTCCGGAAACGCTGGAGGCTTCGGCTCCCGACCACGGTGATGTGAGATCGTGGCGTCACGACTCCGCCCCTCAATGCAAGTCTATGGGAGGGGGTGTGACAGCTGTCACGCCCCCTCCCATAGACTTGCATTGGGGGGGCGTGACGTCACACAGGGGCGGAGTCGTGACGTCGTGATCTCACGTCACCGTGGTCAGGAGGCATTAGAATGAGAGCCTCCAGCGCTGCCGGAAGCCGCAACAGGTGGGTCCTGCAGCCGAGATCCCGGGGGTCCCCAGCGGCGGGACCCCCGCGATCTGACATCTTATCCGCTATCCTTTCGAAAGGGGATAAGATGTCTAGGGGCGGAGTACCCCTTTAATGGCAAAGGAGAAAAAGCTGCCTGTAAGTGAAGGGAATGCCAGAGGCGACTGCTGGTGATTTTGTGCAGCGGTATGCACTTCATCCGACCTCTAAGGCTGGATGAAGAGCATGCCGCTGTGCGAAACCGCCACCAGTTGCCTCTGAGATTGTAGAATTGATCCTCACCTACCTGCTCCAGCCAACCCTAGTTCTAATTCTGCTGTAAGTGTAGGAAATGCCAGAGATGACTGCCGGCGGTTTTGCGCAGCGGTATGCACTTCATCCGGCCTCAAAGGTCAGATGAAGCGCATACCGCTGTGCAAAACCACCGACAGTCGCCTCTGGGATTGTAGAATTGATCCTCACCTACCTGCTCCAGCCAACCCTAGTTCTAATTCTGCTGTAAGTGTAGGAAATGCCAGAGATGACTGCCGGCGGTTTGCGCAGCGGTATGCACTTCATCCAGCCTCTAAGGTCGGATGAAGTGCATGCCGCTGCGTAAAACCGCAGAAAGTCGCCTCTGGAATTGTTGAAATGATCCTCACCTACCTTCTCATGCCAACCCTAGTTCTACTGTAAGTGAAGGGAATGCCAGAGGTGACTGCCGGCAGTTTCGCGGATGAAGCGCATACCACTGCGCGAAACCGCGGGCAGTCGCCGATGACTGCTCCACGCTGGACCTGATCCCCCTGCCCTGCGGTGCTTCTATGTAAGAAGCATTATGTTGTATTTTTATTTGCCATTATCTTCCTGCACCTCCACTTGGATAGATTGTTGAATTGATCCTTACCTACCTGCTCCAGCCAACCCCTAGGTGTCTAATTCCCATATGGGACACTGTGGTGCCGCTCTCATTCTCTCCCCATACGTTTACAGTAAAGGGATGCCAGATGATACTGGAGGAGGTGCCTTGATGTATTATTCTTCCCAGCTTACGCTTTTTGGACACCGCTTCCTACTGTTGGCTAAAATAAAGGAAATTAATTATCCTGAGACATTTCTTTTGATTTTCGAGGGCATAGGAGATTACAGGAGCATGTAATCCATTCTATAATGACAGAGTTATTCAAAGAATTTCAACGCAGCTGTTGGTAATATATAGCTACTTCTGATAGCAGGTTGATCTGCTGAGTTTTTCAATTAGCGCAGGGAATGTTACTGAAGAATATGGTTATTATAGGGAATGTGTGTAATATGTCAGGAACTGGCATATGGGGTGTGGTTGTCAATGATACTGCACAGACATCAAAGGTATAAAGGCAGGGGTCAGGTCCTGGGAAAAAAAAGTATGGAACGCTTCCACTCACGGGCTGGTCCTCGTGGACTCCTACTTATCGGAACGGTGTTCCTGTGGTGAAAAACGGGCAGGAGCTTAGTTCCCACGCCTTGCTGCAGGACTTCAAGGGGTACTTTTTCTTTATAATTCAACTGGTGCAAAAAAGTTAAACAGATTTGTAAATTACTTCTATTTAATTTACTCCCTGCTGACACCTCTGTCCATTTTAGGAACTGTCCAAAGTAGGAGCAAATCCCCATAGCAAACCTATCCTGCTCTGGACAGTCCCAAAAATGGACAGAGGTGTCATCAGAGAGTACTGCGGTCAGACGGAAAGGAAATTCAAAAAGAAAAGAACTTCCTGTGGAGCATACAGCAGCTAATAAGTACTGGAAGGAGAAAGATTTTTAAATAGAAGTAATTTACAAATCTGTTAAACTTTCTGGCACCAGTTGATTTATAGAAAATGTTTTCCAGTAGAGTACTCCTTTAAGCCCTGTATAAAGAGGTTGTCCGGGGAATACTTTTTACTGCGGTAAAAACATGTACTCAACTGCCCCAGTTCCTCACTTTCACCGTTGTGGTGTCCTACTTTCGACACACGCAATTGCCGGCTCAGCTAGTCAACGGTTGTCCTGTACTGTGACCTACCTCAGCCAAATCCAGACTGGTCCTTCAGACCCCAGATAGAGAAGTGTGTCCTGTCACACCCCACAGAACATGTTTCTTCTGCTCCAGAGTCTGGTGGTGTTGTGCTCTACACCACTTCATCCAACGCTTGGCATTGTGCTTGGTGGGGTAAGTCTTTCATGCAGCTGCTCGGCCATGGAAACCCATGCCATGAAGCTCCCAGCGGGCACAGTTTCTGACTTTGATGCCAGATGAGGTTTGGTCTTTACAGTTATGGATTTAGGAGAGTGTTGGTGACTTTTTTGCGTGGTCACCACCTTATGCTGTGGTTCCTAGATGCTTCCACTTCTCAATAATACCATTTAGAGTTGCTGGTGAAAGATCTAGGTGGGAAAACCTCTGTCTGTGTCAGCAACTGTCCAGATTAGAAGCATATCCCCATAGCAAACCTCTCCTGCTCTGGACAGTTCCTGACATGGACAGAGGTGTCCGCAGATAGCACTGTGGTCAGACTGAAAAGAACTACACAACTTCCTCTGTAGTATACAGCAGCTGTTTAGTACTGGAAGTATTAAGATTTTGAAATAGAAGTAATTTACAAATCTGTTTAACTTTCTGGCACAAGTTTATTTGAAAAAAATAAATAAAAATTCTACCGGAGTACCCCCTTTAATGTGTATGGAAAATCGGGAGAGATAGAAGTCGGCTGAACGGATGTTAGGCTGTAGGATGGCATACTGTGAAGCAACAGGCTTTATGTGCTACTGTACAGTGCTTTGAGCAGTGTCATCATAGAGCTTTTTCCTTGCGGCCCAGGAACTATAAGCTACCTCCATGATGACTTGATACATTTTGTGCTTGACAACTAGTTTTGGTGCTTTTATCATTGATCATTTTATACATTTACACCGCGACTGCATAATAGTAATTGGGAGGATAATAAGTACATAGAAACGGACCCTCTGCTCAATGAGCTTCTACCCTCTGCTATGTTCTTTAATTAGCACAATAAACAGTAGTAGTTAAATATAAGCCCCACAGTACATTACATGCCCAGAAGGCAGAGCTACAGCCGTGTATGGGTTAACAAATTAGGCTCTGTAGACGTGTTACTACCAAAAATTCCCACAGCATCCCCCTAAACCACCTTGAATCAGCATGGCATCGAGAACATGGGAATGAAACAGCACTTTCCATTGTGCAGTAAATTAGACCCTTGTTGAACACAAAGCTAAGGCAGCAAAAATTGCGCTCACAAATTGCCTTAGACGTCAGCCGTTTTAGTAATGCTCAGCCTCATTTATATAGGTGCTAAATAACCTGATTTGGACTAAGTCGACTTATCTGATTTTTTTTTTTCCGGAATAATTTTTATTACATTTTATTGTATTTATTTTATCTATTGTCTCTTCTTTTTTAGAAATAATTGAGACATGCACAGGGCTTGATGCGAACTACTGTGTGAAGCTGTTTGGATTAAAGATATACTCCGCTCCTAAATATCTTGATTGTGGGGGTCCAGCTGCTGGGATCACCCACGATCTCTGATGCGGCACCCCAGTCATCTGTTGCATGGAGCGAACTTCGTTCCATACCGGATGATGGGTGACCACAGCCATCACGCCCCCTTCATTCATGTCAAGAAGAAGGTGTGGATGCTATGTACTAGCTGTCGTGACATGAATGGACAGGGCGTGGCATGACGTCACGGATATGGAAGCTCCCAGATTCCATGGTGTTGGCCCAGAGATTGTGGTGGTGGGGGAGGTGGTGGTGGAGGTGGGTGGGGGGGGGTCCCAGCAGCCGGACCCCCCCCCGCGATCAGACATCTTATCCCTTATCCTTTGGATAGAGGATAAGATGTGTATAGGCGGAGTACCCCTTTAAGGTGTGAATGCATCACATCCAGGTAAAAGGATATCATGATATGTTACTGCAAAAAACATATCAGGTCATGGCTGGTTATTATGGTTTTCTTCTACTTTGATGTAAGTTCCTGTAGAGAACAGATCAGGTCAAAGTATCTGATAAAGCCATGAGCACTGGCAAAGATATTCCTGATATCAGAAATGACAAATGTGTGTAGAAACTGGGCTGAAAGAACCAGACGTCTAATTTTACTTAAAACCTGACCCTTCAATCCAGTTCTACTCAAAGATAGGAATATGACAATGAGATTTGAAGGGCTACTGTAGCTCAGCTCCCATTTATATCAATGTGTGCTGAGCTGCAGTAACCCTGCATGGCCACTACACAATATACAGAGCTTCCAGCTTTGTTCTCTTCATAAGTGGACACTGTGGCTCTGGATGATCGGTATGAGTGCTGGTGGTGGGACAATAGCCAGATATTGATGGCCTATCCTAATATGGTCATAGGAAACAGTATACTTTGGGAATGTTTTCTATGCATGCCCTGTGACCTGTGCTTAGGTCAGTGTGCAGGGAGGGGAATGATATCTGTGACCATTGCCTATTGTGAATAGCCTAATCATGTCTTATCTATAAATTGATGTTATCTTTGACTGTAATTGTAATTACGTTTATCTGAATTATGTATTTCCGGCTTTTGGTTCTGTTCAGACATTGTGTTTGTCTGAACAGTTTCTGTGTTCATTCTCCCTGGGATGGGAAAAGTTAACCTTCCTGACTTTAGCACTGGGAGGATATTTAAGGCCTCTTCAGGTGCTGCTCAGGGCTGGTTTAATGTTCACTATGTCTGTCTGTGCACATATCCTGAGTTTTAACTATTGTTATCAGTCCTGTTTGATATATAGATTTTAGCCTCCTTTGTTTTAGTACATTTGTTGGATTTTAGTATTTGTGTATGTTCAAAGCATTTGCGTTGTGTTGTATTAGGCTGTATCCACACTGTACGTTTGTCAGACCTGTTTTTACCTTGCTTGATCCTGCAACTCAGAAGATAGAATCTTGTTCTGAGCCTTGTGCTAATCTGTCTATCTTGGAGTGAGTTAGTCTTGTGTCTGTACCTGTGTTTGCCTGTATTTAGGATTTTTGTTTCCTCTTAGGCCAGTATCCTGATCACTCGGCGGAGAGTGCCCGCCAGCTAGGAGCCTATTTGGCTTTGGTATTTATGTCCCTCCATGATTGGAGTGGGGCGTCTAGCGTGTTCCTTGTTATGAGTCCAGTGTGGACAGTGCTCTTGATTTCCTGACCTGTTTAGTGTTCTGTTAATCCTGTTCATCCCCTGAATCTCCTGGTTTTGTCTGCTGTATACTTATCCTCATATTTAGTCTTGTTCATATTATCATATCTGCCGTTAATCTTGATTCAGGTTTCTGAACTGTATGTTAGTATGCTATATCCTGCCTTTTTTTTATTTATATATCTGTTTGTTGGTTATTGTATGTTCCTGACTTGTTTCCTGACCTTGTATGTTCCTGACTTGTTTCCCGACTTTTTACAGTTCTGTTTGTTTTGGCAACCAGCTCTTTACTAGTGTAAAAATCTCAGAAATGGTTGTTTTTTTTTTATTAGGGGGAAAATGTGCTATTTAATCAATTATTGAAATATAAATATTAATTATTGGCAAATGTTAATAAAAAAAAAAAATAATTTTTCTTTTCATGGTCACTGCTAGAGATGAGCCAAGTTACAGGAATTGGATTTGTCACAAACCCCGCGGCTCGGTGGTTGCTGACTTTAGCCTGCATAAATTAGTTCAGCTTTCAGGTGCTTTGGTGGGCTGGAAAAGGTGGATACAGTCCTAGGAGAGTCATCTCTAGTCACTCCACCTGCACTCACATTTAACCCCTGGACATGTTTTATCTACACAGTTATCTCTTGTTTGGGTAATAGTAATTTTATAAAAACTAATTTGTGTTAAAAAAAAATTGTCGCCTAACTCAGCAATTTTTGGGCGAAAAAACAAAAACAAAAGTGGCCCAAAAATAAACTCTCACATATTTTCATATTTTTAAAGCAGCACAATAGACCTTTGAAAGTGTGAGGAGAAAAAAAAAGTCGGATTAATATCGGTGTAACAGAAATTACAGTCGTTTTTGTAATATCTCCCCCAATGTGTATACACAGCCTTTAGGATAGTGGTATATACCGTATTTTTCACCGTATAAGACGCACTTTTTCTTCCCCAAAACTGGGGGGGAAAAGTCGGTGCGTCTTATACGGCAAATACACCCCTATCGCGGCGGTCCCTGCGGCCATCAACGGCCGGGACCAGTGGCTAATACAGGACATCACCGATCGCAGTGATGCCCTGTATTAACCCTTCAGACGCGGCGATCAAAGCTGACCGCCATGTCTGAAGGGAAAGTGACACTAACCCGGCTGTTCAGTCGGGCTGTTCGGGACCGCCGCGATTTCACCGCGGCGGTCCCGAACAGCCCGACTGAATAGCCGGGTTAGTGCTTACAGGACTCCGGGAGGGACCTTACCTGCCTCCTCGGTGTCTTCTCCGTTCAGGGATCCCCTGTATGGCCGGCGCTCTCCTTCCTCGTCATCACGTCGTCGCGTACGTGCGTCGGCGTGCGTAACGACGTGATGGCGGCGACAGAGAGCGAGGATACCCGGCCGGCAGCAGAGACGTTCCGGAGCGACGGGGACACGGCGACAGCGATGGAGCGACATCCAGGGCAGTGGTGACGGGTCCAGAGCGGCGAGGACACGTGAGTATTACCTCCTATGCAGTGGTCTTCAATCTGCGGACCTCCAGATGTTGCAAAACTACAACTCCCAGCATGCCCGGACAGCCAACGGCTGTCCGGGCATGCTGGGAGTTGTAGTTTTGCAACATCTGGAGGTCCGCAGGTTGAAGACCACTATTGGGTTAAAAATCTTAACTTTTTTTTTAGATTTTGCACCTATAAATTGGGTGCGTCTTATACGCCGGTGCGTCCTATAGGACGAAAAATACGGTATATATCTGCTGATCCTATAGCAGCAATATACAGATCTGGTTGGGGAGGGGAGAGGTTTGGGAGCTAGCAGAAGGGGATCTGATAGGTGATGATGTCTGCTGTAGCTTACAAGAAGTCAGCTGGCCCAAGACTTAACTTTCTTTCGACACTTTAAAGGGGTACTCCGCCCTAGACATCTTATCCCCTATCCAAAGGATAGGGGATAAGATGTCTGATCGCGGGGGTCCCACGAGTCATCACTGCACAGAGCTACGTTTGCTCTGTGTGCGATGACTCACAATAAAGGGGCCGGAGTATCGTGACGTCACGGCTCCATTCCCTCGTGACATCATGCCCCGCCCCCTCAATGCAAGTCTATGGGAGGGGGCGTGGTGGCCATAGGTTTACATTGAGGGGGTGGAGCCTTGACGTCACAATACTCCGGCCCCTCTATCGTGAGTCATCACGCACAGAGCTAACATAGCTCCATGCAGTGATGACGGCGGGGTGCTGCAGGAGAGATTGCAGAGGTCCCTAGCAGCGGGACCCCCATCATCAGACATCTTATCGCCTATCCTTTGGATAGGGGATAAAATGTCTAGGGCGGAGTACCCCTATAAGCCATGTGATTTTCTGGATCAGACTGGTGATCACATGACTGAGTTAGAGTAATGAAATGCATGGATGCAGCAGTGCTGGAATTGAACAAATGGGGTTTTACGATTAGTGATGGGGAGTGTGAATGATTTGGGCAAAAGGAAAAAAAAACAGAATGCTTTTTTAAACACTAAGTTCTTTTTGGATGACACATTCGCTTTATATCACATATGATTTATCACTGAGGTTTTTATCGCCTGGGACTTAAAATGATTAACTATCAGTCTACGGACTTCTATAAATCTGTATACCGCCGGAGAGCCGGGCACTGCAGAATAAAATCGAATGGGCACAGCTGAGCACTTCTGTCTGTTCATTGTACCCGGGCCCCAGAAGTTTATTTTTTTTAAAGTGACAGTAACCTTTTAAACAGGTAGGTCCAAAATACCAAGCAAAATTATGTTTTTTTTTTTTTGTCAATTGAGAGAAACAGCAGATGGGATATCCAAAGCAAATTTTTAGATGCTGAGCGTTTGATAGAAAGCCAACTTAACTTTTACCTGTCACAACAATCCATAGCAAGGATATTTAAAGGGGTACTCCAGGGGAAAACTTTTTTTTTTTTTTAAATCAACTGCCAGAAAGTTAAACAGATTTGTAAATTACTTCTATAAAAAAAAAAATCTTAATCCTTCAAGTACTTATTAGATGCTGAATGCTACAGAGGAAAATATTTTCTTTTTGGAACACAGAGCTCTCTGCTGACATCACGAGCATAGTGCTCTCTGCTGACATCTCTGTCCATTTTAAGAACTGTTCAGAGTAGTAGAAAATCCCCATAGCAAACATATGCTGCTCTGGACAGTTCCTAAAATGGACAGAGATGTCAGCAGAGAGCACTATGGTCATGATGTCAGCAGAGAGCTCTGTGTTCCAAAAAGAAAAGAATTTCCTCTGTAGTGTTCAGCAGCTAATAAGTACTGGAAGGATTAAGATTTTTTAATAGATGTAATTTACAAATCTGTTTAACTTTCTGGCACCAGTTGATTAAAAAAAAAAGTTTTTCACTGGAGTACACTTCTAAGTTTTTTCTTAATGAGTGCCTTCCAATAGCCATAACATTTTATTTTTCCATCATCATAGCTGTATGAGGACTTATTTCTGCAGGTCAAGTTAATTTTACAACTGATTCTAAATTCACAATATACCTGTCAAGAGTTAGAAGGAATGATGCCACCCAGAGCTTACAGTCCAATGGGAGGTCATGGAAATGGTAGTCATTTTAATTGGCATACTTAAAGCGTACCTGTCATCCCACATAAAAAAAGAAAGAAATTCAGTACTTAATCCTGACCATGTACATGTCATTGTTATGCCTCTATCCCTCCCTTGTGGTGATGGGAGGTGATTGGTGTGTGATGGGAGGGTGTGTGTTCTTCCCTTGTGGTGGTGGGAGGTGATTGGTGTGTGGTGGGAGGGGGTGTGTTCTTCCCTTGTAGTGGTGGGAGGTGATTGGTATGTGGTGGGAGGGGGTGTGTTCTTCCCTTGTGGTGGTGGGAGGTGATTGGTGTGTGGTGGGAGGGGGTGTGTTCTTCCCTTGTGGTGGTGGGAGGTGATTGGTGTGTGGTGGGAGGGGGTGTGTTCTTCCCTTGTGGTGGTGGGAGGTGATTGGTGTGTGGTGGGAGGGGGTGTGTTCTTCCCTTGTGGTGGTGGGAGGTGATTGGTGTGTGATGGGAGGGGGTGTGTTCTTCCCTTGTGGTGGTGGGAGGTGATTGGTGTGTGGTGGGAGGGGGTGTGTTCTTCCCTTGTGGTGGTGGGAGGTGATTGGTGTATCTGCTCATGCAGTCTTGTCTATGAGTCATCTCTTGTCTTCTGCTGCAGGACTGTTTAGAGTCCCAGCAGTTATGGGGACCCCTAGTGGTGGGATTTTCAGGGGCCGTTCTCTTTATTAAATATTCCAAAAATTTTAAACAACCATATTACAAAAGGTCTTTAATTTTAATCAGTAACAACATATAAAGGTTTTTGGATCTGAAAGTGCCCCTTTAAAGATGTTCTTTAGAGCAGGGATTCAAAACCACAGCCTTTGGCTGTCATGGCATGATGGGAGTTGTAGTTTTGCAACAGCTGGAGAGCCACAAGTTAAAGGGGTATTTCATGAAAAATTACTTCTATTGAAAAAATCTTAATCCTTCCAGTACTTATCAGTTACTGAATTTGAGAACAGTGCTCTCTGCTGGCACCTATGTCTGTCTCAGGAACTGTCCATAGTAGCAGCAAATCCCCATAGCAAACCTCTCCTGCTCTGGACAGTTCCTGAGACAGACAGATGTGTCAGCAGAGAGCACTGTTGTCAGACAGAAAAGAACAAATCAACTTCAGCAGCTGATAAGTACTTGAAGGATTAAGATATTTTTATAGAAATAATTTACAAATATGTTTAACTTTCTGGAGCCAGTTGATATGGAGCAAATGTTTTCCAGTGGAGTACAACTTTAAAGACTTGTTTTCGGTTATGTGCCACAAAGCAAAGATGCAGAACATTTTTACTGAGCTTATTTTCGACTGACCACCTTCTCGTCTGCTTGTTGAGCCAAATGCTCCTACTTTCTGGCTGCCTCTTATAAACAAAGCCCATGGTAGAATCCTTTCAATCTCCTAAGAGATTGTAGCCAATGGGTGATTCAGAGTAAAATATTTTTATAAGTATTGGCCATGTTGTAGTGGGAGAGAAGAAAGACCTTGAAAGCCAGGCTAAAGGTTTCGAGGCATGGAGGAAGCCCTCCTTGTCACAAATGTTCTCCTCTTAAGCAAACTTGGGACTTAATGTGATTTCTGAAATCACTATTTGTCTGCATTAGACTGGAAATTTTATTTAAAAAAAAACCTTACATGACCCACATTTTTACACCCTTAGGGTTATTCCTGGCAAGAATATTTTATCCCCTATCCAAAGGATAGGGGATAAGGTGTCTGATCGCGCGTGGGGGGGGGGGGGGGGGCGCTGCTGAGACCCCCCGTGATCTCCCTGCAGCTCCAGTTTTCCGGGACTGGGGACGTGACGTCATACAACGCCCCTTCCATTCATGTCTTTGGGAGGGGGTGTGATGGCTGTCACGCCCCCTCCCATAGGCATGAATGGAGGGGGCGTGGCGTGTCGTCACGTCCCCAGTCCCGGAAACCCGGAGGTTTCCGAAACAAGAGAAGCAGTCCCCACATAGAATGCGGGTACTGCAGGGAGATCGTGGGGGGTCTCAGCAGTGGGCCCCCTGTGATCAGACATCTTATCCCCTATCCTTTGGATAGGGGATAAAATGTTTTTGCCAGGAATACCCCTTTAAAGGAGAACTTCAGAATATGTTTTTTTTTTTTTTTATTTTTTTAACGAACATGCCCATTCTATCAGGTATAAAAAAAATAATCATCTACTTACCTCTCCCCGCTCTGCTGGTGCCTCTATTGTCCTTCTGCGTTCCCCAGTGAGCTCATTATCCTGGTTCCCTGTCGACAGTATGTCCTGCCTTGGCCAGTGTTTACAAAAAATGATGAAGCAGAAGTTCTGCTAAACGTATAGCATTATGGGTAATAAAATCGTTTCTTACTGACAAGAGCCCTTACTGTCGGCCAGTGATTAGCTGAGTGGCAATGGGATGTATTAATTCCCTGCCCCAGGAAGAAGGGCCATTGTATGTGACACTTCTAATGTGGAACAAGTCAAGAATGTGAGTAGAGTCTGTAGATGGTTGTATCTTGGACACATTCAGATGCCTAGCATTTAAAGCATAATGTGAAACAATAGTAACTTAGTCATTTAAAGATAGTGTTGGGTACTAAAAAGAATCAACCTTCAGGGTCTTCAATTGATGTTGGAGATGCCAGAGTACAGCATAGCACTCAGGTTTCCTTGGCGCCCACATAGAGAATGAATGGAGCGCGTGCCATCCCCAGGACACACTCCTCTGAGACACTGGGGCCTGTTCAGGAGATCGTGGGGGTCTGACCGCTGGGACACTTATGCCCTTTCCTGTGGATAGGGAATAAAGTACTTTTTGCTGCACAAGCCCTATAAGAACAAATGGATATATATTTTTTTTCATATAGCAACACCCTTACTTATGTCCAGAGCACTAGCTACATAGAAAAGATAGTAGAAGGCAAAGAATGAATGGTCAAAAAATATAGAAAAATGAGACAAAGCCCTTTCCAATGGAAACTTTTATAAAAATGAATTGTCTTGGTACATTTGTTAATGGGAGGGGTTTAAACCCACAAAAAAATTGGGGTACAATTGTTGGCCTTGGCCTATTTATGATGTGGTGATGGTGTGATGAGGGTAGATGGAATTACCCTAGGGGCAGATGGCATTAACCCCATTCAGGGCATGGTTTAACCTCTTCACCACCCAAAGGTATACCGCTGGATCCTGGGCTAGGCACGGGGGCAAATGAGAAATCCAATCCCAGGTTATGGAACAATGGCAGCTTTACTGAGTCAGACAGGTGTAACAGTCTATACAGCTTGGCTAGGCCTAAGGAGGTGACCAGTGACTTCAGAGACCTCAGGGACTTATAGTGGACTTGGACAATTTGATGCTGACTTGAGACAGATTGACTTGGACTGACTTGATTGGGACTGATTAGACAGACTTCACCCCATTTGTAGCTTACCAAGTTTTGACTTTCACCTGTGGGGTAGTAGACTTGTGGATTCGTGGCTGCAGGGTAGACTTTGGGCCTTCTTAGGACACCAGACAATCTCTCAGGACTTGACCTTGCTGTACTCAGTAGAGCAGAGACTAAAAGACTGAGCTAGCGCCACTGAGGGCTTAAATGGGGGATACTCTGGAGGGGTCCCATAGGTCAACTGTAGGTCACATGGTCACTGGTACCTTCCTTGGTTACAACACTTAGCAACATTACTTAAAGGTATATGACAAATTATGTACACGTTACACTACATAACATAGGCACTTAATAGAGATCTGTAGTGCTCTGAACTTTATCCCCACGGGGGTCCGAGCGCTGGGGCCCCCTGTGTTCTCCTGTACGGGGCCGCGGCAATGTACAGGAAAGGGGGCATTCCGTCCCCGCATTACGCGGCAGCTGGCGTGCCAGCTGCCGCGTCATGCGGGGACGGAACGCCCCCTTTCCTGTACATTGCCACGGCCCCGTACAGGAGATCGTGTGGGAGGGGGGGGGGCAGCGCTCAACCCCCCGCGATCTAAAACTAAAGTTCAGAGCACTACAGATCTCCTTTAAGATTAAACCTAAGACACAGGTACAAGGGGAGGCCCAGGGCTCACGGAATGGAGTCTGCCTGACAGGGCAGCAAGGGTACAGGGGTGCAACTCCTGTACTGGGCCACCACAATGATATATCAAAGAAATTCATATAGCCTCAAAGCAGATGGCTATAGAGCCTAGAAAATAGAATGGCCCCTCTCTCTGGAAGGAGGAAAATAAAAACCATTCCAAAACAGAAAGAGACAAACAGAGGAACAAATATCAAGAAAGAGAATCGTAAGACGGCTGTAACGCAAGGAATGTGAGCGTTAAGTGAACAAAAGACATTTGGGGAGTGCCTAACTCAGATTGCTAGAAAATATTACCTCAAAATGAAAACATTACATAAAACTAAACAACTTAAAGTTCACAACCAGATTTACATGGGTGTTATTACTAGAACAGCAAAAAAATATGCATAAAAACTCATTCAAGTATTAAGGGGAACAAACCAGTTCATACGGTGTTAAAGACCTCCATTGTGCTGTGCATGAAAGGTCGGTCGGTGCTTTTGTTTACAAAGGAATAAAAGAGAATAAATGCTACTGATCCTCATGACCTGAAGACCCCTGTGTAGTAGAGACAAAAGTGAATGTGAATCATTGTAATCAGGATGTCGCGGGTTAAAGTGTACCCGTCAGATCCAACAAAAAAACATTTTTTTTATATATCACTCAGTACCTAATCCTGACCATGTACATCTAATTTTTATGTGTCTTGCACCTTTATTTATTTTTTTACTAGCTGAGTACCCGGCGTTGCCTGGTTTTTCCTTCCTAATCCTTTTTGGGGAGGAAAATAAACAAAGGAGGAAGCTTTTGACTTCATATGCAGTCCTCATATATTGTTGTCATATCCGAACCCCACATCCCGACCTCCTATCCCGACCTCCTATCCCGAACTCCTATCTCGACCTCCTATACCGTCCTCCTATCCCGTCATCCTATCCCGACCTCCTATCCCGACCTCCTATCCCGTCCTCCTATCCCGTCCTCCTATCCCGTCCTCGACCTCCTATCCCGTCCTGCTATCCCGTCCTCGACCTCCTATCCAGACCTCCTATCCCGTCCTCCAATCTCGAGCTCCTATCCCGACCTCCTATCCTGACCTCCTATCCCGACCTCCTATGCAGACCTCCTTTCCCGTCCTCATATCTCGACCTCCTATCTTGACCTCCTATCCTGTCCTCCTATCTCGACCTCCTATCCCAACTTCCTATCCAGACCTCCTATCCCGTCCTCATATCCCGTCCTCCTATCTTGTCCTCCTATCCCGAGCTCCTATCCCGACATCCTATCCCGACCTCCTATCTCAACCTCCTATCCCGTCCTCCTATCCCGACCTCCTATCCCGACCTCCTATCTCGACCTCCTATCCCGACCTCCTATCCCGACCTCCTTTCCCGTCCTCATATCTCGACCTCCTATCTTGACCTCCTATCCCATCCTCCTATCTCGACCTCCTATCCTGACCTCCTATCCAGACCTCCTATCTCGTCCTCCTATCCCGACCTCCTTTCCCGTCCTCATATCTCGACCTCCTATCTTGACCTCCTATCCCGTCCCCCTATCTCGACCTCCTATCCCGTCCCCCTATCTCGACCTCCTATCCCATCCTCCTATCCTGACCTCCTATCCAGACCTCCTATCCAGACCTCCTATCCAGACCTCCTATCTCGTCCTCCTATCCCGACCTCCTATCCCGTCCTCCTATCCCGACCTCCTATCCCGTCCTCATATCCCGTCCTCCTATCTTGTCCTCCTATCCCGACCTCCTATCCTGACATCCTATCCCGACCTCCTACCCGACCTCCTATCCAGACCTCATATCTCATCCTCATATCCCGTCCTCCTATCCCGACCTCCCATCCCGTCCTCATATCCCGACCCGTAATATGTGTACCAGGTAATGAAATAGCTCCAGCCTAACGAAAATTATATGGGAGCATACATTTCACATTGATTTGCATGGGACTTTAAAAAAAAAAAAAAAAACCCTGACCCTCACAAATGGGGGTAGTTAAGGGTTAAATTAACTATCCTATATTTTAAGTGGACATATAAGTAACATGTGACCAAGTATTATCGAAATATCTCCAGCCGTTTGGAAGTTATGCCGTAACATATATTTCCCACTGACTTGCATGGGACTTTAAACATAAGCCCCGCCCCTGGCAAATGGGGGTGAGTAAGGGTTAAATCACCTATCCTATGTTTGTTGTTGACACATAAGTAACATGTGTGCCAAGTTTCATGTTAATATCTTTAGCCGTTTGAAAGTTTTTGTCTACATACATAGTTTTTATCTACATACATAGATAAATACATACATACATAGATATATACTGTACATACATATATACATACACACACACACACGTTGAGTTTTATATATATAGATTCCACTTTTAATTTAGCTCACTAGTCTGAATTCCTCTCAAAGGGAGGGGGCGTGGCCTCACTGTGCAGGTCTCCGCCCCCTCCCTCAGTATGCTGTCTGCTCACATCTCCCCTAGCATTAGCAAAACTACAACTCCCAGCATGTCCTCACTGACAGTAGCGGGACACAAGCTGAAAGTGGAAGGATTTTTCCTCTAGCTGTGAGCCCTGCGCTTACAGCTGTCAATCAAGGAAGTGTGTCCATGACATAGGTGATGACGCATGGACACAGCGGGACTAGTATGTGTCCAAGCAGGCAGGGGGGGGGGGCAGTTTTTTGACTGGCTCTTATAGTATGAAATACTGAAAATTTTCTAATGAAAGCAATTGCAAAACCTATTGGTTATACATGCTTTACAACACATCAAAAGTTTTTGTATCTGACAGTGCCCATTTAAGGGAAGAGACAAGGTAATAGCACAGGAAAAAACTATGAAAAGTTTTGAAACCATTTTACAGGTACCTTAAAGGGGTTGTCCAGCAAAAAATGTATCCCCTATCCCCATGTTACTGTGGAAGAGGACAAGCTTCTTTTTCCAGGCTTTGCACAGATCTATAGTACTAGCGAATATAAAAAACTTTGTAGTAAATCTTATTAAGAAAAAGAAATGCTTCTTTCTTCTTGCTGTCAAGCCCCCCCCCCCCTTCCTGATAGACTGTCTCGAACTCTGAAAATCCGTTCAGTTTTGTCCTGTGTCTGCTCAGTGTTTGTCTTGTAGCTCACTCAGGGATTAAATTACAAGCAATAAAAGTCTATGGAGGAGGAAAATTATTGGAGGAAATGTCCCTGGGAAAAACACGCTGCAGAGGGAGACACAGTCAAGGAAATCCACAAGACTTAAAGAATATAAAATAAAAACTTCACACAAGTTTGAGGCTGCACCAGTCGGTCCTTCTTAAGAGTTCAGGAGTCCAAAAACCAGGGAATCAGCAATTTTAAGTAGGTGGCAGGTGGGGCTATCTAATATATACTCAGTGTTTTGACAGCAGTTTTGAAGTCTTTAGTCAGAGCACTGTGTACACCATATCTCAATATGAGGAGACTAGTTTGATGGGGAGGCCTCAGTAGTCTAAAATATCTAGAACAGATGGCAAACTGGTATGGTTTTATAGCCCTGCACTGGTGGCTGGAACAAGTACTGGAAACAGATGATTTCTAATCTGAAAGGTAAAGTGTGAGGTAGTGCGGGCTGCCGCCAGTAACTGTTCTTTAATATAGCAATAAAACCTTATAAGAGTGAACCCGGCAGACCCTATTGTTTGGGTTCTTTGAAAGAACTATAAATGCTATTCATCGCAAGGTACCAGTAGAGATCCCTTACTGGAGATCTTGTAAAAGGGCTGTGTGGTGTATTGCAAGGCCTCAATAGATTCAGATAGACTTTACAAGCAAAGGCTAGTCTCACAAGTGTAGTTTTCAGTTTTCCAATTTTTTGTTAAAGGGGTACTCTGCAGTTTTGTGACCACGCCCCCTCAATGCAAGTCTATGGGAGGGGGTGTAGCGGCCACTTCGCCCCCTCCCATAGACTTGCATTGAGGGGGCGGGGCATGACATCACAGTAGGGGGCATGGCCGTGGGACACCCACGATCAGACACCCTGATGCACACTCTATTCCTGACCAAGCTGCTCTCTTCGGTCTGTTTTTCTCTATTTAACAAAGTGAATTTTCCAAAATGTCCCACAAACTCATTCTAAGACCTTACCCAGAAAACTAAAGAGCTGGATGGTCTTTGTTCAGTTCTAGAAGGCAATTCTAGAAGAGCAGCATAAGATGTCTACTGGTGGGGTACCCCTTTCAGCGCATTCGTTTTTTCATTGGCGTCAAAGGCTGATGCCGCTCTTTTAGAATTGCCTTCTAGAACTGAACAAAGGCCATCCAGATCTTTAGTTTTCTGGGTAAGGTCTTAGAATGAGTTTGTGGGACATTTTGGAAAATTCACTTTGTTAAATAAATTAAAACAGACCCAAGAGAGCAGCTTGGTCAGGAATAGAGTGTGCATCAGGAGAGTGTGCATCAGGAGAGTGTGCATCAGGAGAGTGTGCATCAGGAGAGTGTGCATCAGGAGAGTGTGTATCTAGAGGGAGAAAACCTGATGCCATAGTTCCTGCCCTGTTTTTCTTGGCAGGCTGTATTGAGAAGGAGTTGTGTGGCATGTTTTCTGGAGGAAGAAGGGCACCACAAGCAGAAATAATAGCCTGTCTGGTTCAGGCAAGCCAGGGTAGTGAGGAATTTAATGTGCACTTCACTTCACAAATATAAGGGGGGTCTCAGTAGACATTCATCTGAGGGTCTGGGTATTGGTAATAATTGCAGTCACAAATGAATGATCATGTGGTGGCCCAGTACAGGAGTTGCACCACTGTACCCTTGCTGCCCTGTCAGGCAGCCTCCATACAGCGACCCCTGCCCCCCCCCCCCTGCACCTGTACCCTATGTATGTTCCTAAGTGCCTGTGTTGTATAGTTTATTGCATATAAAATATGTTATGCCTTTAAGACCTGTTGTCATGTGATTGTAACCCAGGAAGGTACCAGTGACATGTGACCTATAGGACCGCTCAGAGTCTCCCCCATATAAGCCCTGGGTGGAGCCTCTGCTCACTCTCTTCCTGCTTAGCGGAGTTGCAGTAAGTCAAGTCCTGTAAGAGTGTGTCTGGAGTAGTGATTCCAATATTTTGGAATATATGGACGAATATTTGTCCTATATTCGCGATATTCGCATATTCGCTTTGTTCGTTCTCTTATTTTTTCCATGCAAAAATTCATAATGAAATTTGCATAGTGCGCATGCGCGATTATATCTTTCACCTAAAAAAAGGGAGGGATCAGTGTCCAGTGCCGATATTCGTGAATATTTGCATATTTGCGAATATTTGCATATTCACATATATTCGCAAAAAAAAAAAAATATACAGGTATTTGTCATTACGAATATATATCACTATTCTAAATTATTCACGAAATTGCGAGGTGCCGATATTCGCAGTAAAAAGTCGCATTTCGAATGTTCGCGTTCAACATTAGTCTGGAGTTCAGAAGAGGCCTAAAGTCTGCCATGCAGCCACGAATTCTAAAGTCCAGAACCCCACAGGTCAAGACACAGCCTGGTAAGCTACAGAAGGGGTGAAGTCAGTCATAGTCTGCCATAGTCAAGTCAGTCCAAGCCAATCTTCAGTCAGCGTGGCTCTGCAGCAAATTGTCCCAGTCCACCATAAGTCCCAGGAAGCCCTGAGGTCTCTGAAGTCACTGGTCACCAACATGGACCTAGCCAAACTGTATAGACTGTTACACCTGTCTGACTCAGTAAAGCTGCTGTCGTTCCGTAACTTGGCGTCTAAGTCATTATTTGCCCTCGTGTCTAGCCCAGAATCCAGCCGTATTCCTTCGGGTGGTGTAAAGGATAAACCACACCCTGGCATCACGAACACAAGGGGTTAATGCCATTTGCCCCTAGGGTAGTTGCATCTGTCCTCATCACACCTTCACCACAACTTTTGGCGTCCTACGAACAGGATACGGGTGTGGACCTTATGCCTAAAGTACCCCCCAGTCTGAACTGTGTCCAGTATTGCAGAGTAAAACGCACATCAGTCCCCAGCGGTGACACCTCTTCAATACAGCGAAGAGGAACCAAAGAGCCGCCCTGTGTAGCACAGGGGAAGATTTTGCCGACCGGAAGTTCCCTGGGTGCATCCATATTGGAGGCGACGGCTGCTGCACTCGTCCTCGGCTGTCATCTACCAAGTACCCGCTTCAGCACAGACTCTGCAAACACCAACGATCATCAGTATAAGGTCTCTGATGCCTGAGTTCACCATTTATTGTTGTCTGATTGTCTGCCAGTCTGGTCGCAAGACTAATTATTATAGAGTACTGGCAAAAAAGAGGGGGCGTGTCCCCAATAGTGCCCCAAGCAGTCAAACGAGAGCCGCTGCAGTACTTCAGAAGTCATCTTAAAGGGGAAAGCTCCCTATTCTTCTTAAAGAGACATCGCACTCAAAAAGCAACAAGATTTCTGAACCCAGCACCACAGATCAATGGGGTGCCCGCGTCCCTTCATCTCTAGCGTACTCCCTTTGCACCTGTTCAAGAGCCAATAGGGGTGGTAGCCACACCTATACCACCACCGTCACCAGCCCCCGCCCCAGTGCAACCTACTATGCCAGTCACTGCAACCTTAGATCTACAGAGCCTTAAGCAGGACAAGGGGGGAAATAGCCAAAGCTGTTAACCCCTTGGGGACAGAGGGTTTTTCCGTTTTTGCACTTTCGTCTTTCCCCCTTACCTTTTTAAAATCATAACTCTTTAAATTTTGCACCAGAAATCCATATGATGGCTTATTTTTTGCGCCACCGATTCTACTTTGTAATGAAATCAGTCATTTTACCCAAAAATCAACATCGAAACACAGAAAAAAAAAACATTGTTACAAAATGAAAGAAAAAACGCCATTTTGTAATTTTGGGGGCTTCCGTTTCTACGTAGTAAATTTTTCGGTAAAATTGACACCTTCTGTAGGTCCATACAATTAAAATGATACCCTACTTATATAGGTTGGATTTTGTCGTACATCTGGAAAAAAAACATAACTACATGACAGGAAAATGTATACGTTTTTCATATTCTGACCCCTATAACTTTTTTATTTTTCCGCATACGGTGCGGTATTAGGGCTCATTATTTGTGCCGTGATCTGAAGTTTTTAAGGGCACCATTTTTGTATTGATCTGTCTTTTTGATCGCTTTTTATTCATTTTTTCATGATATAAAAAGTGACCAAAAGTACACTATGTAGGACTTTGGAATTTTTTGTGCATACGCCATTGACCGTTTGGTTTGATTGATGATATTTTTATAATTCAGGCATTTCCGCATGCGGCGATACCATATATGTTTATTTTTATTCACACTCTGTTTTAGAACGATGCTAATTACAGCTCCTTCAAATTGGTACTTCTCGCCCGGGCAAGGGGCGTGACAGAAAAGTTCGAAGGCCACTCCATTAACTGTCTGCATGGATAATGACCCGCTGGCCCACCTGAACACTGTCAGGTGTGGCGCCATCGAACAGCGTTGGCCTTCAAGATTAGCAATCAGTTTGGTTAGTAGAGATATAACATGGTAGAGGGGGGTGTAATATGGTACATCGTACTGTACTGTGGAGATAGTTGGCACTACTACCTGTGAAAACATTTGCCCACGTTTACTATGCCTGATGTGGCAGAATTTTGGCTCAAAATGAGTCATATATGTGGCAAACTTATTATGCCAAAAAGAGCAGGAAAATCTGCCTTGCTTGACAAGGGGAATGGCCTACCAATAAAGTAACATAACATGGGCAGAAGGGGGCGTGGCCTACTAGTCCACTAGTGCTTGGTGAAAAACTAAAACTTGGGACCCTACCCTAAAACAGAATGCAACAGCACACAAAGTTGAATCAAGTTTTTTTCTTTAATCAACTGGCGCCAGAAAGTTAAACAGATTTGTAAATGACTTCTATAAAAAAAAATCTTAATCCTTCCAGTACTTATTAGCTGCTGAATACTACAGAGGAAATGATTTTCTTTTTGGAACACAGAGCTCTCTGCTGACATCATGACCACAGTGCTCTCTGCTGACATCTCTGTCCATTTTAAGAACTGTCCAGAGTAGGAGAAAATCCCCATAGAAAACACAGGCTGCTCTGGACAGTTCCTAAAATGGACAGAGATGTCAGCAGAGAGCACTGTGCTCGTGATGTCAGCAGAGAGCACTGTGGTCCAAAAAGAAAATAATTTCCTCTGTAGTATTCAGCAGCTAATAAGTACTGGAAGAATTAAGATTTTTTTTAATAGAAGTAATTTACAAATCTGTTTAACTTTCTGGCACCAGTTGATTTAAAAAAAAAAAAAAAAAAAAAAAAAAAAAGTTTCCCACCAGAGGACCCCTTTGTAGCACCAAAGTCAATGGCAACAGGAGAGGCATTCTGCTTCACTCCATTCAGTACCTTTCAAAAAACATTCAAAAACGTGATGTGAACGAGGCCTAAGAAGCAGGATGGTGTTAGGGGCAGTGTGCCATGTGGGCACTACTCTGTTGGCATCAGATACGGTTCTGCTGTGTGGGTAGACCCATAGAGTCATCTTCCTTCCTGTTTATGGATAAGCTGACACTTCAGCTGCTGTAGAACAAACTTACAGCTCCAATCCTTCTAGAGCGAGGACATCAGAGAGAATTTTCGGATGACTGCACCATCAGTCAGGTGGAAGAACGTGATGCATCTGTGTTTGTTCATGATCATAGGTATTAGACTATTTCCACATGATGTTTTTTGCATCCTGTCGAAATATTCCTTTTTTTTTTGTGTGTGTGTTTTCTAGTTTTGAAAGATCTGGTAGGGCCAGCTGGGAGTTCTGACAAACAAAGCAGTTTTATAATAACAGAACCCTGCGCAATCCCTCGTGGCCCCAACAACGTTTGTTAATGGGGGCTGCACATGTAGCTTTGACCCTGGAGCATCTGGTTTTAGATGTACCCGTCATATATAGTGTAACAAGTTGTGAACATGGACATCGGACAGTAACTTTACTAAGGTCATTTTCTCGGTGCAGCAAATACAGGGCACAGGCCCAGATTTATCAAACTGTGTGAGAGAAAAAGTGGAGGGATTTTCCCATAGCAACCAATCACAGCTCAGCTTTCACTTTACCTCAGCTCATTATCTGAGCTGTGATTGGTTGCTGTGGGAAAATCACTCCCCTTTTTTCTCTCCCAAGGTTTGATAAATCTGGGCCACAGTCTTTATAAGGCACAGGATAAAGGTAGTTTACACACACTTTAACTTCAGCGTATGAGAAGTGGTAACAATCCCATTGGTATTGACAAGTTTAAAGGGGTACTTCACTGTTAGACATTTTATCCCCTATCCAAAGGATCCCTCCTGCAGCAGCCCGGAGCTAAGTTTTCTCCACGGCTGATGACGGGCGGTGCAGGGGACGGGGCATCGTGACATCATGGCCCGCCCCCTCATGACATTGTGTCCGCCCCCCTCAATGCAGGTCTATGGAAGGGGCGTCATGCACCGCCCATTATCAGCCTCTGAGAAAATTTAGCTCGGGGCTGCTGAGGTACCGGGCTGCTGCAGGGGGGATCGCGGGGATCACCGAGTGGAAGGTGCCGCGCGATCAGACATCTTATCCCCTATCCTTTGAATAGGGGATAAGATGTCTAACAGTGGAGTAGCCCTTTGAGTGTTAAAGGGGTATTCCAGGCCAAAGCTTTTTTTTATATATCAACTGGCTCCGGAAAGTTAAACAGATTTGTAAATTACTTCTATTAAAAAATCTTAATCCTTCCAATAGTTATTAGCTTCTGAAGTTGAGTTGTTGTTTTCTGTCTAACTGCTCTCTGATGACTCACGTCCCGGGAGCTGTGCAGTTCCTATGGGGATATTCTCCCATCATGCACAGCTCCCGGGACGTGACATCATCATTGAGCAGTTAGACAGAAAACTTCAGAAGCTAATAACTATTGGAAGGAATAAGATTTTTTAATAGATGTAATTTACAAATCTGTTTAACTTTCCGGAGGCAGTTGATATATAAAAAAAAGTTTTTGCCTGGAATACCCCTTTAACTTTCCGGAGCCAGTTGATATATAAAAAAAAGTTTTTGCCTGGAATACCCCTTTAATTTAAAGGGTACAAATGTTTTCAATTCAACTGGTGCCAGAAAGTTATACATATATAAAAATCTTAACCCTTCCAGTACTTATCAGCTGCTGTATTCTCCAGAGGAAGTTGTATAGTTCTTTCCAGTCTGACCACAGTGCTCTCTGCTGCCACCTCTGTCTATGTCAGGAACTGTCCAGAGTAGGAGAGATTCTCCGTGGGGATTTGTTACTACTCTGCACAGTTTCTGACACAGACAGAGGTGTCAGCAGAGAGCACTGTGGTCAGACTGGAAAGAACTACACTTTTTGATTTTTTTTATAGAAGTAATTTACAAATCTGTTTAACTTTCTGGCACCGGTTAAAAACATTTGTTTTCCATTGGAGTACCCCTTTAAAGGGAAACTGAATATACACGTGGTTAGTGCGGGTGATCCCGAGTAAACAGATGCATTCCTTATCCCAATCCGTTCAGCTATTCACGTGTTATCACACAAGCTAACAATATACAAATGATCATTTGAAGACTATCTGCACCACTGATGCCGTCCCCTGGGTCCTGTTTGTGCCGCCATGCTGATCAATATTCATCTACTGCTAAGATGATGAGCAGGGTGGTGCGGGTGGGACCCAAGGGATGGAATCAGTGGTGCAGATTTGCATATTGCAAGATTGTGCTATATCTCAAGAACGGCTGAATGGACTGGGGTAAAAAAACAAAAACATTGTATTACTCAGGATGGTCAGGTTAGTGGGGTTGATCCATCTGTCATCTTACCTTTAAAGAAGTCCAATTCAGTGGGGGAAAAAGTGTTTAGTCAGCCACCAATTGTGCAAGTTCTCCCACTTAAACAGATGAGAGAGGCCTGTAATTTTCATCGTAGGTATACCTCAACTATGAGAGACAGAATGAGAAAAAAAATCCCTAAAATCGCATTGTCTGATTTTTTAAGAATTTATTAGCAAATTATGGTGGAAAATTAGTATTTGGTCAATAACAAAAGTTTATCTCAATACTTTGTCATATAACCTTTGTGGCAATGACAGAGGTCAAACATTTTCTGTAAGTCTTCACAAGGTTTTCACACACACAGTTGCTGGTATTTTGGCCCATTCCTCCATGCAGATCTCCTCTAGAGCAGTGATGTTTTGGGGGCTGTCGCTGGGCAACACAGACTTTTAATTCCCTCCAAAGGTTTTCTATGGGTTAAGATCTGGAGACTGGCTAGGCCACTCCGGGACCTTGAAATGCTTCTTACGAAGCCACTCCTTTGTTGCCCGGGGAGGTGTGTTTGGGATCATTGTCATGCTCAAAGCCCCAGCCACATTTCCTATTCAATGCCCTTGCTGATGGAAGGAGGTTTTCACTTAAAACCTCACAATACATGGCCCCATTCATTCTTTCCTTTACACGGATCAGTCGCCCTTGTCCCTTTGCTGAAAAACAGCCCCAAACCATGATGTGTCCACCTCCATGCTTCACAGTAGATATGGTGTTCTTTGGATGCAACTCAGCATTCTTTCTCCTCCAAACACGACAAGTTGAGTTTTTATGAAAATGTTCTACTTTGGTTTCATCTGACCATATGACATTCTCCCAATCCTCTTCTGGATCATCCAAATGCTCTTTAGCAAACTTCAGATGTGCCCGGACATGTACTGGCTCAAGCACGGGGACACGTCTGGCACTGCATGATTTGAGTCCCTGGTGGCGTAGTGTATTACTGATGGTAGCCTCTGTTACTATAGTCCCAGCTCTCTGCAGATAATTCACTAGGTTCTCCCGTGTGGTTCTGGGATTTTTGCTCACCCTTCTTGTGATCATTTTGACACCACGGGGTGAGATCTTGTGTGGAGCCCCAGATCGAGGGAGATTATCAGTGGTCTTGTATGTCTTCCATTTTCTAATAATTGCTCCCACAGCTTATTTCTTCACACCAAGCTGCTTGCCTCTTGCAGACTCAGTCTTCCCAGCCTGGTGCAGGTCTAAAATTTTGTTTCTGGTGTCCTTTGACAGCTCTTTGGTCTTGGCCTTAGTGGAGTTTGGAGTGTGGCTGTTTGAGGTTGTGGACAGGTCTCTTTTATACTGATAACAAGTTCAAACAGGGGCCATTAATAGAGGTAATGAGTGGAGGACAGTGGAGACTCTTAAAGAAGAAGTTACAGGTCTGTGAGAGCCAGAAATCTTGCTTGTTTGTAGGTGACCAAATACTTATTTTACCTAGGAATTTACCAATAAATTCCTACAATGAGATTTCCTGTATTTTTCCCCCCATTCTGTCTCTCATAGTTGAAGTGTACCTATGATGTAAATTACAGGCCTCTCTCATCTTTTAAAGTGGGAGAACTTGCACAATTGGGGGCTGACTAAATACTTTTTTGCCCCTCTGTATGCTTGTATACTGCTGGTAAGGGATCTTCACAGGTTGGCTCCCCGTGGTGGGTAAGGGCTGGTTTACAAGGCCATTGTATTCCTGTAAAGGGAGCTCTGTCGGCCAGTCCGTTAAAAGGATGGGAGTTGAGCGGAGAATAAATAGCGCATGTCCTATCATCGTTCTCCGGTCAACTCCTGTAAAATACTGGACACCTGATAGACCCCATTCAAATCAATGAGATCTGTCGGTACCCATTATGTATCCACTCCCTACGGCAGGGCATATAACGGTAAGGTTTGTGGCGTGGCAGTCATGTTGTACCAGGTCCACTAGGAGTCTAGTAGGTGTGTTCTTCTTCCTTCTGACTTTAAAGGGGTACTCCGGTGGAAAACTGCTTATTTCAAATCCACTGGTGGCAGAAAGTTATACAGATTTGTAAGTCTGTAAGTCTTCCTGTAATTATCAGCTGCTGTATACTACAGAGGAAGTTCAGTTGTTCCTTTCTGTCTGACCACATTGCTTTCTGCTGACACCTCTGTCCGTGTCAGGAACTGTCCAGAGCAGGAACAAATCCCCATAGCAAACCTCTCCTGCTCTGGATAGTTCCTGACATGGACAGAGGTGTCAGCAGAGAGCACTGTGGTCAGACAGAAAAGCTATTTCAAAAGAAAAGAACTTCTTCTGAAGTATACAGCAGCTAATAAGTACTGGAACGATTAAGATTGTTAAATGGAAGTAATTTACAAATCTGTTTAACTTTCTGGAGCCAGTTATTATTGAAAAAAATAATAATATTTTTTTCCACTGGAGTACCCCCTTAAGCAAATCTCTCTCTCTCCTCTAAGGTAGAATCTGGATTTTAAATAATATTCCTTTAGGCTGAGCTGGTAGCAGCTTGTGGGTGTAAGTCTACTTCACACAATGCTGTTAGATTCACTGTGAATGACGCAGGCTAACTAGAATTGCAGATTTACTGGCAGAGGGCTAACTAGCTTTCTGCACAGCAGGCATGCTGGTAGACTGGACTTCCTTCACTGTCCTTAGACAGGCTTGGGCTACCTATCTGCTCAGAAGCAGAGCTTGGGGACAGGGGCAGATGCAGAGTCAAGTCTCGGGAGGGGCACTATCAGAATACCGTGCGGTGGTCGACACGCCCCCTCCCATAGACTTGCATTGAGGTGTGTGACATCACAACCCCAGCAGCCCGTACCCAGGGTTCGGAACAAAATGTTCAGAACGCTGGGGCAGTGGAGTACCCCTTTAAATACGCAGCATAGTTCCCCCACACTAGGTAGGCAGCATAGTTCCCCCACACTAGGTAGGCAGCATAGTTCCCCCACACTAGGTTGGCAGCATAGTTCCCCCATGCTAGGGGAGAGCAGTGTTTTGCAGAAAGCAGTGTTTTTTTTTTCACTGAAAAGGATTTTTACTGGAGCCATTAACCTCCCAGTTACTTTCTTCAGCATTGTATTACAGAGAGGGGCAGATAGCTGTATGTTGCCTCATAAATTTCAACAAGCTGCCTCAACTTCCTAAACCTTTGCAGAGGAGGCAGGAATAATTTTTCAGCGCAATTCTGTGTTTTTGTTCCACAACAAATCATCTGCTGGTTATATTAGTCTGTAGACGGTATAATACCCAGCAGTCCATTCCTAATAGTCCTTGACAGAGTGAAATTTTGTGTTTAGTACACAGCTTTTTTGTGCTGCAGCACTGTTGTGTTCTGCTGGTGTTGTGCAAAAATACATATTTTTAAGCGTACAGTAGCGCATATTTCTTCCCTCATAAGTGCATACCACATACATACATCTAAGTAGTGTACTATTTTGTACCTGTTAATTTGTCAAGGGCCTACATACTGTGAAAGCACAGTCAAAAGTAATCACTGGCTGGTGTTTTATTAAAATACGTTTTTTTTAAGCGTACAGTAGCGAATTTTTCTGCCCTCATAAGTGCATACCACATGCGTACATATAAGTAGTGAACTATTTTGTACCTGTTAATCTGTCAAGGGCCTTGATACTGTGAAAGTCCAGGCCAAAGTAATCACAAGTTGGAGTTTTACTAAAATACCTTTTGTTAAGCCTACTGTAGCGCATTTTTCTGCCCTCATAAGTGCATACCACATACCTACATCTAAGTAGTGTACTATTTTGTACCTGATAATCTGTCAAGGGCCTATATACTGTGAAAGTCCAGGCAAAAGTGATCACCAGCTGGGGTTTTACTAAAATAAGTTTTTATAAGAGTACTGTACCACATTTTTCTGACCTCATAAGTGCATACCACATACCTACATCTATGTGGTGTACTATTTTGTGCCTGTTAATCTGTCAAGGGCCTACATACTGTGAAAGGACAGCCAAAAGTAATCACCGGCTGGTGTTTTACTCAAATAATTTTTGAAGCGTACGGTAGCGCATTTTTCTGGCTTTATAAGTTCCGCCAATATTTGTGCCGCCATATGGTCTCCTCATGCTGATGCTGCCACCTCCAGGCTCTCTAATTATGCTGCTCTATGGTCTCCTCATGCTGATGCTGCCACCTCCAGGCTTTTAATTCTGGTGCTCTGTGGTCTCCTCATGCTGATGTTACCACCTCCAGGCTCTCTCATTCGGCTGCCATGGATACTGCAAAACATAATTAAAAACAGAAATTTCTTGCATTAGGGTCACTTTCCGGACTCCTGATGCCATCTCTAGGCTATCTCATTCAGCCACTATATGGTATCCTCATGCTTCAGCCACCACCAGGCTGTGCCATTCATCGAATATATGTTTTACTGATGCTTCAGACACATCCAGGCTTTGCCATTCAACCAATATATGGTTTACTGTTGCTTCAGCCAGCTCCAGTCTGTGTCATTCAGCAACTACATGGTTTAGTGATGCTGCTGGGCCCATTACCTATATATGTTTATGGTAGTACTAGGTACCTTACATCTTCAATGGAAATTTCAAAATTAATATTTTATTCTTAGAGATTGTGAGGCTCTATTGTCTACTCATCTGCCGCCAACTCCAGGCTGTGCCATTCAGACACTATATGGTCTCCTCATGCTGCCACAAACTCCAGGCTGTGTCATTTAGCCAATATAGGGTTTACTGATGCTGCTGGGTCTGGGCCTAAAAATGTTTTAAGATAGCACTAGCTACCCTAAATACTCAATTTAAATTTCAAAATTAATCTTTTATTCTTAGGTATTGTGAAGTCATGGTTTCTATTCATGCTGCTGCCAACACCAGGCTGTGCCTTTCAGACACTATATGGTCTCCTCATGCCTCAGCCAACTCCAGGCTGTGTCATTCAGCCAACATATGGTTTACTGATGCTGGTGGGCCTGGGTGTGGGTCTAAAAATGTTTTTATGGCAGCACTAGCTACCCTAAATCCTCAATTTAAATTTCAAAATTAAACTTTTATTCTTAGGGATTGTGAAGCCCTGGTGTATACTCCCGCTGCTACCAGCTCCAGGCTGTGCCATTCAGACACTATATGGTCTCCTCATGCTTCAGCCAACTCTAGGCTGTGTCATTCAGCCAATATAAGGTTTACTGATGTTGCTGGCTTCTGGGCCTAAACATTTTTATATGGTAGCAATAGCTACCCTAAATCTTCAATTTAAATGTAAACATTTGTCATTTGTCTTTTAATGTTAAGGATTGTGAAGCCCTAGTGTCTACTCATGCTACTGCCAACTCCAGGAAGTGCCATAAGCCAATATTTGGTTTACTGATGCTGCTGGGCCTGGGTCTGGGCCTAAAACCTTTTTATGGTATCACTAGCTACCCCAAATCTTCAATTTAAATTCGAAAATTTGTCTTTTAATCTTAGGGATTGTGAAGCCCTAGTGTCTCCTCATGCTGCTACCACCTCCACGCTGTGTCATTCAGCCACTATATGGTCTCCCCATGCTTCAGCCACATCCAAGCTGTGTCATTCAGCCACTATATGGTCCTCTCATGCTGCCAACACCTCCACGCTGTGTCATTCAGCCACTATATGGTCTCCTCATGCTTCAGCCACATCAAAGCTGTGTCATTCAGCTACTATATGATGTCCTCTTGCTGCCATCACCTCCATGCTGTGTCATTCAGCCAATATATGGTCTCCTCATGCTGCCAACACCTCTATGCTGTGTTATTCAGCAACTATATGGTCTCCTCATGCTTCAGCCACATCAAAGCTGTGTCATTCAGCCACTATATGATCTCCTCTTGCTGCCATCACCTCCACGCTGTGTCATTCAGCCAATATATGGTCTCCTCATGCTGCCAACACCTCCATGCTGTGTCATTCAGCCACTATATGGTCTCCTCATGCTGCCAAGATCTCCATGCTGTGTCATTTAGACACTGTATGGTCTCCTCATGCTGCCAACACCTCTACGTTGTGTCATTCAGCCACTATATGGTCTCCTCATGCTGCCAACACCTCCAGGCTGTGTCATTAAAGCCACTATATGGTCTCCTCATACTGATGCCACCTTCAGGCTAGTCATTGTGCCGCTCTGCAGCAGTGATTCTAAAAGCGATGCCTGTAATCTGCTGCATTCTGAATAACAGTATTATTTCACTACCACAGCACACTCCATATGCGTGTTGGAACAAAACAAAGTGTTCTACACCCCTATTGAGGCTCTCCGTAGTCCAGAAATAGACATTTTTAATATAGATTTGCCGCAAATAAATTTGGATCGAACCAAGTTCGCTCATCTCTAGTTGGCAGTATAGTTCCCCCATATTAGGTTGTAGTTGCCCCACATTAGGTGTGCAGTATAGTTCCCCACATTAGGTTGTAGTTCCCCCACATTAGGTAGGCAGTGCCCCCCCCCCCCCAGACATACAGCCTTCTGCCATACACTGTATACACTGCATGTCTGTGTACTGCCCCACCTCAGTGCTCTGATCTACTGTAGACCTATAGGCCATAGCAGTAGGTCCTGGTACTGGAGGAGCGGGAGTCAGAGCACCGAAGATGATGTGCCGCTGGTACTTACCATGCGTTCATCCTCACTGCTCCACTCCGCTCTGCCCCTTCATCCCCCTGGATCTGCCACTGCTTGGAGATACAACCTCTCACCAGGGCCAGACTGACTAACTAGACTGTTTCAGCCCTCTGGGGAGAGAAGGTTCAACTCCTCCCACAGAAATTTCTGGTAGTCTCAAGCAGAAGCCTTCAGCTACATCCAAGCTGTGTCATCCAGCCACTATATGGTCTCCTCATGCTTCAGCCACATCCAAGCTGTGTCAAGCCACTATATGGTCTTCTCATGCTGCCACAGAAATTTCTAGTAGCCTCAAGCAGAAGCCTTTGAGGAAAGGATCATGCTACCTACTTCTCATACGCTTACATACAATCCACCAGAGGTGGCAGCACGAATAACATGAACCAACTACAGTGTATCCATAGATTAGGTTATGCAAAGCAAGGTAATACATGTTAGACGTGTTCTGACTTCAAGAATCGATACCAGATCATAATCTAAGAAGGCATAGGGAAAAGAATAGATAGATAGATAGGTGCTATATGTGCCTAAACCCTTTTGTATTGGAGTTCTGAAATGATGGTAGTGTATTCACCTCATAATGCTGAGCAAAGGGTGTTGTACCCATATATGCTCAAAATATTTGTGACCAGGAGATCTCCGCATCCAGTCATGGTCTAGTAAATAGAGAAGTATATACACCAGGAGCCTTGGAGACGATCCCAAAGAACAGAAGGAGGATGCTGATTGTTGGTAAGGTCAGGGTAATGTAATAAACATGGATAGGAACAGGTCCAACATATATAATAAATACAACTGCATTTCATAGATTTTACACAGTCATATTAATTATGTATGTTTGAGCTGTTACTTTGTATGTTTATTACATTACCCTGGCTTTCCCTCCGCTGTCTCCGCTATTCCATTTTTAATTTTCACCAGGGGGCGCAGTGTTTTAAGCTAGGACCAGACGAAGAGAGGGGCAACTTTTCGAAACGTGTTGTTCTTTATCCGTTTTTAGGAATTGGAATTTTTTTTATTTTCATATTGTTGTATCAGAAAATGGTTAATTTGTCCCGTTACTGCCGGTTAGAGCCAATCAGCACAATTCTTCGGGATCATCTCCAAGGCTCCTGCCATACTAGATCATACAGAGGTGGATCTACTGCCACATGACAACCTATGTAGTAGATTGCATACCTATCGGGATACTGGATTTGTATCAGTTTTGCCTTTTTCAGAGACACTGGGCTCTGTTCACACTGTCGTTGCTGCTTCTATTATAGCCGAACAATTGGCAATTTTGCTTTCTTTCTGTCATATTAAATAGAATTACCAATGGACGCTCCAAATCTGATGGTGGTATGGACAAAGCCTTAGGGTCTACTTACACGGCTGAATTCCGCCTGACATGAAAGCGCAATATGCTTCTATGGGATTCCGCAATCAGTGCGAAATCCCATAGAAGCGTATTGGGCTTTCATGTCAGGCAGAATTCGTCTGGCGGGAATTCAGCTGGCGGGAATAGACCCTTAAAGGGGTTATCCAGGAAAAAACTTTTTTTTTTATATGTCAACTGGCTCCAGAAAGTTAAACAGATTTGTAAATTACTACTATTAAAAAATCTTAATCCTTTCAGTACTTATGAGCTGCTGAAGTTGAGTTGTTCTTTTCTGTCTGAGTGCTCCCTGATGACACCTGACTCAGGAACTGTCCAGAGAAGAAGCAAATCCCCATAGCAAACCTCTTCTACTCTGTGCAGTTCCCAAGACAGACAGAGGTGTCAGCAGAGAGCACTGTTGTCAGACAGAAAAGAACAACTCAACTTCAGCAGCTGATAAGTACTGGAAGGCTTAAGATTTTTTTAATAGAAGTAATTTACAAATCTGTTTAACTTTCTGGAGCCAGTGGATATATATAAAACATTTTTTCCCTGGAATACCCCTTTAAAGTCAATTGCTAGATTTATTTAGAAAAAAACAGATGCCAAACAGGATGGATCAACTCTGAAGCATCTTGTTGCCATTGACTTTCATTGTACAAAGAACGGATCAGTCAGAATCATGTTTTTTGTCCATTTATCTGTCCTGTTGAAAAACAAGGGTTCGTGATAGAAATTTGTCAAACCCAAATGTGCACTTTTATCCATGCCCAAAGCCCCATCAAAAAACTTATGGATCAGTTAACTGATCTGTTCAAAAAATAGAGCAACCAAACATAATGTGAACAGGCCCTTAAAGGGGTACTCCGGTGGAAAACTTTTTTTTTTTTAATCAAATGGTGCCAGAAAGTTAAACAGATCTGTAAATTACTTCTATTTAAAAAAAATCTTAATGGTTCCAGTACTTATTAGCTGCTGAATACTACAGAGGAAATGATTTTCGTTTTGGAACACAGAGCTCTCTGCTGACATCATGACCACAGTGCTCTCTGCTGACACCTCTGTCCATTTTAGGAACTGTCCAGAGCAGCATATGTTTTCTATGGGGATTTTCTCTTACTCTGGACAGTTCTTAAAATGGACAGAGGTGTCAGCAGAGAGCACTGTGGTCATGATGTCAGCAGAGAGCTCTGTGTTCCAAAAAGAAAAGAATTTCCTCTGTAGCATTCAGCAGCTAATAAGTACTGTAAGGATTAAGATTTTTTAATAGAAGTAATTTACAAATCTGTTTAACTTTCTGGCACCAGTTGATAAAAAAAAAAAAAAAAAAGTTTTCCACCGAAGTACCCCTTTAAGCATATATGTCCTTAGTGGTTTGTGGCAAGTGATTGCCGGAGCGGGCAAATTTTTGCCGAATCTTTTTTCTAGTTTTGAACCCTTACATAACACAAGAACTTAGGCAAAAAACCTATATACCTATATTGTTTAAAAGTAATCCAATCATATAATACATGGCACAATATTCTTTTAACTTAGTAGCTGTATGCAGTTTTAATGTCTTATTAAGGTCACCACCGCTCGGAATCAGGACACAAGAACAATTAACTCTGCGGAGCTGAGTAGAAAACTTTTGCATCCCCGTAGTATTTATGTCTTGACCCAGCTCGCATTATAATGAAGCTTTGTAGTATGTGCATAGATAATATTGTGCATAGATAATAGAATTGCTTCTATGTGCAGAATAAATGAATCTTTAGTTGCAGTAAAGTAGCTTACTTCTTAACTATGGTGTACAAGATATCATATATGTGTCGAAATTATTTTCTAAATCCACCCAAAATGTCACATTGGCGGAATGTTAGTGAATTGATATTTGGAACAGAAATATTGGCATTTTTCTGTTCATCCAATGCAGCTGTACCGGATGTTAATTTTAAACTAGCTCTCAGACACCCAGAATGGCTGCATTTAAAGGGGTTCTCCACCATAAGGTGATTTTAGTACCTACCTGGCAGACAGTAATGGACATGCTTAGGAAGGATCTGCACTTGTCTTGGGGCTAAATGGCTATGTTGTGAGATTACCATAACACTGTGGCTAGCTTTTTGTGAACTGGCTATTTCCTGTTGGAGCTTGTTCCCTCCAACTACAAGTCCCATGTTTCCTTGTTTGTAAGTGTGAGGTCACTTTTCTCCTTCCCACACATCAGCCACCCCACCCACTGAAACACACCTGTGATCCCTTCCACGCAATATACCCCTGTTTTCTGAACAGGGTGCCTCCAGCTGTTGTAAAACTAAAATTCTTGCAGAATGATCTCCCTCCCACCCGGCGATCGCTCTACCCATTGAAGCAAAGACAGGCTCCTTTTGAACACCTGACTAGTGATGTAATGTCTCGGGCCACACTGCAACCTGGAAAAAGCTGAGACGACACTCATTTTGTATGATGTTAATAATAAACATTGGGGCAAAAATCACAGAATAATTGTGAGACCACCATGAAACACAGGTACAGACACTGTACAGTATTATGAACTACACTAACTTTACAGCCCCCTAGTCAAATAAAATGTAAAAAAAATCCTGGAATAGCCCTTAAAAGCGATTTTGCAGTGTTATGTACCAACACACATCACATTGATCATCTCTTTACCAGAGCTGCAATGCCTATAGCAAATAGCTATGTACCGTATTTTTCGCCGTATAAGACGCACTTTTTCTTCCCCGAAACTGGGAGGAAAGTCGGTGCTTCTTATACGGCGAATACACCACTATCACGGCGGTCCCTGCGGCCATCAACGGCCGGGACCTGCGGCTAATACAGGACATCACCGATCGCGGTGATGCCCTGTATTAACCCTTCAGACGTGGCGATCAAAGCTGACCGCTGCGTCTGAAGGGAAAGTGACACTAACCCGGCTGTTCAGTCGGGCTGTTCGGGACCGCAGCGATTTCACCGCGGCGGTCCCGAACAGCCCGACTGAATAGCCGGGTTAGTGCTTACAGGACACCGGGAGGGACCTTACCTGCCTCCTCGGTGTCTTCTCCGTTCAGGGATCCCCTGTATGGCCGGCGCTCTCCTTCCTCGTCATCACGTTGTCGCGTACGCGACGGAGAGCGAGGACACCCGGCCGGCAGCAGAGACGTTCCGGAGCGACGGGGACACGGCGACAGCGATGGAGCAACATCCAGGGCAGCGGTGACGGGTCCGGAGCGGCGGGGACACATGAGTATTACCTCCTATACCAGTGGTCTTCAACCTGCGGACCTCCAGATGTTGCAAAACTACAGCTCCCAGCATGCCCGGACAGCCGTTGGCTGTCCGGGCATGCTGGGAGTTGTAGTTTTGCAACATCTGGAGGTCCGCAGGTTGAAGACCACTATTGGGTTCAAAATCTTGATTTTTTTTTGATTTTGCACCTAAAAATAGGGTGCGTCTTATACACCGGTGCGTCCTATAGGGCGAAAAATACGGTACATTGTGTAGAGACAGTGCTTGGCTTCCTTTGAAGTGAACGGGAGCTGAGCTGCAGTAACCTATTACAGCCACTAAACAATGTATGGAGCTGTCTGCTCCAGCTCCGTTCTCTGTATATGCGAGTGCTGCAGGTCTGACACACAGTTGATCAGCAATTAGAGATGAGCGAACTTACAGTAAATTCGATTCGTCACGAACTTCTCGGCTCGGCAGTTGATGACATCCTGCGTAAATTAGTTCAGCCTTCAGGTGCTCCGGTGGGCTGGAAAAGGTGGATACAGTCCTAGGAAAGAGTCTCCTAGGACTGTATCCACCTTTTCCAGCCCACCGGAGCACCGGAAAGCTGAACTAATTTATGCAGGAAAAGTCATCAACTGCCGAGCCGAGAAGTTTGTGACGAATCGAATTTACTGTAAGTTCGCTCATCTCTATCAGCAATGTGTCGGCTACCCATCTGATATTAATAACCTAATATGTGAATTACCATCAATAAAAAGTCTATATCAGGGGCAGATTTAAAGGGGTATTCCAGGGAAAAACTTTTTATTTATTTATTTATTTATTTTTTTTAAATATCAACTGGATCAACTGGCTCCAGAAAGTTAAACAAATATTTCTATAAAAAAAAAAATGTTAATCCTTCCAATAATTATCAGCTGCTGAAGTTTGAACGGTTCTTTTCTGTCTGGCAACAGTGCTCTCTGCTGACATCTCTGCTTGTCTCGGGAACTGCACAGAGCAGAAGAGGTTTGCTATGGGGATTTGCTTCTACTCTGGACAGTTCCCGAGACAGGTGTCTCGAGAGAGAGCAGTTAGACAGAAAAGAACAACTCAACTTCAGCAGCTCATAAGTACTGAAAGGATTAAGATTTTTTTTTTATAGAAGTTATTTACAAATCTGTTTAACTTTCCAGAGCCAGTTGATATATATATATATATATATATATATATATATATATATATATATATATATATATAACCCCTTTAAAGTTATAACTTATTCACAGAATTGGGGAGGTCTGACTGCTGGGACTCCAACCGATCATTTAAATGGAGAACAAACGTCCCCCGAGTGAATGGAGTGGCTTGCTTGCCACCACTTCTCTTAGACTTTAGAACATAGCCAAACCCTGTACTGTGTGTACACTATAACAGCTACAGTGTGCCAAACACAACATTATACATGCTATAGATGGAAGTAATTATGTAATCAATACATATACTACAAAGCTTCCATATATTGCAAAACGTGCTCAGTAAAGAAGTACAGTGGTCCCTCAACATACGATGGTAATCCGTTCCAAATGGACCATCGTTTGTTGAAACCATCGCATGTTGAGGGATCCGTGCAATGTGAAGTATAGGACAGTGGTCTACAAGCTGCGAACCTCCTGATGTTGCAAAACTACAACACCCAGCATGCCCGGACAGCCGTTGGCTGTCCGGGCATGCTGGGAGTTGTAGTTTTGCAACATCTGGAGGTCCGCAGGTTGAAGACCACTGGCACAGGAAGTTGTACTCACCTGTCCCCACCGCTCCGGACCCGTCACCACTCATCACCGCTGCCCTGGATGTCGCCGTCCATCGCTGTTGCCGTGTCCCCGGGGTGCCCCCGACGCTCCGGCAAGGCCTCTGCTTCCCTGGCATCCTCGTTCTCCGTTGCCGCCATCACGTCGCTACACAAGCCGCTCCTACTGGATGACGGGACGGCGTGCGCAGCGACGTGATGACGACGATGGAGAGCGCCGACGATGCAGGGGGTCCTGAAGAGGACACGCCGGAGCCCCGAGGACAGGTAAGAGACATCACCGGAGCTCACGGGGCTATCCGGTGGTAGCTGAAGCAGTCTGCGCTGCCGAATAGCCGTTTATGCGATGGCCCCGACATACAAAAGCATCGTACGTTGATGCTGCCTTCAACATGCGATGGCCTCTGAGAGGCCATCGCATGTTGAAATGATCGTATGTCGGGGCCATCGTAGGTCGGGGGATCACTGTACAATACAAGGTATATGCGGCGATATATAGCCGAGCATGTGCACTGCAACTTCATTCACTTGAAAAGAAAAAGCAAAAATAGAGGTTGCGCGCCCTGTGAAGCCTGTATGGACAGATAGGCAATGTATGAACGTTAGTGATGCGCTAACCGGATTGTGTAATGGTATGTGAGAAAATATCCAAACAGGAACTGCAGCCACGATCGATCCTGGCCTGGAGCTGAGTCCACCAGGCAAATAGACATTCTTCCAAAAGTGCAAAAAATGCGATCACTGTAGCGCTGTTCCTTTAAAGGGTAGCTCCCACCATCCTATTTTTTTTTGCTAGCCCGTTCCCTCCTCCCCCCCCCCCCCCGCCTACCCCGTTCCCTCATTACACTTGCAGTTACTGCAGAGTCCGGCAGCGGGCGTGCAGGGACAGCGGCGGCAACGAGGCGGTGGTGATGTGCGGGAGGAGTGGCCTCCCAGCCAGTGGCCGGGGAGCCAATGCGCTCGCTCCCGACTGTCTGATTGACAGGCAGGGAGCAAGTGCAGCCTAACTGAAAAAGGACTGATTGCCACTCCAAAATCAGTCCTTTTTCAGTAGCCGGTTTTTAAATGTATATTAAACCTTTTTAATGAAAAAAAAAATTATAAAAGTATATTAGAGATATGTTGTAGTACAGAAGTAGCCCATTTAAATAAATTACACAATGGCATGGTAAAGTACAAGGTGATTTTATTGGGCACACTTTAACGCGTTTCTGGTCCAGGGATCGAACCCTTTGTCAGGACATTGCATAGATATGGAAGACTTCATTCACTTGGGGAGGGGTCTCCTGTGCATAGGTGAAAGCTTTTAAACCCTTTAACCAATGCCAAGAATGGGCACCAAGACCTCACTGGCCAACCATACCACACTACATTCGCATTGTCTAAATGATCTGTGCAAAAAATGTAAGACTTTCCACTCATTGCTTTTAACATCAAAAAATGGTAACACCGATGATAAATTCCCTCCAAGGTTTGAGAATGCAAGGATTGGGCTCGTTTTCTACAAACAGATATATCATGCATGTCGTTAGTAGCCTCTACAAATGTTCTTAGCTCTACTAAAAAGAAACTTAGCCGAGCTGTGTGCATTAAACAGGACATGTGCATAGGATAGCAATTACCCCCAACTCCCCCATAGCTAACAGTGTTAATGTCATTTTAATAGGGAAGAGAGACAAGCGTCTGCCAGACACATCTGGTGACACTTATCTCCTGGGAAACAAAGGATCAGGCTGCTTGAAATCTAAATGACAGGCTGATAATCACAGTAAAGAGAATTGCCACCCTAAATGTGCAACCGGCCATAGCTCTGTAAATTAGAAGGTAAAGCAACAGCAGCCAAAGTCTGGTTATTCTGTTCTTATACATATACTAGCTGAGTACCCGGTGTAGCCCGGTATTTCCTTCCTAATCCTTATTGGGGAGGATAATCAACAAAGAAGGAAGCTTTTGACTTCATATCCCGTCCTCATATATTGTTGTCATATCCCAACCCCATATCCTGTCCTCATATCTCAACCTCATATCCCGTCCTCATATCTCAACCTCATATCCCATCCTCATATCCCGTCTTCATGTCTTGACCTCATTTCCCGACCTCCTATCCCATCCTCATATCCCGTCCTCATATCTCGACCTCGTATCCCGACCTCATATCCCGTCCTCATATCTCAATCTCATATCCCGTCCTCTTATCCCATCCTCATATCCCATCTTCCTATCCCGTCCTCCTATCTCGACCTCATATCCTGTCCTCATAGCCCGACTTCCTATCCCCTCCTCCTATCTCGACCTCATATCCCGTTCTCATATGCCGACCTCCTATCCCGACCTCATATCCGTCCTCAAATTCCGACCTCATATCCCATCCTCCTATCTCGACCTCCTATCCCGTCCTCCTATCCCGACCTCGTATCCTGACCTCATATCCGGTCCCCATATCCCATCCCCATATCCCGACCTCATATCCCATCCTCCTATCTCAACCTCATATCCCGCCCTCATATCTCAACCTCCTATCCCATCCTCATATCCCGTCCTCATATCTCGACCTCGTATCCCGACCTCATATCCCGTCCTCATATCTCAACCTCATATCCCGTCCTCTTATCCCATCCTCATATCCCATCTTCCTATCCCGTCCTCCTATCTCGACCTCATATCCCGTCCTCATAGCCCGACCTCCTATCCCGTCCTCCTATCTCGATCTCATATCCCGTCCTCATATCCCATTCTCATATGTCGACCTCCTATCCCGACCTCATATCCGTCCTTATATCCAGACCTCATATCCCGTCCTCAAATTCCGACCTCCTATCCCGTCCTCATATCCTGACCTCGTATCCTGACCTCATATCCGGTCCCCATATCCCATCCCAATATCCCGACCTCATATCCCATCCTCTTATCTCGACCTCATATCCCGTCCTCTTATCCCATCTTCATATCCAGTCTTCCTATCCCATCCTCCTATCTCGACCTCATATCCCGTCCTCATATCCCAACCTCATATCCCGTCCTTATGTCCCATCCTCATATCCTGTCCTCAGGTGGGACTGATTTGTGATGAAGATATCTATATATATAGAACTCAATGTGTGTGTGTGTGTGTATGTGTGTATGTTCCAGCATCACGTCCAAACGGCTAAAGATATTAACATGAAACTTGGCACACATGTTACTTATATGTCAACAACAAACAAAGGATAAGTGATTTAACCCTTACTCACCCCCATTTGCGAGGGTCAGGGTTTTTGTTTAAAGTCCCAAACAAGTCTATGGGAAATAAATGTTACGGCATAACTTACAAACGGCTGGAGATATTTCGATAATACTTGGTCACATGTTACTTATATGTATAGTTAAAATAAAAGATAGTTAATTTAACACTTAACTACCCCCATTTGTGAGGGTCAGGGTTTTTGTTTAAAGTCCCATGCAAATCAATGGGAAATGTATGTTCCCACATAACTTCCATATGGCTGGAGATATTTTAATACCTGGTACACATATTACGGGTCGGGATATGAGGTCGGAATAGGAGGTTGAGATAAGAAGTCGAGATTGGACGAGGGGATATGTGGACGGGATATGAGGACGGGATAGGAGGTCGGGATAGGAGGTTGAGATAGGAGGTCGAGATAGGAGGTTGAGATAGGAGGTCGAGATAGGAAGACGGGATAGGAGGTCGAGATAGGAGGACGGGATAGGAGGACGGGATAGGAGGACGGGATATGAGGACGGGATAGGAGGACGGGATAGGAGGACGGGAAAGGAGGTCTGGGATTAGGAGGTCGGGATAGGAGGTCGGGATAGGAGGTCGAGATAGGAGGACAGGATAGGAGGTCGGGATAGGAGGTCGGGATAGGAGGACAGGATAGAAGGTCGGGATAGGAGGTCGACATAGGAGGTCGGGATAGGAGGATGGGATAGGAGGATGGGATAGGAGGACGGGATAGGAGGTCGGGATAGGAGGGCGGGATAGGAGGTCGGGATATGAGGACGGGATATGGGGTTGGGATATGACCTCATATCCCATTCTCATATCCTGACCTCATAGCCCGTCCTCTTAACTCAAACAGGAAATACCAGTACACAAAAAGCTAGCCATAGTGTTATGGTAATTTAGCCCCAAGACAAGCGCAGATCCTTCCTAAGCATGTCCATTACTGTTTGGCAGGTACGTACTAAAATCACCTTATGGTGGATAACCCCTTTAAGAGACACTATATTATATACCTATACAATAACACACTTGGTATGGTTTAACCGGTTGGGGTGTCATTTAATCATTGCATTTTATGACACATTTATGTCTTTGTGTGTTTTTGGTTTGTAACGCCTGGATGTTTTTGACTGGCACAAATAAAAGTTATGTTTTATAGATCTCTGCAGTGTATGTGGCTATGGGTCCTTACTCACTGACATTTTTGGATCCTGGAGCTTTAAAGGGGTACTCCACTGCCCTAGCATCCAGAACATTTTGTTTGGAACGATGGGTGCGGGCTGCGGGCTTGTGATGTCATAGTCGCAGCCCTCGTGGCGTCAAACCACGCCCCCTCAATGCAAGTCTATGGGAGGAGGCGTGGTGGCTGCCACGCCCCCTCCCATACACTTGCATTGAGGGAGCGTGGCATGACATCCCGACCCCGCAGCCCGCATCCAGTGTTCGGAACAAAATGTTTCTGATGCTGGGGCAGGGGAGTACCCCTTTAAGGCCAGAAATCGTTGAGGAAAGGAGCCCTCCTGACTGTCTCTTTCTCCTTTCGGTAATTTATAAGTACCGGTTGATGCCAGGAACATGTACAGAGGACTTGCAGGTGTAGACACAGGATTGTAGAAAAATAAGCAGCAGGTAAGGACAGAAACATTGATTTGTGGTGGGCAGGTTTGGACACAGAGCTGTAGAACAACAAGAACAACAGGAGGGCAGGTATGTGGCCACAGGATTTGCCGTGTAAGTACAGGGCTGTAGAACATCAAATAACAAACCTTGTTATTAGAAGGACTAGGGAGAAGCAGAATCCAGGAGCAGGCTGGTTCAGAGCCAGAAGATGACTTGTAAAAAATTAAAGTGTACTTTTCAGATCCCTCAAAAAAATTATATGTTACTCAGTACCTAATCCTGACCATGTACATCTAATTTTTTTTGCCTCTATAGCCTATATTTATTATAAAAATCCCTCTTTTCATTCGCTCACAGTGTTAGGAATCCTCTCAGGGGAAGGGGACGTGTTCCTCCCTTGTGGTGGTGGGAGGTGATTGGTGTGTGGTGGGAGGGGGTGTGTCCTTCCCTTGTGGTGGTGGGAGGTGATTAGTGTGTCTGCTCATACAGCCTTGCCCATGACTCATCTCTTGTCTATGACTCATGGACAAGCCTTATGCTGCTTCAGGACTGGTTAGTGTCCCAGTAGGTATGGGGACCCCTAGTGGTAGCTTTATCAGGGGCCATTTATTTTATTTTTTTTAATAAGTATTCACATTTTTTTAAACAACAATATTACAAAAGGTCTTTAATTTTCATCAATAACAGCATTAAAAAGTTTTTGGATCTGACAGTGACCGTTTAAAACAAGGAGACTATAGTTGGACAGAAAAAGAACAGAGCGGTCACTTATGCCGAGATTGGGAGAATAACAAGGTTTTTATAGTTGTCCGTGAAAAAAACAACAAACCTGCTTATTTTTTTCTGTTTAAAGACCGAAATAACCATCTCAGTGGTGGCACAACCCAGAAGTGATGTTTTTTGTTACATATGTCCGACAATCCAGCTCCGTTTCCCTCAGCTGTTTCTCTAGAAAAGCTCCAGATGGAAACTGATCATTGTGCTGATCCCATTTACTTAAATGGGACAGTTCAGATTTATCAATTGGGACGCCAGATCTCTGGATAAGCTGCTCGGCCTGCAGAAATAACTGGGCGCTGGACCATGCCAGAACTGATGCACTTTGCCATCAGCTGTGGTATCAGTTGTGGCGGATATATGTGATGGTACCCTTAGTTGTAGTGATAAGACCACACAAGTTATGTCAAAGGGTTCTCCGGTGCTCCAGAGCACTCGGAGCCAGAGGCCACGATCGTTATTTCACGGCTACGCCCCCTTGTGACATCCCGCCATGCCCCCTCTATTCATGTCTATGGGAGGGGGCGTGTCATCTGACACGCCACTTCCCATAGACATGAATGGAGGGGGCGTGGCGTGATGTCACGAAGGGGTGTGGCTGTGATGTCACCACCACTGCCGCAGGAACCCGGTGTTTGTATAAAATGCCGGGTGCTGCAGGAGATAGCGGGGAACCCCAGCAGCGGGACCCCCGCGATCAGATATCTTATCCCCTATTTGGATAGGGGATAAGATGTCTAGCAGTGGAGTACCCCTTTAACCTTTCTGAAAGTAACTTGGCTTGAAAAAGACTCTGTAGTGAGGCAAAATGTTGCATAGCTGTTTACAAATAAAGTTTAGCTGTGTTTTCATTATTTTTGAGTTCTGTGACTATTCCTTGATAGATAGATAGATAGATAATAGATAGATGATGGATAGATAGATGAATAGATAGATAATAGATAGATGATGGATAGATAATAGATAGATAGATAGATGATGGATAGATAGAGTAGATAGTTAGACACATTAGATAGAGTAGATAGATACAGTAGATAGATAGTTGGTTAGATACAGTAGATAGATAAATAGTTGGTTAGATACAGTAGATAGATAATAGATGATTGATAAATAGATATAGATAGATAAAGAGAGAGAGATACAGTCGATAGATAGATAAATAGATACAGTGGGGCAAAAAAGTATTTAGTCAGCCACCAATTGTGCAAGTTCTCCCACTTAAAAAGATGAGAGAGGCGTATCATTTTCATCATAGGTATACCACAACTATGAGATACATAATTAAAAAAAAATCCATGAAATCACATTGTCTGATTTTTTAAGAATTTATTTGCAAATGATGGTGGAAAATAAGTATTCGGTCAATAGCAAAAGTTAATCTCAATACTTTGTTATATACCCTTTGTTGGCAATGACAGAGGTCAAACGTTTTCTGTAAGTCTTCACAAGGTTTTTGCACACACTGTTGCTGGTATTTTGGCCCATTCCTCCATGCAGATCTCCTCTAGAGCAGTGAAAGACCCAACCATGTTTCATCTTTAATGCCCTTGCTTATGGAAGGAGGTTTTCACTCAAAATCTCATGATACATGGCCCCATTCATTCTTTCCTTTACATGGATCAGTTGTCCTGGTCCCTTTGCTAAAAAACAGCCCCAAATCATGATGTTTCCACCCCCATGCTTCACAGTAGATATGGTGTTCTTTGGATGCATCTCAGCATTCTTTGTCCTCCAAACACGACGAGTTGAGTTTTTTTTTTTTACCAAAATGTTCTACTTTGGTTTCACCTGACCATATGACATTCTCCCAATACTCTTCTGGATCATCCAAATGCTCTCTAGCAAACTTTAGACAGGCCCGGACATGTACTGACGTAAGCAGGGGGATACGTCTAGCACTGCATGATTTGAGTCCCTGGTGGCATAGTGTGTTACTGATGGTAGCCTTTGTTACTTTGGTCCCAGCCCTCTGCAGTTCAGGTGAGATCTTGCGTGGAGCCCCAGATCGAGGGAGATTATCAGTGGTCTTATATGTCTTCCATTTTCTAATAATTGCTCCCACAGTTGATTTCTTCACACTAAGCTGCTTGCCTGTTGCAGATTCAGTCTTCCCAGCCTGGTGCAGGTCTACAATTTTGTTTCTGGTGTCCTTTGTCAGCTCTTTGGTCTTGGCCATAGTGGAGTTTGGAGTGTGATTGTTTGAGGTTGTGGACAGGTGTCTTTTATACTGATAACAAGTTCAAACAGGTGCCATTAATACAGGTAACGAGTGGAGGACAGAGGAGACTCTTAAAGGGGTACTCCGGTGCTTACACATCTTATCCCCTATCTAAAGGATAGGGGATAAGATGCCCGATCGCGGGAGTCCCGCAGCTGGGGACACCCGGGATCATGCACGCGGCACCTTGTTTGTAATCAGTCCCCAGAGCGTGTTCGCTCCGGGTCTGATTACGGTTGACCGCACGGCCTGCGGCGTGTGACGTCACGCCTCCGCCCCCGTGTGACGTCACGCTCCGCCCCTCAATGCAAGCTTACGGGAGGGGGCGTGACAGCTATCCCGTAGGCTTGCATTGAGGGGCGGAGCGTGACGTCACACGGGGGCGGAGGCGTGACGTCACACGCCGCCGGCCCTGCGGTCGACCATAATCAGACCCGGAACGAGCACGCTCCAGGGACTGATTACAAACGGGGTGCCGCGTGCATGATCCCAGGCGTCCCCAGCTGCGGGACCCCCGCGATCAGGCATCTTATCCCCTATCCTTTGGATAGGGGATAAGATGTGTCAGCACCGGAGTACCCCTTTAAAGAAGAGGTTACAGGTCTGTGAGAGCCAGAAATCTTGCTTGTTTGTAGGTGACAAATACTTATTTTTCCACCATAATTTGCAAATAAATTCTTTAAAAATCAGACAATGTGATTTTATGGATTTTTCTCTCATTATGTCTCTCATAGTTGAGGTATACCTATGATGGAAATTACAGGCCTCTCTCATCTTTTTAAGTGGGAGAACTTGCACAATTGGTGGCTGACTAAATACTTTTTCCCCCCACTGTAGATAGATAGATACTAGAAAGTATAAACAGTTTTATTAGCAACTAATACATCCATTTTCTGTAAATTGGGTTGCAGATGTACATTCTCTGTATTTCATGCTGGTCAGCTGAAAGTTCTTTCAGGTCTTATGAACTATGCAGTAACTATGGTTGTCAATACTGGATCTCAATTATTAATGCACCATATTCTGTTTCTCGGCCTATTGTGTACAGCTAAACCTGTGCTACTGCAGAATATAAAAAGCTCATAATGCCTCATTGAAACTGTGTTAGTAATCAGAATTTCCCATTTCTCTCAGGCCCCTTTAACAGCATTTTTATAGCCATACAATTGCTGCAAGCATTTTGTTTGCATTGAAAAGCAAACGGTATAATCAACTTTATGCTGAATATGTTCGAGGCTGGATGGCATTTCATATCATAGGGTATTACATGAGCTTAGCAGTTGCCACAACATGTGCAACATTAAGAAACATTCCACCTAAAATGTATAAAAAAGCTTCATTGGTAAATCGTAACCAATGTTTGGTGACAACAGGAAGTGCGGCCATATTTACTTTTTTTTTGGTTTCTCAGAGATTAACAAATCACCCGACTTTTGTAATTTTATATTAATAAAAAAATGACAATCTTACAACTCTGTTGGATGACGTTATTAAGAAAATATTGGTAAGGACCCTAATAACAAGGGACCATAACACTTAGTTAGGCAGGAAAAACCTTGACCATTGGTTACTGATTTCTGTAAGGGCCAATACACATGACCATAGAAGTGGTCCTACACTGTATCCTATACGCGACTCTCTTCCTTGCGGAAAGTTATTGCTATTGACTAGTAGTAGGTGGACATGCACATTGCTATACACTTTGAACACCAGGTGGCACCATACTATGTAAATGTCATCACTCCTGTTTTAAAACAGTGGTTCTCAACCTTTTTTTGCCTGAGTACCCCTTGACGGCCCATTCCCAAAAAATTGTACCCCCATATTAGAGACATTTTGTAATGATTATAGTACAATTCATATGCATCCTCTATAACAGGCATCGTGTTCCTCTCCCTATCTCCCCAGTCCCCCGATTTACAGGTGACTCTAACCGGAGATGTTTACTTTTCTTTACTTCACAATCTGGCCTAGACCGCCATTAAGATTTCTCCCATACAACACTTACCCACAATACCCACCTATTTATAAACTCCCCATGTTTATTGTCACACGCACAGTAATAGTTCCTGCTTTTGTGTCCCCATAAAGTTGTTAGGCCCCCTCTGTGTCCCCAAATATAGCTGTAGGCCACCATACTGTCCCGCTTTGGTGCTCCACTGCTCCTCTGGTCTGGGGATCCATTGCTATGGCTCATAGCAGTAGGTCCCCGGTCTGCAGGGGCAGTGGAGCAACAAAACTGATGGTAGTTACTGCCCGCAGCAGCTCAGTGCCCGTGCTTCCTCTTTGCGGTCCTCCTGATCTGCTCCTTGGTGCAGTGACATCAGCCTACCATTAGTTTCAAAGTGGTCCAGACCAGTAACCAGTGGCTGCCATTAATGATTTTTTTTCAAGTACCCCCTGGAGAACTGCTAACTACCCCTGAGGGTACTTGTACCCCAGGTTGAGAACCACTGTTTTAAAACAGCAGTGTTCTTTAAAATGTAAAACATGAAAAAATAGCATAAAATGCATTTTGTAGGTCCTTTTCGCCTATGTAACAAAATAGCAGAAAGAAATTCCAAACCCAAACCATGCAGTTTTTATCACTGATCAAAAGAAGCTAAAACCACAAACTAGTTTATGGAGCAACAAAAAAATAAATAAAAAATAAAAACAACACAAGAAAACGGTTTGAAAAGATACTGTGAAAATGTCAAGAAATGCTTTTTTCAGTGCACTTTGCATAAAGTGATAGTACAAGTGCGTACAATAAACTTTGCAATGTATCTTATTATAAGAAAATTCCACTGTCTTCAGATTTATTTTCTATCCCCTCCAAAACTCATCATTTACAGAGAGGAGATAAATAAATGATCAGTTCACTGAGGGATCCTGTTATGTGCTGTCTTTAGATTATGGAGAGAGGAGGGAAAAAGAGAGAAGAAAGGGGCAGTGACTATATATATATATATATATATATATATATATATATATGTGTGTGTGTGTGTGTATGTGTCAAGTATATGGAAGACATTGCAGAAGCTAGTCTACACCCACTAACTCTAGAACAAATTAAAATTAGAGATGGGGTCTGCAGGATAGAAATGTGGTGAAAATGCCCTATACAAGTAATATAAGAGCCAAAAATAATGTTAGTCATGTACACACATGACAGCTTATCCTGAAAAATTACCTAAAACATCAGGTACACTTTAAGTATAGGCCATCTTTATTAAAATCCCAGGAAACCCCCTACAAACAGTCCATAAATATGTCATTGTTTTGTGCATGAGCCCTAACTTTGAGCTAAAAGGCGACATTTTTTGCGACAATGTTTTAGGAGGTTTTGTATAGGATGGGGGAGTGGTGGGGGGCGGTGGGGGTGGTTAGAAAACCAAACATATGTGGACAATGAAGCACATTAATTTACCCAACTCATACATAGCTTTGTCATACACCATAATAGGTGGAAAAGTGCGAATAAAACCAGGAGAATTATGGGTAAGCCAAAAATAAAGAATCATGCTTTCTTTTCTACAACATAATTGTGTTGTGGCATCATAATGGGCAATCACCAAGGAAACGCAAGCTGAACTATACAGCTAAGATTGGCGGCTTTACTTGTCCACTTCCTACAAGATCCTTTTATCCTAACAATACAAATAAAGAGGCTCTGACATAAGGCCTGGGCAATAAAAATACAAAACATCTAAACACAGAAAACATAATGCAGATACCACAGTACAGTGATCCCTCAACTTACAATGGCCTCAATCAACATACAATAGTTTCAACATACAATGGTCTTTTCTGGACCATCGTAAGTTGAAACCAGACTCAACATACAATGCTACGGACAGTCCAGATCTGTGAAATGTGTCAATGGCCGGAAGATCTGACCAATCAGAATGGGCATTCACTGGTAAAACACCTGTATTACTGAAGTGCATGCACTGACTGGTGTCTGGTAGCGCCCCCTACAGTACAGGGAGGTATTACATGTTCTGTATACTCTTTACCTGTATTACTGAAGTGTATGCACTGACTGGTGTCTGGTAGCGCCCCCTACAGTACAGGGAGGTATTACATGTTCTGTACTACTCTTTACCTGTATTACTGAAGTGTATGCACTGACTGGTGTCTGGTAGCGCCCCCTACAGTACAGGGAGGTATTACATGTTCTGTATACTCTTTACCTGTATTACTGAAGTGTATGCACTGACTGGTGTCTGGTAGCGCCCCCTACAGTACAGGGAGGTATTACATGTTCTGTATACTCTTTACCTGTATTACTGAAGTGTATGCACTGACTGGTGTCTGGTAGCGCCCCCTATAGTACAGGGAGATATTACATGTTCTGTATACTCTTTACCTGTATTACTGAAGTGTATGCACTGACTGGTATCTGGTAGCGCCCCCTACAGTACAGGGAGGTATTACATGTTCTGTACACTTTACCTGTACCAGGGTTAGCTGCTCCTTTGGACACCAGGTGAAGGTGACTCCATTACTTTTTTAGGACATTTCATGTACTGTACAGGACACTGAAGAAGCTCCTGTCCTCTACATAGACCAGTGTTTCCCAAGCAGGTTGCCCCCAGCTATTGCAAAACTACAACTCCCAGCATGCCCGGACAGCCTTTGGCTGTCCGGGCATGCTGAGAGTTGTAGTTTTGCAACAGCTGTAGGCTCCCTGCTTGGGAAACACTGACATAGACAGTGATTACAGCTCCCAGCAGATCTTTCTTACTTTTATATGTAAGGATTTGCTTTATCTATATTAGTTATCTACGTATTTTTCTTTAATCCTCACTTTTTCCTATTTTTGGATGACATTTTGATGCCTTTAGAACCAATTACCAGGTTTCCATAGAGTTCTGGTCTCAACATACAATGGTTTCAACATACAATGGTCATCCCAGAACCAATTAATATTGTAACTTGAGGGACCACTGTATATCAACACAGGCTGTATGGGGGCTCACGGAGCCTTTGAGCTGTAGACGCTTCATGGATGACTATATGGCGCGCTGTACGGTGCCCTATAAGGTAAAGTCCCACAGAATTCTATGAAGGTCGAATGATACGACGTTATATGGAGCTGCACTGTGTAGATGTCAGCATTATGGATGTTGTGCTATTAAATCTTAGGACCTTTTCTCTGATTGACTACCTGGAAATATTCATGATAAATCTGGACATATACTGTGAGACTACAATAAAAGATAAAAGCACTTAAAGGGGTATTCCAGGGAAAAACTTTTTTTTATATATATATCAACTGGCTCCAGAAAGTTAAACAGATTTGTAAATTACTTCTATTAAGAAATCTTAATCCTTTCAGTACTTATGAGCTTCTGAAGAAAAGGTTGTTCTTTTCTGTCTAAGACCTCTCTGATGACACGTGTCTCGGGAAACGCCCAGTTTAGAAGAGGTTTGCTGTGGGAATTTGCTTCTAAACTGGGCGGTTCCTGAGACACGTGTCATCAGAGAGGTCTTAGACAGAAAAGAATAACCTTAACTTCAGAAGCTCATAAGTACTGAAAGGATTAAGATTTTTTAATAGAAATAATTTACAAATCCGTTTAACTTTCTGGAGCCAGTTGATATATATTAAAACAAAGTTTTTTCCTGGATAACCCCTTTAAAGGGGTATTCCGGTGCTTAGACATCTTATCCCCTATACAAAGGATAGGGGATAAGAGGCCTGATCGCGGGAGTCCCGCCGCTGGGGACCCCCGTGATCTTGCACGCGGCACCCCGTTTATAATCAGTCCCCGGAGCGTGTTCGCTCCGGGTCTGATTACCGGCGACCACAGGGCCGACGGCGTGTGACGTCACGCCTCCGCCCCCTTGTGACGTCACGCTCCGATCCTCAATGCAAGCCTATGGGAGGGGGCGTGACAGCTGTTAATCACTTAAATGACCACCCAGTTGTTTCAACCAATAAATGACAAGTTCTACTAAATCTTTTCCCATAATCCCATACCTCAATCTGCCCAACTCCTTTTTAAAGGGTTACTCTAGTGGAAATTAAATGGTTTTTAAATCAGCTGGTACCAGAAAGATAAACAAATTTGTAAATTACTTTTATTTAAAAATCTTAATCCTTACAGTACTTCTCAGCTGCTGTATACTACGGAGGAAGTTGTGTCGTTCTTTCCATTCTGACCACAGTGCTCTCTGCTGACACCTCTGTCCATGTCAGGAACTGTCCAGAGCAGGAGAGGTTTGCTATGGGAAAAACAATTAGGGGAAAAAAAAAATTTTAGATTTCATATGGACAGAAGTATTCAGACCTTGGCAATGAAACTTAAAATGTAGATCTGGGGGGTTTTCTTTTTTTTTTTTTTTAATCATCTTTGAGAAGTTTCCACATCTTGATTTGAGTTCACCATGTGATGGCCGCCCCATCAAGCTCAGTAATAGTAGGAGAATGGCCTTGGTAAAAAAGGCGACCAAGAGCCCAATGCTCACTTGAGATCCAAAGATCCTGTTTGCAGTTGGGTGAAACCTTCAAAAGGTCAAACTCCACTGCAGCCTCTACCAATCTGGGCTTTATAGTAGAGTGACCGGAGAGAAGCCTCTCCCCAGTAATAGACACACAGTGGCGTAATTACAGAGTTCGCAGTTTTTTTTATTTATTTTATGTTTTTTTTTTTGGGGGGGGGGGGGGGGGGGGAATTTTTCCCCTAATAAAAGAACCTTAGCAATGCAGGTGGATAGAGCCGAAGAAGCAACCGTAGGACTATCTAGAGTTATTGAAAGAAGAGGGGCCATAAGGGGTTCTGCAGTAAGGATAATCTTTGCTCTCCAAAACCTTTTTCTATTGATCAGTGAGGGCAGCAATTGATCCCTTAGTTATTCGACAATACCTTGACCTTTTGCACCAGGGCGCATGAGTCATTAGTTTTTCCCCTGAAGACACATGAGAGCATAGTGGTGGCCGCATACTGTGAGTTGTTTTTAACAGACACAGAGACTGATCAAGCTTAAGAGAAAGCTGATGTTAAGTCAGGCAGGTAATAGTGAGGCCCTACTCTCACCTGGACCTCTGTCCCTGCTTATTAGATAGTGGACTCCTAACTGGGTGATGGTTCCTGCGCTGGACTTAAATGGGCACTTTCAGATGATTCAAAAGCTTTTTATATGTTGTACATCTTGGCAAAACATGAACTTTTCTAATATACTGTACTTCAAAAGAAAATGCTATTTCCTTTTTATAGAAGTCATGGCTTTTGAAATCATGGCTTTGTCCAAGCTGAAGCACAGGCCTGGACAAAGTCCAGTAAGTGAGTGTGGGATAGCATTCCTCTGTGCTCTCTCCTGTATGATAGCACTCCTCTATGCTCTCCTGTCTGATAGTACTCCTCTGTGCTCTCGCCTGTCTGATATGACTCCTCTGTGCTCTCGCCTGTCTGATATGACTCCTCTGTGCGCTCCTGTCTGATAGCACTCCTCTGTGCTCTCCTGTCTGATAGCACTCCTCTGTGCTCTCTCCTGTCTGATAGGACTCCTCTGTGCTCTCTCCTGTCTGATAGTACTCCTCTGTGCTCTCGCCTGTCTGATATGACTCCTCTGTGCTCTCGCCTGTCTGATATGACTCCTCTGTGCGCTCCTGTCTGATAGCACTCCTCTGTGCTCTCCTGTCTGATAGCACTCCTCTGTGCTCTCTCCTGTCTGATAGGACTCCTCTGTGCTCTCTCCTGTATGATAGTACTCCTATGTGCTCTCTCCTGTCTGATAGTACTCATCTGTGCTCTCTCCTGCCTGATAGTACTCCTCTGTGCTCTCTCCTGCCTGATAGTACTCCTCTGTGCTCTCTCCTGTCTGATCGTACTCCTCTGTGCTCTCTCCTCTCTTATAGCACTCCTCTGTACTTTCTCCAGTCTGATAGTACTCCTCTGTGCTTTCTCCTGTCTTATTGGACTCCTCTGTGCTCTCTCCTGTCCGATAGGACCCCTCTGTGCTCTCTCCTGTATGATAGTACTCCTATGTGCTCTCTCCTGTCTGTTAGCACTCCTCTGTACTCTCTCCAGTCTGATAGTTTTCCTCTGTGCTTTCTCCTGTCTTATTGGACTCCTCTGTGCTCTGTCCTGTCTGATAGTACTCCTCTGTGCTCTCTACTGTCCGATAGGACCCCTCTGTGCTCTCTCCTGTATAATAGTACTCATATGTGCTCTCTCCTGTCTGATAGCACTCCTCTGTACTCTCTCCAGTCTGATAGTACTCCTCTGTGCTCTCTCTTGTCTTATAGGACTCCTCTGTACTCTCTCCAGTCTGATAGTACTCCTCTGTGCTCTCCTCCATCTGATAGGACTCCTCTGTGTTCTCTCCTGTCTGATGGTACTCCTCTGTGCTCTCTCCTGTATGATAGCACTCCTCTGTGCTCTCTCCTGTCTGATAGCACTCCTCTGTGCTCTCTCCTGTCTGATAGTACTCCTCTGTGCTCTCTCCTGTCTGATAGTACTCCTCTGTGCTCTCTCCTCTCTTATAGCACTCCTCTGTACTTTCTCCAGTCTGAGCGTACTCCTCTGTGCTTTTTCCTGTCTGATAGCACTCCTCTGTGCTCTCTCTTGTCTTATAGGACTCCTCTGTACTCTCTCCAGTCTGATAGTACTCCTCTGTGCTCTCCCCCATCTGATAGGACTCCTCTGTGTTCTCTCCTGTCTGATGGTACTCCTCTGTGCTCTCTCCTGTCGCATAGGACTCCTCTGTGCTTTCTCCTGTCGGATAGGACTCCTCTGTGCTTTCTTTTGTACAGGCAGGAGAGAGCACAGAGGAGTACTATCAGGCAGGAGAGAGCACAGAGGAGTACTATCAGGCAGGAGAGAGCACAGAGGAGTACTATCAGACAGGAGAGAGCATAGAGGAGTACTATCAGACAAGAGAGTACACAGAGGAGTACTATCAGACAGGAGAGAGCACAGAGGAGTGCTAGCCCACCCTCACTTACTGGACTTTGTCCATACCTGTGTTTCAGCTTGGACAAAGTCATGATTTTATAAGCCATGACTTCTATAAAAAGGAAATACATTTTCTTATGAAGTATATTAGAAAGGTTAGTGTTTTGCCAAGATGTACAACATATAAAAAGTTTTTGTTTCTGACAGTGGCCATTTAAGTGCAGGGGTGTCACAAGTCAAAATAACAAACAAAACGGTGAAAGTCAGGGAAAAAGGTCAGGGCATGAAGGGTTAACAAAGAGTACTCACAAACAGATACAGGATACAGATATACAAGTCAGAATACAGGTATCTGGAATCAGGTGAAAACACAGGTTCAGGTTTACACAAGATAAGAGAAGTACTAGGCAAGGGGAAAAGCAAAAAAAAAAAAGCAATGGGTCAGACCCATACCAAGGGTGAAATAGAAAACACTAGCAAAAAGGCAAAACAGAGGAAAAGTCAGGATAGAAGGCAGGCTAAAAATATACAGGATATAAACAGCAAAAGTGCAGAAAGAACTACAGAAAGGCAAAACAAGGCTAAAATCCAGACGTCAGGACTTAAAGGGTACCTCTCATCAAAAAAACTTTTGATATATTATAGATTAATGTATGCATAATAACTTTACAATTGCATGTTATTAAAAAATATGCTTCTTTCTATTTAATTTTCCACTTTGAAGAAATGACCACTAGGGGTCTCCCTACCAGTCCTGGCAGCAAGCATTTCAGACTCATGCTGGAGTCCTAAACACTACGAGCTGCCAGTATGCTTTGTTCACAAAGGAGAACACTCAGAGCTGCCAGCCTGCTTTGTTCACAGCCTGTTTGGCTGTGAACAAAGCAGGCTGGCAGCTCTGAGTGTTTAGGACTCCAGCATGAGTCAGAAATGCTTGCTGACAGGACTGATCGGGAAAAATACAATAGAAAGAAGCATATTTTTCTTTAACATGCTATTGGAAAGTTATTCAACATTCATTAATCTAAAATATATCAAAAGTTTATTTGATGAGAGGTACCCTTTCATCAAGAGCCCTGCCAGAGTGCTAAGGAGGAAACAGCAGCTGATTGGTCCGGTGCCTGTAAATCCTCACTGACCAGAGAGCAGCATGCACAGCCTGTCCAAGAGTGAACATTACAGCTGAACGGAGTAAAGTACAGTATTCTTAATAAAAACCTGATCCAAAGTGCTCTAGACCTCAGACTGGGCCGAAGACTCACCTTCCAACAAGACAATGACCCACAGCTAAGACAACACAGGAGCAGCTTAGGGACAACTCTGTAAGTGTTATTGAGTGGCCCAGCCAGAGCCCTGACTTTAACCCAATGAAACATCTCTGAAGACCTGAAAAAGGCTTCCGCCGACAGTCCCCGACCATTCTGACAGACCTTGAGAGGATCTGCATAGCAGAATGGCAGAAAATCCCAAAAATACAGAAGTGCAAACCTTGTGACCTCATCCCCAAGAAGGCTGGAGACTGTAATTGCTGCCAAGGAGGCTTCAACTAAGTATTGCAATAAGTAATAAAGGGTCTGAATACTTATGTCAATGCAATTGTTTCATTATTCTTTTGCAATAAATTAGCAAATATTTCTAACATTCTGGTTCCCCTTTGCCATGATGAGGTATACACAGAATGATGAGGGAAAACTTTTAGCACAAGGCCGCAACATAACAAAATGTAAAAAAAAGGAAAAGGTGTGAAAAATCTCTGAATGCATTGTATACTGCATTTAAAGGGGTTATCCGGCCAAAGACATCTTATCCCCTATCCAAAGAATAGGGCATAAGATGTCCGATCACAGGGGGGGCACGCCGCTGGGACCCCCCGCGATCTCCGTGCAGCACCCAAATTCTATGCAGGGCTGCGTCTCCAGTCTTGGAAAGCTCTTTGTTTCCGAGACTGGAGACGCAGCCCCGCATAGAATGCGTTTGCTGCTTTTTGGCTGGATAACCCCTTTAATGTTTATTCTAGGAATTGTGTGCAGTAAGGAATACAATATGGCCTAACAAAAGAAATTGTTGCAGTCCGCTGCACACGACACAGAAATTGTTCCCCTATTATTTGAGACGTATACTATACTGACACATACATTTCGTAGAACACCTGACAGCTTTCCTGACATGTCTGTTTTAGTAAATAATTGTATGTCTCGCGAAATAACAATTCTGGAACATCTTTTCTTAGAAATCAGCATTGTACCGTTTCTCTGTTATTCCGCCTGGATACGTATGAATAAACTGACAACTAGGTGCTACCATTCCATTGTCAATAAGATAAGGTCTTCCACACTCTAAGGGTATGTGCACACTTACTTTTCTGGTCCGTATTTAGAGCCTCTTTTAGAGCCGTATTTAGAGCCATTTGGTCAATTTTTGAGCCTTTTTTTTTTTTTTTTTACTTTTTGCATAAATTTTTATTTTAGTTTTTCAGACATTTTTGTTCAATTGTTTTTTTTTTTGTTTGTTCTTTTTTCAACTGCAAATGCTATTTTGCAGTTTGCAAACCATGCTATTTTTCTGAGACAAAAATGTGTAAAACACATTCTAAATAACAAAATATAATGTAGATCAGAGGGCACAGTCATTGGTTAGCGCACCTGCCAAGTATTATAAAGCACAGTCTTTGGCCGAAGCTGAAAAATGATGATACTGTCGGGGTGCTAAGTTACAAAAAAAAAAATAGAAGACAAGACCAATACTTAGAAAAAGGTGAACTTGCACTCACCGTCCATGTAGTTCATTTTCTTACGGGATCTCTGTGCGGCAGGGAGACATGAGATGATAGCGCTCAGAGGCAAATAGCCGTTTTCGCACACAGCTGCGTGCTTCTTCCGGCCAGGATTGGGATCTGTCCGTCACAAGATGGGACACCACTGTGGCTTCTGATTGGCTAAGCAGACAGTTCCAGCTCCTGCTTCTTGTCTCTGAAGCAGGAACAAAAGGGGAGGAACTGGAAACTGGAAGTTGGCGAGTTTAGTGCTGCAGCGGAACAGGGTAGGTAAAGCTCATTTATTTTTAACTTTTCCCAGTCCCAAGCAGAATATTTTTACCTGTCCCAAGTAAAATGTGAGGAGCAGCCTAGCTTCCTCTTCTCTAAAATAAAACTTAAGACTCTTGGGAATGCTTGGAACTAAAGCCCCATGTGAAGTGTACGGAATTGCCCAGGTCGTTCAGTCCAATACTGAGGGAAGATAAAAGGAGGCAAAGAAAAGAAAGTTCCCACATTGCATTCTAGGACCCACTGGGCTTCAGGCCAGGCCTAGTTTTCCACATAGGTGAGAGAGGTGCACCAAGTTCATTGCCTGCACCCTGCAGATTTGTGTAATGCACATCATTTGTATGTACTACAAATATTACAAACCCACCCAGACACAACCAACCAGTGAGATATCCATTTATAGGGATGAGCGAATCGAATCAGACGAATCTGAATTTGTTACGAATTTCAGGAAAAATTAGATTAGCAACAAATGCGAATATCACCGCGATTCGATTGCACAAATCGCTTCATTAAACTCCATTTAGTGCGGTCCAGGCTCCAGGGCATCTAAAATGGCGGCTCCACATGTCAGGACATGGGGCAAGGAATGCTGGGAAGACCCTGAATCACATGCAGCATGCAACCAATCAGCAGTCAGCCACCCCTGTGATGTCACAGCCCTATATAATCAGCAGCCATCTTGCGGCCAGTCACATTAGCATTCTATTGCAGAGAGAGAGAGGGACAGAGAGCAGTGTGTGTTGCACAGAAAAGGATTTTTACAGCAGCGATTCACCTCAAGCCCAAATCCAGCCTAGAAGCACTGATAGGGAAGGGAGAGAGATTGAGAGAGAAAGTGTAATTTTGGGTGTAGTACATAGCGACTGTGTGCTGCAGCACTGGTGTGTACAACAACTGAAAAGCTAATAGTAGCCAGCCAGTTAGGGTGGGCCGAGCACTAAAAGCCAAAATCACCTGCTATTAGTGCCTAATACTCGTTGAGTAGCGGAGCATATTGTCCTCTATTAAGTGTAACCTGTGCGTACATAGGTGGTGTACCATTTTGTTCCTGTTACTGTATTAAGCGTAGTGGAGCGCATTGTTCTCCCCTCATAAGTGCATACCACATACGTACATCTAAATCGTGTACCATTTTGTTCCTGTTAAAGTCTGAAGGTCCTAGTTACTGTGAAAGGCCAGCCAAAAGTACACACCTCCTGGTGTTGTAGACAAATACTGTTTGAAGCATAGTGGAGCGTATTGTCCTCCCCTCATATATGCACTAAGTATGTCAGGCAGAGAAGTGGGAGGATGTGCACAGAGGAGTGACAGAGGCCTTAATTCATCAGGCGCAGGCAGAGGTCGCAACAGACTAGGGGCAAGTGGCAGCAGGAGTCGCATTGAGAGGCCAGAGCTCCCGGTATTAGCTAGCGGTCGTGTCCCGACCAGCAACCCATCTGCCGTTATCAATTGGTTAACGTGGTCTTCCACTTAATCATAAGTGACATCTGACACCCCCAGTCAACAGTCGGTGGGTTCCTCAGACACAACCCTCAGTTGGCATGGCCCGGGAGCTGTCCCTGTCCTCCCATTGCCTCTGTCCTATGCTTTTCCCTCCCCCACAGAAGTATCTTATGCTGTGGGTTCAGCTCCACTATTTAGTGAGGACGATCTACTAGGGGACAGTCAGCAGCTACTGCCCAAGAACTGGAGGAGACATCCGCCGCTTCCTCCGCTAGGCGGGCAAGTAGTGATAAGGAAAGTGGCATGGGAGGGGGTGTTGTGAATGTTCAGGCTCCTGAAGTAGACACTGTTGAGGAACCTGAGGAGGACATCAGTACAAGCCATGCACAATTTTGTGGAACAGAAGGTGGGCCAGTCCTTGAGCCTGTCGATGTGTGCCAAAATGCACGGCAACGCTGACATGGGGAACTGTAACTACGGTCAGGGACAATACATGTCCTTTTGGGCCCACTGGGTGAATGTGGTTCCTGCACATCCACAACAGCAACTTGGACAGGTCACGCCACTTCCGCCTCCATGCTCTCCGGCCATTGGTCCTGTGACTGTGTGCAACTCCGCATCCTCATTTTCCACCGTGTCCTCAGCCTCCACTGCACGGACAAGTCTCAGTGCCCCTCCAGCATACCATGTGTGCAGGGCACGGCGGTGTCACGCTGTCCTTCACATGGTTTGCCATGGCGAACGGAGTCACACAGGGGAGGAACTGCTAAAAGTAATTCATTAAGAAATTGAATCATGGCTTACTCCACGAAAACTAGAAATGGGAACCATGGTGACCGACAACCGGAAGAACATCTTGTCTGTGCTGCGACAAGGAAGCCTGAGCCATGCGCCCTGCATGGCACACTTGTTCAATCTGGTTGTCAAGCAGTTCCTGAACAAAAATGGGAGACTTTTTTACACCCACTGAGAGGGAGGACCAACTGACCTACTACAGAGACATCCTACGTAGTCAGTTGGCCAATTCCTATCTGTGCCATCGTAAATCCTCTCACAGGTCTCACTTGGGGGGCCCTCTGAGCTCACATTCCACTGCCATGGCTGCTGGGGAGGGGTGGGGTGGCAGGAGCAGTACAAGCTTGATCAGTAGCAGCCTGAGTCTACAGTCGCTGATGAGTAGCTTTCTTCACCCACATAGTGAGGCAACTCATCAGCAGCAGATAGACCTGGAGCAGGACCTGAACCAGCAAGTGGTGGCATACCTTGACATGACCATGTCAACATTACTTGAAGATCCGCTGGACTTCTGGGCAGCCAAACTTGATTTGTGGCTGAAACTAGCAGAGTTTGCCGTGGAAAAGCTCACCTGCCCAGCCAGTAGTGTGCCATCAGAGCGGGTGTTTAGTGCGGAGGGGGCCATAGTTACCCCAAGGAGAACTCGTCTGTCCACGAAAAATGTGGAGAGACTGACCTTTGTGAAGATGAATCAAGCATGGATCAGCCAGGATTTCCAGCCACCAATGCCTGATGCATCAGAATAGACTGACCATGGTGCCACACAAACACTTCACAAAAATGGACAGTGCAAAACATGTTTAAACCCTTAACGACGCAGGACGTATAGTTACGTCCTGCGCCGGCTCCCGCGATATGCCGCGGGGTCACGCGGTGTCCCCGCGTCAAATCGGGTCGGTCCCGGCGGCTATCAACAGCCAGGACCCGCGGCTAATACAGGACATCACCGATCGCGGTGATGCCCTTCAGACGCGGTGATAAAAGCTGACCGCCGAGTCTGAAGTGAAAGTGAAAGTATCCCGGCTGCTCAGTCGGGCTGTTCGGGACCGCCGCAGTGAAATCACGGCGACCCGAACAGCTTACAGGACACCGGGAGCGCCCTTACCTGCCTCCTCGGTGTCCGATCGACGAATGACTGCTCCGTGCCTGAGATCCAGGGGACCTATAACACTGCAAAAAAAAAAGTAAAAAAAAAGTGTTAATAAAGGTCATTTAACCCCTTCCCTAATAAAAGTTTGAATCACCCCCCTTTTCCCATGAAAATAAATAAAACAGTGTAAAAAAAAAAAATAAATAAACACATGTGGTATCGCCGCGTGCGTAAATGTCCTAACTATAAAAATATATAAAAAGTGATCAAAAAGTCCGAACAAAAATCATAATGATAAAAACCTCAGATCACAAATTAGTCCTCATACCGCCCTGTATGCGGAAAAAAAAAAGTTATAGGGGTCAGAAGATGACATTTTTAAACGTATAAATTTTCCTGCATGTAGTTATGATTTTTCCAGAAGTACGACAAAATCAAACCTATATAAGTAGGGTATCATTTTAACCATATGGACCTACAGAATAATGATAAGGCGTCATTTTTACCAAAATATGCACTGCGTAGAAACGGAAGCCCCCAAAATTTACAAAATGGTGTTTTTTCTTCGATTTTGTCGCACAATGATTTTTTTTTTCCGTTTTGCCGTGAATTTTTGGGTAAAATGACTAATGTCCCTGCAAAGTAGAATTGATGACGCAAAAAATAATAATCCATAATATGGATTTTTAGGTGGAAAATTGAAAGGGTTATGATTTTTAAAAGGTAAGGAGGAAAAAACGAAAGTGCAAAAACTGAAAAACCCTGAGTCCTTAAGGTGCTGCTCCCCAGTTACAGACAATCCTCCGCATCAGACCACAAATAAGTATTGAGGATATGCATTAGCTAAAACTAAGGATAAAATATATGTTCCCCAAATTATTTTGAAATCAAACAAAAGGAAAGGTGTGCAAAAAACACCATGTGCCACCTACACCACCAAGTATTGATGTGATGCAAAGACCTCTAAAAGGTGGAAGGGAACAACGTATGGCCCATTGTGACCAGTGGGGGTAAAAACTTCCCCTGTAAGGCCCTACTCTCGCATTATTAATTCCCTTCTTGGCAAGTGTTACTCGCCCTAAAAAGGCGACCCCACACAGGAACCTCTTCCTAATTCCACCTACAAACACTGCCATTTCCCAGGGTTTTTAGGTGGAAATAGGGAGAGGTTCCTGTGTGGGGCCTCCCTTTTTAGGGCGAGTAACACTTGCGAGAGTAGGGCCTTACAGGGAAAGTTTTTACCCCCACCTGCTACAATGGACAATACATTGTTCCCTTCCACCTTTCAGAGGTCTTTGCATCACATTAACACTTGGTGGTGTAGTGGTGGTGGTGTTTTTTTGCACACTTTTCCTTTTGTTTGATTAAAAAAAATGTTGGGTACATATATTTTATGCTAAGAATGTTATTAAAAGTTAAGTATTACGTAATTCATATCCTCAATACTTACTTGTGCACACTAACACTTTTACAAAAGAGTCCATTTTTTTCTGCTTACCTGCCTCAGCTACTATTCTGAACTTGCTACCCACCTGATGCCACACATCTGAGGCCAAGTTCTCCTTTTTTCACCCACCTTCGTCACTGGGTACTGGTATTGCCACCCACCACCCCACTATGTCACCGGGTCACTTTCAGGACTCTTGATGCTGCTGATGCCACCTCCAGGCTGCCTCATACTGCCACCATATGTTCTCCTCATGCTGATGCCAGCTCCAGGCTGTCTCATACTGCAACCATATTTCTCCTCATGCTGCTGCCACCTCCAGGCTGTTTCGTTCTGCCACCATATGTTATCCTCATGCTGCTGCCACCTCCAGGCTGTATCATTCTGCCACTATATGGTCTTTTCATGCTGCCGCTAACTCCTGGCTGTGTCATTCAGCCACTATATGGTCTCCTCTTGCTGCTGCTAACTGCAGGCTGTGTCATTCAGCCACTATATGGTCTCCTCATGCTTCAGCCACCTTCAGGCTGTGTCACTGTACCACCAGGTGGTCTCCTCATGCTGCTGGCACATTAAATAAAACTTTTTAGGTTCATGTATTTGAAATCTTCTATTTAAATGTTAAAAATATCTTAAATCTTTTCAATTGTGAGGCCCTAGGGTCTCGTCATTCAGCCACTATATGGTCTCCCCATGCTGCCGCCACCTCCACGCTGTGTCATTCGGCCACTATATGGTCTCCTCATGCTGCCTCCACGCTGTGTCATTCAGGCACTATATGGTCTCCTCATGCTGCCACCTCCACGCTGTGTCTTTCAGCCACTATATGTTCACCTCATACTGATGCCACCTCCAGGCTCTGTCATTGTGCCGCTCTGCGACAGTGATTCTAAGAGCCATGCCTCTAATCTGCATGTCAAATACAGATTCGCCGCAAATAGATTTGGACTGAACCAAATTTCATCAGAAAATTCGGCAAATCGGCCAAATCGAATTTTTCAAAAATTCGCTCATCTCTATCTACTTAGTGAAGAGAGATCTTGTCTCTTCACTAAGTAGATAGAGATGAGCGAATTTTTGAAAAATTTGATTTGGCCGATTTGCCGAATTTTCTGATGAAATTTGGTTCAGTTTATATTAAATCTGCCAGGAACAGAACAAAGAAAGTGAGAGACCCTCATTGTATACCACAGTGCTGACTTGGTTCTCTCCTGCTCTGGTCACCTACTGCCAAAGAGTGGGAATCATTTGCTGCTTTATTGCCCAATGTTTGTGAAATGACTTTACTTAGTTGGACATAGTAAAGAAAGACTGTATGCATTTATTTATTTATTACACATCAACATCAGGGCTCCCCAAATTCCACCACATCTGACCATCACCCCCAGTACAGGGATATCGAACTCGTCGTTGATTTGATTTTTTTTATTGCCAGGGTATATGTGGGCTCTTGGGTGACTGTCACAATGTGCTTCCTATCAACACTACTCTTGGTATAGCAGGTTTAGGGTATGCTTACTTAGATCATGATGGCATTCCCAAGCTCTAGGCCAGTAGTTGCCAATCTTTGACCCACTTAATATTAACATAGAAACATAGAATGTGTCGGCAGATAAGAACCATTTGGCCCATCTAGTCTGCCCAATAATCTGAATACTATGAATAGTCCCTGGCCCTATCTTATATGAAGGATAGCATTATACCTATCCCATGCATGTTTAAACTCCTTCACTGTATTTGCAGCGACCACTTCTGCAGGAAGGCTATTCCATGCATCCACTACTCTCTCAGTAAAGTAATACTTCCTGATATTACTTTTAAACCTTTGCCCCTCTAATTTAAAACTATGTCCTCTTGTGGTATTTGTTCTTCTTTTAAATATGCTCCCCTCCTTTACCATGTTGATTCCCTTTATGTATTTAAAAATCTCTATAATATCCCCTGTCTCTTTTTTCTTCCAAGCTATACATGTTAAAGGGGTACTCCGCCCCTAGACATCTTATACCCTATCCTACCCTAAGGATAGGGGATAAGATGTCTGATCGCGGGGATCCCATTGCTGGGGACCCCCGGGATCTCCGCTGCAGCACCCCTCTGTCATTACTGCACAGAGCAAACTCGCTCTGTGCGTAATGACGGGCGATGCAGGGGCCGGAGCATTGTGAGGTCACGGCTACGCCCCTCGTGACGTCACTTCCTGCCCCCTTAATTAAAGTGTATGGGAGGGGGCGTGACGGCCGCCACGCCCTCTACCATAGACATGTATTGAGGAGGCGGGCATTGAGACATGTATTGAGGAGGCGGGCCATGATGTCATGAGGGGGTGGAGCTGTGACCTCACAATGCTCCGGCCCCTGTATCGCCCGTCATTACGCACAGAGCGAGTTTGCTCTGTGCAGTAATGACAGAGGGGTGCTACAGCAGAGATCCTGGGGGTCCTCAGCAGCAGGACCCCAGCGATCAGACATCTTATCCCCTATCCTTTGGATAGGGTATAAGATGTCTAGGGGCTGAGTACCCCTTTAAGGTCCTTTAACCTTTCCTGGTAAGTTTTATCCTGCAATCCATGTGCTAGTTTAGTATCTTCTCTGAACTCTCTCTAGAGTATCTATATCCTTCTGGAGATCCGGCCTCCAGTACTGCGCACAATACTCCAAGTGAGGTCTCACCAGTGTTCTGTACAGGGGTTCTCTCTTTCTACAGCAAAACTACAACTCCCAACGTGCGGGGAGTCGTAATTTTGCAACATCTTTCGGGCCACAGTTTTGGAGACCACTGCTCTAGGCCCTGGCGATGACGCCTGTGTTTACTAAATTTACATTCACAAAAGGTCCATATGCACAGAGCTGTAAATAGAAATGTTGACGAAGGAACACGATGCAATTCCGGGCTGGATATACGTGTTTTGTGATAACTAACGGAGAATACACGTAAGAAATCCTGGTCAGAAAGGTAATTTATACAGAACTCTCAGGGCAGACGTGTACGGCATTATGGCTGTGCTACGCCTTTGGCGTAGCACAGCCATAACGTCGTACACGTCTGCCACCTGAGAGTTCTGTATAAATTACCTTTCCTGACCAGGATTACTTATGTGTATTCGCTGCACGTCTGTTGCGGTAGAAACCACTTTGGTCGCTTCCTTTGCTCCTGCACCTGCTGCGCTGTTTGCTAATAAGCTTTTCTCTCTCTCTCTCTCTCTCTCTCTCTCTCTCTCTGCAGATTATCGCCTTTGATGAACTTCGAACAGATTTTAAGAATCCTATTGAACAGGGGAATCCGTCGCGAGCAGTAAGTGACTCCGATGTCGTGGGTGTCATTTTCCTACGTTTGATTTGCAGAGTATTCCGGTGAACAGCTGTGGGGCAGTGCAGGGGGCCCGCGTATAGTGTCTCACAATGTCACTAACCTCTCTGTATCTTTCTGCATGTCACCGTTTGTTTTAACCTCCCACCACCCCCCCACCGCCCGGTTGTGCCTCCCCAAATTTTCTTTTTTTGTCTTTTTCCATTACTTGCCCCTTGCTATTGCTCCTTGTCTTTTTATTCTTAAACCCGTCCTCTCATTTTTTCCGTTCTCTCTTTCTACCTCTCCTACCTTTTCCGCAGAGAGAAAGGGTTAAGAACGTGGAGCGGATTTGCTGCTTGCTCAGAAAGGTCAGCAATGTGTGTTACTGTACTCTGTTTGTTGTTGGATCTCATCAGACGTACTGTGTGTTGTATGTGCAGCCACCCCCACCCCCCACCCCCCCTCCCCCCGCCATGATTCTTCCAGTTAAATAATAAATTGATTTCTAGAAACATATTAGAATACAGTGGGGCAGATTTGTCAGTGTGTTGTAAGGTAAAAAGGGGCAGAGGTTCCTGACAGCTGCTTTAGGCAACCTGTACCATTTAACTAGACAGCTATGACATTTACTGACATCGCTATGGACACCATAGGGCACAAGTTTGGAATATACAAAGGGCAAAAAGGGGAAATGACTGGGCACCTAAGGACGTAACCTCACATTTTCATCAATGTCCCTCAGACAGTCCCAGCATCTAGGCATGAGAACTAAGAAATGTTCTCTCCAACAATGTAACACAGACCCTCTTTTTTAAAGGGGTACTCCCGTGGAAAACTTATTATTTTTTTTTAATCAACTGATGCCAGAAAGTTAAACAGATTTGTAAATCACTTCTATTAAAAAATCTTAATCCTCCCAGTACTTTTTAGGGGCTGTATACTAAAGAGAAATGCCCCCAAAAAATGCATTTCCTCTGATGCCATGACCACAGTGCTTTCTGCCGACCTCTGCTGTCCATTTTAGGAACTGTCCAGAGCAGAAGAAAATCCCCATAGCAAACATATGCTGCTCTGGACAGTTCCTAAAATGGACAGCAGAGGTCAGCAGAGAGCACTGTGGTCATGACATCAGAGAAAATGCATTTCTTTTTTGGATTTCTCTTTAGTATACAGTCCCTAAAAAGTACTGGAAGGATTAAGATTTTTTAATAGAAGTGATTTAAAAATCTGTTTTACCTTCCTGACACCAGTTGAGTAAAAAAAAAAAAAAAAAAGTTTTCCACGGGAGTACCCCTTTAAGCTTTGTTGCCCGTATACATGCAGTTCTGACTAAAAACAATATAGTAACTGATCTCACATGTTTAGGGTCCCACGTGCCGTATTTTGCAGTGTATTTTCTGCAGCTAATTTTGCTATCCATTAACCTCAATAGGTAGGAAAATACACAGCAACTAATATGCAGCAAAATACAGCACATGTGACCCTACACTTAGGGTCTTTTCACATGGTGGAATTTCCACAATTCCGCTGTAAATGAAAGCCCAATACACTTCTATGAGATTGCGCACACTTGTCAACGGGAGTGCGGAATCCCATAGAAGTGTATTGGGCTTTCACTTACGGCAGAATTCCGCAAGTGGAGTTCCGCAAGTGGAGTTCCTTAACCCCTTAAGGACTCAGCGTTTTTCATTTTTTGCATTTTCGTTTTTTCCTCCTTACCATTTAAAAATCCTAACCCTTTCAATTTTCCACCAAAAAATCCATATCATGGCTTATTTTTTTGCGCCACCAATTCTACTTTGCAGTGACATTAGTCATTTTACCCAAAAATCCATGGCAAAACGAAAAAAAAAATCATTGTGTGACAAAATTGAAGAAAAAACGCCATTTTGTAACTTTTGGGCGCTTCCGTTTATACGCAGTGCATTTTTCGGTAAAAATGACACCTTCTCTTTATTCTGTAGGTCCATACGGTTAGAATGATACCCTACTTATATAGGTTTGATTTTGTCGTATTTCTTGAAAAAATGATAACTACATCCCGGAAAATGTATACGTTTAAAAATGTCCTCTTCTGACCCCTATAACTTTTTTATTTTTCCACCTACGGGGCGGTTTTCATCGGTAACATTTTTGTTTTGATCAGACTTTTTGATTGCTTTTTATAAATTTTTTAATGGTTTAAAAAGTGACCAAAAATACGCTATTTTGGAACTTTGACATTTTTTTTATGTGTACGCCATGGACCGTGCGGTTTAATTAACGATATATTTTTATAGTTCGGACATTTACGCACGTGGCGATACCACATATATTTTTTTTATTTTATTTACACAGTTTTTTTTATGGGAAAAGGGAGATGATTCAAACTTTTATTAGGGAAGGGGTTAAATCACATTTATTAACACATTGTTTTTCACTTTTTTCTTGCAGTGTTATAGCTCCCATAGGGAGCTAACACACTGATCTTTAACACTGATCACTGGCGTGTATTAACATGGCATTGATCAGTGTTATTGGCGCTTGACTGCTCCTGCCTGGATCTTAGGCATGGAGCAGTCATTCGCCGATCGTACACCGAGGAAGCAGGTAGGGATCCTCCCGATGTCCTGTAAGCTGTTCGGGATGAAATCGCGGCGGTCCCAAACAGCCTGACTGAGCTGCCGGGATACTTTCACTTTCACTTTTTTTACACTGTTTTTTTTTTATGGGAAAAGGGGGGTGATTCTGACTTATTAGGGAAGGGGTTAAATCACATTTATTAACTCTTTTTTTTACACTTTTTCTTTGCAATGTTATAGCCCCCATGTAACATTCATTACACTGATTGTAGGCACTGTTCAATGCATTGCCATAGCATTACATTGATCAGTTTTATCTGCGCTTGATTGCTCAAGCCTGGTTTTAAAGGGGTACTCCTGTGGAAAACATTATATATATATATATATATATATATATATTTAAACAAAGCAATGGTGCAGCACTCCAATTCCGGTAAAAAAAGATTTGTGTATTTATTCACCACATCTCAAAAATACAGCAACGTTTCAGCTCAACAATAGAGCCTTTCTAGCTTGAGAAAGGCTCTATTGTTGAGCTGAAACGTTGCTGTATTTTTGAGATGTGGTGAATAAATACACAAATCTTTTTTTACCGGAATTGGAGTGCTGCACCATTGCTTTGTTTTAGTATCTGGTTGGCCTTGATCGGGCCTGGGTTGCTTGGCACCCACTATATTTTTTTGAGTTGTGCTGCAATATCTTTTGTATTTATATATATTTATTTATTTATTTATTTTTTTTTAAATCGACTGGTGCCAGAAAGTAAAGCAGATATGTAAATCACTTCTATTTAAAAATCCTAATCCAGTACTTATCAGTACTAATCCTTCCAGTTCTTATCAGCTGCTGTATACTACAGAAGAAGTTCTTTTCTTTTTGAATTTCTTTTCGTTCTGACCACAGTGCTCTCTGCTGACACCTCTGGCTGTGTCAGAGTAGGAGAAAATCCCCCTAGCAAACCTATCCTGCTCTGGACAGTTCCTGACATGGACAGAGGTGTCAGTAGAGAGCACTGTGGTCAGACAGAAATGAAATTCAAAAAGAAAAGAACTTCCTGTGGAGTTTTCCACTGGAGTACCCCTTTAAGATATGTTCACACAGCTTAAAATTTACCAGCATATTTCTATGCACACATTTCTGTCAGTACCCATTGAGAATGCGAGCACTGATTATGGACAGGAAAACGCACATAAGAATGAATATTATCACAGAGAGGGTGAGTGCCACAAACTTTATCCAATGCTATTAACTATTAATTCCTCTGTAGATTTCACACTCTGTAAACATACCTTTATTGTAAGATTGCCGTCACATATGTTCGGTGATCCAGCTCAATACTAAACCGGTTCACTGGCCACAACTGATGGCAAAGCACATCTACTGTGTATGGTCCGGCGCCCAGTTATTTCTGTAGGCCGGATGGGGGGAAATGCTGCAAGATGCATCCCCCCCCCAACCAGCCTGTCTAGCGGTCCAGCACCTCAATTGAGACACTGGATTCATTTGAACTGTCCCATTTAAAGACAATCTGTCATCAGATTTTACCATATACAACATTTATTGTCGGCAGATCCAGGTCATTTCTGTGAATCAGGTTGTTTTTTTTAGTTTTATTACTCTGGCTGTTACGCCTAGCGCTCCGGGTCCCCGCTCCTCCCCGGAGCGCTCACGGCGTCTTTCTCCCTGCAGCTCCCCGGTCAGTCCCGCTGACCGGGAGCGCTGCACTGTCATGGCCGTTGGGGACGCGATTCGCACAGCGGGACGCGCCCGCTCGCGAATCGCGTCCCAGGTCACTTACCCGTTCCCGTCCCCTGCTGTCATGTGCTGGCGTGCGCGGCTCCGCTCTCTAGGGCGCGCGCGCGCCAGCTCCCTGAGACTTAAAGGGCCAGTGCACCAATGATTGGTGCCTGGCCCAATTAGCTTAATTGGCTTCCACCTGGTCCCTGACTATATCTAACCTCCTCCCATGCACTCCCTTGCCGGATCTTGTTGCCCTTGTGCCTAGTGAAAGCGTATTGTGTGTCTAAAGCCTGTGTACCAGAACTTCTGCTATCCACCCTGATTACGAACCTTGCCGCCTGCCCCCGACCTTCTGCTACGTCCGACCTTGCTTCTGTCTACTCCCTTGTACCTCGCCTATCATCAGCAGTCAGAGAGGTGACCCGTTGCTAGTGGATACGACCTGGTCACTACCGCCGCAGCAAGTCCATCCCGCTTTGCGGCGGGCTCTGGTGAAAACCAGTAGTGACTTAGAACCGGTCCACTAGCGCGGTCCTCGCCAATCCCTCTCTGGCACAGAGGATCCACTACCTGCCAGCCGGCATCGTGACAGTAGATCCGGCCATGGATCCCGCTGACGTCCCTCTGCCTTATATCTCTGATATCACCACGGTGGTCGCCCAGCAATCCCGACAGATCGCCCATCTAACCCACCAGCTGTCGGAAGTATTCACCATTGTGCAGCAACTTCAGTCGCAACTTCAGCAGCAATCATCTCCTCCGCCAGCTCCTGCACCCCTTCCGCAGCGAGTGGCCACTCCTAGCCTCCGCCTGTCCTTGCCGGACAAATTTAATGGGGACTCTAAGTTTTGCCGTGGCTTCCTTTCGCAATGTTCTCTGCACTTGGAGATGATGTCGGACCAGTTTCCTACTGAAAGGTCTAAGGTGGCTTTCGTAGTCAGCCTTCTGTCTGGAAAAGCTCTGTCATGGGCCACACCGCTCTGGGACCGCAATGACCCCGTCACTGCCTCTGTACACTCCTTCTTCTCGGAAATCCGAAGTGTCTTTGAGGAACCTGCCCGAGCCTCTTCTGCTGAGACTGCCCTGCTGAACCTGGTCCAGGGTAATTCTTCCGTTGGCGAGTACGCCATACAATTCCGTACTCTTGCTTCTGAACTTTCCTGGAATAATGAGGCCCTCTGCGCGACCTTTAAAAAAGGCCTATCCAGCAACATTAAAGATGTTCTGGCCGCACGAGAAACTCCTGCTAATCTACATGAACTCATTCATCTAGCCACTCGCATTGACATGCGTTTTTCTGAGAGACATCAAGAGCTCCGCCAGGAAAAAGACTTAGATCTCTGGACACCTCTCCCACAGTCTCCACTGCAATCTGCGCCTAGGCCTCCCGCCGAGGAAGCCATGCAAGTGGATCGGTCTCGCCTGACCCTGGAAGAGAGGAATCGCCGTAAGGAAGAGAATCTTTGTCTGTACTGTGCCAGTACCGAACATTTTTTGGTGGATTGCCCTATCCGTCCTCCACGTCTGGGAAACGCACGCTCGCACCCAGCTCTCGTGGGTGTGGCGTCTCTGGATGCTAAATCGGCTTCTCCACGTCTCACGGTGCCTGTACGGATTTCTACTTCAGCCAGCTCTTCCCTCTCAGCCGTGGCCTGCCTGGACTCTGGTGCTTCTGGGAATTTTATTCGGGAGTCCTTGGTGAATAAATTCCGCATTCCGGTGACCCGTCTTGTCAAGCCACTCCACATTTCCGCGGTCAACGGAGCCAGGTTGGATTGCACCGTGCGTTACCGCACGGAGCCCCTCCTAATGTGCATCGGACCTCATCACGAGAAAATTGAATTTTTTGTCCTTCCCAATTGCACTTCCGAAGTTCTCCTTGGACTACCCTGGCTTCTACACCATTCCCCAACCCTGGACTGGTCCACTGGGGGGATCAAGAGTTGGGGTCCCTCTTGTTCCAAGGACTGCCTTAAACCAGTTCCCAGTACTCCCTGCCGTGACCCTGTGGTTCCTCCTGTATCCGGTCCCCCTAAAGTCGTTAGGGACTCTGCCTGCCACAGAAAATGCCTTTCCCCCCCTCCCAGTCCCTTCAGGCAAGCCTCTGTGTCCCCTCATGGCTCCCGTCCTTGTGTCTCCCTGCCCCGTGCCAAGCTTCACCCTCTGCCCTCCCTCCCCATTCCTACTCCTGCTGTACTGCCTGCCATTGAGGAAACCATCCATTCCTTCCCGGTGTCCTCATCCCAGGGGAGGCAGTCACCGGACAAAAAAAAGGGGAGACCTAAGGGGGGGGGGTACTGTTACGCCTAGCGCTCCGGGTCCCCGCTCCTCCCCGGAGCGCTCACGGCGTCTTTCTCCCTGCAGCTCCCCGGTCAGTCCCACTGACCGGGAGCGCTGCACTGTCATGGCCGTTGGGGACGCGATTCGCACAGCGGGACGCGCCCGCTCGCGAATCGCGTCCCAGGTCACTTACCCGTTCCCGTCCCCTGCTGTCATGTGCTGGCGCGCGCGGCTCCGCTCTCTAGGGCGCGCGCGCGCCAGCTCCCTGAGACTTAAAGGGCCAGTGCACCAATGATTGGTGCCTGGCCCAATTAGCTTAATTGGCTTCCACCTGGTCCCTGACTATATCTAACCTCCTCCCATGCACTCCCTTGCCGGATCTTGTTGCCCTTGTGCCTAGTGAAAGCGTATTGTGTGTCTAAAGCCTGTGTACCAGAACTTCTGCTATCCACCCTGATTACGAACCTTGCCGCCTGCCCCCGACCTTCTGCTACGTCCGACCTTGCTTCTGTCTACTCCCTTGTACCTCGCCTATCATCAGCAGTCAGAGAGGTGACCCGTTGCTAGTGGATACGACCTGGTCACTACCGCCGCAGCAAGACCATCCCGCTTTGCGGCGGGCTCTGGTGAAAACCAGTAGTGACTTAGAACCGGTCCACTAGCGCGGTCCTCGCCAATCCCTCTCTGGCACAGAGGATCCACTACCTGCCAGCCGGCATCGTGACACTGGCACTATAGAAGCACTTTATTTTTTTATTTTTTTATGAAAAAAAGCGCCGTCATCACATTACAGGACCTACAACATTGTATTCTTGCAGATGTCTATCTATCTATCTCATATCTATCTATCTATCTCATATCTATCTCATATCTATCTATCTCATATCTATCTATCTCATATCTATCTATCTCTCTATCTCATATCTAGCTATCTATCTCATATCTATCTCTCATATCTATCTATCTCATATCTATCTATCTCATATCTATCTATCTGTTTCTCTCATATCTATCTTTCTATCTATCTATCTATCTATCTCATATCTTTCTATCTATCTCATATCTAACTATCTCATATCTATCTATCTATCTATCTATCTATCTCATATCTATCTATCTTTCTATCTCATATCTATCCCATATCTATCTATCTCATATCTATCTATGTAATATCTATCTATCTATCTATCTCATATATATCTATCTATCTTTCTATCTATCTCATATCTATCTATCTCATATCTATCTATCTTTCTATCTCATATCTATCTCATATCTATCTATCTATCTTTCATATCTATCTATTTATCTATCTTTCATATCTATCTATCTCATATCTATCTATCTATCTCATATCTATCTATTTAATATCTACAACGTTTCGGCAGTATCACACTGCCTTTCTCAAGCATGCTTGAGAAAGGCAGTGTGATACTGCCGAAACGTTGAATCTTGATATGGGATATTAAATCGCACTTTGATTTGAACACTACTTGGTGTGCTGCCTAATACCTATTCTGGATTTTGGCTATACAGTCTGCGACTGGAACTGTTGATTTTTGGCCTGCACCCATCCACTGTGGGACTACTCCGGTGTGCTGTCCTCGCATTTCCTTCTGTGTATCTATCTATCTATCTATCTATCTCATATCTATCTATCTTTCTATCTCATATCTATCCATCTATCTCATATCTATCTATCTATCTCATATCTATCTATCTATCTATCTCATATCTATCTATCTATCTATCTCATATCTATCTATCTATCTATCTCATATCTATCTATCTCATATCTATATATCTATCTATCTATCTCATATCTATCTATCTATTAATATCCAAAGTTGAGAAACAGCACTACCAAAAATGCATAAGAGTAGGTGCCAGCAAGCAGAACAGTCTTGGTCCAGGACTCTTAAAATACAAAAAGAAAATATTTGCAGCACTCAAAGTGAGACTATGGTGAAAAAAAGTGTAGCTTTATTCCATCCAAAGAAAGTGACGTTTCAGCTGACTCACTCACCTGAATGGCTGAGTGAGTCAGCTGAAACGTCACTTTCTTTGGATGGAATAAAGCTACACTTTTTTTCACCATAATCTCACTTTGAGTGCTGCAAATATTTTCTTTTTTTTTATCTATCTATCTATCTAATCTCCTACCTACCTAAACACAGTCAATGGAGCACTGGAAGCAAAATCTGTGTGGTGCAACGGCTACATCCGGCATCCTCTCTGGCGCTCTATAGACATCCATGATGTACAGCGCCGGACGGCTTTTACAGCAGAATCTGAAAATTTAGCAGGCACCGCCCTCCTATCCAGTTTTATGCTGCCCGGCACCTCATGTGATGCAGCGGACAGCACACACAATCCCATTCAAAAGTATAGATCAGTTGTATTGTCATCTTAGACAGAGAAACAGAGCAGGACACCGCACATATGTACACTGGCCCATGTATAAAAATGATTGTGGAAAACATACTGTATATATATATATATATATATATATATATATAGAATATCAAACATAAGTGAGTCCACCCCCTTTTGTAAATATTTTATACCTTTTCATGTGACAAGAATGAAGAAATGACCCTCTGCTACAATAAAGTAGTGAGTGCACAGTCTTTATAACAGTGTTTAAAGGGGCACTCGGCCCCTAGACATCTTATCCCCTATCCAAAGGATAGGGGATAAGATGTCTGATCCCGGGGGTCCTGCCACTGGGGACCCCCACAATCTCCCTGCTGCATCCATTGTTTGTTTAGAGCGTGAGGTTGCAGTGCCAGAGGCTCGTGATGTCACAGCCACGCCCCCTCAATGCAAGTCTATGGGAGGGGGCGTGACGGCCGTCACGCCCCCTCCCATAGACTTACATTGAGGGGGTGTGGCTGTGACATCACGAGCCTCGGCCCCGCACCGCCAGTCCGCTGGGACATTCCCGGGATCTCTGGCCCAACTAGGGCCTTTAGGCTGTCAAGTTTTCATGATGCCCCGCACAGGAGACCCTTGTTGGCTTATTCCTGCCATACTGTAAAAAGATGTACGGGGAGGAATACCTGCCACACTATGCATATTGTAAATTATATGCATTAGTAAAAACATTCAATGCTGAGCTTTGTTTTCTGATACAGAACGCTAAATCCGCTCCATTGTCATCAGCTAAGTGTCCGAAATCTTTCTGTCTGCGGCTGAAGATAGGAGGAGCCTGGAGGCTTAATGCATATTATTTTATTATTGTGCGGTCAATATAAAGTGTGCAATAAGCTCATCCTCTGCTGGGGATTTAGTATTATTCTGTATTAGAAGAAAAGAGCTCCGACTGCTATAAAGATGTATTAAAAAAAAAAAATCAGCACAGAATTCTGGAACCAATCAGATTGAGAGAGAAAAGTTGTCGTGAATGGTAAAGAGTCCTTTTAAGGGCTTGTGTGTTATTAATAAAAATCCAGAAATAGCGCCACTAAACTATGATTGTGTGGAATTGCTGGAAAGTCCATTTCACTTACGACTAGTTATAACAGTGACCAATATTATGTGCTGGTTTAAAGGGGTACTCCAGTGGAAACCATTTTTTTTATTTTTTTTTTAATCAACTGGTGCCAGAAAGTTATTCAGATTTGTAAATTACTTCTATTTAAAAATCTTAACCCTTCCAGTACTTATCAGCTGCTGTATGCTTCACAGGAAGTTCTTTTCCTTTTGAATTTCTTTTCAGTCTGACCACAGTGCTCTCTGCTGACACCTCTGTCCATGTCAGGAACTGTCCAGAGCAGGAGCAAATCCCCATAGTATACCTCTCCTACTCTGGACAGTTCCTGACATGGACAGAGGTGGCAGCAGAGAGCATCGGGGTCAGCATGGAAAGCACTATAAACCAAATTTATATCCCTAGGTGGTCCCAGGGTAATTGAATGAAAAATGACATCAATCCCTAAACCCCTGTTCACTTAAGAACCCCCTTATTAAAATGTATTTATTTTTATTATTTCCAATTAAAATGACCAAAGGGCACGGATAAATGTGAGTTTAAAAGCAGGGTGTGTGGACAATAATATCCTTATAGGTTCTCAGATATGGATTTTATATTTGGGTAGTTAGGTAGGTACTTCCTGAGTTATTAATTTATAGCGTTATAGTGCTTCACGGTGGTATCTACTCCTGCCTTCTACCTTCCATATTTTCATATTATGTAACACACCCCGCTTTAAAACTGCTACTCTCTGGATCTTCCCGACGTTTCGCCGAGCAAATTGGCTTTGTCAAGAGACAAGGCACAAAGTAAAAAAACAACTAAGAACTACACAAAGAACTAAACAACTTCCCCTGGAGCATACAGCAGATGATAAGTACGGGAAGGTTAAAGATTTTTTAAATAAGAGTAATTTACAAATCTGAATAACTTTCTAGCTCTGGAGTATCCCCTTAACTTTACATTGAAGTAAATGGGAGCTGAGCGGCAGTAACCTGGTATGCTACTATACTGATGTTTCCAACCAGGATGACTTCAGCTGTTGCAAAACTACAACTCCTTGCATGCCTGGACAGCCAAAGGCTGGGAAACACTGTACTATATGGCAAACAGGAGTCATTGGGGCGGTCCCTGGCCACAGGCGTAGCTTTTAGCTTCTGGGCCCTGATGCAAAATCTGCAACAGGGCCCCATATGCCAATTATGATGCTGGTTTCTTATTGGGCAGATGTGCTTTGGGGCCCCCTTAGGCACCAGGGCCCCGCTGTGACTGCTGCCTCCATAGCTATGCCCAGGGGACCGCCCCAATTAATTATGAAAGTGATGACAGGTTCCCTTTAAGTCTTGTCTTTTCTAAAAGTTGTTTTCATGCTATTACAATACTGAAGCATCTGCAAGATGGCCTAATACAGAAACTGTGAAAAGGGACATGTGAAAGGAAAGTCCTATCACAAATAGTGAGCAAATCTGAATCCGCTAATCTAAGTAGTCAGAGCTCCAGGGAAATGTGCCACATGACCTTCTTCTCAGCTCGCAAAGGGTTCACAATGGGATGGACATATGCAACAAAGTATTTATAGCATTGAAATTAGCACTTCAAGAGAATGGTTTTGTGCCCCGGATCATCTGTAAGATGCCCTAATACAGAGGCATCGGTGCGAGTCATAGGACCTTTTATAAAGCATTTCTTTATAACCAGACTGCTGAGACCCAATTACCACCTAGCAGGCTATAACTACCCCTCCACCTTACTACAATAAATAATTAAATAATAACTGACACAACAACAAGCTTTATTTATAAAATTACTTATATACCGTATTTTTCGCCGTATAAGACGCACTTTTTCTTCCCCAAAACTGGGGGGGGAAAGTCGGTGCATCTTATACGGCGAATACACCCCTATCGCGGCGGTCCCTGCGGCCATCAACGGCCGGGACCCGCGGCTAATACGGGACATCACCGATCGCGGTGATGCCCTGTATTAACCCTTCAGACGCGCCGATCAAAGCTGACCACCACGTCTGAAGGGAAAGTGACACTAACCCGGCTGTTCAGTCGGGCTGTTCGGGACCCCGAACAGCCCGACTGAATAGCCGGGTTAGTGCTTACAGGACACCGGGGGGGACCTTACCTGCCTCCTCGGTGTCTTCTCCGTTCAGGGATCCCCTGTGTGGCCGGCGCTCTCCTTCCTCGTCGTCGCGTACGTGCGTCGGCGTGCGTAACGACGTGATGACGGCGACGGAGAGCGAGGATGCCCGGCCGGCAGCAGAGACGTTCCAGAGCGACGGGGACACGGCGACAGCGATGGAGCGACATCCAGGGCAACAGTGATGGGTCCGGAGCGGCGGGGACACGTGAGTATTACCTCCTCCTGTAGTGGTCTTCAACCTCTGGAGGTCCGCAGGTTGAAGACCACTATTGGGTTCAAAATCTTTATTTTTTTAGATTTTGCCCCTAAAAATTGGGTGCGTCTTATACGCCGGTGCGTCCTATAGGGCCAAAAATACGGTAAATAACAATTTAACTGTAACAAAGACACCGACTGGCTTCTTACCAACCCGAGAGGTGCTGCCACACGGTCCTGTGTGGAGGTCTACCCCGGGTTGACCCCGCTTTCACCGTCTTCTTACCGCCAAGCTGTGACTTACAATAAACAGAGATACAAAAAGAGAGGGAGGGAGGGCAAAACTCCGGGTCCTGGGCAGATTGAGGGGGGAAGGGAGACACCACAGCTATAAGTACCCAGGGGAGGGCCCCTGAAAGCTCGGGAAACTATTAAACCCCTGATTGGTGCACTCCTCCCACCCATGGAACATACCACTATTGTTACCGACAAGTTTTACAGCCGGGGGAGGGGGCTAAAAAACATTGCCTGTATTATTTCTTAACCCCTTAACTGCTCACCAGTCGGGGGGCAAGCTAGTTATGCACAGCTTGCCCCTCCAAAACGTGGTGAATAAAAAGAAGAGTGTACAGTAATTCTTTATCTAATACTTGTCCTCCCTTTAGGATTACTCCTTACAATAAATAAATATATAAACGTCATACTAAAGCCATGCGCACAGCAGATCTCGTATAAAATGGTACATACACAGGGCTGTAAGGTACCATCTGCTAGAAGCATATACCTCCAAACTATGAAACGTAGCCCTCCTCCAGAAAGAAGAGAGCTTGCTCCTTGGTGCTTAGCCTAAGGGTCTATTCACATGGCAGAATTCCGCCTAAAATGAAAGCCCAATACACTTCTATGGGATTCTGCACTCCCGTTGACACTTCAGAAATTCCTCTGCATAAATAGACCCTTAGGCCCACATTGTCTTGTCTTTAGACGGTTTTTTGTGTCTAAAAAAGGGGCAAGCAGGGTTTTTTGCACCTTTTTTTGCCCCTTTTTGTTTACACTTTTCTGCTGATTTTGAGTTGCAATCCACTGATTTTGGCAATAGACATGATATGGAAGGGTTTTAACATTGCCCCTTTTTATAAAAAGGAGCAAAAAAAAAAAAGGCGCAAAGCCACCGAAAAGTCTCTAAAACTACACCAGTCCAGACATGGTGCAGCTTTTTGGTGTATGTGAAAACAGAAATTTCAGAAAATGTGACCTGCACTAAATTTATCAAATGCTCTTTGACCATTTAATAAATCTGGTGCTCCTACACATTATCAGCACACAAAAAAAAAAGGTGTAAAAAATGGTTCGCTTACACTACAATGATAATAGACCCTTAGTCTTGAAACATGTCCAGAGATTTTCAGATCCCTGCTCTCTATTGACAAGGGGCAAGAACCCTAAAACAGCTGTCTACAAATCGATAGCTCTCACTAACCCAATAAACCAAAGGGCATACAAAGCCATTGCCACTATTTGCCTCTTGAGAACGCCGTTGTGGCGGCGAAACATGTTGAGGCTGGCAATATAGTGTTATATTTTAAATGTTATCCAGTGGGACACTAGGTATCTGCAGTACCTGTTATTCTTTATTGGAGAGATTTCTTCAAAACACATACAGTTCACTATCTCCACTGGAATAAGTTTTAACCAATTTATCTGGGTTTTATTTTATTATTATTAAAATTTTTAAGGGTATAGCAATAGGGGTGTTATACCCCAGGCTACGGCCCTGGGGTTTAGTGGATTATAGACTTCAGAGGTCCTCCCCAAATATATATCAATGTACAATTAGATTTTAGTTTCAGTTATATTTACAATTAAACTTAAAGGGGTATTCCGGGCAAAAATAGTTTATCCCCTATCCAAAGGATAGGGGATAAGATGTCTGATCGCTGGGGGCCCGTTGCTGAGACCCCGCAATCTCACTGCAGCACCTGCATTCTATGCGGGTGCTGAATCTTTAGTTTCGGAAACCTCCAGGTTTCCTGGACTGGGGACGTGATGTCACGCCACGCCCCCTCCATTCATGTCTATGGGAGGGGGCGTGGCGGCCGTCACGCCCCCTCCCATAGACATGAATGGAGGGGGCGTGGCGTGATGTTGCGTCCCAGGTCCCGGAAACCGGAGGTTTCAAAAACTAGAGACGCAGTCCCCTCATAGAATGCAAGTGCTGCAGGGAGATCGCGGTGGGTCTCAGCAGCGGGCCCTCCGCAATCAGACATCTTATCTCCTATCCTTTGGATAGGGGATAAAAATGTTTTGCCCGGAATACCCCTTTAATCCCAAAGTATTAGCCAACCAACCATTTTATGGAAGCGATTAGTCTTAATAGGGATCATTGACTTTACCCAGTAACTTTTACCAATCACTGATTTTTACCTAAAGGCATCGATGGAAATGATTAAGTGTACAGTATATAAGACCCAGAATATCACAATAACTTCTGACTTGACCCCGTTGTGGTAAAATTACTTCTGCTAATGTAGTATTGATCCAATAGTCACAAAGCAGCAGATGTGGTAGAAAATTAACCTTAGATGGGGGGGGCGGGGGTTGACCACATGTGACCATAGAGCAGAGTTTAACTACTTACTTATGGACTTATGGAATGAACTATATAAGATGCAGACTTTTATGACTTCTATAAGGCTGGTGAAAGCTTCAGCTGAAAAGTACGAGTAGGAAAAGGGTTCTACTGCCATAAAAAAATGACCATAAAAATGCTGATCGAGGTCAATGAAATTCCACTTTGGAATTCATGGGCCCACGATAAGATTTAAATGATATATACAAGTACATTATCCCTCAAAAGACGAAATTGATTGGTTACTGTAATTTACAATCACCCATGTCTGAGGGAGTCATTGGAATTTGTCTCACTTCTTTTCAATAGACCAATGTGTACTTATAGAAAAGTAAGGCTAGGTTCACACTACGGAATTTCCGACTGCAATTCTGCTTTGAAATTGCAGACAGAAATTCTGCTTACTAAAAAATAAATTTCGAGTCAATGGGTTTTAAATCCACCAATTCACGCTTTGAAATTATTAAAGCGAAATTTGTGAGTGGAAAATTTGCTTTCAAATTTCCGCCTGAAGAATGGTTGTGCTCATTCTTCAGGTGGATCTACTTGCAGAAGACATTGCCATCTGTTGGGGATGGCAATAGCCCCTCGGTCCTAGCACCGAATTATTCAGTTGGCGCTGGCCACACTTGGAATCTTTAGACAGAATTTTTCCTTCTGGAGATTCTTGTAAGAGGGTAGGGTAGTGGATCCACTGACCTGCGAGGACTATGACTGAACCATACCAGGGAGCGGAGTCTAAGGTGCCGCTGGTTTTCACCAGAGCCTGCCGCAAAGCGGGAAGGTCTTTCTGTGGCAGGTGGCACCCAGGTCACTACCCCTGGCACGATCCGTCCACACAGGTTGCCCAGATATAACTTGGCATGGAGGATAAATAGTAGTAAGGATGAACCACAGGTCAGAAGGGCAGGCAGCAAGTAGTGTAGTCAGGTCACAGACAAAAGGTCAGGAGGCTGGCGGCAAAGGGGCAAAGGTCAGGTCACAAGCTGGAGGTCAGGAACACAAATTAGGAACACACTGGAAAACGCTTTCTCTCGGCACAATGCACGAAGATCGGGCACCATAATAGGGAGGTGACGGACTTAAATAAGGTCCGCCCAGCAGCAGATCAATTAAGGGCGTACTGGCCCTTTAAAACTAGTAAAGCCGGCGCGCTTGGCCTAAGAAGAAGGGATGCGTGCTCCAGCGATGAACGTTAGGAGAGAGGGTGGGGACAGAGCCAGTTAAGGAGATGCCCGGGCTCACATGCGGGCGCGTCCCACAGAGCGAGTCCCGGAGCTGCCGAAACTAAAGGAAGAGGTGCATTCACGGCCAGACTGAACGGCCGGAGCGTTGCCCATAGCAACGCCTGGGACACGCGTGCAGGTACGTCCCGCACCACGAGTCCCGGGGTTGCAGAAGCTGGGAGAGAGGGGACACTCGCGGCCGGGATAAAAGGCCGGAGCGCTGCCCATAACAATTCTGTAGTGTGAACCTAGCCTAAGGGTCAAGTCACATGGCAGAATTTCCGCTTGCGGAATTCTGCCTCAAATTAAAGCCCATAGACTTCTATGGGATTCCGCACTCCCATTCACACGGCAGAATTTCCGCTTGCGGAATTCCACTAGCGGAATTCCGCAAGCGGAAATTCAGAAATGGGAATATGGAATGCCATAGAAGTCTATGGGCTTTCATTTGAGGCGGAATTACATGCAAGTATTTCTCTTTTTGTAGATTGTGCTTTATGAGAAGCAACTGGCAAAACATAATTTAAAGGACATCTGCAGCGCTACAAACACTTATCCCCTATCCTCAAGATAGAGGATAAGTGTTTGATCGCGGGGGGTCCGAACGCTGGGACCCCCTGTGATCTCCTGTACGGGGCGTCACCATCGACCTCTAGGTCGACACTACGCGCCATAGCGCTCACCATGAGCGCTTATGGCGGCGCCCCGTTAGGGAGATCGGGGGGGGTCCCAGCGGTTGGACCCCCGCGATCAAACACTTATCCCTATCCTGTGGATAGGGAATAAGTGTAATGCCACTGCAGTTGTCCTTTAACAATAGGATAGGGGATATATTTCTGATTGTGAGGGGTCCGACCGCTAGGGCCTGGCAAGTGGCTACTATGGGGGGTAAGCTACTCACCCATTTCAGTGCGCTTCAGCCCTCACCCACGAAGACGAGCTTCAGTGACAACCCGCTCAGCAAATCATCGGCTGAGCAGGGTCCCCGGTCGGACCCCTGTGATCAGAAACGTATCTGTGGCAATGCTGATAACTTTGCAAAGCCCTCACAAACAATATAGGTTCTATTTATGTAATCAAACAAACGCAACAAATTGTATGTGGGAACACAACCTAAGGGGCCTTATACAGGTGCAGAGTATTGACTGTTACAGGCATCAGGGAATAATACAGCAATGTGATCGATGCTCCATAAAGAAGCCTATAACATGACAATTGTCAGGAGGTGAACAGCCGATGGAATCATCGCTCATAACTTATGATCGTTCTTGCGCTCATTTATTTCTATAATTATTAACAGCCCATCTATGTACACAGGAAGATGTGCCACCAACAAAGTCAATTTTCATTGGTGCATTCAGTTGATAAACAGGCATCTGCTCATTCATTGGCTGTTCACAGAGTCTTTTACACAAGGCAATGATCGTGAATTAACTTTCCTACAAACATTTGTTCAGCCCTTAACTGGCCACGTAAAAGTCTCTTAGGCTAAGCTCACACCATATGGAATCCAGATGGATCCCATTAAAGTCAATGCGATCCATCAGGCTCTGATGGTGTCTGTGTAATGGATCATCCGGTTTTGTTTTTTTTGTTTTTTTTCAAGAGCGAACCCCATGATGAAGTTCCCGAACAGTGCTCTGATGTAGATGTGTACTTAGCCTTACACAGTAATATTTTGTTTTAATTTTTATGAGAGTAGATAAAAAGGGTAAAGATGTATAAATGTTTGCCAAATGACAATAGATTTGGCTTTCTATGATTTTTTTTCTTTAGCATTAAAGGGGTACTCCGGTGGAAAACATTTTTTTTTAAATCAACTGGTGCCAGTAAGTTAAACAGATTTGTATATTACTTCTATTAAAAAATCTTTACCGTTCCAGTACTTATTAGCAGCTGTATGCTACAGAGGAAATTATTTTCATTTTGAATTTTTTGTCTTATCCACAGTGCTCTCTGCTGACACCTGATGCCCATATCAGGAACTGTCCAGAGCAGGAGAAAATCCCCATAGCAATCCTATGCTACTCTGGACAGTTCCTGACATGGACAGAGGTGTCAGCAGAGAGCACTGTGGACAAGACATGAAAGAAATTCAAAGAGAATAGAATTTCCTCAGTAGCATACAGCTGCTAATAAGTACTGAAAGGATTAAGATTTTTAAATAGAAGTCATTTACAAATCTGTTTAACTTTCTGGCACCTGTTCATTTAGTACTGTAATTATGTCTAAATAGGGAGATGCTTCATATTGCCGCAGAAATTCATATTCTCCCACTGACTACAAACACACATCTGAATTCTTCATTATTAATGGTTGACACACAAATACTGGTTCATCATGTTAGAATATAGTACAGTATTGTACAGTGTGTCCATGTTTATAGAGAAAATATGTCCAACAAAAAAAACAACTGGAAGGAGAACTCGAGGATAAATGTGAAGCATAAATACCCAATACGCTAATAGTGGAGAAAGGGAGGGGGGGGGGGGGGGGTAATTCAAAGAATTTGGCGCCACATTTTTTGCTTTAGCTGCACTTCGTTTGCTTAAAATGTGGCGCACACCATTAGTGCCAGATATTCAGATAAATAGCACCTGATTAGCCAATTTTTTTTTTTAAATAGGGGCGTGGTTAGGATTTTTGTGCTATTATTATTCTATATTCCAACGTTTAGCACCACTTTCAGGCGCCCACCAAGTATACCTTGTGTTAAAGGGGTACTCCGGTGGAAAACATTTTTTTTTTTAAATCAACTGGTGCCAACAAGTTAAACAAATATGCTAATTACTTCTTTAAAAAAAAAATCTTAATCCTTCCAGTACTTATTAGCTGCTGAATACTACTAAGGAAATTATTTTCTTTTTGGATTTCTTTTCTGTCTGACCACAGTGCTCTCTACTGACATCTCTGTCCATTTTAGGAACTGTCCAGAGCAGCATATGTTTGCTATGGGGATTTTCTCTTACTCTGGTCGGTTCCTAAAATGGACAGTGGTGTCAGCAGAGAGCACTGTGGACAGACAGAAAAGAAATCCAAGAAGAAAAGAATTTCCTCTGTAGTACACAGAAGTAATTTACAAATCTGTTTAACTTTCTGGCACCAGCCAGTTTATTAATAAAAAAAAAAAAAAAAAGTTTTCCATCGGAGTACCCCTTTAAATGATTTGCTATTTGGGCTATTTGCCCCAAATTTTCAAAAGACCAAAAACACTTTTAAAAATGAGGCGCAGTTAACACTCTATGCGGAGCAAAATAAAGAGCCCTAATTATACAACTTTTTGAATATTCCCCCCAATATGTATAATACAACAGAAACAGTCCTCAAGATTGTCTCCAAATAAAAATGTATCGGTAGATAGATACAATGAAATAGTATTTGTATTCGTCTTTATTATCAAGAGACAGACAATAATGTTCAGATATAATATAAAACCCATAAATAAAATGACGGTACTTGAAATTGCTGATAGATACCAATAGAACATATCAAATCTATTCATGCAAATAAATAAATAAATCTATCAACAGATGTGGGGTTCATCTGTGGCCTTTCATTCCTATAAGGTAAAAGAAAAGAATCTCATCCGAAATAGCAACTAAACAGAGGTAAAAATTTGGGAACGTTTGTCCAACTCATTCAACCACTAGCATGGACAGAGGAGATCTGTTCAATATTGATCATGCATGAAACGAGTCCTAGAGGAATTAAAGGACAATTCACAGATTCCCTGTATGAAGTACAATATATATATATATATATATATATATATATATATATATATATATGTGTGTATATACAGTGATCCCTCAAGTTACAATATTAATCGGTTCCAGGATGACCATTGTATATTGAGACCATAACTCTATGGAAACCTGGTAATTGGTTAAGAAGCCACCAAAATGTCATCCAAAAATAGGAAAAAGTGAGGATTAAACAAAAATAAGTAGATAACATATAGATAAAGCAAATCCTTACATAGAAAAGTAAGAAAGATCTGCTGGGAGCTGTAACTCTTTTTATTATAAAAATGAAAAACAAATCTGATACAAAACATAAAACAAAAACAAGCTTAACCAGCTATAACAAACATAACATAAATAAAATTACAAAAACAAAATCTGCCTAACCGGCCAGCCCAAATTTACTAAAATATACTTTTACTTTTTTCACATACCAAAAAACTAAATATCACACTCAAACACGCATTCCAAAAAGAACATAAAAATAGCCCAACTTGGCTTATAAAAATATATAAAACATAAAATAAGCACGACTTGGCTATAAAACAAAAGAAAAGGAACATAAAGGTAGCACAACTTGGCTGTAACTCAAAAATGACCCTTACCCAGGGGACAAAATAAAAAAAAATAAAAAAAAGTAAAAAAAAATATTTCAGCACAACTTGCTAATAAATAACACTCTGCCTCACAGCCAGAGATCCACCGGTGAAAGAAGGGCAGGGAAAAGCAGCGCGGCCGGAGAGAGGGCCCAAAGAGCCCAGCCCCATGCACCGCCCCCGCACGGCCGCAAGGCCCGCGAAGCACGCCCAGCACGGCAAGGAGCCGAGGACGGCCAGAGAGGATCTGCGCGCGGCCCAGAAACCGGCGAGAGCCGGACCCAAAAAGAGCAAGCCACAACCGAAGAAAAGGACAACACCGCCGAAAAGCGAGACCGCGAAGCCGGAGGCGAGGAGAACAGAGACACCGGAGGGGAGCAGCCCCCCCAAGGAGGAAAAAATAAAATATAAAATTTTATACACAAACATGTCTACATGCATATACGCAAGCATACACATACACATACATATACATACACATATACATATATATACGTATATACATACACATGCACATACACATAAACGCACACATATATATACACATAAACACATATGACACTACTTAACTACTGGCCCGACTGCCACTATACACTATATAATATAAAACAATATAAATACAAAACTCAATATATACAAAACACAATATATACAAAACTTACTGAAAATACACAAAAATATACTACAGAAAACAACGGAAAACACCTACATTAAAACTGTCCCCTCACCCACACCACCCCTCCTGTACATGGGTCAGAGTCCATACCGTCCATACAGTTCTCAAAGTCCAGTCCTTAACTGACCCATGTCAGGACCCCAAAACACCACAAAACCACCACCCACAAATACACCCTCCCCACCTAACACTCCTCCCAACCAACTTATATACAAACTTATACATTCTGAACCACCACCCCCTTTAGGCCCAAGTTTGGTTGCCTGTAAGCCCTTCATACCATGTAAATTGAAAACAAAACAAAAAGCTAATGTGCACATGCATCAGCCCACCACCAGGGAGAAGGATGGCAGACCTGATACATAAATCATTTTATACTCTTTCCCTAACTCCCCCTACAATTCTCCCTAATTCTATCCCTACAATAAATCTGACCCTACCCTCACCCTATCTCTACCCCTATAACACTGCCCCTAACCAAAAATAAAAGGTACTCTACCCAAAAGGTTTAGTACCTAGGGCACATGAAATGAGAAACCTCTCCACAGGAGAGAAGCCCTACTGGTACCAAGACTGCCATACTCCAAAGACCTGATCTTCCCGAGGTCACCAGTGATGTTCCTACAGACCTCCACCTCGGAGAGGATTTTCTGTTGGGTCGACACTAAGCACCGTGCGTTCCACGTGTAGTACCTAACCACTAAACTGACTAAAAATAAAGTGCCCCGATCTCGGCCACCCAGGTTCCTGAATGCCCCATAAGCCCACTCCGGATAGGCAAGGCCGGCAAGTTGACTCCAGCCGATGGAAGCGCCCACCCTGTTGTAGACCCCTATGTTAAAGGGACAATGAAGCAGGAAGTGGTCCATGCTTTCCAGCGTGTCCCCGCACTCTTCTCGGGGACATCCCCGGTCATCAGAGTTCCTGTACTTCAGGTTGTCCTTTACACATAGCTTCCCCTGAAAGCAGCGCCAGGCCAAGTCCCAAAACTTCTGGGGGATCCTTTTCATGTTTAAAAGATACAACCCCTCCCTCAGATCCCGACCTGGGCAGTCCCTGAGCGCCAGAGGCTTCTGGAAGTGGGTCAACAGAACCCGTTTGTCAAGGAACTGCCTTGACTGGGTCCTGATCTCCCACACTCCCAGACCCCACCGACGTATCGCCTTCAGAGTCGGGGTAGCGTAAGCCGGAAGATATCCATGGGGCGTACGGAGGTCCTTCACTTGCCCTCCTGTCTCCCATTCCTGGAAGAAAGGCCGAAACCACTCCTTGCAGGAGAGTACCCACGGAGGAGCCCTCTCTTTCCAGAGGTTTGCAATGTTGGCTTTCAAGAAGGTGTTCGTTAAGAACACCACGGGGTTTACCATAGATAAACCCCCTAGTCTCCTCGTGCGGTACGTAACCTCCCTCTTGACTAGGTTCAACCTGTTCCCCCATAACAGTTGGAAAAACAGGCTGTAGACCCTAGTGTAGTAAGCCTCTGGTAAGATACATACACTGCCCAGATAGATAAACAAGGGGAGCAGGTACGATTTGATCAGGTGTACCCTTTCCCTGAGGGTCATAGACCAACCCTTCCACTGGTTCACCCTCTGAGTGGCATCCTGGAGCTTACCGTCCCAGTTTTTGGTGGGATAATCATCCTGGCCGAATGTGATGCCCAGAATTTTTGCTGACTCTTGGAGCCCTGGAAGGGTGTCAGGGAGATCAAACGTGGGATCTCCCCCTCCCAGCCAGAGACTTTCACACTTATCCCGGTTGATCTTGGACCCGGATGCCTCCGAGTAGCGGTCCACCTCTGACATCACCACATCGACCTCCTCCCGTGAGGAGACGAAAATAGTGACATCATCAGCGTACGCCACTACTCTCTGGGCGACATCCGGCTCCGCCAGAGTCATCCCGACTCCCGTCAACGGCCCACAATCTACCCTCCGGACGAAGGGATCGATTGCGAACACGTATAACAGCGGGCTCAAAGGACAACCCTGACGGACTCCGGACCCCACCTCAAAAGAGCGGCCAGACCAACCGTTCACCAGCGGGAAACTCTCTGCCCCTGCATATAAGGTGACAAGCCAATTCACAAAAGTACTCGGTAAGCCATATCTCAGGAGGACGGACCAGAGGTACTCGTGGTTCACCCGATCAAATGCTTTGGCCTGATCCAAGGACAGCATGTACCCCTTCCAGAGACCCGCACTACTCCGCTCCACTGCCTCCCTGACACTGAGGACAGCACTTAAGGTGCTTCGGCCCGGAACAGAGCAGTGCTGGGCCCCCGAAAGGAGCCGGGGTGCAAATTTCACCAACCGATTAAACAGTATCTTGGCCAGAAGCTTCCTGTCCGTATTGAGAAGAGCTATGGGCCTCCAATTCTCAATCCGGCTAGGATCTTTACCCTTTGACAGAAGAATCAGGGCTGACCTCCTCATTGACTTTGGTAGAGTGCCCGAGGAGAGACACTCATTGAATACCTCAGTCAAGAGGGGAGCTAAAGACTCCTTAAAGGTCCTGTACCACTCGGATGTTAAGCCATCCGGACCTGGCGACTTCTTGGGGGCGAGCCCCTCGATCGCCAGTCTCACTTCCTCTTCCCTGATTTCTTCTGCCAAAACATCAAGAGAGGGGTCTACCCCTGGCTCAGGAATAGTTTCAGCCAGGAAAGCCGACATCCCATCTCGATCTAGATCCTTCCTTCCCAAGAGGTGCAAGTAGAAGGATCTGACGACCTCCAGGATCCCTGATCTGGACCGATTCAGAGATCCCGTACTATCAATCAGTCCTGAGACCACTTTACTACTCACTGACATCTTACAGTTCTTGTAAGGGTCGGGCGAGCGGTACCTCCCGTAATCCCTCTCAAAAACCAAAGATGCGTGCCTATCGTACTGACACCCCATCAGCAAGGATTTCACTCTGGAGATATCCTCCCGGCTACCTCCAGTCGAGACAAGGAGCTCGAGTTTCCTCCTCAGACCCTGATACAGGCGGTACCTATTCAGGGACCTGAGGCTCGAGAGCTGGCGGAAGAACCCCGCAACCCGCTTCTTGAATATCTCCCACCACTCTGACTTACTACTACAAAAGTCCAGTAAAGGTACCTGACTCTGAAGAAAATCCTCAAAGGACTGTCTTATCTCCGCTTCCTCCAGGAGGGACGAATTCAGCTTCCAATAACCTTTACCCATCCGGGGGGTCTCTGAAACATTCAAGGAAAACAAAATCATACAGTGATCGGAGAATTCCACCTCAACCACGGACACTGCGGAAGAGACGGCTTCCTCCTTTAAATAAAACCTGTCTATCCTAGACCTGCAGCTACCTCGATGATAGGTGAAACCCACGTGGCCTGAGGGGCTCCGGATGTGGGCGTCCTCTAGGCGAGCTTCCCTAACTATATTATTGAGGGCCACGCTATCGTAAGCCAGCGGACCATTGGAACCTCTCCTATCTTGGGACCTCGTGACATTATTGAAGTCCCCTCCAAAAATCACTTGCCGGCTAGTAAAAAGGAAGGGCTTAATCCTCATAAAGAGATCTTTGCGGCCCCACTTGGTTTGTGGGGCGTAGATGTTAATGAGCCGGAGCTCTTGCCCCTTCATGAGGACATCTAAGATCAGGCACCTCCCCATTTCTAACTCAATAACCCGTCGGCATTCAACCGGAGCGGTAAAAAGGACCGCCACCCCACTATACGGCTCAGCCGCAAGAGACCAGTGGGAGGGACCGCGCCTCCACTCTCTTCTGGCTTTTACCAGGGAGGCTAGATCTGACAACCTGGTCTCCTGCAGATACAAAATGTCGGCTTCAACACGGCCGAGAAAATCAAAGGCTGCGAATCTAGCCGTATCAGACTTTATGCTGGCACAGTTAATGGATGCCAGCGTCAATGGGGTGAGTGCCGCCATCATGGGTGATTAAGTTAGACGGCCTCACCTTTATTTCTTCTTCCCCTTCTTCTTCGTGCCCTCATCCCCAGAAGAAGAAGAAAGGGCAGGACCGCTTTTACCCCTTTTTTTGGACTCACTCTGGTCCATATGGTCCCCGTCTCCGTCCCACCCCGGTCTAGCCCTGCCCTCTGAGGAAGGTGCCTCAACAGGACAGGGCCCAGTTCCCCCCAGAGGCTCTCTCTCCCTAGGCACCTCGCCCTCACCTTCCCCCTCCAAGGAGGGGGAGGAGATGTTATCAAGGACGAGGTACCGGTTTGACAGGTCAACCAGAGGGGGGGCAGTCAGGCTTCCGCTTTGGACCCGGCCCGCAGTACGAGGGAGAGAGGGCTTGGACCTCTTCTTTCTCCCTTTCCTTTTGCCCTTGTCTTTCTTTTTGGCCTTCTCTACACTCTCCTCATCCACACTTTCATAGTGGGAGGAATCGGAAGAGTCGGCCATATTGCCTTCCTCTTCGCCCAGTCTCCTGACCTCCTCATCCAGCACGTCCTCCTCCAGGGCTTCAGTCATTTCAGGGCCAGCTTCAGGAGCAGGGGCCGGAGCTACCCCCGTCACTTGGGCACTCTCCTGCTCCCTACTCCTCCTCCGATTTTCCTCCCGCCTTAGTTTGGCGGGGCCCTTCTTCCTCACTAGCCCTGGTGCGCCCCCATCCCTGCTCGTACCCTCTCCAGCCGAGGCAACTTCACAGCTCTCCCCAGCCGGAGCGGCCGCCGCATGGGCGAAGGCGCTAGGGCAACGGCTGAAAGGGTGCCCGAGGACACCACACAGATGGCAGCGGATCTGCCTACAGGATGCGGCCAGATGACCCACCCCACCACACAAAGCACAGACCTGTACAGTACAGGCTGCGCTAAAATGGGTGGGGCTACCGCACCTGTGACAGACCTTAGGCTGCCCCTGGTAGAAGACCTGGATCCTGTCACGTCCAAGGAAGGCGGCTGACGGAATGTGGGCAACCGTACTCCCTGAACGCCTGAGTTTGACGGAAAACGTCCAGGCCCCGGACCAGATCCCGTGCTCATCAATGTTTTTCTTGGGCATGTCCGTCACATCCCCATACCGACCGAGCCAGGTCATGATGTCGTAACAAGAAAGTGACTCGTTACGGGTCAAAACGGTCACCTTCTTGACCGAGTTCTGACGGGAAATTGCCTTTACGGCAAAATCCCGCCAGCCGGGCTCGTTCTTCGCCACCTCGTAGTTTGACCAGAAGAGTTCGAGACCCTCTGGCCGAACGAAACTGACGTCAAACTCGGACGTACCGTAGGGGTGGATCAGGGCAAAGATGTCACTCGCCCTGAATTCCATCTGGAGGAGGAGCTCAACCACTTTAGCGCGAGGTGGGCACGCATCCTCACCCCTCCAAATCAGACGGACCACATTCCTGCGGTTATTGTCCTGCCCGGTTGTCGGGAGGGACCAGACCACCTCCCCATTCTGCTCTCGGAAAGCCCCCAAACCGTGCCTCTCTATCCAGAAAGACAGGTCGACCTCACCCCTTCCCTCTACCTGGATCGACCTGTCTCCCCTACGCAGAGCCTCCAGGAGGCGCTGTTGCAAGTAACCCCCCGGGGACGGACGGAGACGGGGACCCCCCTGGACCCCCGGCAGCGACATTAGCATAGCTCCTAGGAGCAGTCACTGCCGGGGGGGCAGCCGGGCCAGACCCAGACCCAGACCCAGACCCAGAACCACCATTCACACCACCACTCACATCATCCTTTTTTCCATCCATACCACTACTCCCACCAACATTCACTCCACTGACACTCCTCTCATCCACAACACTACTACACTCAGCATTCTCACTCATACCCTGCCTAACTGATTCTGGGCTGGCTGGGAATTGTTGTACTGCTGGCTTAACTACATTCTTTTTGTCCGGCTTGGCTGCTGCTGCTGATGATGATGGTTCTTCCTGACTGGGCAATGATCCAGGCACCGGGACACTCCCCCCCCTCACAGGGGAGTTCCCCGCAGTGCCCGCAGAACAAACTGTACTCGGGGGACCGCCCCCCGAGCACACGGACTCAACGCTCTCTGGCGCCCGGACACTCCCCCCCCTCACAGGGGAGTGCCCCGCAGCGCCAGTAGTGCCCACAGTACTCGGGGAACCGCCCCCCGAGCACACGGCAGCGTAACTTGTCTCTGGCACTTGGACACGCCCCCTGCCACCCTGGGGCGGTCCTGCAGTGCCAGAGCTGCCCGGCATGAGCCCATCCTGCCCTTCCCTACCGACAGGATGGGTGGGCTTCACAACTATTGCGCCCTTAGCCTTTCCTGACGCCTTACTGTACTCCCCGTGCTGGCCCCGCTCCACCACAGGAACGGGGTCTGGCAGTTTGGGGGAGCCCGCAGCCTGAACCAGCTTTGCAGCTGGCCCAGACTGCTGGAAGGGGACAAATACATATTGTACCGTCTCCTTTGTCTTCCTTTTCTTGGACCTCTGCTGGACCACCACATCTTCACACTCCTCGTCCCCAAAGGTGAAATTCTGGAGGTGGGCTGGGGACTCCTGCATCACAATTGCCCTCAGCAGACCCCCAGCCTCACCCTCCACGTCATCCTCCTCACTCTCGCTTGGCGGAAGTGCCACCTGTCCAGCCTCAATGTAGCTGTCCTGGGTCTGGGTGTCACCTGGAGTAGCTACAACTCCCACACTTTCCTCCATCTTCTCCTCTTCACCACCATCCTCACTATCTTCGCCGCCACTACTCTCCCCATCATCCACCTCCACCTTACCTGGGGATTTCGTGGCGGCAAACCGATTGCTGTTGATCAGCTTCTCCTTGAAGAGACCGCTCCCCTCCAGTATCTCCGCTCTCCTCGCCTCCAGCTTCACAATCTCGCCTTTCAGCGATGTTATCCTCTTCTTCAGTTCTGGCTTGCTCTTTCTGGATCCGGTACTCATCAGACTCTGGGTCGCACGCAGATCCTCTCTGGCCATCCTCAGCTCCCCGCCGCGCTGCTCGTACTCCGCAAACCTTGCGGCCATGCGGGAGCAGTATGTGGAACTGGACTCGCCGGGCCCACTCTCCGACCACATCTCCACACTGCCTTTCCGTGCCTTTCTTCCACCAGTGGATCTCTGGCTGGCACCCGTAGCCTGGGTAGCAGAGCCTGCATTGCTGCAGACTCTGCCCGATCTTCTCCCGGCCGGAACAATGGCTGCCGAAGTTTTCACTCCACTTCCCGCCAGCCTGGAACGGGGAGTGGAGCCACGAGGCTCCATTGCAGGAGCTTCTTCCCCAGGAATCTGCCACAAACCTGGGGAAGGCTTGTTGGAAATCTCTGCTTGGTTCTGCTCTGCTGGAAGTCTCAGGAGACACACCCGCACACACCCTGCTGGGAGCTGTAACTCTTTTTATTATAAAAATGAAAAACAAATCTGATACAAAACATAAAACTAAAACAAGCTCAACCAGCTATAACAAACATAACATAAATAAAATTACAAAAACAAAATCTGCCTAACCGGCCAGCCCAAATTTACTAAAATATACTTTTACTTTTTTCCTCATACCAAAAGACAAAAAACACACACAAACACTCATTCCAAAAAAAAAAAGAACATAAAAATAGCCCAACTTGGCTTAAAAAAAAAAAAAAAAAAAAAAATTTATAAAACATAAAATAAAGCACGACTTGGCTATAAAACAAAAGAAAAGGAACATAAAAGTAGCACAACTTGGCTGTAACTCAAAAATTACCCTTACCCAGGGGAAAAAAAAAAAACAAAAAAAAAAAAACAAAAAAAAAAAAAAAAAAACATTATTTTATAATATTTCGGCACAACTTGCTACTAAATAACACTCTGCCTCCCAGCCAGAGATCCACCGGTGAAAGAAGGGCAGGGAAAAACAGCGCGGAGACGCGGCCGGAGAGAGGGCCCAAAGAGCCCAGCCCCACGTACCGCCCCCGCACGGCCGCAAGGCCCGCGAAGCACGCCCAGCACGGCAAGAAGCCGAGGACGGCCAGAGAGGACCCGCGCACGGCCCAGAAACCGGCGAGCGCCGGACCCAAAAAGAGCAAGCCAGAAGCAAAGAAGAGGACAACACCGCCGAAAAGCGAGACCGCGAAGCCGGAGGCGAGGAGAGCAGAGACACCAGAGGGGAGCAGCCCCCCCAAGGAGGAAAAAATTAAATATAAAATTTTATACACAAACATGTATTTAACATGCATATACGCAAGCATACACATACACACATATATATATATATATACATACACATGTATATACACATAAACGCACACATATATATACACATAAACACATATGACACCACTTAACTACTGACCCGACTGCCACTATACACTATATAATATAAAATAATATAAAACAATATAAATACAAAACACAATATATACAAAAATCACTGAAAATACACAAAAATATACTACAGAAAATAACGGAAAGCACCTACACTAAAACTGTCCCCTCACCCACACCACCCCTCCTGTACATGGGTCAGAGTCCATACCGTCCATACCGTTCTCAAAGTCCAGTCCTTCACTGACCCATGTCAGGACCCCAAAACACCACAAAACCACCACCCACAAATACACCCTCCCCACCTAACACTCCTCCCAACCAACTTATATACAAACTTATACATTCTGAACCACCACCCCTTTTAGGCCCAAGTTTGGTTGCCTGTAAGCCCTTCATACCATGTAATTGAAAACAAAACAAAAAGCTAATGTGCACATGCATCAGCCCACCACCAGGGAGAAGGATGGCAGACCTGATACATAAATCATTTTATACTCTTTCCCTAACTCCCCCTACAATTCTCCCTAATTCTATCCCTACAAGAAATCTGACCCTGCCCTCACCCTATCTCTACCCCTATAACAACCCCTAACCAAAAATAAAAGGTACTCTACCTAAAAGGTTTAGTACCTAGGGCACATGAAATGAGAAACCTCTCCACAGGAGAGAAGCCCTACTGGTACCAAGACTGCCATACTCCAAAGACCTGATCTTCCCGAGGTCACCAGTGATGTTCCTACATACCTCCACCTCGGAGAGGATTTTCTGTTGGGTCGACACTAAGCACCGTGCGTTCCACGTGTAGTACCTAACCACTAAACTGACTAAGAATAAAGTGCCCCGATCTCGGCCACCCAGGTTCCTGAATGCCCCATAAGCCCACTCCGGATAGGCAAGGCCGGCAAGTTGACTCCAGCCGATGGAAGCGCCCACCCTGTTATAGACCCCTATGTTAAAGGGACAATGAAGCAGGAAGTGGTCCATGCTTTCCAGCGTGTCCCCGCACTCTTCTCGGGGACATCCCCGGTCATCAGAGTTCCTGTACTTCAGGTTGTCCTTTACACATAGCTTCCCCTGAAAGCAGCGCCAGGCCAAGTCCCAAAACTTCTGGGGGATCCTTTTCATGTTTAAAAGATACAACCCCACCCTCAGATCCCGACCTGGGCAGTCCCTGAGCGCCAGAGGCTTCTGGAAGTGGGTCAACAGAACCCGTTTGTCAAGGAACTGCCTTGACTGGGTCCTGATCTCCCACACTCCCAGACCCCACCGACGTATCGCCTTCAGAGTCGGGGTAGCGTAAGCCGGAAGATATCCATGTGGTGTACGGAGGTCCTTCACTTGCCCTCCTGTCTCCCATTCCTGGAAGAAAGGCCGAAACCACTCCTTGCAGGAGAGTACCCACGGAGGAGCCCTCTCTTTCCAGAGGTTTGCAATGTTGGCTTTCAAGAAGGTGTTCGTTAAGAACACCACGGGGTTTACCATAGATAAACCCCCTAGTCTCCTCGTGCGGTACGTAACCTCCCTCTTGACTAGGTTCAACCTGTTCCCCCATAACAGTTGGAAAAACAGGCTGTAGACCCTAGTGTAGTAAGCCTCTGGTAAGATACATACACTGCCCAGATAGATAAACAAGGGGAGCAGGTACGATTTGATCAGGTGTACCCTTTCCCTGAGGGTCATAGACCAACCCTTCCACTGGTTCACCCCCTGAGTGGCATCCTGGAGCTTACCATCCCAGTTTTTGGTGGGATAATCATCCTGGCCGAATGTGATGCCCAGAATTTTTGCTGACTCTTGGAGCCCTGGAAGGGTGTCAGGGAGATCAAACGTGGGATCTCCCCCTCCCAGCCAGAGACTTTCACACTTATCCCGGTTGATCTTGGACCCGGATGCCTCCGAGTAGCGGTCCACCTCTGACATCACCACATCGACCTCCTCCCGTGAGGAGACGAAAATAGTGACATCATCAGCGTACGCCACCACTCTCTGGGCGACATCCGGCTCCGCCAGAGTCATCCCGACTCCCGCCAACGGCCCACAATCTACCCTCCGGACGAAGGGATCGATTGCGAACACGTATAACAGCGGGCTCAAAGGACAACCCTGACGGACCCCGGACCCCACCTCAAAAGAGCGGCCAGACCAACCGTTCACCAGCGGGAAACTCTCTGCCCCTGCATATAAGGTGACAAGCCAATTCACAAAAGTACTCGGTAAGCCATATCTCAGGAGGACGGACCAGAGGTACTCGTGGTTCACCCGATCAAATGCTTTGGCCTGATCCAAGGACAGCATGTACCCCTTCCAGAGACCCGCACTACTCCGCTCCACTGCCTCCCTGACACTGAGGACAGCACTTAAGGTGCTTCGGCCCGGAACAGAGCAGTGCTGGGCCCCCGAAAGGAGCCGGGGTGCAAACTTCACCAACCGATTAAACAGTATCTTGGCCAGAAGCTTCCTGTCCGTATTGAGAAGAGCTATGGGCCTCCAATTCTCAATCCGGCTAGGATCTTTACCCTTTGACAGAAGAATCAGGGCTGACCTCCTCATTGACTTTGGTAGAGTGCCCGAGGAGAGACACTCATTGAATACCTCAGTCAAGAGGGGAGCTAAAGACTCCTTAAAGGTCCTGTACCACTCGGATGTTAAGCCATCCGGACCTGGGACTTCTTGGGGGCAAGCCCCTCGATCGCCAGTCTCACTTCCTCTTCCCTGATTTCTTCTGCCAAAACATCAAGAGAGGGGTCTACCCCTGGCTCAGGAATAGTTTCAGCCAGGAAAGCCGACATCCCGTCTCGATTTAGATCCTTCCTTCCCAAGAGGTGCGAGTAGAAGGATCTGACGACCTCCAGGATCCCTGATCTGGACCGATTCAGAGATCCCGTACTATCAATCAGTCCTGAGACCACTTTACTACTCACTGACATCTTACAGTTCTTGTAAGGGTCGGGCGAGCGGTACCTCCCGTAATCCCTCTCAAAAACCAAAGATGCGTGCCTATCGTACTGACACCTCATCAGCAAGGATTTCACTCTGGAGATATCCTCCCGGCTACCTCCAGTCGAGACAAGGAGCTCGAGTTTCCTCCTCAGACCCCGATACAGGCGGTACCTATTCAGGGACCTGAGGCTCGAGAGCTGGCGGAAGAACCCCGCAACCCGCTTCTTGAATATCTCCCACCACTCTGACTTACTACTACAAAAGTCCAGTAAAGGTACCTGACTCTGAAGAAAGTCCTCAAAGGACTGTCTTATCTCCGCTTCCTCCAGGAGGGACGAATTCAGCTTCCAATAACCTTTACCCATCCGGGGGGTCTCTGAAACATTCAAGGAAAACAAAATCATACAGTGATCGGAGAATTCCACCTCAACCACGGACACTGCGGAAGAGACGGCTTCCTCCTTTAAATAAAACCTGTCTATCCTAGACCTGCAGCTACCTCGATGATAGGTGAAACCCACGTGGCCTGAGGGGCTCCGGATGTGGGCATCCTCTAGGCGAGCTTCCCTAACTATATTATTGAGGGCCACGCTATCGTAAGCCAGCGGACCATTGGAACCTCTCCTATCTTGGGACCTCGTGACATTATTGAAGTCCCCTCCAAAAATCACTTGCCGGCTAGTAAAAAGGAAGGGCTTAATCCTCATAAAGAGATCTTTGCGGCCCCACTTGGTTTGTGGGGCGTAGATGTTAATGAGCCGGAGCTCTTGCCCCTTCATGAGGACATCTAAGATCAGGCACCTCCCCATTTCTAACTCAATAACCCGTCGGCATTCAACCGGAGCGGTAAAAAGGACCGCCACCCCACTATACGGCTCAGCCGCAAGAGACCAGTGGGAGGGCCCGCGCCTCCACTCTCTTCTGGCTTTTACCAGGGAGGCTAGATCTGACAACCTGGTCTCTTGCAGATACAAAATGTCGGCTTCAACACGGCCGAGAAAATCAAAGGCTGCGAATCTAGCCGTATCCGACTTTATGCTGGCACAGTTAATGGATGCCAGCATCAATGGGGTGAGTGCCGCCATCATGGGTGATTAAGTTAGACGGCCTCACCTTTATTTCTTCTTCCCCTTCTTCTTCGTGCCCTCATCCCCAGAAGAAGAAGAAAGGGCAGGACCACTTTTAACCCTTTTTTTGGATTCGCTCTGATCCATATGGTCCCCGTCTCCGTCCGACCCCGGTCTAGCCCTGCCCTCCGAGGAAGGTGCCTCAACAGGACAGGGCCCAGTTCCCCCCAGAGGCTCTCTCTCCCTAGGCACCCCGCCCTCACCTTCCCCCTCCAAGGAGGGGGAGGAGATGTTATCAAGGACGATGTACCGGTTTGACAGGTCAACCAGAGGGGGGGCAGTCAGGCTTCCGCTTTGGACCCGGCCCGCAGTACGAGGGAGAGAGGGCTTGGACCTCTTCTTTCTCCCTTTCCTTTTGCCCTTGTCTTTCTTTTTGGCCTTCTCTACACTCTCCTCATCCACACTTTCATAGTGGGAGGAATCGGAAGAGTCGGCCATATTGCCTTCCTCTTCGCCCAGTCTCCTGACCTCCTCATCCAGCACGTCCTCCTCCAGGGCTTCAGTCATTTCAGGGCCAGCTTCAGGAGCAGGGGCCGGAGCTACCCCCGTCACTTGGGCACTCTCCTGCTCCCTACTCCTCCTCCGATTTTCCTCCCGCCTTAGTTTGGCGGGGCCCTTCTTCCTCACTAGCCCTGGTGCGCCCCCATCCCTGCTCGTACCCTCTCCAGCCGAGGCAACCTCACAGCTCTCCCCAGCCGGAGCGGCCGCCGCACGGGCGAAGGCGCTAGGACAACGGCTGAAAGGGTGCCCGAGGACACCACACAGATGGCAGCGGATCTGCCTACAGGATGCGGCCAGATGACCCACCCCACCACACAAAGCACAGACCTGTACAGTACAGGCTGCGCTAAAATGGGTGGGGCTACCGCACCTGTGACAGACCTTAGGCTGCCCCTGGTAGAAGACCTGGATCCTGTCACGTCCAAGGAAGGCGGCTGACGGAATGTGGGCAACCGTACTCCCTGAACGCCTGAGTTTGACGGAAAACGTCCAGGCCCCGGACCAGATCCCGTGCTCATCAATGTTTTTCTTGGGCATGTCCGTCACATCCCCATACCGACCGAGCCAGGTCATGATGTCGTAACAAGAAAGTGACTCGTTACGGGTCAAAACGGTCACCTTCTTGACCGAGTTCTGACGGGAAATTGCCTTTACGGCAAAATCCCGCCAGCCGGGCTCGTTCTTCGCCACCTCGTAGTTTGACCAGAAGAGTTCGAGACCCTCTGGCCGAACGAAGCTGACGTCAAACTCGGACGTACCGTAGGGGTGGATCAGGGCAAAGATGTCACTCGCCCTGAATTCCATCTGGAGGAGGAGCTCAACCACTTTAGCGCGAGGTGGGCATGCATCCTCACCCCTCCAAATCAGACGGACCACATTCCTGCGGTTATTGTCCTGCCCGGTTGTCGGGAGGGACCAGACCACCTCCCCATTCTGCTCTCGGAAAGCCCCCAAACCGTGCCTCTCTATCCAGAAAGACAGGTCGACCTCACCCCTTCCCTCTACCTGGATCGACCTGTCTCCCCTACGCAGAGCCTCCAGGAGGCGCTGTTGCAAGTAACCCCCGGGGATGGACGGAGACGGGGACCCCCCTGGACCCCCGGCAGCGACATTAGCATAGCTCCTAGGAGCAGTCACTGCCGGGGGGGCAGCCGGGCCAGACCCAGACCCAGAACCACCATTCACACCACCACTCACATCATCCTTTTTTCCATCCATACCACTACTCCCACCAACATTCACTCCACTGACACTCCTCTCATCCACAACACTACTACACTCAGCATTCTCACTCATACCCTGCCTGACTGATTCTGGGCTGGCTGGGAATTGTAGTACCGCTGGCTTAACTACAGACTTTTTTTCTGGCTTGACTGCTGCTGACGATGGCTCCTCCTTCTGAATGGACACCGATCCCGGCACCGGGACACTCCCCCCCCTCACAGGGGAGTGCCCCGCAGTGCCCACAGAACAAACTGTACTCGGGGGACCGCCCCCCGAGCACACGGACTCAACGCTCTCTGGCGCCCGGACACTCCCCCCCCTCACAGGGGAGTGCCCCGCGGCGCCAGTAGTGCCCACAGTACTCGGGGAACCGCCCCCCGAGCACACGGCAGCGTAACTCTCCTCTGGCACTTGGACACGCCCCCTGCCACCCTGGGGCGGTTCTGCAGTGCCAGAGCTGCCCGGCATGAGCCCATCCTGCCCTTCCCTACCGACAGGATGGGTGGGCTTCACAACTATTGCGCCCTTAGCCGTTGCTGACGCCTTACTGTACTCCCCGTGCTGGCCCCGCTCCACCTCAGGAACGGGGTCTGGCAGTTTGGGGGAGCCCGCAGCCTGAACCAGCTTTGCAGCTGGCCCAGACTGCTGGAAGGGGACAAATACATATTGTACCGTCTCCTTTGTCTTCCTTTTCTTGGACCTCTGCTTTACCACCACATCTTCACACTCCTCGTCCCCAAAGGTGAAATTCTGGAGGTGGGCTGGGGACTCCTGCATCACAATTGCCCTCAGCAGACCCCCAGCCTCACCCTCCACGTCATCCTCCTCACTCTCGCTTGGCGGAAGTGCCACCTGTCCAGCCTCAATGTAGCTGTCCTGGGTCTGGGTGTCACCTGGAGTAGCTACAACTCCCACACTTTCCTCCATCTTCTCCTCTTCACCACCATCCTCACTATCTTCGCCGCCACTACTCTCCCCATCATCCACCTCCACCTTACCTGGGGATTTCGTGGCGGCAAACCGATTGCTGTTGATCAGCTTCTCCTTGAAGAGTCCGCTCCCCTCCAGTATCTCCGCTCTCCTCGCCTCCAGCCTCACAATCTCGCCTTTCAGCGATGTTATCCTCTTCTTCAGTTCTGGCTTGCTCTTTCTGGATCCGGTACTCATCAGACTCTGGGTCGCACGCAGATCCTCTCTGGCCATCCTCAGCTCCTTGCCGCGCTGCTCGTACTCCGCAAACCTTGCGGCCATGCGGGAGCAGTACGTGGAACTGGACTCGCCGGGCCCACTCTCCGACCACATCTCCACACTGCTTTTCCTTGCCTTTCTTCCACCAGTGGATCTCTGGCTGGCATCCGTAGCCTGGGTAGCAGAGCCTGCATTGCTGCAGACTCTGCCCGATCTTCTCCCGGCCGGAACAATGGCTGTCGAAGTTTTCACTCCACTTCCCGCCAGCCTGGAACGGGGAGTGGAGCCACGAGGCTCCATTGCAGGAGCTTCTTCCCCAGGAATCTGCCACAAACCTGGGGAAGGCTTGTTGGAAATCTCTGCTTGCTTCTGCCCTGCTGGAAGTCTCAGGAGACACACCCGCACACACCCTGCTGGGAGCTGTAATCACTGTCTATGTAGAGGACAGGAGCTTCTTCAGGGTCCTGTACAGAACACACAGTGTCCTAGAAAAGTAACATGGAGTCGCCCTTACTTGGTGTCCAAAGGAGCAGCTAACTGTGGCACAGGGAAAGAGTACAGAACATGTAATACCTCCCTGTACTGTAGGAGGCGCTACCAGACAGGAATTTAGTACATGCACTTCAGTAAGGCTGGGTTCACATGACGTTTTGAAAATATGGGAACCGGATGCAGCTGGGGGGAGCGAAAACTGGGCACTCCCTTATCCCAGCCGGACCCGACCCGTATCTCATTCATTCGAATGAGCTGACCGGAGTCGAACAGTGACTCCGATCGGCTCATTTTTGCCCCGTGTCCGGTTTTCTGACCGAACCTAAAACCGTGGGTCAAAAATTAGCCGACCGGGGTCATGGTTTGCCCGTTTTTCGCTCCCCCCAGCTGGATCTGGTTCCTGTAGAGTGAAATCGTAGCGTGAACCCGACCTTATACAGGTGTTTCACCAGTTAATGCCCATTTTAATTGGTCAGATCTTCTGGCCATTGACATGTTTCGCAGATCTGAACTTTCGGTAGCATTGTATGTTGGAGTCTGGTTTCAAGTTACAATGGTCCGGTATATGCTAAAAAGACTAAATATTTTTTGAAGTGTCTAGGACTTGTATGTAACTTTTAACATAACTTTAAAGGAGTAGTCCATTTAGAAAAAAAAAATCCTCTATCTGCAGGACCACTGGGACCCCTGCGACCTCCTGCTCTGTGCCCCGGCTCTCCCCATGAATGAAGCGATGTGGACCACAGCACAAAACAATGGCCGATGCCCACTTCATGCATCTGTATTAGGAGAGCCGGAGATACAGTGTTCGTGTATCTCTGGTTCTCCCGTAGAGATGCATAGAGGGGATGTATCGACCGCTGCTTCATACCATGGTTGACAAAGCTTCATTCATGGGAGGAGCCGTGGCGCCATGCAGGAAATTGCAGGTGGTCCCAGCGGTCGGAGCCCCAGTAATAGGACACTTATCACCTATCCTGCAGATGTATACGAATAGTTTTTAAAGGAGTACATGCTGGGAGTTGTAGTTTTGCAACAGCTGGAGGGTCCACAGCTGGGAGACCACTGTCTTACACATGTATCCATGTTACAGTAGGACTATAGAGTTTGGGGTGACCCCACAAAGCTGCTTCACTACAGACTCCCTAAAGTTAAAGGGGCTCCCCCATTGCAACACACTCTATATATAATGCATTCCTGCAGACAGTGCCCATGCTGCCCCCAGTTCTGCAAAGTAACTCACTGCTCCTTGCACTGGGCACCCCAACCCCAGAGAGTAGTGCCCCCCCAGGGTCCAGGTTGTGCCCCCTCCTCACCTGGCACACCTGCCCCTTCTCCCCTGCAGGGGGCTCCTCTCTCTCCCACTCACACACAACTAGTGAAAGTTTGGCCGAGCATGCTGCCAGTGCCGCCCTCCCCCGGTCTGTAGCGTCACTCACCCCGGAGACTGAGGGATGATGCCCACCGCTCTGCCCTGCTGTCACCGCCGCCTCCACTTGTGGCTCCTCCCGGACCCCGAGTCCGCGCAGCTGTAATGCCGGAGAACACACAGGCGCGCCCCCGAGACTTGAGGCTTCTGGGCCGGGCGGGGCGGATCATATACTGGAGGAGAGGGCAAGATCAGCGGCTAAAGGGAGGCACAGGGTATAGGGAGAGCAGGGAGTGCTGGAGCGGTGTACAGTGTATATAGTACTCGAGGAACAGTATATAGAAGTGCATTCTATGTAGCACAGGCGCAGCACTACGCAAATAGCGTAGGGCTAACGTAGGGAGCAATAGGAGCCTAGCGTTAGCCCTACGCTATTTGCGTAGTACTGCGCATGCGCAGAATAAATTAACTTTGGGGGAGTAGCCGACTCCGGGCGGGGAGGCCGGCACAGCCCGCAGTGACTCATGGGAGCGATGGGTCACCGGGCGAAGATGGCGGCGGATCAAGAAGAAATACAGGTCAAGCGTCATCAAAAGACCCAGCTTCCGGACGGAGAGAAAAGCGAGGAGAAGACCGGGAAGAAGACCATATGGAAAACGTGAGTATATTAGAATGTTATATAACTTTGCCTCATGCTACAATTCCCCTATAAAAGGTTAGCTTCGGAGTACTCCTTTAAGGTGTCAGACAGCACTCCCCCTCACGCTCGTCGATCCTGAGAGTGCCTGTGATGTCCAATGTTGCTGCCATTCCGGCTCAAGCTGCATGCACGGTTAATGCCAGATGGCAGGCCAACCGAACGAGCAAGCCTGAAGGAGCATGTGAAAGATGGTACACGGACCTGGAGAGATTGGAGCATGATGGTGGTAGTAGTCCTGCTGTGCAGAGTATCAGCTGCTGTATTGGTAATACCAGGCAAGGTTGTATCCGGTGAGCGCGTGCTCTTGCGGTAAATGGAATCTTTTTGTGAGTAGCAATACTGGTTAAAGGGGAATAGAGATGAGCGAACTTACAGCGAATCAATTCGTCACAAACTTCTCGGCTCGGCAGTTGCTGACTTTAGCCTGCATAAATTAGTTCAGATTTCAGGTGCTCCGGTGGGCTGGAGACTCTCCTAGGACTGTATCCACCTTTTCCAGCCGACCGGAGCACCTGAAAGCTGAAGTAATTTATACAGGATAAAGTCAGCAACTGCCGAGCCGAGAAGTTTGTGACGAATCGATTCACTGTAACTTCGCCCATCTCTAAAGGGGAACTCCGGTGGAAACAAAGTAGAAAACAAATGTTTTTAAATCAACTGGTGCCTGAAAGTTAAACAGATTTGTAAATGACTTCAATTAAAAAAATCTTATTCCTCCAGTACTTATTAGCTGCTGTATAAAACAGAGACATTTCTGAATTTATTTTCTGTCTGACCACAGTGCTCTCTGCTGACATCTCTGTCCGTGTCAGGAACTGTCCAGAGCAGGAATCACATTCCCATAGAAAACCTCTCCTGTTCTGGACAGTTCCTGAGACGGACAGAGGTGTCAGCAGAGAGCACTGTGGTCAGGCTGGAAAGAACATCACAAATTTCTCTGTAGTATATCTGTAGTATACAGCAGCTGATAGGTACTGGAAGGATTAAGATTTTTAAATAGAAGGGATTTACAAATTTGTTTAACTTTCTTGCACCAGTTGATTTGCAAACATTTGTTTAACACCCGATTACCCCTTTAAAGTGCATGTACCAATATAGGGTAACAATGATCTATTAGGGGGAACCCCCAGGAACTATTCATTCATATCTATCTATCTATCTATCTATCTATATATATATATGAAAATATAAAATATACTTTTATTCCCCCAGGAACAAATTTTATGCATTATTAGGACTGAACTCTGCGACTTTCCATAATATTACTGATATCCTCTTCATCCAAACAACTAATAGTTGAATAAGTTGGACGATCTTGGCAATTTTTTACTTCATTTTTACTGTTATTTAGGATACAATCCTTTTCTTTTACCTTATAGGAACAGGAGGCCTCAAACGAACCCCACATCTGTTGATATGTTTATTTATTTTCATGCAAAGATTTGATAAGTCCTGTCAATATCTATCGGCAATTAACAATTGCCAAGTACCGTGACGTTATTATAAATGTTTTTGTAATTATACCTGAACATATTATTTCATTACTTTATCTGTTTTTTGGTGGAACTGCGAGGGCCCTGCAATCTACCCAGGGCTCAAGTCCTGCAGGAACGCATGGGAACGGAGTTCCTGCACTTTTTCCACAGCAGGAGCACTGTTCCCATTAGCAGGAGTCCTGCAGGACCAGCCCTTGTGAGGAAATCTTAGGTGAGTTCCCACACTTTTTTGTTCAAGGACTTGACCCCTGAATTTACCCCATTATTCCTCTTAGGGTACGTGCGTATTTTCTGCTGCAGATTTGCTGTAGCAGATTTTGCTATCCATTGAAGTCAATGGGCAGCAAAATCTGTTGCAAAAAAACGCACGTATTTGTATTCATTTTTATTATCAGAATAAATGTATTTATCTAACTTGCTATCCATTTTCATTTGGAGATAATCTTGAGGACTATTTCTGGTATTTTATACTAATTTCTTTCATGTTTATGGTCATCTTCATGTTTGTGTGCCTCCGGCTGTTGCAGAACTGCGACTCCCATCAGGCCCAGACAGTTGTTGTAGTTTTAGTTGTAGTTTTGCAACAGTTATAGTTTGGCTTGGCCAATGGCTGCAGATTTGTCAGTGGGTAATGCAGTATTTTCCAAACAGTGTGCCTCCTGCTGTTGGAAAACAAAACTACCAAAGGCTGTCTGGGCATTCTGGAAGTTGTGGTTTTGCAACAGCTGGAGGCACACTGTTTGGAAAACACTGCATAACCCACTGACAAAGCTGCATCCATTGGCCAAGCAAAACTACAACTGTTGCAAAACTACAACTCCCAGCATGCCCGGACAGTCAAAGGCTGTCCCGGCATGCTGGGAGTTGTAGTTTTGCAACAGCTGGAGGCGCACTATTTGGAAAACACTGTATCTGCAGATTTGTCAGTGGTTAATGCAGTATTTTCCAAACAGTGTGCCTCCTGCTGTTGGAAAACAAAACTACCAAAGGCTGTCTGGGCATTCTGGGAGTTGTAGTTTTGCAACAGCTGGAGGCACACTGTTTGAGAAACACTGCATAACCCACTGACAAAGCTGCATCCATTGGCCAAGCAAAACTACAACTGTTGCAAAACTACAACTCCCAGCATGCACGGACAGCCAAAGGCTGTCTTGGCATGCTGGGAGTTGTGATTTTGCAACAGCTGGAGGCACACTATTTGGAAAACACTGTATAACCCACTGAGAAAGCTGCAGCCATTGGCCAAGCAACGACCTTAGGGTATGTTCCCATTATGGAATTTCCGGCACAGAAGCATCCCGACAAGTCAATTCTTTTTTCGGCGGAATCTGCTCGGAAATGCATTGCCGTCTACGAAGACGGCTCATTTCCAAGTGGACCCAGCACTGGAAATGCTGGGAGTTGTAGTTTTGCAACAGCTGGAGGCACACTATTTGGAAAACACTGCATAACCCACTGACAAAGCTGCTGCCATTGGTCAAACAAGGCTACAACTGTGGCAAAACTACAACTCCCAGCATACCCGGACTCCGGTCATGCTGGGAGTTGTAGTTTTGCAACAGCTGGAGGCACACTCTTTGGAAAACACTGCATAACCCACAGACAAAGCTGTGTACCTGACTGAGTACAACGACCTTAGGGTATGTTCCCATGATGGAATTTCCGGCGCAGAAGCATCTCGACAAGTCAATTCTTTTTTTCGGCGGAATCTGCTCGGAAATGCATTGCCGTCTACGAAGACGACGCATTTCCAAGTGGACCCAGCGCAATTTAGAAAAAAAGGGACGTATGAATATCCTCATAGACAAAGTGGAAGCACTTTGCCTGTTTAACCATCGCACGTACTTGGAAGATGTCCTTATCCTGGAATATAAGGTTAATTTATACAATAGCTAGTGGAAAAACACGATGTCATCCTCTGTTTTGTCCTTGTGTGTCTTTCTGTCTGTCACTGACCATTACGTCATATTTCTTATCTACTGCTTTTATCTCTCTACCAGCTCGTAGTACCAGAATACTGCATTCATGGCCTCTTCTGTCTCATGTTTATGTGTGCTGCTGAATGGGTTACTCTGGGTCTTAACATACCGCTGCTGTTTTACCACCTCTGGAGGTAAGTAGCTATGCTTTATATATTATGGGGGAAGGGGATTTATCAAAACCGGTGTAGAGCAGTGGTTCCCAACCTTTTTCACGACCGTACCCCCAAAGGGTGAAAGTATTTCCGCGAGTACCCCTCGCGTGTAAATTACGTGTGAAGGGAACCCGCGGAAATACTTTCTAATGCAACAATGGCATGTGCTCGCCTTTCTAATGCAATACTAATGCAATAATTAATCCCATTGTACCATTATTCGCCCCCCCTCCCTCTGATCCCCTTTTGCCACTATGCCCCCTCCATCGTACTTCTCCTTTTGCCATTATGCCCCCTCCATCTTAATCCCCTTTTGCCATTATCCCCCATCTTAATCCCCTTTTGCCATTATGCCCCACCTCCATCTTGATTCCCCTTTTGCCATTATGCCCCCTCCCCCTCCATCTTAATCCCCTTTTGCCATTATTCCCTCTTCCATCTCAATCCCCTTTTGTTATTATTCCCCCCTCCATCTCAATCCCCTTGTGCCAATATTCCCCCCTCCGATCCCCCTGGGCCAATATATGGGATACATACAACAACAACCTCCCATACTGCGGTGTTACACTTAGTTTAACATGCTTACTAGGCCTGTGCATATCCCGTTCGGCAGGAGTCGGAGGGCCGCACTGACGGGTGACATCCTTCTGTGCTGTGCTGGCACCTCCTCGAAACTTCAGGGAGGTCACATGTCAGGCCCGGCAGCCACTGCTGCTCACGTAAAGTGGCAACGGCCGCAGCTCCAGCCACGGTACAATATAGCAAGCTGCCGTGGCGACTGCGGCATCCGATCTCCGCTCTGCGCTGACAAATACTTGCCAATGCATGGCCGGTGTTTGTTAGCAAATTGCCGTACCCCCACATATCCCCATAGGGGTACGCCTACCACTGGTTGAGAACCCCTGGTGTAAAGGAAGAGTAGTGCAGTTGCCCATGGCAACCAATCAGATTGCTTCTTTCATTTTTCAGAGGCCTTTGTTTTTTACAAATGAAAGAAGCGATCTGATTGGTTGCTATGGGACCTGCACCAATCCTCTACACCGGTTTTGATAAATCTTTACAAGTAGAAATAGATCCCGCACTCACCACAACTGTAGTTCTTCCGTAGTCAATGAGGCTTGGACATTCTGGGAGAGGGAAGCGGTTGGCGTGGGGGCGCTCAGAGGCGACTGCCATCAGTTTTGTACAATAAAACACTCTTGTTTAAGCCGGAAGCGTGTGTTCTATTGCACAAAACTGCCCGCAGTCGCCTCTGAGGTCCCCGATGCCATCCGCCTCCCTCTCCCAGAATGTCAGAGCCTCGTTGACTACGGAAGAACTACAGTAGCGGCGAGTGCGGGATGTATTTCTACTTGTGGAAATTTACTGCTTCACATGTAAATGTGCATCTCCGTAGTAGTATCCACTGCTCTTTGTATGGTACAGCACTCCCGTTGGGTTATGTTACTAGTGCCACCCTACACTATCTCTATTATATGGACTGTTTGATAAATCTCCCCCAGTGATTGTACATAAGAACTGTTTGTCAATGGTTGAATGTTAAAGAAGTACTCCAGTGCAGGAACACTTATTCTTCATCGAAAGGATAAAGGATAAGTGTCTATTTGACCGCTGGGACCCCACGTGTTCTCCTGCACGGCATCCCAACAGTCCACAAGAAGCGGTGGCCGACATGCCCCCTTCATGTATCTCTATGGTAGAGCTGGAGATGCAGATTATTTCCAGCTCTCTCATAGAGATATATAGAGCGTGTCAGCCGCCGCTTCCTGGGAACTGCTGGGATGCCATATAGGAGATTGCATAGGGTCCCAGCAGTTGGACCCCACAGCAATTAGACGCTTTTCCCCTATCCTATGGATAGCGGATAAGTGTTGCTGCAACGGAGTACTCCTTTAAGTTGAAAGGGTGTCATCCAGACTTTTAAAACTCATGGCCCAACGTCATGATGGTAGTGGTAGTGGTCTAACTCCCGATACCCGATCAGATGTTTTCACCGCAGCCTCTTTAGTCTTTGAAAGTGTTTGTATTTAAGGTCATCATACTATTAGGCCGGGTTCACAATTTCTGAGCAGAATGCAGTTTTGAAATTCCACTCGGAAATTCCGATGCAGCACAGTCCTATTGCTGGCAATGAGATTCCGCTGCACAATGCACACTATGGAATTTTAGACACTGAAATTTTGCCGCCAAAAGAATGGTCTTATCCACTCTTTAGGAGAAATCTGCTCTGCAGACATTGCAGTTTATAGGGACGGTAATGTTCCCACGGTCCTATTACCCACTGATTGGGTAAGTTCACACTACAGACTAGGAAAATTCCGGCTGTAAATTCTGAATGCGTCAAGGTTCCAACTGAATAAGTCGGAGCTAGGATCACATGGACATTGCAGTCCCATAGATGGCAATGTCTGCTGCCTGAAGAACATCCCACTGCCAAAATTCCATAGAGTGCACTTGCAGCAGGATTCCCATAGCAACGATGGGATTCAGCTCCACCAGAATTTTCGATTTTCGAAAATTCTGGTCAAAAATTTCGTAGTGTGAACCCAGCCTTAGTAGCGATGGTGCAAGTACTGCAGCATGGTCCTTTTCAGGTGAATTGGACATTACTGCAAGACCATACACTACCACTATTAGTAGTAAACATCATATTCAATGGTTCCTCATGGCACAATGACCTACAATTACAATATTTTTAACTTAAAGGACAAGTATCATGAATAAAAACTTATACCCTATCCGAAGGATAGGGGATAAGTTTTATATATCGCAGGGGGTCCTTGCGCTCGGGCCCCCTGCGATCTCCTGTATGGAGCCCCGACTCTCCTCCACAGCGGCACGTCACGACCCCCGCCTGAAGCGGAGGCGGCCACGCACCCTTTACATAGGGAGAGATGAAGATTGCCAAACGGCTCTCCCATAGAGCTTTATAGAGGGTGAGTGGCGGCTCCTGCTTCGGGCAGGGGTCCAGACGTGCCGCTGTGGAGGAGAGCCGGGGCTCCATACAGGAGATCCTGGAGGGCCCCAGCGCTCGGACCCCCTGTGATCTAATACGTTTTTATTCATGATACTCGTCTTTTAAAATATCTTTCCTGGGCCCTTACTGGAGCTACATTCAAAAAGCAATGCCACAAACATTGCCAATCTGCCCTATATGGAATTGGCTGAAACAAACAATGCCGCAAACATTTCCAATCTGCCACACATGGCAGTGACTGAAAGACCCTACCCGAAGATACAGGACTAATAGCATTTTTCCCCCTGTGCAGAAACATCTAAGGGTGCCATCACATATATGCAGTGGATTGGCTCAGTTTCCCTCTGTAGTAAAGCCCTGGGGTGAAACGGATAATCAAACTGATCCTATTCATATAAATGAGACTATTCATAGTTAATGTGTACCTGTCGTCTACAAAATTCTTTTATATAATGTAGATAATACCATTATATGTATATTTGTAATATAAATGTGTATATTTTTGTTCCAACAGCTATTGCCTGTGTGTATCAATGAGGAGACCAAATACAGAAAGTGAGGGTGGACAAGCAGGGCTCTGTGCACTTAGAACAAGCAGGGCTCTGTACACTGAGGACAAGCAGAGCTCTGTACACTGAGGACAAGCAGGGCTCTGTACACTGAGGACAAGCGGGGCTCTGTACACTGAGGACAAGCGGGGCTCTGTGCACTGAGGACAAGCGGGGCTCTGTGCACTGAGGACAAGCGGCGCTCTGTGCACTGAGGACAAGCAGGGTTCTGTACACTGAGGACAAGCAGGGCTCCGTACACTGAGGACAAGCAGGGCTCTGTGCACTGACAATAAGCAGGGCTCTGTACACTGAGGACAAGCAGGGCTCCGTACACTGAGGACAAGCAGGGCTCCGTACACTGAGGACAAGCAGGGCTCCGTACACTGAGGACAAGCAGGGCTCCGTACACTGAGGACAAGCAAGGCTCCGTACACTGAGGACAAGCAGGGCTCTGTACAGTGAGGACAAGCAGGGCTCTGTACAGTGAGGACAAGCATGGCTCTGTACACTGAGGACAAGCAGGGCTCTGTACACTGAGGAAAAGCAGGGCTCTGTACACTGAGAACAAGCAGGACAGTGTGCACTGAGGCTCTATGACATACCCCTGGCTCACACAGCAGGCTGATTGACAAGCAGGGCTCTGTACACTGAGGACAAGCAGGGGTCTGTACACTGAGGACAAGCAGGGCTCTGTACACTGAGGACAAGCAGGGCTCTGTGCACTGGGGACAAGCAGGGTTCTGTACACTGAGGACAAGCAGGGCATTGTACACTGAGGACAAGCAGGACAGTGTGCACTGAGGCTCTATGACACACCCCTGGCTCACACAGCAGTCTGATTGACAAGCTAGGAGCCTGCACAGAGCCCTACTTGTCCCTCCCTCACTTCCTGTATTTGGACTCCTCATAGAGACACACAGGCTATAGCTGCAGGGACAGCATTATTTCACCCAAAAATATACACATTTTTTAATCAATATATATTACAAATATACATATAATGGTATTATCTACATTATATCAAAAGTTTTTCTTGGCGACAGGTACACTTTAACCAGCTCCTCAATTGGAATGCCAGATCACCAGACAGTCCACATGGGGAACACATCTTGCAGCGTTTCCCCATACGACCTGTAATTAACTGGGCAAAACGATCATAGATAACTTTGCCATCAGTTGTGGCACCAGCTGAACCCAGTTTACTGAGCCGGATCACCGAATATATGTCACGGCGCTAAGTCTGAAAGAGCAATATTTGCCAGCACAAATAAGAGCAGACAGTTCTGATGTTCTGCAAATGTCAGAGAAAACAAAAGGACATACCTGTCTCACATAGTGGAATATTATGGGTTCAATTTAGGTAAGAGAAAAAGTATATATATGCATTGGTTGGATGCAACTAGAGATGAGCGAACTTACAGTAAATTCGATTCGTCACAAACTTCTCGGCTCGGCAGTTGATGACTTATCCTGCATAAATTAGTTCAGCTTTCAGGTTCTCCGGTGGGCTGGAAAAGGTGGATACAGTCCTAGGAAAGAGTCTCCTAGGACTGTATCCACCTTTTCCAGCCCACGGGAGCACCTGAAAGCTGAACTAATTTATGCAGGATAAGTCATCAACTGCCGAGCCGAGAAGTTCGTGACGACTCAAATTTACCGTAAGTTCGCTCATCTCTAGATGCAACCTAACCTGAAAATCTTCAGTGAATCCCAGTAAGACAATTGCAGGAACAACTTATCTCCTACAAGTGTCGCTTTTTGGGGGATTTACACAGACTTGACCAGCATAAATTTATTAAAGGGGTACTCCGCTGCTAGCCATCTTATCTATCAGATGTCTGATCATGGGGGGGGTCCACTGCTGGGATCTTCCACAGCACTCGGCATTCTAAACAAACACCGGGTTTCTGTGGCAGTGGTCGTGATGTCACAGCCACGCCCTTGTGACGTCACACCATGCCACCTCCATTTATGTCTATGGGTGGGGGCGTGTCGGTAGACACGCCCCCTCCCATAGACATGAATGGAGGTGGCGTGGAGTGACGCCACGAGGGGCGTGTCTGTGATGTCACATTACGGCCTCCAGCTTCGAACGTTCTGAACATAATGTTCAGAACGTTGGAGCACCGGAGTACCCCTTTAAAATATAAATATATATATATATATATATATATATATATATATATATATATACTACAAATATTTCTATATCCTGTTAAATGTTAAAGGTATCTAACACCAAGGATGCGTCCCAACATTGCAGCTGCCAAATCCGAATGCAGTCATGGCCGCATGTAGTGGTCAAATGCCACATCATTACTGGTAATTCTGCAGTTTTGCCGGAAAAATCCCGTAGCCATTGGCCATGGAACGAGGCTGAGTCAAACTTTTCTTTTTGGTTGACAACAGGTCCTCTTTAATATGCAATTTGCAAACCTTATGGGGGACATTTATCAAAACCTGTCCAGAGGAAAAGTTGCTGAGTACCCCATAGCAACCAATCAGATCGCTGCTTTCATTTTTAAAGAGGCCTCTGAGAAATGAAAGAAGGGATCTGATTGGTTGCTATGGGCAACTCAGAAACTTTTCCTCTGGACAGGTTTTTTATAAATCTCCCCCCATATCTTTAGGCTATAAACAGACCAAAAAATTCCTAAAATGTAAAAAAAAAAAAACACGACTTTTCTCTGCTAAAAAAATGACCCAAAAGACCCTTGCATTTAATTTTACGGACTTTAAAATGACAGATGTTAAATTAAACTACATGTGAACCGACAAGACGTTTTTCTGTAAATTCAAAGCCGGTAAATGGGGATATTGGACTTAAATATTAAATGGACGTTTTACGCCTCAATATAAGTTTAAAAAATTATTTGTATGAAGCCTTAAATCAACTGGTGCCTGAAAGGTAAACAAATTTGTAAATTACTTCTGTATAAAAATCTTAACCCTTCCAGTACTTTTCAGCTGCTGTATGCTACAGAGGAAGTTCTTTTCTTATTGAATTTCTTTTCTGTCTGACCACAGTGCTCTCTGATGACACCTCTGTCCGTGTCAGGAACTGTCCAAAGCCGGAGCAAATTCCCATAGAAAACCTATCCTGCTCTGGACAGTTCCTGACACGGTCAGAGGTGTCAGCAGAGAGCACTGTGGTCAGACAGAAAAGAAATAAAAAAAAATAAAAAAAAAAAAATGTTTCCACCGTAGTACCCCTTTAAACTTTTATTTTTTATTTTTTAATCAACTGGTGCCAGAAAATTAAACAGATTTGTAAATTACTTTGATTAAAAAAAATCTTAATCCTTCCAGTACTTTTTAGCTGCGGAATACTACAGAGGAAATTATTTTCTTTTTGGAACACAGAGCTCTTTGCTGACATCACGAGCACAGTGCTCTCTGCTGACATCTCTGTCCATTTAAGGAACTGTCCAGAGCAGCATATGTTTGCTACGGGGATTTTCTCCTACTCTGGACAGTTCTTAAAATAGACAGAGATGTCAGCAGAGAGCACTGTGGTCATGATGTCAGCAGAGAGCACTGTGGTCGTGATGTCAGCAGAGAGCACTGTGTTCCAAAAAGAAAAGAATTTGCTAGTAGCTAGTAGTTGTAGTATTCAGCAGCTAATAAGTACTGGAAGGATTAAGATTTTTTAATAGAAGTAATTTACAAATCTGTAAAATTTTCTGGCACCAGTTGATTTAAAAAAAAAAAAGTTTTCCACCTGAGAACCCCTTTAAGATTTCCAATCTTGATGTGTTTTTATGGGGACATTTATCATCGTTACTTTGGTAAGCGAGTTCTGTAGGCATTTTTTTTTTGCTTTTGGTTTTGCTTATGTGTGACATATTTATCACACTATGACAGGGGGTTGATAAATTTGGCTCACATAAGCAAAAAACAATAAATCACTTTTGAATACCATTTATTTAGCACACCATTAAATTACTTCAGGACAACACTTTGTAACACCACTTCCTCTCCACTTTTCGGCTCTAAAATCGCAGTTGTGAAAAAAATGTGCGAAATACAGTATAAACGTTATTTTAACCCCTTTTGGACGCAGTTTATTTTTTATTTTTGCACTTTCGTTTTTTTTTCTCCTCACCTTCTAAAAATCATAACGCTTTCAATTTTCCACCTTACATAGAAAGCCTTGTTTTTTGCACCACCAATTTTACTTTGCAATGAAATTAATAATTTCACCACAAGATCTACAGCAAAACATAAAAAATAATATTTGTGGGACAAAATTGGGAAAAAATACGCCATTTTGTAACTTTTAGGACCTTCCCTTTCTACCCAGTGCACTTTTCTGCCACGATGTCCCGTGAACTGCACATGTCAGGAAACGGCACATACGCAGTGAAGACCAGTTAGGAGCGACGGAGAGAGGGAGAGCCGGGGGACGGGGGGGGATGAATATTCATAAGTTGGCAGCGATGCGGCAAGCGGCGCAGATGTCACAGTGCCACTAGGCTCCTGAAAACCCCGCCCGTGCCAGTTACAGCCACATTTGCATATATATATATATATATATATATATATATATATATATATAAAAACTAAGATTGCGGGCGAGGGCAAGGTAGCACAAAAAGTCGCATCTGCGCCTAAGAATTTTTTTGTGTGTATTTAATGAAATGTAACAACATTTTAATACATATTTATAAAGTCGCATCGGATGTCAGGATTGACACACGCTGTGATCTGTCCTTAACTGCAGGTACTACTGCACCCAACGTGGAGTACACTCTGCTCCATGCTGGGACCTGTAGTAACTGTATTGATAGACAGATCGAAGTGAGTGTCACTTCTGACACCTGTTGCGATCCATTAATGCAGGTACTACAGCTCCCAGCATGAAGCAGAGTGTGCTCCACATTGGGAGCAATAGTACCTGCAGTTAAGGAAAGATCACAGTGGATGTCACTCCTGACACCCGCTGTGATCCTCCTGTATATTGTATAGATGCGGGCGGCCAGGCGCTCTTCCATGGTCCTCTGCACTGACGTATATATACACCTATTCATATTTCCCACAGAGAGTTGTGATTGGCTGGAACCATCTGGCCAATCACAACTCTCTGTGGGAAATATGAATAGGTGTATATATACGGCAGCGCAGGGGACCATAGAAGAGCGGCTGGCCGCATCTATACATTATACAAGAGGATCACAACAGACCCGGGGCGATCTGCCAATTAGTACAGGTACTACTACTCCCATCATGGAACAGTGTGTTCCATGCTGGGAGTAGTAGTACTACCTAAAATAAAATAAAAGAATAAAAAGTGAAAAACACACACACACACTACATTTTTATTGTCGGCTAAATTTTTTGTGCCCTGTCCGCACACATAAATTCATCCCTGTTAAAAAATTGATAAAAATTAGATAAAATTTCGTTAAATACAATTTTTTCCATTACTACTGTACAACAAACACCAACATTTGGTACGATTGGAATAGAAAATAAAAGAACATGGACATTTTGTGTGCTTTCGTGCCAGGTTTTTGTTCTTGGCCTATATATTACTGTGTAAAGTGTATATCGGCTGTTCTCTTTATCTGCAGAAGTCCAGCAGAGACACCATGATTGATTTAGCAGCTTTGCAATCAAAAAAATCCTCTTGGAGTATATTGTAGTTATCACTCTCGCCTGACAGCTGCCACCAAGGTCCTTTCCCGTAATGGCACCATACTGTGTATTCAGCAGTTACATCGGTGGTTCCACGGTGATATTTTCACATTACTGAGGCTGTTTTTATCCAGACGTCCAATTATTTACACATGTGAACTTGTTTAGAAATGGAGCAACTCTTGGAAAACAAGTATAAAACCAGCGTCAATGTAATACCATGTAAATGCCCATTCATTAATTTATTTTACTGGAGAATGTCACTTATGGACACGTTTACATTTCAGTTTTTTAGTCATTGTTTTGCATTAGTCTTTGTCATAACAGGATAAGGTTTTTTTTTGTTTGTTTATTTCATTTAGAGAGAACAGTACAAGCAGAAACATAATAAGGGTAGGGTCACACGGAGCACATCTGCAAGGTGAAATACGTTGCGGATGCTGACAGCAGTCACAAGAGTGAGCTGCCGGCTGCAGATGGGTAGCTCTGTGTATCTGCTCATAGCGGCAGATTTTCCGTCAGCAGTCATGAGCGGACACACAGAGCTACCCGGGAGCTGTCAGGGACCGACCAGGAGACACGGAGAGTGAGCCCTAAACTGGCCCTAAAACCGCTCTCCCTGCCTACTTGCCAATCCACCCTAAACAGTGGATGGTCAACTGCGCACCGGTCCCTCCCTGAGCTAAAATGCAGGGGCCTAAAAACACATACAATATAAATCGGTCACAAACCAGAAACATAACAGGAACATAGAACTCTGTTAATAAGTTCAGAGGGAACAGATCAGTGAGCAGCACAGAGGACACTTATAGACCAATGGTAAAGCACAGAGGAAAACACTATCTAAGTGATCATGTACTCTATGATCAGTGCATGTACAAAAACTCCAAAGATCTGAAATCAGAACTAATAAACATATAGAGTTCAAAACACCAGACAGGAAAACAGATGAGTCTGAACAGACTCCAGAAACAATCCCTAAACCTCCAGTAGACTCAGGATGAATCTCCCAGAGTCCCTATGGACCGGTAACAGGAATATCAGTTACAACTCAGAAAAACGATACAAAGGGATGTAATTATAGAACACAGTTCACACTGAACCCAAAACAGGAACCGAATTATAGAACACTGTTCACACTAAACACAAGACAGGAAAACGGATGAGTCTGAACAGACTTCAGGAACAAAAAGGAATATAACATAATCCCATCCCCCAGAACCTCCGGTAGACACAAAGTCCCCATGGACAGGTATCAGGGATGCCAAGTTACAACTAAAAAAAACGGATACAACAAGATATAATTATAGAACACTGTTCACACTGAACAAAAGACAGGAATAATCACAATCCCTCAGAAAACCTCCAGTAGACACCAAGTCCCCATGGATAGGTAACAGGGATGCCTAGTTACAAATCAGAAAACAGATGCAACAGGATATAATTATAGAACACTGTTCACACTGAACACAAGACAGGAATCACAATCCCTCAGAAAACCTCCAGTAGACATGGAGTTCCCATGGACAGGTGACAGGGATGCCTAGTTACAACTCAGAAAACAGAAACAACTGGATATAATTATAGAACACTGTTCACACCGAACACATGACAGGAATCACAATCCCTCAAAAACCTCCAGTAGACATGGAGTCCCCATGGACAGGTGACAGGGATATCTAGATCAGAGCCTCCAGTAGACACAGGAATGTCCCCATGGAGCGATAACATAGAAAAAGAATACAAGAGAAAGCACAGTGTGAACAGATACATAACAGAAAAGATATACAAATCCTAAAACTAACTATATAAACATAGATTAAAATCTACTAAGAGCATGCTAACTAACCAAGGCAAAAAGCCCAGAACTATCAAAGATAAATGCAAGGTGCATGCTAAAACAGAGATAGTGGATTAAAAGCACAAACTAGGAGTGTTTCACCCAAAGCTCCATGCAGCATGTCCATGTGTAATATGTAATCCCCAGCTCTGAGGCTAGACAGAGCTGATCTTATGTAGACACACCCTAAGAGCAATTGTAGAGAAAGCCCAAAGACTTTAACTATTCCCTAACCAGGGAACATAAAACTGTTCACACACAACCAAACCAATAGCTGTGTGTGAACACTGGCTAATACAGACATGACAGGAGCCCACTCTTCTGACTGATGTTGGCGCTTTGTGTCACCCTACCCTAAAAGTATCTGCACAGGGTACAATTCCAGGGAAATAAGGCAAGTCAGGTTGTGCAAATAACAAAAACAATCATCGTAAATATATACATAGGCTCAAACTGAACCAAAACAAAAGAAACGTAAGATTAAAAAAATAAGAAAAAAGAAAGTATAAGAAAAAGATCAACACTACCTTCCACTGTATGGTATTCATGCATAAGAATGAGTAATTTATAGCTACCTCAATCATGCCAGGTAAGCGTATTAGGCATAGTAAATAAACAGACAAAACATCTGAACTAGTGCATAGGGGAGTTTAGGCAACTAACAGAGTTAAGTTAACACTGGGTCAAGGGGGGGGGCCATACTCAAACTCAGGCAGGAATTTCCTATTCCTATGCCCCACCTGTGAGAAGGGTATAACAGATGTGCAGATTCTTCCGTTTGATAAGCATTGGTGGTCTTGGGTCCATCCACCGGAAAACAATAACCCAGGGAATAGCAATTCCCTTGAGGAGGTATGCACATGATGGGACCAAACTTCATCTGACAGCAAATGACCACCGAATAAAACAATAACGTATTTAACAAATGGGAAGGATCCACTATGGTGGACACCAGTTGTAGGACTTCCCTCCAGTTGTAGGACTTCCCTCCAATATGAAACCATGTAGGGGACAGGCCCACTTGTAGTCTAATAGGTGTTATATAGCTATAATGAATCATGTATAAATGGATTCATTTGTTATTAGCATCTGGTGGGACAGAGGTATGTGATGACATAATGTCCTCCCGATCATCTCCTGTCAGGGAGGGTACAGGATTAAAACACAGTAATTTACAAACCATTGTAATACATTTTTCTCTGTGTTAGGCCCCCTATACATATATCCAGAGATTTGTTGCCGCTTCCCTTAGGCGTTGTAGAAAAGTGCTGGAGGGAAACTGACGGTTGAACTGATCCAATTCATTTTAATGAGACGCTTAACATTCATCCGGTGCCTCAACTTGGATGTGGAATCATCAGGCAAGCCACACGGCCTTGGATGAGGGAACACATCTTGCTATGTTCCCCCGTCCAACCTGCACAATTCGGATCACCAAATATATGTATACCCACCTAAGATTCACTCCTGATTTTAGCTTGCAAACAGCGGTGCAAAATACTGACTAAAATACTGCTTTGTGAAAGTGATCTACCAGTTACAGATTAGGCTAAGTTCACCCCTGTGTTGTATTTTCCTTTATTCTGCTTTGCCATTGGTGGTGGCAAATTCATTACACACCTGACACGACTGGCACCCCATGGACCCCTATGAAATAAACCTCTTAATGCCCCATTGATATACATGTACATCATGGTGGCATCAAGGATGTGTGGCAAAGGCTCGGAAATCAAGCCCTCTCGATTCCCGCGAGCTGCCAGCAGCATTCATCTGATAGCAACAGTTAGTAACTGGCATTGGAACTAGCTGTGAGGGTGGGTATTTTACCACCTAGATGCCGGTGTCACCATTGATGAACACATTTCAGTCACTTCCCGAGTCCCCACCTCCCCCATTGATTATCATGTCAAATCTGCTATTATAGACTGCCATAGGCAGTAATAGTAGATCACCCAAGAGATAGTTTACTGGGAGATTTTAACTTTTAATTCAGGGGATTTAATTTTATATATTTTATACAAGCTTGACAGTTCACTGCAATATATATAGACATTGCAGTGAACTGTCAAGCTTCTATAAAATATATAAAATAAAATCCCTTGTATTAAAAGTTTAAAAGTTAAAATCACCTCCATTTTGCCCATTTTCAAATCAAAAAATCTAAGGTAAAAAAAAATATATCCATATATAATTGAGTATTATTAAATTGAATTGCCATTTTTGGACAACATGCATCCCATAAAAAAATTGAAAAAGAAGCAATTTAAACTCCCTTCTATCACAGGTCAAATCCACACACAACTATGTTGATGGTAAAATATACACTCATAAAAAGCGATGAGGAAAAACGAAAATGCAAATACTGAAATTGTCTGTGTTCTTAAAGGGGTATTCCAGTTTTTTTTTCCTTCAGCCTTTGAGCCCATGATGCCAAGTTATAATACTTTGTAATATGCTTCTATTACCGCTGTGTGCCACTTTCATGAATAGGACTAAAACCTGAAAATGCTGTAGAGCAAGTCTTTTTATTTTACTGTTGTTTGTGACCTATTCCAGAATTCCATGTGGCCAGAGACAATATGTCATAAGTCACATGGTCTCCAGGGGTTGTGTGTGTATATGCTACAGTGGGGTGGGTGGATAGCAGGGTGGAAGGGATTTACTGAAGTAATGCAATCCACTAACCCACTCCAGCATAGCCATGTCCCTAGAGACCATGTGACTTAAGGGGGTATTCCAGGAAAAAAAACTTTTTTTTTTATTTTTTATATCAACTGGCTCCAGAAAGTTAAACAGATTTGTAATTACTTCTATTAAAAAATCTTAATCCTTCCTATAATTAACAGCTGCTGAAGTTGAGTTGTTCCTTTCTGTCTGGCAACAGTGCTCTCTGCTGACATCTCTGCTTGTCTCGGGAACTGCACAGAGTAGAAGAGGTTTGCTATGGGGATTTGCTTCTACTCTGGACAGCTCCCGAGACAGGTGTCATCAGAGATCACTTAGACAGAAAAGAACAACTCAACTTCAGCAGCTCATAAGTAATGAAAGGATTAAGATTTTTTTTTTATAGAAGTAATGTACAAATCTGTTTAACTTTCTGGAGCCAGTTGATGCATCAAAAAAAGTTTTTTCCTGGATAACCCCTTTAATACATGGTGTCACTGGCAACATGGAATTCTGGGAAAGGTCAGAGACAACAGTAGAATACTTGCATTACAACATTGAGGATTGGGAAAACAGGACAATGGAGGTAATAGAAGCATATTACACAGTATTATAACTTGGCATCACGGGCTCAAAGGCTAAAGAGAAAAAAATCCTACAATATCCCTTTTAGTAGTTAATGAGGTCCTTTGGGTTTCATGCATAATGACCGGCATATTATCAGACAAAACAATGCAGCAATGTATATTACGGAGCCCGTGAAGGAGGCACCCAATGGCCCATACAACTCAAGTGTGAACACAGCCTTATTGTCATACTTTTTTGTAGTATGCTATTTTTTTTTTTGCCCTGCAACTGCTTTTCTTTAGATCGTGATTTATATATATATATATATATATATATATATATATATATATATATATATATACAGTAGTCCCTCAAGTTACAATATTAATTGGTTCCAGGATGACCATTGTATGTTGAAACCATTGTATGTTGAGACCAGAACTCTATGGAAACCTGGTAATTGGTTCTGAAGTCACCAAAATGTCATCCAAAAATAGGAAAAAGTGAGGATTAAAGAAAACTAAGTAGATAACTAATACAGATAAAGCAAATCCTTATATATAAAAGTAATAAAGATCTGCTGAGAGCTGTAAATCACTGTCTATTTCAGTGTTTCCCAACCAGAGTGTCTCCAGCTGTTGCAAAACTACAACTCCCAGCATGCCCGGACAGCCTTCGGCTGTCCGGGCATGCTGGGAGTTGTAGTTTTGCAACAGCTGGAGGCACCCTCTTTGGAAAACACTGGTCTATGTAGAGGACAGAAGCTTCTTCAGGGTCCTGTACAGTACACGCAGTGTCCTAAAAAAAAAAGGAAAATGGAGCCGCCCTTACCTGGTGTCCAAAGGAGCAGCTAACCCTGGTACAGGTAAAGAGTACAGAACATGTAATACCTCCCTGTACTGTAGGGGGCGCTACCAGACACCAGTCAGTGCATGCACTTTAGGAATACACGGTTTTCATCAGTGAAATATCCATTCTGATTGGTCGGTTCTTCCAGCCATTGACACGTTTCGCAGATTCCATAGCATTGTATGTTGAGTCTGGTTTCAAGTTACAATGGTCCAGAAAAGTCCATTGTATGGTGAAACTATTGTATGTTGAGGCCATTGTAAGTTGAGGGATCACTGTATATATATATATATATATATATATATATATATATCTATATATATATATATCTATATATATATATATACATATATATAAAGTACAAATAGATGCAGCACACCACAACTTGAAAATCACGGTGCAAAATTTATTCCATAGTGTATTCCAATAGACAACGTTTCACCAGCCTCACGCTGGCTTTTTCATATATATAAGATTATAATAAAAATATAGGAATGGATGTGGCTGAAGGACTTTGCCTCCAGTTAAAGTCCCATAGAAACAAAGTATACTTCACGTACAAAGAACAACAGCTCTCACATTTGACATTTACAGCTGACGTAAAGAGACACTGCATGGGGGAAACGTCAACCGGTTGCTATAGCAAACCTCGGAAATTAGAGTCTTGGTGAATTCAAGGCTTTGACGTTTGTTGCATCGGTAGCTGCCTTCACCTGCCTGACCTGCAGCTCTTCTGATGCCATTTGGAAATTTCAGGCGGGAAACTCATCCTTCTTCATAAGCTTAGATACACTTTAATAGGATCTGTTGATTCATAATCCTTTAATCCTTTTCTTTTTTTTGCAGAAAACCATAAGTATGAACCCAGCCTGAAAACGTTTTATAAACTGTCTTTAAAAGGACAGTCTACTTCAGTCCAAACATTTTCATTTATTAGAACATGTGAATGGTATAAAGTGGGGGAGAGACCGTGAGGATGATTCCTATTGCTACAGTAGATGAACTAATACAAATATTTGGCGGCTTCTCTTAGGTATTTCCACCGACCTGCTGATGGTTCAGAAGTTATGTTTGATCCAGTGTCCATAATGAATGTGGACATTTTGAATTATTGCCAGAAGGAGGCTTGGTGTAAACTGGCATTCTACTTGCTGTCCTTCTTCTACTACCTGTACAGGTAAGTTATTGGTTAAAAATAATAACATCCTATAATGAGGATACACTAAAGCTGGCCATAGACATGAGATACTTATCTGCAGGTCATTGGCAGATCCAGCTATTTTCGTAATATCTACGGTTAATCTTAAACTGCCCCTACACAAAAAATAGAGGCCAGTGGAAATGGATGATTTGGGGAATTTCGGCCAACCATCACTTGTAAATGACATGAAACTGATCATTTACAATAGCCAATGAATAGTCTACCAAACATTTGGTCGACAACATTGGACCAACAAACAAGTGTATGGCATGGTCGTCCAAATTTGGCCGGTTATTTGTCACATTGAACAAACTCACTGTCTTGTTGGTGGGATAGTTCAGAAAGTCCCATGTATACATAAAGCTTTATGGCCATGACCACCACAGAAATCAAATTGATCTCAAAAGTTGAGCTAGATCGGCCAAAGGTCTGTAAAGATGTGCATTATATGGAGAAAAGTTTTGGGCCCAATCTCTTAATCATTATAATTCGGTGTTCCTCTCAATCCTATGACCACAGGTTCTAAAGAGCTCAGTGAATTCCAGTGTGATTCTGTAATAGGATCCACCACTGCAAGTCAGTTCCAGACATTTCTTCCCTCCTAGATCTTGATATAGAAATTATATATTTAAGATGTAGAAGTGTTTAGAAACCACAGCAACAACAGCCACTAAGTAGAGACCACATTAAGTTACAGAGCGGGGTGACCAAGTGCTGAGTTTAAAGGGGTACTCCGCCCCTAGACATCTTATCCCCTATCCAAAGGATAGGGGATAACATGTCTGATCACAGGGGTCCCGCTGCCGGGACCTGCTGCGATCTTCATGCAGCATCCGGCGTTCTAAACAGTATGTTTAGAACGCTGGGTTCCCGGGGCAGGGGTCATGACATCACGCCACACCCCCTCCATTCATATCCATGGGACATAAGGTATAGACATGAATGGAGATGTGGTGTGACATCACGAGGGGGGCATGGGATCCCCTTTGGATAGGGGATAAGATGTCTAGGGGAGGAGTAGCCATTTAGACCTCATTTGGCATTAAAAATCTGCTTAAAAACTGTGCCCTGCTAGGAGCTTCATGGCATTGGTTTCCATGTTAAGAAGCTACATGCAAGTGTTACATCACCAAGCACAATGCTAATCGCCAAATAAAGTAATGTAAAGCCGAATTCCAGGAGAACATTACTGCCTGACTGCATTGTGCCAGCTGAAAAGTTTGGTAGAAGAGGCATAATTTTATGGGTTTGTTTTCAGGACTAGCCCCCTCGATGGCCTAGTGGAGGGACATCTTACAGCTTCAGCATGGCAAGACATAATGGACAGTTGAATGATTCCAGAATTATGGGTTTGGGTTTAGGCCTTTTTTGTTCAAGCATGGCTGTGCCTGAGGGCAAGGTCCATAAAGATATGGTTGGGTAAGTTTGGTGTGGTAGAGCTTGACTAGCCCATGTACATAAAATGGCTCTCTGTGAGATCTTGTGGGTGAACGGGTAGGGTCATACCCCATAAAAAATATTGTGGCCCCCACAAAGCTCTGACCTCATCCCCATCTAACACCTTTGGAATAACCAAGAATGGAAATTGTAAGACAGGCCCTCTTGAACATTGATCAGTTTCTGACCCCGCAAATGCTCTTCTGGATGAAGGGGCATAAGTTCCCAAAGGCACCTCCAAAATCTTGTAGAAAGGCTTCCTAGACGAGTGGAAGCTGGTATACCTGCAGTTTATAGATTTTTGCTCCATATTAATGTCTATGGATTTAGAAAGGAATGTCCTAAAGGCTCCTGTAGGTGTAATATGTAGGTGTCCTAATACTATTTTTCATATAACGTATGTCATATCTATGGCCAGACTCATACTAAAACTGTTTGCGTATAGAAGGCAGGGGAGAGGGGAACAGGTATGAGAAGTGAACATTTTATTAATTTTACACTTCATAATCAGGCTTCATTATCTCTCATTTTGGCTGCCACCATAATGTTTAATAGGTATAATTATCACCATGTCATTCTCATCAACAGGATCACTTACATGAAGCTTTCAGAATTATCTCCTTCCCATCTGCAGACATAAGTAAAGATAGAATTTTAGTTGCTGTGTAGGAGGCAAGAAAGGTGCATGGAGTATTGGAATTAAAGAGGTTATTCCAACTCGAAAAGTTATTTCTTATCCACAGGCTAGAGGATAACTAACTGATCTATGAAGGTCTGATCACTGGGACCCCCACCAATCCCAAGAGCAGAGTTCATATGTCCCCCAAATTAATGGGAACATTTACCTGCAGCCAGCGTGTGTGTGTGCAGTTAGCATATGCGCTGGTTGGTGCCAGGGGTGAACTGACAACTCATAGGGCCCTCAGGCAATAGATGATCATGAGGCCCCATGAGTTCAGCTCATAATCATCAACCAATGATGCTGGCCGGTGTCCAGCATTAAAGGGGTACGCCCCCTCCTTCTGACATCACGATACTCCGGCCCCGTGATCGTGAGTCATCAGACACAGAGCGATCTTCGCTCTGTGAGGCTGATTATCGGTGGGTGCTGCATGAGAGATTGCGTGGGTCCCCAGCAGTGGGACACCCGCGATCAGACATCTTATCCTTTAGATAGGGGATAAAATGTCGGCCGGAGTACACCTTTAACTCTTTAGACACCGCAATCGAAGTTGATTGCCGCATCTAAAATGGAAAAACCTCATCCTGTTCAGCTAAGAGGAAGGCGGAAAGGTCCTTACCTCCCTCCGTCTGTCTCATCAGTGCTCCAGTAGTGCAGGCAGCCTGTAATAATGGACCATCGATAACAGTGGTCAAAGCTGTTCTTTCGCACAAAGCTGTTCTTTCTATATGCATATCAGTGTTTGCAATCTAACGATCACATGTAATGGTCTCCTATGGACTAAGAAATTGTGATGAAAAATGAAAAAAAAAAAAAAAAGAAGGTAATTAATGTAAATAAGCCCCTTATCTAATAAAATATTGAATGTCCTCCTTTTTCCATTTTTTAAATAAAACATGAACATATGTGGTATTGTGGTAGAGGGTGATGGAATTACCCTAGGGCCAGATGGCATTAATCCCTTGTATTCATGATGCATGGGCGTGGTTTATCCACAATACCACCCGAAGGTATACCGCTAGATCCTGGGCTAGGCACGGGGACAGAGATGACTCTGACGCCAAGTTACGGACAACGGTAGTTTTACTGAGTGACAGATGGTACAGTCTATTCAGTTCAGCCAGGCCCACGGAGGGGGTCTATTCAGTTCAGCCAGGCCCCCGGAGGTGACCAGTGACTTCAGAGACCATAAGGGCTTGCTGACAATGAGGTTGACAATGCTGTGGCTGTAGCTTACTTGTAGAATTGTGGCTGCTGGACTGACTTGAGGCCTCCTATGGACTCCAGACACACAATAGGACTTGACTGCGCTGCATCTCAGCAGAAAGAGAGAGAAGAGACTCTTCCCAGGGCTTTTATAGGAGAGACTCTGGTGGGGTCCCATAGGTCACCCTTAACTCACATGGTCACTGATACCTCCTGGGTAACAACTCACATGACAACTGGGGATCACATGTTAACCTCTCTTAAAGTGATAACACTTTCTATATGCATTGTACAGTATAACACATGGCAAACAATATATACATAAGGGGACACTGTAAGGAGGCTGTCTGACAGGGCAGCAAGGGTACGGGGGCACCACTCCCGTACTGGGCCACCACAAACTCCCACTCTTAAACACAGCTGTCTTTGGCACCCAGTCCTGGAGGGTGGAAGACTGAAAGTGGCCACTGGGGTCTGGTGATGACAGTTCCTAGGGCATTATTGTCAAATGTCCTTCACAGGTCTGAATATGGAAACATAACTTGGGCCGAGTCCATGTAGCACTTTGTGAAAATGTCCATACATGCTCCTTGTGCTAATGGGACATAAACATGAGGGATTCATTACCCTTGTAACTGAATTATTAACACAATTAAACATACTTAAACACATTTGCTGTGGATTGGGCTGCCGGAGGCTCTCTACCAAATTCCTTAGCTACTGGGGCCCATTGGCACTAGGTACTTCTCCCCAGAACTCTATACATGTTTTCAACCATACAACAATGTTACCTTTGTATACAGCAACTCTGTCTCTATATGTGCTTTATTTATACCTCAGAGTACCCTGTACATGTGGACAGGAAAAACTATTAGACATATGTACACTAGACAATTGTGGACTGGTAATATACATCCTGGCTGCAGTTCTAACTAGCTATTACATGTGACTAGTCTATATCCAAGCTCTATGTACATCACTAAATTAGTTATGTGTGAACTGACTAGATTGGACTATATGTTGTACAACTTTATATATGGTACGGCAACTTATTTTCTATACCGAGCTGGTATTTGTCCCTGCGCCGACCTTTGGGATCTGTGCAACACCACCTCTGGAGAATCTGGAACTCTTGAGGTTTCTGGAGCTCTTGGGACTTCTGGCGTTGCAGCTGACTCTTCCTTAGTGAACTCAGGAGCTGGTACTAGTTCAGGACTGGCTGGAGAGTTGCTGGCAGCAGTGCTGGAGAAGCTGAAGACAGGGTTGGCACCCTGGAGGCTGGTGTATAGGCCGGAGCCAACGGTGAAAAGACTGGGTCTGGTGTGGAGACTAGTGTGGGTTGAACCACCCTCGGGGTTGGTGAGACACAGAAGATCACAGGCTGATTTGATGAAAACATGGGGAAATCCATATATGGGTGGATTCCCTCGCCCGGGACATACTCTCTTGCAGGTCTGACAGCTGGAGAAGGCAGTACTGGGAGCACTGGTAGATCTTCTTTGAGACAACTCGATTCAATTCCGGTGAACGAATTGTGGCTCATACCCAGGTTTTTGTACTTCGCACACATCAGACTCAGGATAGGGTATGGCAGTCACTGTGTATAGTTCTGTCTTCCAGATAGAGTCTAACTTGTTAGTCCTTGGAAACTTCCGTAGCCAGACTTTGATCACCCAATTGAAGTGGTTTGGCAGTGGCATGTCGGTTATAGTCCTCTTGTTGTCTCTGTTGAGCATCGCCCATCTTCTTGCTGACTTCTTCTTTGGCTTCTTGGATCCTTCACTGGTGGTCAGAGACCCATTCCAGGGAGGCTTGCGGAGAGTTGTTGAACGCAGCCTGGAGCCCAAATGTCCGGTCTTTAGGCAGCTGCCCATGTTGCCCCATAATCAAGTAGAAAGGGGTATACCCTGTATTGTTATATATCTCCAGTAATTCGGGCTGCAGTCAGGGCAACTATTGTTGTTTTGACACAGAGGCTGCTGGCAACATGTGGATAAAGACTTGATTGATGCGCTCACAGAGCCCGTTCCCCTGGGGATGGTAAGCGGTAGTCCGGAGTTTCTTGCAAGCATGGAATTGACATTACTCTTGGAAGAGTTGGGCCTTGAAGGCCATTCCTTGGTCCATTAGGACAGACTCTGGACACCCAAGGGTCTGCACCCAATTGGAATAGAATATCTGGGCCGCTGTCTTGGCTGTGAGATCTTTGACGGGTACAACGACAACCCATTTGGAGTAATGATCCACCAAGGTGAGAGTATAAGTATACCCGGACCGGGTAGGAGAAAATTTGACATGGTCTAGTGAGACCCACTGGTTGGGCCTTTCACTCTGGATGGAATGGAGGGGTGCTCTTGCGTCCTTGCATACATTCTTGGTGACTTTACAGACAGCACATTCACTGCTCCATTTCTCAATGTCACTCCGCATTCAGATCCAATAGAATCCTCGCCTGACAGTAGCTTCAGTCTTGTGGACTCCAAAGTGTCACGACTGATCATGAAATGCGTTGAGGACCATCGTCGTGTCTCTTCAGGGAACCAGAATCTGATGAAGTCGATCACCAGAGACCGGATCCAAAGAATTTCGGTACAACAGTCCTTTGTGCACAAACAGTCGCTTCCTCTGTCTCCCCGACATTTCAGCTCATAATCACACTGGGCCCGGTGAAGACAGGTTAGTACCTTATTCGCCAGAAGGTAGTCCAACAGATTCCCCATGAATCAACTTTCATCTTGAAGGGTCTTCCAGGTGTACAGGTCTTCTTTAACCTTTTCGGACCTGGGTTCACCATCTTTCAGGGCGGTCACAACATTCTGGTTCACAAACCGTTGATAAAATGGGGGCATCTCCATGTCTTCCCACACGTCTTTGACAGGTGGTTCTTCGCTGGGGGTCATTCGAGATAGTACATAGGCATTGACGTTTGACTTGCCGCTTCCGTAATTGATAGTGAAGCTGTAATTGGCCAAACTTGAAGCCCATTGCTGTTCAATGGCACCCAATTTGGCAGTGTTCAGGTGGGCTAACGGGTTATTGTCCATGTAGACAGTGAATGGCATGGCGGCCAAATAGTCTTTGAACTTTTCGGTCACGGCTTAGACCAGGGCAAGAAGTTCCAACTTGAATGAGCTGTAATTAGCATTGTTCTTCTCTGCTCCTTGCAGGTTATGACTGGCATAAGCAATTACTCGCTCTTGTCCATCCTGGACATGTGATAGGACTGCTCCCAGACCTTCAAAACTGGCATCAGTTTATAGCATCAGGAATAGCTGACTGTAGTCTGGATACGCCAGGATGGGTGGTTCTGTCAACAAATGTTTAAGGGCTCGGAAAGCTGTCTCTTGCTCTTCGGCCCATTCAATCGGTAGTCTTCCATTATAATTCTCCTTTGCCGTACCCCATAGGAGAGCTGTGAGGGGTTCTGCAATCTGGGCGAAGTGTGGGATGAAGCGGCGGTAGTAGCTGGCAAATCTCAGGAAGCTCCTGACATCTTTCAACGTGCGCGGGGTTGTCCAGTTCTTGACGACTTCCACTTTTCAGGATTGGGCTGGACTTCCTCTGCGCTGACAACATGATCCAAGTAATGGACTTGAGGTTTGAGCAAATGACACTTTGACGGTTTAATCTTCAGTCCATGCTTGATTAGGACTTGAAGGACATCTGACAGATGGCTTGAGGTGTTCCTGGTAGGACTTGGAATACACAATGACATCGTCCAAGTACAATAGGGCACTTTGAAAATTCAGATGGCCCAGGCACCTTTCCATCAGACACTGGAACGTAGCAGGGCCATTGCACAGCCCAAATGGCATACTTTTAAGCTCAAACAGTCCCATGGGTGTCACAAAAGTGGTCTTTTCCCAGTCCTCCCCGGCCATGGGCACTTGCCAGTATCCGCTGGTTAAGTCCAGGGTGGAGAAGTAAGCAGCAGACCCTAGGGCTGTGACTGACTCCTCGATAATTGGCAAAGGATAAGCATCTTTATGTGTAACGTTGTTCAGTTTCCTGTAGTCAACACAGAAGCGGATGGTGCCGTCTTTCTTCTTTACCAGGACAAGTGGTGTCGCCCAGGGGCTCTGACTTTCTTGCATCACGTCTGTCTCTTTAATGTTGGCCAGCATATTCTTGACATTCTGATACATGCCTGGAGTGACTATACGGTGTCTTTCCTTGATAGGTGGGCTGTCACCTGTGAGGATTCGGTGCTGTATCATTGAAGTTTTCCCAAAGTCTATGGGGTGCTTGCTGAAAGCCTCATTGTACCTGTTGGCAACATTGTTGATACCATTGACTTGATCCCTTGGGGTAGTGTCGTCTCCGACCTGGAGTTGCGCCCACCAGGGATCTGGAGGGCTCACACTGGATCCTTCGGCCACTTGAGCTGCACGCTGTCACAATGTCCTTCGACTCTAGGAGGTACAGCTGAGCTACCGGAATGTATTTGGGTAAGACAGTAGCAGAATCAGACAGGTTTAGTAACAACACCGGCACTCTCCCTTTGGTGACAGTGACATGGCTTCTTGCAGCTTGGACAAGAGGATGATCTTCTAGTTGCATAAGTTCCAGCAGGACCTGATAGTCCCTATTCTTGACTCCGGGACGTGCACAACACCAGATAATAGTCTCTTTGTTGGGTTGTAACGTCACCAACCTGATGTCTTGAACTCGTACTTAGCAGATTTCACCTTGCTTGTTGGCAAATTTCTGCTCTGCCTGTAGAACTTTCAAGTGGTGCTGCGCAGCCCACTGGCCTGAAGGGGACAGATAGGGAAGAGAGGCATGCAAGGCTTCTAATATTTCGGCAAATTTATTTTCATAATGTTCATCCCTAATATAAACTTGGCAGACCCCTTATCTGTCACATTAGTTACAATCACTCCCTGCCCAGTAAGTACATGCTTTCCCACCTGAATGGATGGCTCCCAGTAACTATATCTGGGGAATGGTTGCTATTACCTGCTACTACCCTGAAATTTACATCTTCAGGCTCACACAGCAAACAAGCATCCCAATGCTGATAGAAAACATTTTTAACTCTGGTAGACACTTGGGACCCTGTATCTATCAAGGCCTCTAAAGGTACGCCTTCTAGAATGACTTTTACTTAGGGGAAGGAGGCGACATAAAGTGAGAGTCCTTATTTAGGTCGCTCGTGGGTTGGACCTGGTGACTGTTTTCCATAGGGCCGATCCTCGACCACAGGGTGAATCGTTTAAATCCCAGCACTGCATTTTCCAATGGCCGGGCTTGTTACATCAGGTGCAGAAAGGCTGCCTGCAAACACTGCGGGTGGCCACAAGGAGTTATTGGCAGGACGTGGAACGAATGTCTCTTCGCTCTTTGAAACTCCTAAACCAAGCGCCCCAGCAGCCCTACAGGTGACACATCACTGGCAGCGGCCTTCTGTGGGGATGGCCCAGTCCACTGGGCAAATGTCCGGCTTGCCCGATTGCTGTGCCAGTCTGGTCCTGGGCCCGACCTGAAAACTAAAAAAAAAGTGCAGGCAGCGCGGTCCCCTCTCAGGTGCGGGCCCTCGAGCAGTGCCCATGTGCCCGACCTGTCAGTCCGCCCCTGGTGGGGTGCACTGAATTTATCCTCTGATTTATCTGATTTTTGCACAAATGTACTCCAGTGACCAGCTGGCATAGGAATGTGTGTGAGCTTTAAACCAGGGGCTTCCTATCATTTGTGCAAATTTATGAAGTGAATTGCGCAACATAATAGACTTTGCACGGCAACTGGGAAAACCAGGCACTTGCGCAGCAGGTTTTCACATTGCACAAAAATCTGCACTAATGATAAATTCTCCCCTATATTTTGCTTGTCTTAGTAACCAATCGGAACAGCCTCTCTGTATCAAATATTTGCATAATAGGGGGGAGATTTATCAAAACCTGTGCAAAGCACAAGTTGCCCTGTTGCCCATAGAAACCAATCAGATCACTTCTTTCATTTTGCAGAGGCCTTGTTAAAAATGAAAACGATCTGATTGGTTGCTATGGGCAACTGAGCAACTTTTCCTTTGGACAGGTTTTGATAAATCTCCCCCTATATCTGCGACCTTGCCAAATGCTATATCGGTAGAACAGTTGCCTCTTGTGCAAATTCTCCTATAGAAATTGTATGCATGGTATGGACTAGCTCGTAATAAAATGTTACCTGAAATAGGTCTACGGTAAGTTTCACTCTAGAGCTGAGCAAAACATCTAATAAAAGAACAATATATATGTCCCATATGTGTGTGGAATAAGTGGCACAGTCGCTTCACTAAATGACGTCATCTAAATAACGCCCATATCACATAATATACAAACTAGTGTCCAGCACTACCACTACCTTATTGTCTTCAGATCATATCGCGAGGTCAGTGTTATCCTGTAAACTTTTTATTGCAAGTTGTTCTCCAAGGGTTAAAGGGGTTATCCAGGAATAGAAAAAAAGAGCAAATTTCTTTCAAAAACAGCTCCATGTCTATCTCCAGGTTGGATGTGGTATTACAACTTGGCTCCATTCACTTCAATGGAACTGAGCTGCAGAACCACACCCAACCTGGAGACAAACGGGGAACAGTTTTTGACAGAAATTAGCTCTGTTTCTCTATTTCTGGATAACCCCTTTAAATTCCTTGTCTTGTTGCTGTATCCAGAAGCCATTGTCATTAACTTTTTTCCTTTTTCCTCCTCGCCTTTTAATAGCCAAAACTCTTTCATTTTTTCATTTACACACCCATAAGAGGGCCTGTTTTTTGTGAGGTCAATTGTCTTTTGTAATTACTTCTTTCCATAACATATACAAAAAAAAAATTTAAAAAATTGTGAAGTGAAATTGTGAGGGGGGCTACTTTCTTACACCATGTCAAACTGACACGTTACCTTCATTCATTAGGTTGGCCAGATTACAACACTACTCAGTTTGCATAGTTTCTATCATGTTTTAATACTTTTTTTTTAATTGCCATTTTCTGACCCCTATGATCCCTGGGGCTTATTTTTTTGCGAAGCGACCGCAGGACACGGCGGCCGACAAGCCCCTTTCGCATGCTGCGACACAAAACATGTATATATATATTTTTTTTGTTTATGGAAGGGGCTCATTTATATAGGGGTTAACACTATTGTTTGGTTTTTTTTACACTTTGTATTATTCCTCATTATTAAATGGCTCATATAGTTCAATGTAGTACCTATGTACTGCATTGATCCATGAAATTTGCACTCTATTGGTAGAGCCTGCTGGCTGTCGGGGCATACTGGGAGTTGTATTTTTGCAACATCTGGAGGGCCTCACTTTGGAGACCACTGGTTTAGACAGCTGATCATTGTCTATTATGTAAGGAGACACATCATAATGCTGCTTCATTTCTTGCTCTGTTACCCTCTGAGGATATCTTGGGTCTGTGTTTTCATCAGGCCTGGCGATAATGTTTTATGAGTTTATTTTTATCAGTTTTTCTCTTACAAGTATTATTGCCATTAGATGCTGCCTTATCTGTAGAATCCCCATCACTCTCAGTTATGTCAGATGTTCCCAGTGATGTACAGTGGGGCAAAAAAGTATTTAGTCAGCCACCAATTGTGCAAGTTCTCCCACTTAAAAAGATGAGAGAGGCTGTAATTTCCATCATAGGTATACTTCAACTATGAGAGACAAAATGAGAAAAAAAATCCATAAAATCACATTGTCTGATTTTTAAAGAATTTATATGCAAATTATGGTGCAAAATAAGTATTTGCTCAATAACAAAAGTTCATCTCAATACTTCAAATGTTTTCTGTAAGTCTTCACAAGGTTTTCACACACTGTTGCTTGTGCTTTGGCCCATTGCAAATCTCCTCTAGAGCAGTGATGTTTAGGGGCTTTCGCTGGGCAACACAGACTTTCAACTCCCTCAAAAGGTTTTCTATGGGGTTGAGATCTGGAGACTAGCTAGGCTCCAGGACCTTGAAATGCTTCTTACGAAGCCACATGTACTGGCTTAAGCAGGGGGACATGTCTAGCACTGCATGATTTAAGTCCCTGGCGCCGTAGTGTGTTACTGATGGTAGCCTTTGTTACTGTGGTTCTGGGATTTTTGCTCACTGTCCTTGTGATCATTATGAAACCACAGGGTGAGATCTATCGTGGAGTCCCAGATCTAGGGAGATTATCAGTGGTCTTGTATGTCTTCCATTTTCTAATTATTGCTCCCACAGTTGATTTCTTCACACCAAGCTGCTTGCCTATTGCAGATTCAGTCTTCCCAGCCTGGTGCAGGTCTAAAATTTTGTTTCTGGTGTCTTTTGACAGCTCTTTGGTCTTGGCCATAGTGGAGTTTGAAGTGTGACTGTTTGAGGTTGTGGACAGGTGTATTTTATACTTATAACAAGTTTAAACAGGTGCCATTAATACAGGTAACTAGTGGAGGACAGGGGAGACTATTAAAGGGGTACTCCGTCCCTAGACATCTTATCCCCTATCCAAAGAATAGGGTATAAGATGTCAGATCGCAGGGGTCACGCCACTGGTGAGCCCCATGATCTCTCCTGCAGCACCCCCATATATATGCAGCACGGAGCTATGTTTGCTCCGTGGCTGATGATGGGCGATACAGGAGCCGGGGTATGGTGACGTCACGCCCTGCTCCCTCAATGCAAGTCTATGGGAGGGGGCGTGGCATCCATCAAGCCCCCTTCCATAGGTTTGTATTGAGGGGCAGGGCATGGCATCATGATACCCAGGCCCCTGTATCGCCCGTCATCAGACAAAGAGCAAACATAGCACCATGCTGCTGATATAGGGGGGTGCTGCAGGAGGTGGGACCCCTGCAGTCAGACATCTTATCTCCTATCCCTTGGATAGGGGATAAGATGTCTAGGGGTGGAGTACCCCTTTAAAGAAGACGTTACAGGTCTGTGAACGCCAGAAATCTTGCTTGCTTGTAGGTGACCAAACACTTATTTTCCACCATAATTTGCAAATACATTTTTTAAAAATCAGACAATGTGATTTTATGGATATTTTGTTCTCATTATGTCTCTCATAGTTGAGGTATACCTATGATGAAAATTACAGGCCTCTCTCATCTTTTCAAGTGGGAGAATTTGCACAATTGGTGGCTGACTAAATACTTTTTTGCCCCACTGTATCTTTTTTTTTAAAGAACCATGATTTTTGCCACCTTTCTTTACAATTGACTTGTTAATATTAACATATGTGAATTCGGATCAGACAAGGGTTTATTATTGCATGTGCTTTACTGTGTGAGACAAAATATCGAATTAATTCTTAGGCAAGGTGAATAAGTTATGTTCAAAACACAGCAACCTATACAAACCCTGCATACAAACAGCATCCTGTACTAATCCCACTTCTTCCTCGCACGCAGGGTGGGGGCCACTGTACGTTATGTCAGCGCGTAGGATGCTGTGCCTCTTGCTGGTGAGTGAATTGCCCTTAGCCCCTATAAATGCCCCCACTCCTAGACCTCTTCCTGTGCACCTCCACCTTCTGCATGCTTATATTGATATTCTGTCCTATATATTGTCCTGGAACAACACAGCCCCAATAATAAACCCCTATTGTATGAACATGGGCTCCCATATATTCCCACTCAAATGTTGATGTTTTTTTATGCAGCTTAATACCTTGATGCTAACACTTCTTTTTTTCTTTTTTTCCTGCTACACTTTACCTCTACAACTAACTTCCCTTAATTTTGCCCCTGCCCTTATTTCCCCAATTCTCATTGCTTCATCGTGTCTCTCTTATGTTCTTGCTGTGCCCCCAATATATATTTGGTCATCTTGTCTACTTCCATGTTATGTCACTGCCCGTGCCCTCTCGTGCGCCCTACCTTGGTGTTGCCCTCTGTCTTTCCTCAGTATGATATACACACTCGTCACTTTTTGAATCTTGCCAGTCCGGATGTGTGAATTCAGGAGATAGAAGATCGAAAAGTAAGAGAGAGTTGGAAATCTTGGCTGACGAACAAGACCTGAAGGGCATCCTTCCAGTTTGCCTACTAGATTATTTTCTCTACCCCTGTCCATCTCTCTCTTTCTTGTCGGCCCTTCCCATTCTTTTTTTAATTTTTTTTTCTATTTTTTTTTCTCATTTTTGTCACTTCCTATTTTAGACTGCTGCTGGCTTACAGCTCTTATTTGTCTGTTTGAAGTCTGTGACTTTATTTCTCCAGATACTGTGTGACGTTTATTGTCAATAAAGGATATATCTATATATAAATAAAACGGTTGTCATTTTTAAATTCACATTTGTTTAAAAAGAGTAAATGTTATTAAAAAAAACAACTTTACATAAACCAATTGGAACAAAAAATTTAATAATATTCCTTACTAGAGAAAAATGCCTCCTTCTCCACTTTCTTTTCCATGTCTGCCTTCTTATCTGTTCTCTCTCTCTCATATCTCCAAGGGAAAGCCATATAGCATAGAGTATGTGGACTTTTTACTTCAGTGAGGGATTCCATTATGCTGCCAATAGAAGTCTATGAAGTGGGAGGGAGAAGAAGAAATGAAGTTCAGGGAGAGAGTTAGAAACACAGACACTTATTAGGCTCCTTTCCACCTTTGCCTTCTTATCAGTTCCTTCTCTCAATTTCTAATGAGATTATATGGACTTTCTGTTTCACTGAGGGATCAGTTACCCTGTCCTTAGAAGTCTATAAAAAGGGGAGGGGGAAGAGGAAGGAAGTGCTGGGGGCGAGCTAGAAACGCAGACACAGACACTGATGACTTACTGCTAATTTACTGTGCTGGATTTACAGCTTAATCTGTTCAGTACTGCTCCATAATTTCCCTCATGCTGCTGTTACTTCTAAGTGTTTACTACAGGGGGTAGGGTAGCAGGATTCCCTGTTATTTGTGAGCCCAGTCTATGGAAAAACCTTAGCAGCTAGTATTAACTGAGTCATGAGCTGAGTTCAGGGAAAGGTAACCAAGATGGAGCCTACAGAAGGGTACTATAGGCACTACTTTTTTTTTCCCCTTTAAGAACACTGCTACTGCCTTTGTATCAGCGCTGGACCTTGCTGCTAGTGCCAGTACAAAGCCATCTTCTTTTCCTGCATCTCTACATAGTCGCTTCACTGGCCCCATCTTGGATTACAGTTGGCTGCTGCTTTCCTCGGTCAAAGACACCGCAATAGGCTCTTCATGGTATTGTGCCCACACCATGACTCTTTCTGGTGAGGGTACTACTGTATATGCTCATCCAGCTGATACTATAAAAGGTAATGGCACTTAGTGCATCCTATGTTTCTTTCTTTTCTCTGCTTTAATTATATATTCAAACCAAGCTGTAAGGAGGTGCTGGGAGCATTGGTTACATGAGCGCACACACACATGGTGAACAGGCTCCGGGAGGCCCAGAGAGACCACCAGTTGACTGTTAGATTCACCGACAAGCACAGACAAATACAGGTGGCCTTTTCATTACAGACCCCTGCCTCTGCCCTGACCATTTCCACGAAATAAAGAGAAGGAAACTTGGGGTCTTGGTGCCCATTGACAGCCAGTCACCGTCATCTTCTTTTGCAGGGGTATCATAAACAAGGAACCATTTAGTTTTTAGTGACAAATCCAGGTTCTGTTTGGGATCCATCAATGGTTGCGTTCAAGTATGGAGGCCTCATGGCGAGCTCTGCAATCCTGCCTGCTGTGGGACAACACACTGCCCCAACTGCTGGTGTGGTGATCTGGAGAACCATCGCATACCACAATTGGGCACCCCGAGTAGTGATACAAGGTGCACTAACAGCTTAGTGATATGTGCAGGAGATCCTGTGGCCACATGTATTGCCTCCCACGACAGAGCTGCTAACTGGCATTATTTCAGCAGGATAATTATTCTGGCCCCCAGGATTTTTTTCTTAGAAATATCTCCACCTTACACTTTCTTTGGGCTGCCCAGTCTTCGGATTTATGGAAAACAAGCTTGGACAACCTCATAGTGTACATGATCTAAAGGGCTTACTACAACATCTATGGGAATAGGTGCCCCAAAATGCCATACAGAACCTATATACCTCCATGCCCAACCATATCTCATTTTGTATCCAGGTGGTCAAACAGGGTTGCAGGTCATCCTTTGAATTGTACAGTTATACCCAATAAACTTATCCTTTCGGTCTAATATTGTAATCTCCAACATATATAATCATTACATCCACTTGATTCCAACAACTTTTGCTTGGTGCCTTATTTTTTGTTGTTGTTGTCAATGAGTGTAGTTTAAGAGTGGATACACCTTTCCTAAAGCCAAATCTTCTGATGCAAACACTCATCAATCTCCATTTCCTTTTGTATATACAAAATATTTTTATTCTTCGGTGTTTGTTTTGTCCAGTATGAAAAAACTACAGTGTATTTAGACTTACATTTAGATATACTGACCATTCTAAACTCACTAAGCGTCAGACAAGTTCATAGGACACCAGGCTGCCATCATCCCACCGCTGATGGATTTAAGCTTTATTCTTTACTCTTACGGGAAGTCAAATATGAAATAATGAGCAGCAAAGGATCTGACAGGCTCAGTGATTGATTAAAAAGCACAACTGGGACATCACAAAAGATCAAATACATTCATTTCAGTAAAGCAAATAGCCAGGAGGGATCCATAATCTTAGACAGGCGATAATCCCACTGATCTGCTAGTCTGCATGATAAAAACACAAAAGAATTAAGACCATCGACGTTCATCACATATCCATGCTCAGGGGCGTAGCTATAGAGGTAGCAGAGGTAACAGTTGCATCGGGGCCTGGTGCCCAAGGGGGCCCCAAAGCACATCTGCCCCATAAGAGACCAGTATTATAATTGGCATATAGGGGCCCTGTTGCAGATTTTGCAGTGGGGCCCAGAAGCTACAAGCTACGCCTCTGTCCATACTCCTACTGTATAGCCATGGTCTCCAAAATTCATACCACCAAATGTTGCAAAACTACAACTCCTAGCATGCTGGGAGTTGTAGTTTTGTAACATCTGGGGGTCCATAGTTTGGATACCACTGCCCTATAGGCAGAGGCGTAGCTTGTAGCTTCTGGGCTCCGATGCAAAATCTGCAAAAGGGCCCCTATATGCCAATCACAATACTGGTCTCTTATGGGACAGATGTGCATTGGGGCCCCCTTAGGTACCAGGGCCCTGGTGTGACTGCGATCTCTGCTACCTCTAAAGCTATGCCCCTGCCTATATGGTTGTTGGCAATTGCTCTACGCTACTTCTTCCTTCAGTGAATGAGCTGTTGGGTAGGGAAATGAGGTCCCCCTGTCTAGCCATTGGTGGGTGACTCAACCAGTCAAATGCCCACAAATATAAGTTTTATAACCCTATGCTGGCAATAAATGCTAACTATCAGAATTATCTCTCAGAGATTTTGACTTCCTCAGAGCTGTGTTCTAATACTACATTTCAGTGCCTGCATGTTACTTATTCCCAACATAACGTTCTGTTCCTTTCTCCCTCCTTGGCTATTTGCAGCTCTCTTAAGATGTAATATTCTAGCTTCCTGCTCCCACTCTTGCCGTGTCTGGCTGAGTGGAGCTCTTATGGGTAACATTAGCTGTACTAATCTCCCACACACTGCTGTGTCTAGTTGTTCAGTTCGATCTTCTCATTTTCCTTTACCCATGCATAGTGTGGTTGTGGATAATGCTAAGCTTGCCCCATTTTAGGGATTTTATTATGCATAATTGGTTAAAGGGGTACTCTGCTGAAAAACATCTTATCCCCTATCCAGCCGCCACGCCCACTCCATTCATGTCTATGGGACTCGGCTTATCGAAAAAAAAAAGAGCTGCTTTTTGAATCAAACATTATAAAACTCCTTCAAGATAGATATCCAACCTGGAGTGTAGCAGAAGATGTTGGTTGTTCCCTGTCGGTTATGTGTAAAATTCTGGGGCAAGTATAAACAAAATTTGAAATTTATAAAAGAAAAACATATGGGTAGACCAAGGAAGACATCAAAGCATCAGGAAAAAAATAATAAAAGCAATAATAAGCTTTGAAAATAGAAAATAGTAAATCTTGTTTGTTTTTGGCACATCACCGATGTGGATCAACAAAGTATGGTACCAGAGGATGGAGGTTTTATAAGGAAGATTACTATGGGGTAGAAAATGAGTCAGATTGAAATATAGACAGTTTACTGCACCATAGGAGGAATAGGACTACATAATTTACTAATCTATTATGTAGCGACACAGTTGGTCCGGATTTTAAACTGGAGGGACTCCCAATTTTTGTGCACAGGGGTTAGAGAGAATAGGCTAAACAATATATATATGAGGTTCTGGAATTAAATGCACAAGAGGATAGGAATAGCATAAAAAAATTGTTGATGTTAAAATTCTGTAAAGTGTGGAATAAGCTAAAGAGTATGTTATATTTAAATAATAGTATGGGGTTCACACCACTATGGAATAATAAGAAGTTAGCAGAATTTTTTAGAAAAAAAAAGAATTAAAAAAGTTGAACAGCTGTTTGAAAATGGGCAACTACACAGTTTTAGTTATGTAAGAGAAGTATATGGATTTAGGGATAAGGATTGGTTATACTATTTCCAAATTATTCACGCCATGGGGAACACAGGACATAAGGAATAGTTAAAATAGAGAAGCACAAGATAGTAGAGACACTAATTAAAATGGATAGTATAAAAAAAGGAGTGTCAATAATATATAAAAGTTTGAATATGAGTGGAGGAATAAATGGAGTAGAAAGGGTTAAGTAGAAATGGAAAGACTACACGGATCACATAAAGGATAATACTTGGGTCATCATAGGTCAAAATATTAGTAAGGTATCATGTAATTTGCAAAATAAAACTGATAAGGATGACCCTTATGTTTCTGATGACTAATCAATATATTAATACTAATATGCCATTGCTGATGCTGGAAAAAGATATTTGTTAAACTACACTTAACCCATAAATCAGCTTGCAATCTGCTCGTGACAAAGAAAAAGACCTTGGAATGATGCCAGAAGGAACAAGATGAGATGTCTGGAGACAAAATATTTGAAGAGGATACAGATTGTATAGAAGGACAAGGATCTGGGATTTTCCAGTATGAGAGCGAGAGGGCCGCATAAATGAACTTTGGCCAAGAAACAAATGGATGTTAAATATGCTAATATATACAGAGATAAATAACCAATCAAAATGTAACATGGTGATTTTGATGTCATAACTAAACCTCCCTTTTTTGTCAAATGTAAAAACAATGTACTTCTGTGTAATTAAACAAAACTCCTTGGGCAGCTCTTTAGGCAGTATTCTGACAAGGAGATATGGTACCAACATTCTGTCTGGTGTGTATTCTTTGTGCCGCCATTCAGCAGTATATAGCGGCAGTCACTCACATTTTAATGCCTCACCTCAAGCCATCCTTGACAAAATCATGCAATTTAAAATTTTGCACATAGTTTATTATTCGCCACTACAGTTATACAAAAAGGGGGGTAAAAAGCTTGTTTGAAAAGCGGTATGGTTAACTCGGACTATTTGTCCAATTTTTGGACGTGTATAAAGGTGTCAATTTTTTGGGAACAGGTAATAATGGAAATCCCTCGTATGGTGGAATTTATCCTATTGGGTGCAGTAGAACGAATGGGAAAATATTTTACGTGAGGTTTTACGTGAGGTTAGTGATATTGAGAAATTGGACCATACAGAGAGGAGTGGAGGAAAGCGGTGAATGCGGTTAAAAACAAAGAACAAAGGTGGATAAAAGGTGAAAGAGGATGAAAGAAATGGGATAAGATTTGGAGTTACTGGTAGGACATTATAATATACTCTAATTAGGTCAGGATGTTTATTTCAGTGTATTTTTTTAATTTAATTTAAAAAAAAATTCTCTCCATTTTTAGTATGGACTATGTTTGGGGAACATGTTGTATTTAATCATAATGTGAAGTACTGTATACTGCAAAACAGTTTTGAGATAAAACATGTCCATGTTGGAAATGTTCAACTTCTCCCTTTTGTGAATCGAAATTTACCAATAGAAAGATTTAATATAAAAAAATTAAAAAAAATAAATAGAAAATGTGCAACAAATCAAATTACCAAAGCAAATTAAGGAAACAAAAGTAAATGTGGAGGGGATTTATCATTGGTTTTACCCTGTCTTTGTGGTGTTGATTTGTCGCACGATTTGTCTCAGTTGATGTTAAGAGACCTTTCATTGCTTTAGATGCTTTTTATAAATTTGTATACCTATAACATAGTCTGGTGTATGATTTGTCGCACAATTTATTGCAAAGCACTCAATTTGTTGCAAATCTTCACCAGTCCTGACCTGGCTGTGGACAGCCTTTTAAAATAGTCACACATTTTGGCGCAGAGGGTTAAAAAGCTGCAGAGGAGCAACCTTATAAATGGTGTACTGAAGTGTAGTTTAAAAAAAATATGCACTAACGCAATATTGATCACATGCAATGCAACATAGTGTTGTTACTAGTACAAACTGTTGTAATGAAAGCTACATAGCATGAATACTAAATTATAACACCTCCTCTTAGGATACATTAAATATCATCTTACCGTATATATATATATATATATATATATATATATATATAGATATATAACTCCAAAAAAGGAAAGCGGCACTCCAATGGCAGAAAAAAGGTGTATTTATTCACCCATCAAGTCAAATGCATTTGACTTGATGGGTGAATAAATACACCTTTTTTCTGCCATTGGAGTGCCGCTTTCCTTTTTTGGAGTTGTTTAAGAAGGGTTTGGAGTTTGAACCTGCGAAGGCTGAGCACCCGATCTGGACTTTAAGTCCCATTGTACAGTGCCGGTTCCCTCAATTTTTCTTTTTATATATATATATATATATATATATATATATATATATATATATATACTGTACTAATATACTGTAGACATGAAGGGGGGCCAACTTTATGGCATATGTCCCCCTTGTGCCAGGATTGGGAACTTTTTAGGCATATTGCACTATACTGTTATAATTGGTTCAACTTTGGCCCTGGTGGAATGGCATACCTAAATTATATATCATTTTTAATTATTGAGTTTGTTGAGTGTATTTCTATGGTTTTGCATGATAACCTGTTGCTTCTAATCTCTTAATTGCCTATATAGAGGAGTTTGTGTCTTTGTGACATGTCGAAAGTATTTTAAAATTATATATTAAAGGGGTACTCTGCCCCTGGACATCTATCTGAACTCCTCCCAGATCCATATACCGCCTCCCTGCTCGTGCTTCACGTCCTTAGGAAGCAAGATTGAAGTGTGAACAAAGAAGATGATTTGCTATACCAGACCGGGTGAGTGCTCCATTCATCTGCTTTTGTGATTGCATATTTCGCCTACATCATTCACGTGTAGCATCATTCAGCAGCAGTAAAAATTTCCAGGGGCGTAGTACCCCTTTATGTCCAGCAAGATGGGGATCAGATTTTTTTCCCCAGCACATTCCGCAGGTAGTTGTTTGCATTGAGATATGAAGAATCTGCAGGTCAAGTCAACACCTTGAACTCTTTGTCAGGTTCCTAAAATCCTTCCTCGGTATACAGTATAGAATATCACAGTAGAGTGTAGAGTCCGGCACTGCCCTTGACCAGGTAGTAACACTATTAACCTATGTGCGGCTATTTTGGGTACTCAGGTGTGGTGCAGGGTTTACTGCTGCTGGCGGTGCTACACGTGAATGATGTAGGCGAAATATGCAATCACAAAAGCAGATGAATGGAGCACTCACCCGGTCTGGTATAGCAAATCATCTTCTTTGTTCACACTTCAATCTTGCTTCCTAAGGAGGTGAAGCACGAGCAGGGAGGCGGTAGATGGATCTGGGAGGAGTTCAGAAGCCGGGCTCCCCCCAGATCCTTCTACCGTGTCATGACCGGTGCTCCGGCCAGTCCCTCCGGCACTGTGCGCTCTCCTCCTCTGGCTGCGGGCAGCTCCGGGATTCGCAACACGGGATGCTGCTGTATGCGAATCCTGGGCATCTTCTCACCTTCCTCATCTGTCGGCTTCTCTGCCTATGCACATGCCGGGTGCGCACGTTCCCGTCCCCTAGGGCGCACGAGCACTGGCACTCTGCATCTTAAAGGGCCAGTGCGCCCTTGATTGGTCTGCTGCTGCCGGACCTTATGAATTGCTGCACCTTCCTTTTCCAGCTGCCAGATCTTTGTGAGCCTCTGAGAAAGCGTTTCCTGTGTATAGCCTACTGTGTTCCAGACCTCCTTGCTAGTGAACTGACTTTGCTCCTTTGCCGCCTGCCTACTGAGCTTTGCTTTGTCCTGACTACGCCTATTATCTTCTGTGCTGAGTTACATTTGGGCAACCTGTGTGGACGGATCGTGCCAGGGGTTGCGACCTGGGTGCCGCCTGCTGCAGCAAGACCTTCCCGCTTTGCGGTGGGTTCTGGTGAAAACCAGCGGCACCTTAGACTCCGCTCCCTGGTACTGTTCAATCCTTATCCACACAGGTCAGCGGATCCACTACTCTCAGACGTTGATAGTAACATACTGCCTCCCTGCTTGTGCTTCATGTCCTTATGAAGCAAGATTGAAGTGTGAACACAGAAGATGATCTGCTATACTGGACCGGGTGAGTGTTCCGTTCATCTGCTTTTGTGATTGCAGTTTGTACAGTATCTTTTAAAAGACATATCTGCTATTGAAGGGTTTTACTTGGTCTGCAATAATGTTTAGGTAGGTTCAAGTGTCAATATAACATCCATAGGAATGCTAGCACCCAAGCATTCCCAGAGCTACCTCCTTCAGCCCACCTTCTTCCCATAGGACATCCTGGTGTCATCTCTTTACTGGGTAAGAAACATGGACACATGATGCACAGGAAAACATGATTCATCATACCAGACTGCCTTCCTCCATTGTTACAGTTATGATGCTCTCGTTCCCCTTATAGACACTTTCAGCAGTGGACTTGGTCAGCATGGGAGCCCTGACTGGTTTGATACTATACACGATATCTACATATATATATATATATATATATATATATATATATATATATATACATGAGATGCCTGGTTCTCCAGCTGCCTGCACTGTACCTGTATACAGTATTTGTGAGAGAAGTCTTCACCTTGCTGCACCAGTTGTTATAGCGCTGTGTGCACATGTCATGGTGTAGCTATGTGTGAGCGCTGACGGCTGGCACGGTCTCAGCAACAGCTGGTATAGTAATATACATGACAGAGCAGCTGGTGTCCCTTTCTTGACGTTCTTGCTTGGGGGGAGGTTACAGATGACAGATACATAAGCTGCGACACTGATCTCTATCCTAGAGGGACAGTCTCACATACTTTCCTCTGTCTCCTTCCATATCGCTGACCTTCCTTTTCTCACATGCTCTCCTTTTTTTCCTCTTTCCTGTCTCCCGTTCGCTCTCTTTTTCACGTACCCTCTCACTCTATTATTATTCTCACTCTGCTGTGTGGGGGCGAAAATGACCTGAAATTAACATAATTATAGAAGACACCCAGAGAGAGAGACTGAAAGAAAGAGAGTGGGTGGGAACGAGAGACAGTCAGGGAATACGAAAGTGGGAAAAAAGAGGCATATGGTGAAAATAAGACTAAGATGAAGCGGCAGATATGCTGCGGTGAGGTGTGGGCATAGTCATATTTACCATACATTAGCCAGGAGAAGTAATGGAGGTTTTTATGATAATGGTTGCATTACTCATAATTATACTCCAGGAAGTCAACTACATTGGCTGATGGGTCCATAGATGACACTAAAAGCTTCTACATTTATTACAAATTCAAAGATCTGACTCATCATGGAAATAATATGAAATATTAAGAAAAAAAACTAAATACATAGTGGAAATAAAACAATCGGACATGGAGCTGGATATTTATTATTATTTGTATACTACACTGTTTATGTGGCAGAACAGTGATCTGTGCCTATACGATATGAAGGTAGCAGTGTGATTCAGCACACAGGGAGACAGTATTACCTGTGCCTCTGTTATTTACATGTACAGAAAGGAATTAGAACTAGTAGTATCAGTATTTACATCATTTACAGGGAAAGACAGTATTATCTGTGCATACATATGTTACAGGAAAGAACAGGAAGACAGTACTATCTGTGCTTACATATGTTACAGGAAAGAACAGGAAGACAGTACTATCTGTGCTTACATATGTTACAGGAAAGAACAGGAAGACAGTACGATCTGTGCTTACATATGTTACAGGAAAGAACAGGAAGACAGTACTATCTGTGCTTACATATGTTACAGGAAAGAACAGGAAGACAGTACTATCTGTGCTTACATATGTTACAGGAAAGAACAGGAAGACAGTACGATCTGTGCTTACATATGTTACAGGAAAGAACAGGAAGACAGTACTATCTGTGCTTACATATGTTACAGGAAAGAACAGGAAGACAGTACTATCTGTGCTGACATATGTTACAGGAAAGAACAGGAAGACAGTACTATCTGTGTTTACATATGTTACAGGAAAGAACAAGAAGACAGTACTATCTTTATTTACATATGTTACAGGAAAGAACAGGAAGACAGTACTATCTGTGTTTATGTATGTTACAGGAAAGAACAGGAAGACAGTACTATCTGTGCTTACATATGTTAGAGGAAAGAACAGGAAGACAGTACTATCTGTGTTTATGTATGTTACAGGAAAGAACAGGAAGACAGTACTATCTGTGCTTACGTATGTTACAGGAGGCAACAGAGAAACATATACAGACAGAAACTTGAACAAGTACTATCAGTGTCTACATTATTTACAGGAAGAGACAGAATGGCAGCACTATTAGTGCCTGCATAATTTACAGGCAAAGGCATGTAGGAAGCATGATCAGTGGTTACACCATTTACAGGGAAAGACAGTACTATCTGTGCTTACATATTTTATAGGAAGCAACAGGAAGAGAGAAAGGGAAAGAAAGTAGTATCGGTGCCAAAAATACAGGCAGGAACTAGAATTAGTATTATCAGTGCTTACATTATTTACAAGGAGAAACATTTTGGCAGCACTATTAGTGGTTACATCATTTAAAGGGAAATGCATTACTGTTGGCGCCTATATTATTTACAGGGATAGACATGTAGGCAATCAGTACAGAAAGACAGTAGTAACTGTGCTTGCAGGGAGCAATTGAGAAAGTCAGTAATATTTGTGCCTACAGCATTTACAGACATGAAGGCAGCACTCTTAGTTCCTGCATTATTTACAGTAAAATACAGTAGTTTCCATTCTTACATATTTTACTGGGGCAACCGGGAGACCGTTTTATTTGTTATTCACAGATACAGACATAAACTAGAACTAGTACTATCAGTGCCTACATTATTTACAGGAAAAGACAGCAATATCTGTGCTTACCTCTGTTAGAAGGCCCAAGAGGGAGACAATACTATGCTTGCTTACATATGCTATGGGGAACAACAAGAAGACAATACTATTTGTGCGTACAGCCTTTTTGTGAAAAAACATTTTTATACATCTTTTTTTGCTTTATTTTTCTAAACAGCTTTTGTGTTGTTATATTTTTGCCCAGGTTTTACTTTAGATTTCATAATTAAATACATTTTTTTTTCCATAGACTTCTCTATAGGACTTGGAAATGCCATAAAAAAAACACAAAACTATGTGAAGAAGCCTTTACATGGATAGAGTCACGGGCAGTACTACAGTGGGGCAAAAAAAGTATTTAGTCAGCCACCAATTGTGCAAGTTCTCCCACTTAAAAAGATGAGAGACATAATGAGAAAAATAATCCACAAAATCGCATTGTCTGATTTTTAAAGAATTTATTTGCAAATTATGGTGGAAATTAAGTATTTGGTCATCAACAAAAGTTCATCTCAATACTTTGTTATATACCCTTTGTTGGCAATGACAGAGGTCAAATGCTTTCTGTAAGTCTTCACACGGTTTTCACACACACTGTTGCTGGTATTTTGGCCCATTTCTCCATGCAGATCTCCTCTAGAGCAGTGATGTTTTGGGGCTGTCGCTGGGCAACACGGACTTTCAACTCCCTCCAAAGGTTTTCTATGGGGTTGAGATCTGGAGACTGGCTAGCCACTCCAGAACCTTGAAATGCTTCTTACGAAGCCACTCCTTCGTTGCCTGGGCGATGTGTTTGGGATCATTGTCATGCTGAAAGACCCAGCCACGTTTCATCTTCAATGCCCTTGCTTTTGGAAGGAGGTTCTCACTCAAAATCTCACGATACATGGCCCCAGGAGCATAACTATAGGGGGTGCAGAGGTAGCAATCGCATCAGGGCCCTGGTGCCTGAGAGGGCCCCAAAGCACATCTGCCCCACAAGAGACCAGTATTACAATTGGCCCATGGGGCCCTGTTGCAGAATTTGCATCGGGGCCCAGAAGTTACAAGTTACTCCTCCGCATTGCCCCATTCATTCTTTTCTTTACACGGATCAGTCGTCATGGTCCCTAAGCAGAAAAACAGCCCCAAAGCTTGCCCAAACAGCCCCTATGCTTCACAGTAGGTATGGTGTTCTTTGGATGCAACTCAGCATTCTTTCTCCTCCAAACACGACGAGTTGAGTTTTTACCAAAAAGTTCTTGTAATTTCCGTTTGTTTTTGTATTTTTCTGTTTAGGTGTGCATTCACACACTAGTTTGTTCTGAGAAGTTTGCAATTCTCTTTGGATATGGAATAGTTGATGCTCTGAACCAATGAGAACTCGTTTTTTTTTTTTTTTACCAGAGTTCTCAAGCCCAGCTTTCTGACACTGGGCTGTACAGTGCGACCTGAAATCTGTTAGTAATCCTCAGATTTCATGATGCCTTGCACACATTCAAGGCACCAAGTGCCAGAGGCAGCAAAACAACCCCAAAACATCGTTGAACCTCCACCATATTTCACTGTAGGTACTGTATTCTTTTCTTTGTATTCCTCATTCCATTTTTGGTAAAAAGTACAATCATGTGCTTTACCAAAAAGCTCTATCTTGGTCTCATCTGTCCACAAGATGTTTTCCCAGAAGGATTTCGGCTTACTCAAGTTCATTTTGGCAAAATGTAGTCTTACTTTTTTTTATGTCTCTGTGTCAGCAGTGGGGTCCTCATGGGTCTCCTGCCATAGCGTTTAATTTCATTTAAATGTCGACGGATAGTTCGCGCTGACATTGATGCTCCCTTAGACTGCAGGATAGCTTGAATATCTTTGGAACTTGTTTGGGGCTGCTTATTCACCATCCGGACTATCCTGCGTTGACACCTTTCATCAATTAATCTCTTCCGTCCAAACCCAGGGAGATAAGCTACAGTGCCATGGGTTGCAAACTTCTTGATAATGTTGCGCACTGTGGACAAAGGCAAATCTAGATCTCTGGAGATGGACTTGTAACCTTGAGATTGTTGATATTTTTCCACAATTTTGGTTCTCAAGTCCTTAGACAGTTCTCTTCTCTTCTTTCTGTTGTCCATGCTTAGTGTGGCACACACAGACACACAATGCAAATACTAAGTGGACTTCTCTCCTTTTTATCTGCTTTCAGTTGTGATTTTTATATTGCCCACACCTGTTACTTGCCCCAGGTGAGTTTAAAGGAGCATCACATGCTTGAAACAATCTTATTTTTCCACAATTTTGAAAGGGTGCCAATAATTTTGTCTAGCCCATTTTTGGAGTTTAGTGTGACCTTATGTCCAATTTGCTTTTTTCCCCTCCCTTTTTTGGTTTAGTTCCAATACACACAAAGGGAATAAACATGTGTATAGCAAAACATGTGTTACTGCAATCTTTTTCTGTGAATAATACTTTCAGGGGTGCTAACATTTACGGCCATGACTGTACACTTCCATGTCTGCTGAGCTTGTATTTATCTTGTGATATTATCTGAGTTTTAGCCATGGTTAAATAGTCTTGTTTATATAGCTTTTAGTCTGCTTGGTTTTATAGGACATCTGACGATTTTTAGAATTATGTATGTTCCTTCTGCTTAGTCTGTGTTCACACTGTGTTAGTCTTGCCTTACCTGTGCTTTGTATGTTATAATTCCTGCTTGGTATCCTGGAGTCTATTCAGACTCATCCGGATCTGGTCTAGTGTTTAGTGTTCCATGTTTTATATTTCTGTTTCCTACTAGGTCAGCATCCTGGTCATACGGGGGAGTGTGCCCGCTGGCTAATAGTCTATTTGGCTTTATAATGCTGTCTACTGCTTTTGTGGAGTGGGTTGTTTTTTGTTTCTGGTCTGTGTCCCAGTGTGAACAGTGTCCTAGGTTCCTGATCAGTTTAGTGTTTTTCATTCAGTTCTTCCGTCCATCCCCTGCATCTCCTGGATTTTGTTGGATACCTGTTCCATACCTAGTCTTGTTCATTTTATCATGTCTGCCGTTTATCTGGATTCCGGTTTAAGAACTCTTTGTTAGTACACTATATTCTGCCCTGTATAATTATATTATGTCTGGTTTTTGGTAGTTATTCTGTTTCTGTTTCTGGCCTGTGACCTACCATGTTTATAATTTGCTTTTACGCCACTGCACTTTAGTGCAGGGAGGGACTGGCTCCAAGTTTTCGATCCACCGTTTAGGGTTGCTGGGCAAGTAGGCAGGGAGAGTGTTTCTAGGGTCAGTTTAAGGCTCACTCTCCCTGTCCATCCCCAGTCATGACAGTTCTACTTTGGTTTCATCTGACCATATGACATTCTCCCAATACTGTTCTGGATCATCCAAATGCAATCTAGCAAACATTAGATGGGCCCCGACACGTACTGGCTTAAGCAGGGGTACACTTCTGGCACTGCACGATTTGAGTCCCTGGCGGCGTAGTGTGTTACAGATGGTAGCCTTTGTTACTATAGTCCCAGCTCTCTGTGGGCATTCACTAGGTCCTCCCGTGTGGTGCTGGGATTTTTGCTCACCGTTCTTGTGAACATTTTGACCCCACGGGGTAAGATTTTGCGTGGAGCCCCAGATCGAGGGAGATTATCAGTGGTCTTGTATGTCTTCCATTTTCTAATAATTGCTCCCACTGTTTATTTCTTCACACTAAGCTGCTTGCCTGTTGCAGATTCAGTCTTCCCAGCCTGGTGCAGGTCTACAATTTTGTTTCCGGTGTCCTTCAACAGCTCTTTGGTCTTGGCCTTAGTGGAGTTTGGAGTGTGACTGTTTGAGGTTGTGGACAGGTGTCTTTTATACTGATAACAAGTTCAAACAGGAGCCATTAATACAGGTAACAAGTGGAGGACAGAGGAGACTCTTAAAGAAGAAGTTACAGGTCTGTGAGAGACAGAAATCTTGCTTGTTTGTAGGTGACCAAATACTTATTTTCCACCATAATTTGCAAATACATTCTTTAAAAATCAGAAAATGTGATTTTATTTTTTTCTCATTCTGTCTCTCATAGTTGAGGTATACCTATGATGAAAATTGCAGGCGCCTCTCATCTTTTTAAGTGGGAGAACTTGCACAATTGGTGGCAAACTTAAAGGGGTTCTCCGGTGCTTAGACATCTTATCCCCTATCCAAAGGATAGGGGATAAGATGCCTGATCGTGGGAGTCCCGCCGCTGGGGACCCCCTACATTGAGTGGCGGAGCGTGACATCACACAGGGACGGAGGCGTGACGTCACACGCCGTCGGCCCTGTGGTCGCCGGTAATCAGACCCGGAGCAAACGCGCTCCGGGGACTGATTACAAACGGGGTGCCGCATGCAAGATCACGGGCTCCCCAGCGGCGGGACTCCCGTAATCAGGCATCTTATCCCCTATCCTTTGGATAGGGGATAAGATGTCTAAGCACTGGAGTACCCCTTTAATACTTTTTCCCCCCACTGTATTTCTATGTTACATACAGCAGTGGTCTTAAACTGTGGCCCTCCAGATGTTGCAGAACTTCAACTCCCAGCATGCCAGGACAGCCGAAATCATTGCATGACCTTTTTTTTTAATGTTTATAAGAAAAACACGCTAATTGGCTCTTTTGGCATGTTTTCATTCCTTATTGGCGTTTTTTGGCTGACTGGCAGTTTTCCAAAACTGCAGCATGCTATGACTATGGCGTTTAATTTTTTCTGAAAATTTTGGCGCTTTTTTTTAATCCTCCAGACTTCTATGGGAGAAACAAAGAAAAATGTGGGTTTAACACTAACAGACAGACATTTAAATTTTTTCTTTTGTATAGCTGTATGGAACCTCAATTACTCTTTTGGAGTAAACGTATTGTATTAAGTAAGTTTTATGAACTTTTTTGTGGGGGAGGATGGAGAAGAAAATATCAAATCTAGCCATTCTGAAATATTTTTGGGCTTTTTTTTATATATTTTTTTGTTAACTATATACAGTAAAAAAGTTGTTCTTTTTATTTGGTTTATTTAGTAAATTTTTCTGTAAAACCATTGACCGCAGCATCTAAGGGGGTAATGTAACTGTTCTCAATGACTGCAAATACACCTTTTTATAGCACTCAGTGGTCATTGCATATGGAGTATGGCAGTAAGCTGTAAAAGCAATTAAAAACGAAAACAAAAAATGTCCCTCCGCCCCATATAATACGGGCCTCTTCTGCCTTAATATAGTACAGGCCCATCTGCCCCCATATAATACAGGCCCCCTCTGCCTTAATCCCTTAAGGACATGCACTGTAAAGGTACAACACTGCTTAGTGCTACTTAGCGCACATCGCCGTACATTTACGGATCAGCTGTGATGCGAGTGCAGCAGCTGTGCTCGCTTCTTTCGTGGCGGGTCCCAGTGGCTGTCAGCAGCCGCGGACCCGCTGGTAATGGCGGACATCAGCGATTACGCTGATGTCTGCCGTTAACCCCTCAGATGCCGTAATCATTACATGCCGCGGGGATCAGATCAGCCAAGATGGCGGACGGAGGTCCCCTTACCTGCCTCCATCCATCTCCCAGGGTCTTCTGCACTGATCTGCCTTCTAGCAGACCAGAGCAGAAGATCGTCGATAATACTGATCAGTGCTATGCCCTATGTTTAGCACTGAACAGTATTAGCAATCTGATGATTCCTATAAATAGTCCCCTATGGGGATATAAAAAGTGTAAAATAAATGTAAAAAAAAGTTTAAAGAAAACGTGAAAAAAAATGTGAAATAGTCCCTCCCACAATAAAGTTTTAAATCACCCATTTTCCCTATATTTTAACAAAAAAGCTTAAAAAATTCTAAATAATAAGCATATTTGGTATCGTCGCGTGCATAAATGTGCGAACTATTAAAAAATCCCCTGCGGCAAACGGAGTAAATGTGAAAAAAAAAAGCTTTTTTGTCACATCAAACTGCAAAATTTTTTTTTATAAAAAGCGACCAAAAAGTCACATATATGCAAATGTTGAACTAAAACAAACTACAGATCATGGCGCAAAAAATTAGCCCTCACACATCCCTGAATACGCAAAAATAAAAAAGTTAGAGGTGGTCAAAATAGGGCAATTTTAAACATACTGATTTTGTAAAAAAAGTTTGAGATTTTTTAAAAGCAGTACAATAATAGAAATGTATGAAACATGGATATCATTTTAATCGCATTGACCCAGAGAGTAAAGAAAACATGTAAATTTTACTGTATAGTGTACAGCGTGAAATTTTTTTGGGTTTACCATACATTGTAGAGTAAAATGAGTGATGTAATTACAAAGTACAACTGGCAACACAAAAAAACAAGCCCTCATATGGGCCTGTAAATGGAAATATAAATGAATTATGGATTTTAGAAGGAGAAAAGAGGAGCGAGGAGGAAAAAACAAAAATGCAAAAATAAAATTGGCTGTGTCCTTAAAGGGGTACTCCGGTGTAAAACTTTTTTTTATTTTTATTTTTAAATGAGCTGGTGCCAGAAAGTTAAACAGATTTGCAAATTACTTCTATTTCAAAATCTTAATCCTTCCAGAACTTATTAGCAGCTGTATGCTACAGAGGAAATTCTTTTATTTTTGAATTTCTTTTTTGTCTTGTCCACAGTGCTCTCTGCTGACACCTCTGTCCGTGTCAGGAACTGTCCAGAGCAGCATAGGTTTGCTATGGGGATTTTCTCCTGCTCTAGACAGTTCCTAAAATGGGCATTAGGTGTCAGCAGAGAGCACTGTGGACAAGACAAAAAAGAAATTCAAAAATAAAATAATTTCCTCTGTAGCATACAGCTACTAATAAGTACTGGAAGGACAAATATTTTTTAATAGAAGTAATTTACAAATCTGTTTAACTTTATGGCACCAGTTGATTTAAAAAAAAAAATTCCACCGGAGTACCCCTTTAACCTCTTAAAGACACAGGGCAAACCTTTACGCCCTGCGCCCGGTCCAGGTATATAACGCGGGGTCATGCCGTGACCCCGCATCATACTGGGTCGGTCCCGGCAGCTAATGATAGCCAGGACCCTGGGCTAAAAGCATGCGGCACCGATTGTTGTGCCGCGCGCTATTAACCTTTTAGATGCGGCGATCAAAGTTGATCGCCGCGTCTAAAATGAAAGTGAAAGCTTCCCGGCAGCTCAGTCGGGCTGATCGGGACCATTGCGATAAAATCGCAATGTCCCGAACAGCTAGCACGCGAGTGGAGGTCCCCTCACCTGTCTCCGTCATGTCTGATCGACAATTGATTGCTCCAAGCCTGAAATTCAGGCTTGAGCAATCGACCACCTATAACACTGATCAATGCAAAGCTATGGCTTTTCAGTGAACAGTGTAAAAGATCAGTGTGTGCAGTGTTATAGCCCCCTATAAAGTTAATAAAGGTCATTTAACCCCTTCCCTATTAAAAGTTTGAATCACCCCCCTTTTCCCATAAAAAAAAAAGTGTAAATAAAATTTCAAATAAACATATGTGGTATATCATTAAAGGGGTGCTCCGGTGAAAACCTTTTTTCTTTTAAATCAACTGGTGGCAGAAAGTTAAACATATTTGTAAATTACTTCTATTAAAAAATCTTAATCCTTTCAGTACTTATTAGCTGCTGAATGCTACAGAGGAAATTCCTTTCTTTTTGGAACACTGATGACATCACGAACACAGTGCTCTCTGCTGACATCTCTGTCCATTTTAGCAACCATGCATAGCAGATGTATGTGAAGGGCATCATGGTGGCTCAGTGGTTAGCACTGCTGCCTAGCAGTGCTGGGTACTTGGGTTCAGATCCCACTAAGGACAACAATACATAAAGCATTATTATTATTATTATAATGTCAGCAGAGAGAACTGTGGTGGTGATGTCATCAGAGAGCATTCCAAAAAGAAAAGAATTTCCTCTGTAGTATTCAGCAGCTAATAAGTACAGGAAGGATTAAGATTTTTTAATAGAAGTAATTTACAAATATGTTTAACTTTCTGCCACCAGTTGATTTAAAAGAAAAAAGGTTTTCACCGGAGTACCCCTTTAATTAAACCGTACGCGCAAAAAAATTCCAAAGTCCAAAATTGCGTTTTTTGGTCACTTTTTATTTCATGAAAAAATGAATAAAAAGCGATCAAAAAGTCTTATCAATACATCAATGGTACCGATCAAAACTTCAGATCGTAGTGCAAAAAAAATTAACCCTCATACCACCCCGTACGCGGAAAAATAAAAAAGTTATAGGGGTCAGAAGATGAGAATTTTTAACGTATACATTTTCCTGCATGTAGTTATGATTTTTTTCAGAAGTACGACAAAATCAAACCTATATAAGGCAGGGTTCACATCACGTTTTCTCCCATATGGGAGCGCATACGGCAGGGGGGAGCTAAAACCTTGCGCTCCCATATGCCTTCGTATGCGCTCCCATATGTCATTCATTTCAATGAGCCGGCCGGAGTGAAACGTTCGCGGATCTGCATTCAGCCAGATGCACTGTATCCAGAGAAAAAGAAAGATCGATCCCGAAATGTAGAAACAGAATCCAGCTTATTTGAAGGGACACGGTAAAATAAGGTACAGCAACCTTCAGTATATCATCAAACACGTTTCAGGCACATGCACGCCCTTCATCAGTGATTCCTGCCCCCTGTGCAGGTGTCCATTAAATAATGCCTGGGAAGAGAAGGGGTGAAACCTCAATTTTAAATATATATTTATATATTTAAATAGAACTTCTGGAAAGGAATCGGTACTGTGTTGTGGATTCCAGGTCCAGGTGGGTGCTCTGCTGCTGGGGACAGGACTCAATGTCCCATGAACTTCACATCCAAAAAGAAAAAGAATGTGTATTTGCTGCCAATGATCTGCAGAGAAAGGAAAGATGTCACGTGCGCTACAGTTCACTGCAAACTCCGATATCAATTGTTCTGTAGAGAAACATCATCCTACACAGCATTGTCTTCATGCTAGAACATTGTATGATGCTAAAACACAATGACTAATAGATGACTGCATCTATATATATATATATATATATATATATATATATATATATATACAAAAAGAAAAAGAAGCGGCACTCGGTGGCAGCATTAAAAATAGCGTGGTTTATTCACCCATTGTGATACAGTGCTATGTTTCGGTCTTCACAATGAGACCTTTCTCGAGGCTTGAGAAACGTCTCATTGTGAAGACCGTAACGTAGCACTGTATCACAATGGGTAAATAAACCACGTTATTTTTTATGCTACCCCTGTCTCTGTGTCAGCAGTGGGGTCCTCCTGGGACTCCTGATATAGCGTTTCATTTCATTTAAATTAAGACGGATAGTTCGCAATGACACTGATGCTCCCTGAACCTGCAGGACAGCTTGAATATCTTTGGAACTTGTTTGGGGCTGCTTATCCACCATCTGGACTATCCTGCGTTGACTTTCATCAATTTTTCTCTTCTTTCCATGCCCAGGGAGATTAGCTACATTGCCATGGGTTGCAAACTTCTTGATAATGTTGCGCACTGTGTACAAAGGCAAATCTAGATCTCTGGAGATGGACTTGTAACCTTGAGATTGTTGATATTTTCCCACAAATTTTGGTTCTCAAGTCCTCAGACAGTTCTTTTCTCCTCTTTCTGTTGTCCATGCTTAGTGTGGCACACACAGACACACAATGCAAAGACTAAGTAAACTTCTCTCCTTTTTATCTGCTTTCAGGTGTGATTTTTATATTGCCCACACCTGTTACTTGCCCAAGGTGAGTTTTAAGGACCCCGGCATCTGGTTCACTTTGACTTACTCTACAGAGACAGTGAGTTTTCTGGACGTTCTTGTGACGTTACATGATGGACGATTAACTACTGATCTTTTTCCAAACGAGACTGATTGCAATACATTGTTAAAATTTGACAGCTGCTATCCCAGACCCATGGTGAACTCCTTGCCCTTTAGCCAGATGCTGAGGGCAAGGAGGATCATGAATACCGCTGATAAGCTAGAGAGAGCACTAAACAAAATGGTGAAGAATTTCAGGGAGAGAGGCTATCCGACAGACAACGGACTAGGGTAAATGGTCAGGGGATTGACAGTACGCAGGATACCACATGAGAGTTCATGTATCTCGTTCGTTTCCACATAAAATGACCTCTCCCCTACATAGGGAGACCAATACGCAGATTTAGGCATTTATTGGGGGATACAGTCATGTTCCTGAATTTTTGTCCCCCCCTGTCGTATAGGCGTCCAACCAATCTGAAAGACAAGCTTGTAAAAGCAGATATCACTTTAAAAAGTGGTGATTAGCAACGCTGTCTCACAGAATCAAAAAAAGGTAGCTTTCCATGTAGAACAGTACCCTTCATGTGTAAACTGTGGACGGATTTGTAAAGGGAGTGAATTTACACATCCCTCCACAGGAAAGAGTTACCCCATTAACCCCTTAAGGACTCAGCGTTTTTCCGTTTTTGCATTTTCATTTTTTCATCACCTTCTAAAAATCATAACGCTTTCAATTTTGCACCTAAAAATCCATATTATGGCTTATTTTTTGCGCCACCAATTCTAATTTGTTGTGACATTAGTCATTTTACCAAAAAATCCATGGCGAAATGGAAAAAAAATTCATTGTGCAACAAAATTGAAGAAAAAATTTCATTTTGTAACTTTTGGGGGCTTCCGTTTCTACGCAGTACATTTTTCGGTAAAAACGACACCTTATCTTTATTCTGTAGGTCCATACTGTTAAAATGATACCCTACTTATATAGGTTTGATTTTGTCGTACATCTGAAAAAAATCATAACTACATGCAGGAATATTTATATTAGCCTGTTATTAGGGCTCAATTTTTGTGCCGTGATCTGAAGTTTTTAGCGGTATCATTTTTGTATTGATCGGACATTTTGATCGCTTTTATTCATTTTTTCATGATATAAAAAGTGACCAAAAATATGCTATTTTGGACTTTGTAATTTTTTGCGCGTACGCCATTGAACGTGCGGTTTAATTAATGATATATTTTAGTTCGGACATTTACACACGCGGCGATACCACATATGTTTATTTTTTATTTTTATTTACACAGTTTTTTTTATGGGAAAAGGGGGGTGATTCAAACTTTTATTAGGGAAGGGGTTAAATAACCTTTATTAACTTTTTTTCCCACTTTTTTTTTGCAGTGCTATAGCTCCCATAGGGACTATAACACTGCACACACTGATCTCCTATGCTGATCCCTACAAAGCCATAGCTTTGCATGGATCAGCGTTCTAGGGGCTTGATTGCTCAAGCCTGAAGCTCAGTCTTGGAGCAATCAAACGCCGATCGCATGCAACGGAGCAAGGTAAGGGGGTCTCCGCTCGCGTCCCAGCTGATCGAGACATCGTGATTTTATCATGATAGTCCCGATCAGCCCGACTGTGCTCCAACTCCTCCTTTGTTATCTATGTGCTTTGGTGCCCATGTGTCTCCTCTATGTGGGGGAGACCACATGGGACCTTAAGATTAGGCAAAATCAACATAGATACATCATTCGTAAAAAGAAAATGGATCTCCCAGTATTCAAACATTTTACTGAGATGGGACATGGAGAGAAGGAACGTAGGTTCATGGTGGTGGACCATATCCCTCAGATGAAACATGGAGGAGACAGACAGGGCAAACTAAAAAGACTAGAACTAGAATGGATCTTTAGTTTAAACTCACTGAAACCGTTTGGTTTAAATGTTGAATTTAAGACCCCAAATAGAGTGACAGGAAGGTGAGATCTATCCGGGATAGCCAGAATCGGGTATACAGAAGTGTCAATATACTGAAGTACAAATGTGTAATTATTCATATATATAGTAAATGTATGATAAGTAATTGTCTGCCTCTTTTTTCTTGCAGTTACATGATGGGAGAAGTTCTTCACTCACCAGTACATTCACCTTATCGGCACTTAACATATTTACTGAATAAAGTATTACATTTAGTTGCTTCTATGTTTTATTGGGTGCCATGTGACGGATGCATGGGAACCATAGCAGTATATAAGGGTTAATCAGAGTTTAGGGTTTTCATTTATTCATTCATTTATTTATTTATTTATTTTTCTTTATGTTTATATATTTTTTTTTTAACTTTTCTTCTTTATATTTTTAATTTTTAATGAAACATTTTTTATTGTGTATTTTTTTTATTATTATTACAATTTTTTTCTTTTTTTCATATTTATTACTTTAATCTAGTTTATTGGTTATAGAATAGTATATATTTACCTATAGGACATGGTCAGAAATCATTTGGTCCATTCATGATGCATGGTGTGTGTGCCCCTTTAATGACCGTGACGGTCTGTTCAGACAATGGATACCACCTGACTGGTGGATTCCCCGGGTTCCGTGCTCAGTTGTTCCGGCAGCTGGACACTTTAGTGTGTCTGACTGCAGGATCGAAATACCGAATGTCATATAATTGTGGGGGGGGGGTGCCTGTGCCTGAGTATTGTGATGGGACCAGTGTAATATGGCTTTATTTTGATCTATGTCCTCATATTGTTTGAGCTATATGCCATTACTAAATATTATTCTGCCCTTATTGCAAACGCACAGTGATGTCATCATTAGGATAGAGTTTCTCCCTGTACTTGTCTGACACTGCCATATCTATCTATCTCATTACTATCTATCTCATATGTATCTATCTATCTATCTCATATCTATCTATCTATCTATCTATCTCATATCTCATATCTATCTCTCTATCTATCTTATATCTATCTCATATCTATCTATCTATCTATCTATCTATCTTGTATCTATCTCATATCTATCTATCTATCTCATATCTCTCTATCTCATATCTATCTATCTATCTATATCATATCTATCTATCTATATCAAATCTATCTATCTCATATCTCTCTATCTCATATCTATCTATCTATATCATATCTATCTATCATCTATCTTAGTGTTGCTCGCGAATATTCGCAATGCAAATTTTATTCGTGAATATCGCATATTCGCGAATTCACGAATATTCGCGAATATAGCACTATATATTCGTAATTACGAATATTCTTTTTTTTTTTTTCACAGTACACATCGCAGTGATCACCCCTCTCTGCTTCCAGCTTGTGTGGTGTAAAGAAGGCTCTAATACTACTGTGTGAGACTGACGTGCAAATTTCGGCATATGCGAATATTTGCATATTTTTGTATATATATATATTTTTGTATTTTCAACTTTTCGCATATGTTAATTTTCGCATATGCGAAAATAAAACGAGAATATTATGAATTTGCGAATTTAGAGAATATATGACAAATATTCGTCCATATACTCGCGAATATTCGCGAATTTGAATATGGCCTATGCCGCTCAACACTAATCTATCTATCTATATCATATCTATCTATCTATCTATCTATCTCATATCTATCTATCTCATATCTATCTATCTATCTAGAGGTATTCACAAGGGAGATTGCAGCACTCAAAATTCAAGTGAAAAAAACTTAAAGTGGTTTTATTCCATCCAAAGTGCGACGTTACGGTCGCCACATGCGACCATTTTCAAGCATGACAACATGGTGAATGTGCAACATATATATAGGGGTGGTACAATAGAAGTGCAATCAGTGACAATTAGTACAGAAATTATCATATTATGAATACAGTAGAAATCACATACATCAAAGGTAAACAGTGACATAATGGTAATAAAGTGCATTATGTAAGGTACACATAAGTATGTACAGTAAAGTGACGATAGTGCCATATGCAGACAAAATATAATTAGTGTCAGGTGTGTTAAAAACTCAATTCTGTCTAGAACAGGTAAAGAAAACAGGTAAGATCGGCACTGCTCAGTCTGTGAAGTATGTATGGGACTCTAGTGGATTAAGGGATAGCTTGGTGAGCTGCTTCCATGAAACCTTAGTGGTGCTCTGACTTGACGTATAGCAATGGTCATATAGCAATGAAAAAAGAAAGAAGTCGGCGACTCACCGGAGCTGGTTTTCAGGCAATTTCTTCTTTATTAATACTCACATTCATGGGGAGAGAAAAGACGTACAGGGGGTGCAGCTGTCTCCCAACGGGACCGTTTCACATGCTTAACATGCTTCGTCTGGCCTGAGCTGGAAGAATAACACGTGACTCTATATACAGGTAAGTACCTCCTATTAGCCTATCACCTGCAACCACTTTGTTAAGTGACGGAGAAGGTGGGCGGTAACTAAATTAGTAATGGTCCACCTTTCTTATGAAGATAAAATCATGCAATACAGACTGTATAGAAAACTATATTTAAAAACAAGGAGCTAAACCGACCCGGTCATTAAGACCCAGAGGGCCGGTTGCCTGAGTCTTTAAAATCCAGTAAGTCTCTCTCTGGAGTAGGTACTTATCACGTGACATACCTGGTCTGTGTTCCACTCTTTCTATTCCCGCAAAGGACATAGCTTCTGGATTCCCTCTGTGCGCTCCAACTATGTGGTTTATCAGACGCGGCGCACCCTTTCGGGTACGTAAAGAATAAACATGTTCGCGTGTGCGGTTAAATAATGGCCTGATAGTCTTTCCCACATAGAAAAAACCGCACGGGCCGAATGTTACATACACCACATATTTTGTGCGGCAGGTAATGAGTGTAGTTACAGGTCCTAAGCGCATTGTTTTTAGACCGTTATTACGTTTACAGAAATTGCAACTTTTGCATTGATAGTTACCTACAGGGACAATGGGGGAGATTTATCAAAACCTGTGCAGAGGAAGAGTGGTGCAGTTGCTCATAGCAACCAGATTGCTTCTTTCATTTTCCACAGGCCTCTAAAGAGGCCTGTGGAAAACGAAAGAAGCAATCTGATTGGTTGCTATGGGCAACTACACCACTCTTCCTCTGCACAGGTTTTGATAAATCTCCCCAAATATCGTTAAACCAGGATGCTTTTGTAGTTTTAGATTTCTTTGTATGGTTTTTTAGTGCATCTACCAGTGTTTTATTTTTTTTTATATGCTATTAATGGTTTCCTTTTTGCTACATTTCTCAGGTCCTCATCTCCTTCTATTATAAACCAATTTCTTCTAATCGCTTGCTCTATCACTTTATTTACTGGTGAGTTTTTAAATGTAAATATGAACCTCTTCTCATCCTCTTTCTTCTTTCTTTTACTCTTAGACCTTAGTAACTCATCTCTTTTTAAATTGTCCGCTCTTTTTCTAGCTGTTGTTAGCATTGTTTCTGGATATTTTCTTTCTTTCAATCTTATTTGTACCTCATCTGCTTGAATTCTATATGTGGTTTCTGATGCGTTATTTCTTTTGAGCCGGACAATTTGTCCGTAAGGAATTCCCTTTTTAACTCATTCAGGGTGCGAGCTTTCATAGTGTAGTATTGTATTTTTAATGAGCTATTGCTAATAAGCGGACGTCCAGAAATTCTATTGAGTCTCCCCCAACTTGAGAAGTAAACGACATATTGGTATCTTTGGCTGTATTTAAGTATGTGACAAATTCCTGAAATTGGGACTCTGTCCCTGACCAAACAATCAAAACGTTGTCGACGAATCTTGAATATGACTGGATATATTGGATAAAGGGATTTTTACTGGAGTAAACATAAATGTTTTCTAGCATCGCTAGGAAGATATTGGCATACGTACAGGACACCGGTGTCCCCCTCGGGGTCCCGGTGTGCTGACGGTACAAATTCTCCTCGTATCTCCTTTGTGAATACCTCTAGCTGTAGCCGTGACCTGGCTTTTTGGATTGCGGGAACCTGCATCTGTTCATACCGGTAGTGCTGATTCAGAACCTCTTTCTCTATCTCATATCTATCTATCTATCTATATATATATATATATATATATATCTCATATCTATCTATCTCATATCTATCTATATATATATATATATATATATATATATATAAAAAAAAATCCAGGAAACAGCAGCACGTTTTCGAGCTTGAAAATGGTGACGAGAGGTCACAGAAACGTTGCTCTTACTTGTTACACTGGATATATGGAATAAACTTCCACTTTTTTGACACTACTTTTTTTGTGTGCTGCTGTTTCCCGGATTTTTTTATGTGAGTGGAACCATTGACCAAGGCTCCCATACAGCTTGCTCCTAGCTCTAATTCATCTAATATTTGGTTATGCTGCTTTCCTGGGACATTATCTATCTATCTATCTAGACAGCAGAAAAAAAATCTTGTCCACAGCACCAATTCCAAAAAAGTGTAGGTTTTATTCCATAACAGGTGTCAATACAACAGCGACGTTTCAGTCAGCTCAAGCTGACCTTTCTCAACCAGTCCTGTGACTGCTTGAGAAAGGTCAGGTTGAGCTGACTGAAACGTCGCTGTTGTATTGACACCTGTTATGGAATAAAACCTACACTTTTTTGGAATTGGTGCTGTGGACAAGATTTTTTTCTGCTGTCTAAACAATTTTTGATCCTCTAACCAAGGATCCAGGATCTGCGAGCATCTCCATACGGATATATTAGAGCTGGATGTGCTGTTCTTCTATTATCTTCTGTATCTATCTATCTATCTATCTATCTATCTATCTATCTCATATCTATCTATCTTATATCTATTTCATATCTATCTCATATCTATCTATCTATCTATCTATCTATCTCATATCTATCTATCTTATATCTATCTATCTCATATCTATCTCATATCTATCTATCTATCTCCTATCTATCTATCTCAAATATATCTATCTCATATCTATCTATCCATCTATCTATTTATCTATAAAAAAGAAGATCAGGACAGCACTCCAATAACGTGAAAAAGGTGAATTTATTCCATCAAAGCAAAGTGCAAAAACAGCAGCGACGTTTCGATCCTCTCCAGGATCTTTTTCAAGCAGTTTTTTTTATATCTATCTATCTATCTATCTATCTCATATCTATCTATTGTATATCTATCTATCTCATATCTATCTATCTATTTATCTATGTCATATCTATCTATGTCATATCTATCTATGTCATATCTATCTATCTCATATCTATCTATCTATCTATCTCATATCTATCTATCTATCTATCTCATATCTATCTATCTATCTCATATCTATCTATTGTATATCTATCTATCTCATATCTATCTATCTATCTCATATCTATCTATCTATTTATCTATCTATCTATCTCATATCTATCTATGTCTTATCAATCTATCTATCTATCTCATATCTATTTATCTATCTCATATCTATCTCATATCTATCTATCTATTTATCTATCTATCTATCTCATATCTATCTATGTCTTATCAATCTATCTATCTATCTCATATCTATCTCATATCTATCTGTCTCATATCTATCTATCTATCTATCTATCTCATATCTATCTATCTCATATCTATCTATCTATCTTTCTATCCATAGTAAAAATGTTGCATAGCAAAACTTGCAACATTCCAAAATAATGTTTTTTTTTTATTATTTCATTATATCTCAGCAAGCAACGTTTAAATTCACTCTATGGCAGTGTTTCCCAACCAGGGTGCCTCCAGCTGTTGCAAAACTACAACTCCTAGAATTCCCAGGCAGCCAAATATGCTGGGAGTTGTAGTTTTGCAACCACTGAAGGCACCATTGTTGGGAAACACTGCTCTATGGGATCATTCTCAAGCAGTGTCATACCTGCAAATAGAGTGTATATATATATATATATATATATATATATATATATATATATATATATATATATATTTATTTGTCCATGTGTATAGAACAATCCATCAATAACAATTAAAGTTCACATATAAGCAATCATAAAAATCCATTACAGTGTAGAAAGTGCAAGTGCATTATAAGCCTGAACCCGCAGTATGTAAATACAACTTAAGGCCTACATAGTGCTTATGCAGCGCATTTCATGCTGCACAAAATCTGCTGCACAGTAGGAAATATGCTGCGTGTTCTCCGATCAACATACACACAGGGCTACCCGGCGGCAGCCCTGTGTGTTCAGTGAGGTTTGGAGGTGGGACGTGTACCATACGTGAAATACGCCGCATAAGCACTAGGTGGTACTACGTGGTACTGTACCCTAAGGGTAGGGTTACACATGCCGTATTTTGCTGCCTCATATTTTCCTACGCACTGAAGTTAATGGGTAGCAAAATATGCAGTTGATTTTGCTACCTATTGACTTCAATGGGTGGGAAATTATGCAGCAGCAAATACGTAGCAAAGTACGGAACGTGTGACTCTACCCTAAAGGTCTATTCACGTACAGTATCCTGCGCGTGTATGATGTGCAGCATTTAAAGCTGCAGATTTGATGCTGCGTTTAGTCATTTAGTTTACATTGAAATCTGTAGCTTTAAATCTGCAGCAATATGCACAGGATACTTTATGTATGAATAGACCCTAAAGGTTTGGGTGCAGCCTTAGCCAATCATAGCTCATCTCACACACTGAACTGCTCTGGGCTGTGTGTAACAGAGTGAGGGAGGAAGTTCACCCCTGTATGGCTTCAGATGATGTCACGCCTGCTGGGGAACGCCCCTTCCCAGTCTGTGAATCTGACTGAGACTGAGCAGAAAATACAGAGCCCCAATGTAAAATGTTTAACAGGGCCCCGTGTATACTGTGCGCCATTAATAATACTGATGTTTTCTTGTGATGTAGAGTTTCCTTTGGGCCCCCTTAGGCATACAGGCCCCAGTGCGACTGCTACCTCTGCACCCCCTAATAGTTATGCCCATGTTACCGGTGGGGTAACCCTGGGGCAAAGGTGCCTTGGGGCCTCTCAGTCACAGGTGCGACTTCTACCTCTGCACCCCCTCTAGTTAAGCCCCTAAAATTGCTCTTACGGTCCGTTCACACTGATGGATTTCCTGCAGATTTTCTGCAGCGTATTTGCTGCAGAAAATCCGCAGCAGATTTTGTTACAATTGACTTCATTGGTGTGCGAAAAACCAGCAAATCTGCCACAGACAGATCTACCCAGTCTACATGTCTTACATAAAGGATTTTGATGCAGATTTGCTGCTGACTTGGAGTGGATAGAGTCCACAGCAATTTTATTACAAATCCACATTTATTCATGCATCAGAATTTGCATGTAGGATAGGGGATAAGATGTCTGATCCCGAAGGTCCTGATGCTGGGGCCCCCCGCGATCTTCCCCAGCACTCGGTGTTCTAAACAAACTCTGGGTTGTGACATCATGGCCACGCCTCTTCCATTCATGTCTATGGGAGAGGGTGTGTCGGCAGAGTGACGTGGCCGTGACATCACGATCACGGCCTCCGGCTCCGAGTGTTCTGAACAAAATGTTCTGAACGCTGGAGCACCGGAGTACCCCTTTAAAGCTGCAGATTTGAAGTTGTGTTTAGTTATTTATTTTACATTAAAATCTGCAGCTTTAAAGGGGTACCTCTCATCAAATAAACTTTTGATATATTTTAGATTAATGAATGTTGAGTAACTTTCCAATAGCATGTTATTAAAAATATGCTTCTTTCTATTGTATTTTTCCCGATCAGTCCTGTCAGCAAGCATTTCTGACTCATGCTGGAGTCCTAAACACTCAGAGCTGCCAGCCTGCTTTGTTCACAGCCAAACAGGCTGTGAACAAAGCAGGCTGGCAGCTCTGAGTGTTCTCCTTTGCAAACAAAGCAGACTGGCAGCTCGTAGTGTTTAGGACTCCAGCATGAGTCTGAAATGCTTGCTGACAGGACTGGTAGGGAGACCCCTTGTGGTCATTTCTTCAAAGTGGAAAATTAAATAGAAAGAAGCATATTTTTTAATAACATGCAATTGTAAAGTTATTCTGCATACATTAATCTATAGTATATCAAAAGTTTTTTTTGATGAGAGGTACCCTTTAAATCCTCTGCAGGATCTGTACATGTAAATACACCCTTGAAAGTTTTGATCTGTCTGGGTCTCAGTGCTGAGATCCCCACCGATCACTATAAATATAGTCTGGAGGAAGCTGGACGTGAAGCGGGATACAGTGCGCTTCTCCCTGCTTGTTCTAATGGAGGTCTGGGACATGTCAAAAGTTTAGTTTTTTTTTCAATGACATGAATCACAATAGAGATTTATTCAAACTGTCTAATAAAAATGTTTTTATTTGTTGCCCATGGCAACCAGTCACAGCTCACCTTTTATTCTACCAGGGCAGCTTAGCTGTGATTGGTTGCTACAAGCAACAGAGACAGTTCTTTACTTTGATAAATTAAGATTCAGTTGCCCAAATTTGCTAAAACAGTTTTTATTTACCTTTTTGTGCCTGTGTTCTTACACAGTTTTCTTTATTTTTTTCTGTCTATTTTTAAAGACATATTTATCAAGCATTGGTGCAATTTTTTTCTTTTTTGCAACTTTTCTTTCTGCTCAACATTATTAGTTTTTAAAGAAAGAACTGGAGTAGTGTGGACCCGGCGCTGCAGATCTAGGGTATAGTGTAGGAGTGCGGGCTAGTGTCCGTGCAGGTGAGGCGTCGGTGGTGCAACTCAATGTAAGAAAAGTAATCCACAAAGAAAGAGTCAAAGAGAGATGGCACTCACCATCCACAGGCTTTATTCGCTGGAATACAGGCACATATATTAATAATGCAAAATCCCATCCTGCCTTTTGTTCAGGCCTATCGGATGTCGGATGTGCATGATCCAATAGACTTCTCTATCAAGAAGTTTTTGTCTGTGGTCGCCCCCTCTTACCGTGCGTGTGCTTGTACATCTACTTTATCTTGTTCTGCCTCTTTGTATCAGTTACATGGGTGTAGTCTCCTTTACCTTGTCCGCTGTCTTCCACACCTGTGGGCATTCCTCGATCACATGATCTGGGATGGTGTCAGCAGGTACATGACAAGCCTGTGCTGACGTCATTTTCTGATGCCCTCTTAAGGTGCGGCGCCAGTTTCAAACGTCACACACTGGCTAGAAGAAGCGCGTATTAGCGCGAAACAACTTGTCCCGCTGTGCCCCTGCCTCCGCTACATGTGCCTGTATTCCAGCGAATAAAGCCTGTGGATGGTGAGTGCAATCTCTCTTTGACTCTTTCTTTGTGGATTATTAGTTTTTAGCCTTAAAATAGTTTGGTGTGGTTTAAGGACAGTGGCTTTGTAGAAATATTTATTTAATGCACCTTTTTAAAAAGTGGCAACATTTTCTGTGGCACACAATGTCGCATCTTAAATCACACCCGCAGGACTGGGCGTGAAAACCAGCCCTGGAAAAAATTACATACCAGCCCCATAGTGTTGCGTCATTATACCAGCGCGTCGTCATTTTCTTGTTCATAAAAGGTAAAATCATGCATTTTAAGAAGAGTGCCTTATTTAAAGATAAGACGTATATAAAGAGCAAAAAAAGTATAGTTTCCCCACATTAGGTGCAGTATATTTCCCCTACATTAGGTGCAGTATAGTTCCCCCACATTAGGTGCAGTATAGTTCCCCCACATTAGGTGCAGTATAGTTCCCCCACACTAGGTACAGTATAGTTCCCCCACACTAGGTGCAGCATAGTTCCCCCACACTAAGTGCAGTATAGTTCCCGACATTAGATGCAGTATAATTCCCCACATTAGGTGCAGTATAGTTCCCCCACACTAGGTACAGTATAGTTCCCCCACATTAGGTGCAGTATAGTTCCCCCACACTAGGTACAGTATAGTTCCCCCACACTAGGTGCAGCATAGTTCCCCCACACTAAGTGCAGTATAGTTCCCCCACACTAGGTGCAGCATAGTTCCCCCACAATAGGTGCAGTATAGTTCCCCCACATTAGGTACAGTATAGTTCCCCCACATTAGGTGCAGTATAGTTCCCCCACACTAGGTGCAGTATAGTTCCCCCACACTAGGTGCAGCATAGTTCCCCCACAATAGGTGCAGTATAGTTCCCCACATTAGGTGCAGTATAGTCAATCACATTAGGTGCAGTATAGTTCCCCCACATTAGGTACAGTACAGTTCCCCACATTAGGTGCAGTATAGCTCCCCACATTAGGTGCAGTCACTGAGGACAATCAGGGCTCTGTACACTGAGGACAAGCAGGGCTCTGTACACTGAGGACAAGCGGGGCTCTGTACACTGAGGACAAGCGGGGCTCTGTACACTGAGGACAAGCGGGGCTCTTTACACTGAGGACAAGCGGGGCTCCACACACTGAGGACAAGCAGGGCTCCGTACACTGAGGACAAGCAGGGCTCTGTACACTGAGGACAAGCAGGGCTCCGTACACTGGGGACAAGCGGGGCTCTGTACACTGAGGACAAGCGGGGCTCTGTACACTGAGGACAAGCAGGGCTACGTACACTGGGGACAAGCGGGGCTCTGTACACTGAGGACAAGTGGGGCTCCTTACACTGGGAACAAGCAGGGCTCCTTACACTGGGAACAAGCAGGGCTCTGTACCTGAGGACAAGCAGGGCTCTGTACACTGAGGACAAGCAGGGCCTGTACGAGAGAGAGCAGGGCGGCGGGCGCACTGCTCGGTGGCACAGTGAACTCCGATATGGCGGTCTGCTGCGCTTAGACGTGAGGTCATGTCACCCCCACGGTAACGTGACCTCACGTCGGAACGCAGCAGCACGCCACGCCGGAGTTCAAAGCCCAACCCAGGGCCATAAGTAAGAAGCAGGGCCGGCCTGGGACAGTGCAGGGCCGGCCCTCTTCTTCTGTTAAGATATGTGTCGTGGGTGACAGGCGGCCTATGCGGGCCGCCTGTGCAGGCCGCTGGGCCTATTTTCATGTAGGGGCCTGGTACCCGTACGTTAATCCCTGCAAAGCGGCACCAGGGCCGGCGGCCCACCAGGAAAATTCCTGGTATCGAGTTAGGCCAGTCCGGGCCTGCACAACCCTTGTTATGGTCATGAGTGAAAAGTATCTAAAAATTGTTTAACAAATAATAAAGGCAGTGTAGTTTACGTAAGTAAAGTTTTTTTTTTTTAAAGAAAAATAATGCCAGAATTCTCTCACATTTGTAATAGTAAATTTGCCCAAATTGATCTCTTAATTTTGGTAATCCAGACCAAAATGTGCAGGAGAAAATCTGCAAAAATTCCTCACCAAAATGCACACGATTAGAGGAAATTTATCAAAACCAGTGCAGAGGAAAAGTTGCCCAGTTGCCCATAGCAACCGATCAGATTTCTTCTTTCATTTTTCAGAGGCCTTTTCAAAAATTAAAGAAGCGATCTGATTGGTTGCTATGGGTAACTGGGCAACTTTTCTTCTGCACAGGTTTTGATAAATCTCCTAGACCTGTGTAGTTGTAGCCTGAGGCTATGTTCACATGGCAGAATATCTGCTGGCCGGCTATACTGCAGCCAGTGGGCGCCGGCAGAATGTGCCAGTGCTAGGACCGCTCAGAAATGCGTTTCTCTGTGATATGTCAATTCTTCCTGCGAGGCTGGGATTGGAACTTCCACGACAGATGTTTCCGCCGTGGAAATTCCGCTGTGTGTACAGGCTGGGAAGCATAGGCCGGGACAAAGTCCAGGAAGTGAAGGCCAGACCGGCACTCCTCTGTGCTCACTCCTGTCCTATCAGACTGCAGCATGAAAACAGAGAGGAGGGGGTTACAGAGCAGCCTACAGTTATTGGATGAAAAGATGCAGCACATCAGGCTCAGGGAGGAAGAGAATGCGCAGTGAGTAAGGGCGGGCTCAGTTCTTGCTCCTCGGACAAGCCCCTTCCTGAGCAGTGGATGTCAGAATGAGTGAGCAGCAGAACAGAGGGATTTGTGAGCCAAATACAGAAGCTAGATACATAAAAAAGTTATGTAAAGCATCTGCATGACCTAGTGGGTAACATATATAAGCATTATTTTTTTTCTGTGATATGACAGGTACGCTTTAAACCAGGTTCCGCAAGATGATGATTGTCCATTGACCTATGTATCTCCTTGTGGGATCTAAGCCCATAGTAAAGTGCTCTCTAAAATGTGGACACCCAGATGATACAAAACTACAACTCCCAGCATGCCCGGACAGCCAACGGCTGTCCGGGCATGCTGGTAGTTGTAGTTTTACAACAGCTGGAGGTCCACAGATTGGAGACCACTGACATAGCACCATTATGGTATTAGTACTATTATTATATTATTGTATTAGTCCTATTATATTATGGATTAGTACTACTATAATATTATGGTATTAGTCCTTATATTATATTATGGTATTAGTTCTAATATTATATTATGGTATTAGTCCTATTATACTATGGTATTAGTCTTATTATTGTATTATTAGTATTAGTACTATTATTTTATTATGGTATTAGTCCTATTATTACGGTATATTATGGTATTAGTGCTATTATTATATTATGGATTAGTCCTATTATTATATTATGGTATTAGTACTTTTATTATATTATGGATTAGTACTATTATATTATTATGGTATCAGTCCTATTATTATATTATGGTTTTAGTACTTTTATTAGATTATTGTATTAGTACTATTATTATATTATGGTATTAGTACTTTTATTATATTATGGATTAGTACTATTAAAATATTATGGTATCAGTCCTATTATTATATTATTAGTATTAGTACTATTATTATATTATGGTATTAGTCCTATTATTATATTATGGTATTAGTACTTTTATTAGATTATTGTATTAGTACTATTATTATATTATGGTATTAGTACTATAATTATATTATGGTATTAGTACTATTATTATATTATCAGCCATAATATTAAAATAATAATATAATAAATCTACATAATACAGATATCTTGGGGATGAATCTCTAATAGTCAATGGTAAAATATAAAAATTCTCCTGGCAAATCTATTGTGGGTTGTGAGAAATAACATATTTTGGGCGTTGCAATATTACAAACAAATGAATTAATACTCGGTAATAAAGGCATTTAAAGCAAAAGTAATTTTTTTTCTGTATACTGGACCTGATTTTTCTGTGAAGATTTCTGCCATCTTGTGGTGACAGCTGGTATAGCAGTATCATCTACAGATATAGATCAACATGTAAATGGTGTGTTGGATACATGCGGATAGCAATTCTTAGTGAAGCAAATTCACTGCACAACATATTTTCAATGAATAAAAACCGTGGACACCGGCAGAGTACAAAGCTGTTTTATTTTAGCCTCCATAAAGGGTTTCCTTTTGTTTCAGTTCTTCATGTATACGTCCCATTACTTTTGAATACACAGCTGGTTTTGGCTCGAAGAAATTCACCAAAGACTGCTTGTGTGATTTTAGTTTTAAAGGCTGTCAGATGCAATTCACATTCCAAACTGTTTACACAGTAGATCTTTGGGGCTTAGCCAGAATGACCATTGGGTTCTTGGTGACCTCTCTTACCAATGACCATTGGGTTCTTGGTGAACTCTCTTACCAATGACCATTAGGCTCTTGGTTACCTCTCTTACCAATGACCATTGAGTTCTTGGTGACCTCTCTTACCAATGACCATTCGCTTCTTGGTCAACTCTCTTACCAATGACCATTCAGTTTTTGGTCACTTCTCTACCAAGGACCATTGGGTTCTTGGTCACTTCTCTACCAAGGACCATTGGGTTCTTGGTCACCTCTCTTACCAATGACCATTGGGTTCGTGGTGACCTCTCTTACCAATGATCATTGGGTTCTTGTGACCTCTCTTACCAATGACCATTGGGTTTTTGATCACCTCTCTTACCAATGACCATTGGTTTCTTGGTCACATCTCTTACCAATGACCATTCGCTTCTTGGTCAACTCTCTTACCAATGACCATTCGGTTCTTGGTCACTTCTCTACCAAGGACCATTGGGTTCTTGGTCACCTCTCTTACCAATGACCATTGGGTTCGTGGTGACCTCTCTTACCAATGACCATTGGGTTATTGTGACCTCTCTTTCCAATGACCATTTGTTTTGTGGTGACCTTTCTTACCAATGACCATTGGGTTCTTGATCACCTCTCTTTCCAATGACCATTGGGTTCGTGGTGACCTCTCTTACCAATGACCATTGGGTTTGTGGTGACCTCTCTTACCAATGACCATTGGGTTCTTGGTGACCTTTCTTACCAATGACCATTGGGTTCTTGATCACCTCTCTTACCAATGACCATTGGGTTCTTGGTGACCTCTCTTACCAATGACCATTGGGTTTGTGGTGACCTCTCTTACCAATGACCATTGGGTTCTTGGTGACCTTTCTTACCAATGACCATTGGGTTCTTGATCACCTCTCTTACCAATGACCATTGGGTTCTTGGTGACCTCTCTTACCAATGACCATTGGGTTCTTGGTCACCTCTCTTACCAATGACCATTCAGTTCTTGGTCACCTCTCTTACCAATGACCCTTTGGTTCTTGGTCACCTGTCTTACCAATGACCATTGGGTTCGTGGTGACCTCTCATACCAATGACCATTGAGTTCTTGGTGACCTTTCTTACCAATGACCATTGAGTTCTTGGTGACCTCTCTTACCAATGACCATTGGTTTCTTGGTCACCTCTCTTACCAATGACCATTGGGTTTGTGGTGACCCCCCTTACCAATGACCATTGGGTTCTTGGTGACATTTCTTACCAATGACCATTGGATTCTTGGTGACCTCTCTTACCAATGATCATTGGGTTCTTGGTCACCTTTCTTACCAATGACCATTGGGTTCTTGGTCACTTCTCTTACAAAGGCTCTTCTCCCATGATTACTTAGTTTGGTAGGGCGGACAACTCTAGGAAGAGCCCTGGTTGATCTACACTTCCCCACTTCCATTTGAAGGAAAACTATCAGCCAGTTGACCCACACTTAACCCAATATACTGGGTGATAGTGTGGGTGAACTGGAGTCCATAAAGGGTTACCTTTTTTGTGTGCCCTGGCTGCTGAGTTCTCCCCTGCTAAAGTTGTGTTTTGGTCTTCTTAGTGGCGCTTTGAAGGGGGATCCTCCACCATCTGTCTCACTTTAGGTCCTAGAGGAAGGGGCCTAAGGCCGTCCCCATTGTTTTCATATTCCTTTTCCTCAACCCCATGTCCTAGTGATGTGGAGTCACACGCCCCCTGAGCACAGCACTCTGTCTGCAGAGAGCATGTGCCTACATTTTTACGCAGCTCTCACATCCTAATGACGTGAGAGCTGTGCGTCCAAGACGCACAGTGTTTTTGCCTCAAAAATATGCACGTGTGAACGCACCCTTAGGCAGGTTTCCCATGGGTGTTATATGGCCACCTTTTTACATCCTTATTACCACCTAGTCTAAGCGGAAATTCAGAAGCGGAAATTCAGAAGTGTGAATGGAAGTGCGGTATCCCATAGAAGTGGGATTTAATTTGAGGTGCAATTCAAGCAGAAATTATGGCGTGTGAATATAATATTTTTTGCAACTCCACTGCAGGTAAAAAAAAATAGCTAGGAATAGAGAATAATAGCAAGAATAATAAATAAATCTCTTACTTACAGACACGTACCATTTTTACTAGCATGTCACCGGTGCCTCTATGGGAGGGGGCAAACTTTTCAGAAGACTTATAGCAGAAAAATACCTCCTGGAGTCAATCAGATGCCTTGAATGTTGGAAGGGGCGGGCTGCTCAAACAATCGTCAGATTGTTTGTATGGCTTTTGGGCCTATCAATCGGCTGCACATTCCCTTTTACATGAGGAGACGTATTACTGATAAATTTTTTTAGCAGGTCAAAACAACACAATAAGCCGACATGTAAACTTTGCTTGTCCTTCGGGTGATCTTTGGCCCTAGTATATGGGACCATGTCAGCCTATTTGGCCAATAATCACCACGAATAATAGGGCCCTAATATTTCCTTACTACTGATTTTCCAATCATACATCTATTTTTATTGTTTTCAGTAAAATAATATTTTCAAGCATTACTTATGATCATCAGATTTTACCCCTTTACCTCGCATTTAGTTACTAATTGTGCATGTACTAACACCGTCTAGCATAGATAACACTACAGTAAATGCAACACCTCAGGTGGTCACATCTGCAGGAAAAAAACACACAGTATAACAACACGTGGTGACCTTCATATCTGAAAAACCATTTCCATGTATATTATATACAACACAAAATTCTAACACAAATGATAGATAGTACATATCTTCATTTAACCAACATGAGTCATACAGATGTCATTGCTAAGGAAGGTGACATTCTTATTCTTTCGGCCATAGAATTAATTTGTCATATAATTTGTGTATTATGCAGTCGTCCAGTACATGGCAGGTCATCTTAGATTGCGATGAACATTTTGATCTTGATGAAATGTCCCCGGATGTCCCCATTCTACCTATAATGAAACACAAATACAACTTAATTCTACGATATCTAATACTACCAGATACTTTATGTAGTGGCCTGTCATACACGTATCGATCCAACAACTGCTAAATAATGTGAAAACCAGTTGCATGTTATAGTACAAAGGGGGCACACGCAGCTTGTGGGACTCCTTCATGTAGGTGATTGACGCACAGTGGGGTGGCCATGCTCATATGTAAGAAAATACTAAAATACAGCAGTGTTGGACCATGTAAAGGGAAAACCACCTGAATGGAGGCCAACATTACACATTACACTCTTTTGGTCTCTGTCAGCAAAGTCACCTGCACTACCAGTGGTACTGGCTGGTAGTGCGGGTGGCGCTGATTAAAATTATGCCTACTATGCCCGATGCGTCCCTGCGTTTGCCCTTTTTCTAAATATGCTAATAAGGCACAGGTGGCACTGGCAGGGTTACAAGCCGAGCCTTGGGCACTGTTCGTTCAGCTCATGCCCCGGCTAATAAGTATTCATTCCCTCCCTCCGCCTCTACCCCGCCTCCCCCTCTTTAAACCCTTTTACTGCGCATGTGCCGCTTCCTGAGTACACCCAGAAGCAGCCTTAGTGCAGCTTCATTAAAGCGACGGCTATTTTTGAGAGTGTGCCCAGGAAGCGGCACATGCGCGGTAGAAGCGCTTACAGAGCGGCAAAGCGGGGGAGAGCTGCTCATTAGCGGGGCCGAGTGCTGAAAGAACAGCACTTTCGTCACAGTGCCAGAGGCTCAGTTCGTAACCCTGTCCGTGCCACTTATGCCTCATTAGCATATTTAGAAAAAAGAAGATAACAGGGGAACGCAGGGACCAATCCGGGCATGGTAGGCTTCATTTTATTAAGCGCCACCATTAATATTTTCAAGCATGGTAAATACAAGTTTACAGTAGATTTACACACTACACCTTTTTTACATCACTGTTTTAGTATCTTTTTGTATTGTGAAATCTCACTGTGTATATGGTAAACATAGACTCCCATTAAAGGAAAACGGTCATCAAAGTCACCCGCACCAACCCGCGGTACTGGCTAGTAGTGCGGGTGACTTTGATGACTGTTCTCCTTTAAGGGGGGTCTATGTTTACCATATACACCGTGAGATTTCACAGTACAAAAAGATACTTAAACAGTGATGTAAAAAAGGTGTAGTGTGTAAATCAACTGTAAACTTGTATTTACCGTGCTTGAAAATATTAATAACATTTTGTTATTGTTATTCCCATCTCATTCATCCCTTTATTCCCAACTCAATACTGTTATTTGAACTTCATTGTTCTACCTTCTTTTTCTCAATAAAGAAACATTTTACCATAAATAAAACCCTCAATTCTATCATAACCCATCACCAAGACTGGCAAAGGCTCCAAAATTAGATTAGATCACCAGTTGTTCACACCCTTGCTTTAGGATTATGGCAAAGCATTTTACCCACTAAGTAATGACCTTAAACCCAAAGAGTCTACTCATGTTTTACTGGAAAGACTTCTTAAATGGGAACTGTCAGATACAATAACTTTTGATATGTTATAAAGCATGCAAATACAATTGCTTTCATCAGAAAATTTTCAGTACTGTATTTCATACTGAAAAAGCCAGTCAAAAAACTGGCCACTAGGGGTCCCCCTGCCTCCTGGGACACATACCAGTCCTGCAGTATCTAGTGGTCATCGACATGTTGTGGACACCATGAGTGATTGACAGGGCTGCAGGCAGGTCCAGAGCTGCTGTGCTGGCTCCTGTCCCTCTTTGAGTCAGATCAGAGTGAGGGAGGGGGAGGAGTAATCACAGTGTGGAGAAGAGAGGGACCCCCTATACCTCTGCATGGACAGAAACCTCACTGAGCAAATGATGGCAATTAAATAAGGGTAATTCTGAGAAAAATATAGGTCAGAAACACATAAAAATTAGATGGACATGATCAGGATGAAGTACTTAGCAACATATAACATTTTTATTTATTTTTTTTGGTGGGGAGATCTGACAGGTATGCGCTAATGCTATTAAAGGCCTTAAACGGGAACTCTGGAGGAATAAAAAAAATGCTTTCAAATCAACTGGTGGCAGAAAGTTAAACAGATTTGTAAATTACTTCTATATAAAAATCTTAATCCTTCCAGTACTTATCAGCTACTGTATGCTGTAGAGGAAGTTATGTAGTTCTTTCCAGTCTGACCACTGTCTGCTGACACCTCTGCCCATGTCAGAAACTTTGCAGAGAAGAAGCAAATCCACATAGCAAACCTCTCCTGCTCTGGACAGTTCCTGACACAGACAGAGGGAGCAGCAGAGAGCACTGTGATCAGACTGGAAAGAACTACACAACTTCCTCTAGAGCATACAGTAGCTGAAAAGTCTCCCTACCAGCCCTGTCCGCAAGCCTTTTTTTTTTTTTTTATAGATTTTAGACTCATGCTGGAGTCCTAAATCTCAGACTGCAACTGGGACACAGACAAGCTCAGCACTGCTTCCTGCCTGTCAATCAGGCAGGCAGGAGCCAGCACTGTACTCATAGCACAGCAGGGCATACTCCTGACTCTGCCTTAATGCATGCCCTCATTCATTTTACTATCTGAGCTCCGATATTTCTTCTCTCTACACATGCAGTTGTAAGCAGAGAGGAGAAGATTCAGAGCTGCCTACTGCTGTGTTCACAGCCTCTATGCTGGGCCATGCCCCCTTCCTCCCTCACACTAGGATGGCTGAATGAGCAGCCAAGAAGAAAATAAATCAGGTAGAAAGAGGGGGTTTTAAATGAAAAGAAACACAGGGATTGTGTCAGTGAGAGTCAGGGACAGATGGGGAGGGGGGATCAGGGAGAGTTTAGATCATGATAGGTACTCTTTAACCTGTTAAGGACGCAGGGAGTATCCATACGCCCTGCATCCGAGTCCTTAAGGACGCAGGGCGTACGGATACGCCCGTGGGAATTCCGGTCCCCGCCGGTAGCCGGTTGGGGACCGGATCGGGATGCCTGCTGGATTTCAGCTGGCATCCCGGCACATCGCCCAGGGGGGTCCTGAGACCGGGCTGATCGGGTCTCTGGTGCCCTGATCACCCGGAAAATAGGGATGATCAGAGTTGTCAGTGACAGCCCCGATCAGCCTAAGGGATAGGAGTGAGGTTGCAGAGCTGCGATCTCCTCCTATCCCCTGCCATTAGTCAGAACTGAGTTCTGACCAATGGCAGCGCAGGACAGGGGGTTGCCATGGAAACCCCCCGTTCTTCCCTCCCCTGGTTGTCGGGTAGAACGGGGGGGGGGGGGGGGAGAAGATGGAGGCCTTTACCTGAGGACCAGATGCGTGGAGCCCGGCGATCATCGCAGACATCCACCGAAGATCACAGCTCAGGTAGGGAATCGATGGTGGGGGGGAGAAATGAAAGTGAAAGTAATGTGATCTTTACTGTGGCAACCACTAGGAAGGCCGGACTGCAACTCCCAGCATGCCTGGGTGGTCTAGGCATGCTGGGAGTTGTAGTTTTGCAACATCTGGAGGGTCACAGTTTGGTGAGCACTATTACAGTAGTGCCCAAACGGTAGCCCTCCAGATGTTGCCAAACTACAACTCTCAGCATGCCTAAACCACCCAGGCATGCTGGGAGTTGTAGTTCTGTAACATCTGTCCCTTCAGATTTTGCAATTTTCATGACATTTTTGAAAAATGCTGCTCTACTTTGAAGCCCTCTAATTTTTTCAAAAAGTAAAAATATGTCCATTTTATGATGCCAACATAAAGTGGACATATTGTATTTGTGAATAAAAAGAAAATTTATTTGGAATATTCATTTTCCTTAAAAGTAGAGAGCTTCAAAGTTAGAAAAATGCAAAATTTTCAACATTTTCATGAAATTTGGGGATTTTTCACCAAGAAAGGATGCAAGTAACGCCGAAAATTTACCACTAAAATAAAGCAGAATATGTCACGAAAAAACAATCTCAGAATCAGAATATTGGGTAAAAATTTTTTAGAGTTATTAACGGTGGTCAGAATTGCGAAAAAGGGCTCAGTCCTTAAGGTGAAAGGCTCAGTCCTTAAGGTGAAAGGCGGCTCAGTCTTTATGGGGTTAAAGGGGTACTCCACCCATAGCATCTTATCCCCTATCCAAACGTCACGATGCTCCGGCCCCTGTATCGCCGGTCATTACGCACAGAGCGAGCGTGCCCTGTGCAGTAATGATAGCTAGGTGCCGCAGAGGAGATCCCGGGGGTCCGCAGCAGTGGGACCCCGGCGATCTGACATCTTATCTAGGGGTGGAGTACCCCTTTAAGCACAACCGAACATTTGTGTGCTTTTTATGGTGGGGAAAAAGCCATAGCCAGACACCTCTGGGTATCCCTTAGTGGAGAGTTCGGAGGTCGCTGTGCACCATAGAAGTTGGCCAAACCTGACAACAGCAGCAGATTTGGTAGACTTTAGTACTTTTGTAAGAACACCTTTTAGTTGCCTCCAGTTGCAGTATCTGGCTGTGTCCACATACAGTATTTAGGTCAGTTTATTGATCAGTAGTATTTTGGTCATTATAATATTTTTTGCAAACCCTTCCTGAAGAATGTTAGTAGAAAACCTCTGAAGGTTATTGTAAATGGATGTGTCTGGAACGAAGCCCATTTTATTTGAGAGCACTATACAATTAATATCTTTGGCTAGGCACTCAACATTAGCATTATTTAAAGGGGTATTCCAGGCCAAAACTTTTATTTATATATATATATATATATATATATATATATATATATATATATATATATATATATTTATATATATATATCAACTGGCTCCGGAAAGTTAAACAGATTTGTATATTACTTCTATTAAAAAATCTTAATCCTTCCAATAGTTATTAGCTTCTGAAGTTGAGTTGTTGTTTTCTGTCTAACTGCTCTCTGATGACTCACGTCCCGGGAGCTATCCAGCTCCTATGGGGATATTCTCCCATCATGCACAGATCCCGGGACGTGACATCATCATTGTGCAGTTAGACAGAAAACTTCAGAAGCTAATAACTATTGGAAGGATTAAGATTTTTTAATAGAAGTAATTTACAAATCTGTTTAACTTTCCGGAGCCAGTTGATATATATATAAAAAAGGTTTTGCCTGGAAAACCCCTTTAAGGATTGGGCTTCCATGAGTGTTGAGTTTATGAGGTTTTTTAACAAAAAATTTTGGTAGCAGTTTTTGCACATTTCTGCCAATCTACGCTTATGCAGGGAATGATAAATTCCCCTATTTTTGCAAATCATGCCTGGACTGGAAAGAACTACACAACTTCATCTGTAGTATGCAGCAGTTAAGTACTGGAAGGATTAAGATTTTTAAACAGAAGTAGCTTACAAATCTTACAACAATTGAAAAACATTTGTTTTCCAAAGTACCCCTTTAAAATCAACTGGTAGCTACAAAAAGTTTCCATGCAGCCCTGGCCTACTAGATATCATTGAGAAAGTCGTTGTCAGCAAAAACGGGTGATGGCGCAATCCATTGTCAGACATTCATATGGATAAAATTCTTCATTAAGCTACATACAACGTGTTTCGAGGCAGCAGTGCCTTTTCATCGGGTATAAAAGCTTCCTTGCAAGCTTTTTTACTTGAAGAGGCACTGCTGCCTCGAAAGGCGTTGTATGTAGCTTAAAGGGGTATTCCAGGCCAAAACTTTTTTTTCTATATCAACTGGCTCCGGAAAGTCAAACAGATTTGTAAATGACTTCTATTAAAAAAATCTTAATCCTTCCAATAGTTATTAACTTCTGAAGTTGAGTTGCTGTTTTCTGTCTAACTGCTCTCTGATGACTCACGTCCCGGGAGCTGTGCAGTTCCTATGGGGATATTCTCCCATCATGCACAGCTCCCGGGACGTGACATCATCATTGAGCAGTTAGACAGAAAACGTCAGAAGCTAATAACTATTAGAAGGATTAAGATTTTTTAATAGAAGTAATTTACAAATTTTTTTCACTTTCCGGAGCCAGTTGATATATATAAAAAAAGGTTTTGCCTGGAATATACCCTTTAATAAAGAAGAATTTTACTCCATATGACTGTCTGAGAGTGGATTGCGCCCTCACCTGTTTTTTGCTGATGAATATTTGCTCAGTGAAATCTTTGGCTGAGAACCTCCTCCATGCCGACACTGCATATCTCTATCCACGCTTTCATCGGTGTTGTGTCTACCACACAACCCAATCAGGTAAGCAAACTGTTTTGGAGAAATCCTTTGCCATCTGTGTCCTCCTCCACTTGTACCTTGTACCGTTGTTTTTATGGTTTATTTTCCTTGTTTTGTTGAGGTTTAACACATTTAAGGAAGTGTTGAGAAGTATGATCAAACAGACCCACATTCTCCACGGGATGCATCACACGCTGCCATTTTTCCATTATATAGGAAGGAAAGGAGGTGATATTGTATGTGGGGTTTGTGTGTCAGGGTGGCCCTAGTCCCAGTCCTGTCCTACCTGTGATTTATCAACATGGATGTGAAATGGAAAATGATCAGATCTAGATCAAACTAGTTGTATATAAAGAAACAAGCGTGCTAGAATGACCATGTTTACCTGGTTCCTGATTCTCTATATCTACATATACTAACTAAGGAATCTAACAAATTATGTGTCTGCCTGGGACCCCAACCAACCCCTCCACTTAGCCTGTGCCACTCTTTATCCACTACATCATTGAAATCACCTAGTACCAATTCAGATTTATCATCCAACAGCACATTAGAGTCATCCTGAAAGGGGATTTATACAGCTTATTCGAAGGATAGGGGATAAGATGTATGATTGCAGGGGTCCTGCCACTGGGGACCCCCACAATCTCGGTGCAGCCCCCAGCATTCTGTGATGTCACGCCACGTCCCCTCCATAGACATAAATGGAGGGGGCTTGGCATGACGTCACTAGGGGGCGTGGCCGTGAAATCACGTTCCGGTCTCGGAGGTAGTAGAAGAATGTCATGGGCTGCACTGAGATCGCGGGGGTCCCCTTTGGATAGGGGATGTGATGTATAAAGCCGAAATACCCCTTTAATATATCAAAAAGTGATTTTTAGCAATTCACTGTGAACATGAACTTTTTGATGTATTGTTGATGACCTATGGGAAATTGTACAGTGTGAGGCTTGTAGGAACCTGGAGGATTACACCTAGAATCTGCACAGCACATGTGATATCCCAGCACAGCAATGACCACTAGACCGGCCTTCACAGCCTGATGTAGTCAACCACTGTTCATGTTGGTCATTGGGGATACCCCCAGCAGCTTCCTCCTGTCCCACCAGCCTGGATTGATAGATCTCTCTCTATACCCAGGGTGGACATGGGTGAAGGGGGGTGACATGGGTGAGGGGGACATGGGTGATGGGGGGGGGGTAGACATGGGTGGCATGGGCAGTGGACATGGGGGAAGGGGGGGTGGACATGGGTGACGGGGCGGTGGACATGGGTGAAGGGGGGGGTGGACATGGGTGACGGGGCGGTGGACATGGGTGAAGGGGGGGGTGGACATGGGTGATGGGGCGGTGGACATGGGTGAGTGGGACATGGGTGACGGGGGGGTGGACATGGGTGACGGGGGCGGTGGACATGGGTGACGGGGGGGGTGGACATGGGTGATGGGGGGGTGGACATGGGTGACACGGGGGTGGACATGGGTGAAGGGGGTGGTGGACATGGGTGACAGGGGGGTGGACATGGGTGACAGGAGGGTTGGACATGGTTAAAAAGGGATAACAGAGGGGTGGAAAGGGTACAATACCTTAAGCAAGCCGGCACGGGAATCCGGCACAGCTTGCAGTTCCTCCGCATCTTCCCCTCTTCGGTGTAGCAGGGCACCATCTTCGACTCACTGTGCCGCAGGGGGGAGGGGGAAGCTGGCGGATGCTGTGTGAGCAGTGGGCAAGCAGGCTTCCCTTCCCCCTTGAGGTGCCGTGAGTCACAGGTGCGCAGGCCGGGCGGGAAATAAAAAAAAAAAGAAAAATTCACAGCAAAATCCTGGTGGCACCCTGGGCAGTGCCGAACGGCACCCTAGTGTGTCGGGGCACCCCAGTTGGGAATCACTGGTCTATACATTTATCATTAAGTTAAAGGGTTGGGAAAGATTAGGGGACTGAAAATAGTTCTATTGGACTGAGCAGAATCTATTGATGAAGACCACAGCTTCTTAAATGAATGATAACATTGAGTCTCCTGGCTTAGTCTCCCTTTATTTCCTAGGAGTAAATCTTTTCTTACTTTCACCTGTTGTAACAAACAGTCTTAGAATTGGTGATTTTTTATATATTTTATATGTTATTTTTTGTTTTATATACTGTATACTGAGAGCAAGGGATGCAGATTACATCCGTTATACAGTGGTCCCTCAAGTTACAATATTAATTGGTTCTGAGACGACCATTGTATGTTGAAACCATTGTATGTTGAGACCAGAACTCTATGGGAACCTGGTATTTGGTTCTAAAGGCACCAAAATGTCATCCAAAAATAGGAAAAAGTGAGGATTAAAGATAAATAAGTAGATAACTAATATAGATAAAGCAAATCCTTACATATAAAAGTAAGAAAGATCTGCTGGGAGCTGTAATCACTGTCTATGTCAGTGCTTCCCAAGCAGGGAGCCTCCAGCTGTTGTAAAACTACAACTCCCAGCATGCCCGGACAGCCAAAGGCAGTACACACAATGTCCTAAAAAAGTAACATGGAGTCGCCCTCACCTGGTGTCCAAAGGAGCAGCTAACTGTGGCATAGGTTAAGAGTATTACAGAACATGTAATACCTCCCTGTACTGTAGGGGGCACTACCAGACACCAGGCAGTGCATACACTTCAGTAGTACAGGTGTTTTACCAGTGAAATGTCAATTCTGATTGGTTAGTTCTTCCGGCCATTGACATGTTTCACAGATCTGGACTGTCTGTACATTGTATGTTGAGTCTGGTTTCAAGTTACAATGGTCCAGAAAAGACCATTGTATGTTGAAACTATTGTATGTTGAGGCCATTGTAAGTTGTAAGTTGAGGGATCACTGTACTGTATATTAATCCAGGCATGAGATATAGTATGGTGCATTGCATTGTACTGTCTGTGTTTCATGAAGTATGTGTGGAAAGATATATTGAAGACCTGCAGTTTCCTTGTGACGTTTATTTCTAATTTACTATTAAAGGGGCACTCCGCTGGAAAACATTTTTCTTTAAATCAACTGGTGCCAGAAAGTTAAACAGATTTGTCAATTACTTTTATTAAAAATCTTAATCCTTCCAGTACTTATCAGCTGCTGTATGCTACAGAGGAAGTTATTTTCCGTCTTACCACAGTGCTCTCTGCTGACACCTCTGTCCATGTCAGGAACTGTCCAGAGCAGGAGAGGTTTGCTACGGGGATTTGTTCCTGCTCTGGACAGTTCCTAAAATGGACAGAGGTGTCAGCAGAGAGCACTGTGGTCAGACAGAAAGGAAATCCAAAAAGAAAAGAACTTCCTGTGGTGCAAATAGCAGCTTATAAGTACTGGAAGGATTAAGATTTTTAAATAGAAATCATTTACAAATCTGTTTATCTTTCTGGTACCAGTTGATTAAAAAAAAATTTTTTTTCCAGCAGAGTGCCCCTTTAAAGCAGGCCTGTCAGAATACTATGGCTGCTGGTGTAAAGAGGTTGTCCAGGGCTAGAAATGTTATTGCAGACACTCAGGATCTCCACTTCCATGTCTGTGCTGACACGGTCCAGTATCCTTCCCTATGAATAGGGTCTGACTACGCTGCTGCTGGTACGCTATAAATTGCTATTGCTGCATGTGGGTGAAAACAAGCATGCATGTGATTGGCTGGTCTAGAATAGCCGCAGGATTTTGCCAGGTTGTACCCACATGTTACAGATGCCAAGAACCATTGAGAAATATCAGACTGTGTTGGCATGGAAGTGGAGATGCTGTGAACAAGGTGAAAAATAACTTTTTGTAGCCCCAGACAACCCTTTGGGGAACACAACTGGGGGATAAGTTGTGTTCCCTGGAGTGCCCCTTTTAATGTAGCATAACATGGGGACAGGTCTGCCCCCCTGTTTACTCAAGCAACACCAAACATTTATGAGAGGAGTGCTCCACCCGCCAAATCCCACCCAAATGTCCGAAATGATTGCCAGGCTGTGAGTATTAATGGAGATACAGAGCGGCCTGTCTGACACTACTGACAGAGGTGAAAGAATCTAAAAACAGGAGAGAAGGCGCTCCATAGGGTAATACCACCGGAGATGGGGGGGAGGGGAGAGTAAAAGCTCATTTTAAACTGCTCACCCTTGGTGGTTGTGTAACCTCATACACAACAATGGAAATCGCTTGGATACAAAGGTCCGTCTGCGGCCCTCCTGGTGTGGATTCCACAACGTATAGATACAAGACAAGGCTTCAGTATAGGGTGCAGGAGTACATCGGTGCTGAGCGGACCCAGGACACAGCAGGTAAGAAGGTAAAATCCAATTTATTTGATGCAACGCGTTTCCCTGCACAAGTGCAGATTCATCAGGCACCAAGAGGTGAAAGAAGGCAGGGAGAGTACTCCCTTATAAAATACAGGCCAGCATAGTATGCTAAAAGATCCACTGTAAGGGTCTATTCACACGTACAGTATTCTGCGCAGATTTGATGCGCAGGATTTCAAGCTGTGTTCAGTTTACATTGAAATCTGCAGCAGAAAATCCTGCGCCTCAAATTCAAGCATCAAATCTGCGCAGAATACTGTACGTGTGAATAGACCCTAAAGGGGTATTTCACACCATAGGGATACGTGTCTGCTTATGGGAGATCCAACCTCTGTACTCTGCCTCCAGCCGCATATGCTTGACCTACCTCTTCATACTGGTAACCTGGACCCACATTCTGGAAAGATCTATCATTCAAGACCAGCAGGGAATCCACTGGAGGACGCCGCAAAGAATTATGTCCATGAATAATGTATCATAGGATGTAGCCATGCCACTCCTTGTGTGAATCTCCTGAGAAGGTAGGTGACTAATCATGTGACCACTGGATTCTGTAGTAAGATTAGACACTCTGGGTTTTACAAAACTCACTGGAGGCAAACGACATAATGTGATTGCAGTTGTATACACATCCTATTTCATGACAGCTATATCCTGCTAATAGTTCCGGGTGGGCGGCCATGTAAAATTGCAGTAAATTGGACCGCCCTGTATTATTAAGTAATCCGGTTCCACTTGTAAAGGGAAAAATATCAGCACCATAGGATATACACAATAATGTACTACATGTAAGAATATTAGTGTCTTGGCAATGCATTACACTCAATATTCCAAAAGAATAAACATGTTCAGAATTTCGGCAGCAGAATTCCAGCAATGGAAAGCTCTGCTGAAATTCTGTAGTGTGCACAATGCAGCAGAATCCCATTGTCATCGTGCTTTACTGGAATTCCAATTTCGAAGTGGAATTCTGCTCGGAAATTCGGCATGAACCCTAAGGCTAGGTTCAGACTACGGAATTTCCGCCTGCAATTCCGCTTTGAAATTGCAGGTGGAAATTCCGCTTGCTAAAATGTATAGTGTAGTGAATGGGTTTCCGTTCACAAATTCACACTTTGGAATTTGTGAGCGGAAAAATCCACTTGGAGATTTCTGCCTGAAGAATGGCGTTGCTATTTCTTCAAGCGGAAATACTCGCGGAACACATTTGCAGTCTATTGGAGACTGCAGTGTCCGCGCGGTCCTAGCTGAAAGAAAATGGTCACTTTTTAAGACAATGCCAAAAATGTACCAGAATTCTTGTATAATTTGTGCCATGAAACAGTTTTAGGCTAGGTCCAGACTACGGAAGCAGAAAATCTGCCCGGAGATTCCGTAGTCTGGACCTAGCCTAAAACTGTTTCATGGCACAAATTATACAAGAATTCTGGCACATTAGCAAAAGTACGTTTTCGGCATTGTCTTAAAAAGTGAACATTTTCTTTGTAGATTACCACCAAAATTCTAAATGCCCAAAATAGGCAGCTATTTTATACGTATGCATGAAAGTCACTTGACTAGTTAATGACCGAAAAAGCAAAAGAAAATGATTAATACTTCACATAAGATTTTGCTTACTTAGTCCTTGAGCTTACTGCCCGATCCCTCTGCCTTCTGTTTTTGTACCAGTTGGTAACCTGTGTAGGACGCAGTCCAGTCATATAGGCAAGGTGCCTCTTTTGTGCTGGGCTGGGATATGGATTTCGAAGATAGCACTCTCTCAGAAGTTTCCGGGTGTTTTCCTAGTAAACAAATATATAAAACAAAAATATCACTATACCATATATACATAATGGTTATATATATATATCTCAAAACATCATGGAAATCCAGCAATTCACACATAGTCAGAACCTCCTTCGCCTCTCTAGGTTTCTGGCCCCAGTTTTAGTAGGTAGTAGGGTATTTGTAACTCAGTTGAGTATCGGACAGTTTGGCTTCGTAATAAATTCTTAGCACAGAAAATACATTTTTGAAACTTGTTTTTTTATGAACTTACCTTCATGCAGTGCGCTGCCCTGTCTACTACTTCTCCCTTAGGTGTTTTCATCGTGGTCCGTTCATCTATGGGTGGACACATGAAGCTGCCCGATTCCTTTATGGAATGTATATTTGATAAATGTGGTGGGAGAGACCATAGAAAGAGAGCGAGGTGATCCATTTCTCCAACAGCGTGCAGTGTGGAGCAGATCTGTGAGATTTGCCCAGGGGAGAGAAGAGATACATGTGAAAAGTGCAGAGCCATACCGCAAAAATACAAGTGCGAGGAGCAATATTAAAATAAGAGCAGAGTTTCTTGTGTCTACAGGGTATGGACGATATCAACAGGGCGTACGATTACAGGACAGGACCAGTCATGTGGGCAGATCTCATCCCAGAACGCAGGGCAATCTCATAAGGGGGAGAGACAATGAAGATGAAAACAAAATAGCGACTTATTGGATTAACACAAATAGGATCCAATTTAAAAGGAAAAGAGGGTGGTATAGTGTGCGGCTTGTCAAACAGATAATGTGGAGTCTAAGCTTAGGAGGAATATAGACCTGTCAGGTTTTGTTTTTTATATATATCTATTCATTTTATATAGCTGGATTAAATTCTCTGACGTCAGATATCATCTTATCAGCACAAAACAAGAGACTGATCTCTATGTGATTGCACATTACATTATTTTTTTATTTTTTATTATCCTTTTGGTGTTTTTTCACTCTATTTTGGCATTTTTCAGCTCCTTGGCGGTTTTCCAAAATCGCAGCACGTTGAGCCACTGCCCATTTTTTTTGTCAAAGTCGTGGCGTTTTTCTCCCATAGAAGTCTATGGGAGTGAAAAAACGCAGAGAAAAACGATATGTGGGTTTTAACTTTGGCGTTTTTGCAGGCGGTTTGTATTCTTTTTTGGACTTTAGCGATCCAAAAAAGTGATGGAGATACCTTTTTTAATAAAATTTCGTAGGGTACCATAAAAAAAAAAAAAAAAAGATACAGTAGTGAAGGAAAAAATTGTATCTAACAAAATTTATCTTTTTTATTACAAAATTTTTATAAATTTTTAAACAGGGATCAATTTATATGGGCGGGCAGCGACCTAAAAATGTAGCTGGCAATAATAAAAATGTAGTGTTTGTGTGTGTTTTTCACTTTTTTTTTCTTAATTTTTTACATTATTTTAGGTAGTACTACTACTCCCAGCATGAAACACACTGTTCCATGATGGGAGTAGTAGTACCTGTACTAATTGACAGAACCTTTACTAACTGCGTTCGTCCTGTCTATAGCAGAGATGTAGAGCAGCTTTCTCCTGCGCTTGCATCTCTGCACTATACTCCGGCCACTCACTCATTCATATTTTCCTCAGAGAGCTGTGATTGGCTGCAACCATCCGGCCAAACCCCACTCTGGGCGGAAAATATGAATGATGTTCTATTCACATCACTGGCCGGAGTACAGAGCAGAGATGTGAGCGCTGTATAGAGCCGCATCTCTACTATATTATGGACGATCGCATCGGGTGTCACTGATATGTCTATTAGTACAGGTACTACTACTCCCATCATGGAACAGTCTGTTCCATGCTGGAAGTAGTAGTACTACCTAAAAATGTAAAAAATTTAGAAAAAAAAGTGAAACACACACATTTTATTAAAAATTAATTAAAATTTAGTTATAAAAAATGTATATTTCATTAAATACATTTTTTTCCATCACTACTGCATCCTTTTTTCTTTTTTTTTTTTTGTACCCAACAAATTTTGGGTACCAAAAATATAATTTCCACACAAATGAAAAAACGCCCCCCCCCCCAAAAAAAAAAAATACGCCAGAAAAAATGCCAGACGCAGGAAATTGCACTGCTGTTTTTTCTTGCGTTTTTTTCAAAAAAAAACAAAAAACTAGAAGTAGAAACTTCTATGTATAGTGTAGTGAATGATTTTCCGTTCACAAATTCACACTTCGGAATTTGTGAAGCGGAATTTGTGAAGGGACAATCCGCTTGGAAATTTCCGCCTGAAGAAAGGGGTTGCTCTTTCTTCAGGTGGAAATCTGCGCGGAACACATTGCAGTCTATTGGAGACTGCAGTGTCTGCGCGGTCCTAGCGCCGACTGATTCAGCCGGCGCTGGCCGCACTCAGTATCTCCGGGCGGAAATTTTCTGCCTGGAGATTCCGTAGTCTGAACCTAGCCTAACGGTTTCGTGTCACACACTTTTGTATACTTTCTAGGATGTCAATTCTGTTGCTTAGCCCCAAAAATAGAATTTTTTTTTTTTTTACAGTTTACAAAAAGCAATGCTTCTTCACTTTCCAGGCACATAACATATTGTTACTTCCACAAAGTATTGAATATTTTTGATCCCTGCAAAAGGGATCATTTTTGGATATTAATTTTGAAAAATCATATAAAATTTGCTAGCGCAGCATGTTTTTATTTATTCAACCTGTTAGTTACCATCGGATACTATCTGTTTACTGATAGCCATACATGGTTATGTAACTTTCCAATTAACTTTGCCTTAAAGGGGTACTCCGGTGAAAACCTTTTTTTTTAAGGATGCGTTCCCACCTGGCGTATAAGCAGCGTATTTCATGCTGCGCAAAACACGTTGTGTATCCCTCACTCACTATACACATTGGGCTTTCTGGTAACAGCCCTATGCATGTAGTGAGTTTTGGAGGCGGGACTATGACACGCGGCTCCGCCTCCAAAACTCACTACACACATTGGGCTGCCGCCGGAAAGCCCTGTGTGTATAGTGAGCGAGGGATACGCAGCGGATTTCCCGCTGCTGCCACAAATTTGGCGCAGCATGAAATACGCTGCATATACGCCAGGTGGGAACGCACCCTTAATCAACTGGTGCCAGAAAGTTAAACAGATTTGTAAATTACTTCTATTAAAAAAATCCTAATCCTTTTAGTACTTTTTAGCAGCTATATGCTACAGAGGAAATTCTTTACTTTTTGAATTTCTTTTTTGCGTTGTCCACAGTGATCTCTGCTGACACTCTTTTTATTATAAAAATACAAAACTTATCCAATACAACAAAAAACAAGCTTAACCAGCTATAATATAAATCAAAAACAAAACCCTGCCTAACCGGCCAGCCCAGCTTTACAAAGCAAAAAGAAAAACAAACAAACAAAAACACACTGACACACATACCAAAAATGAACATAAAAACAGCACAACTTGGCTTAAACATAAACATAAAATTAGCACTACCTGGCTGTAACTCAAACCATCCATACTCGGGGGGGGGGGGGGGGGGGGTAAAAAATAAAAAATAAATAATAATTATAAAAATAAAGAAATAAATAAAAAAATAAACAGCACAACTTGACTTAAACATAAACATAAAATTAGCACTACCCGGCTGTGACTCAAAACCATCCATACTCGGGAAACAAAACAAAAGGGGAAAATAAATAAATAAATAAATAATATAAAAATTAAAAATATAAATAAATAAACAAAAACACATAACACAACAACTGGTCCGACTGCCATAACTATAATATGAGACAATATAAAACGATGTAGATACAAAACCAAATAGATACAAAATCACTAATAGAAATTAATTAATTATAGTATATAAACATAAATTTATGCACCCTATTTACAGAAACCTACAAAAAAAAAAAAAAAAAAAAAAAAAAAAAAAAAATACAGGAAATCCCTACACTAGGACTGTGCCCTCACCCACACCACCCCTCCTGCACATGGGTCAGAGTCCATACCGTTCCTCTACAGTTTACAAAGTTCTGTCCTTAACTGACCCATGTCAGGTCCCCCAAAAACACGAAAACACACCACCACCCACAAATACACCCTCCCCACCTAGCACTCCACCCAACCAACTTATACATACTAACTAACAGACACTGAACCACAACCCACTTTAGGCCCAAGTTTGGTCGCCTGTAAGCCCTTCATGCCATATCAGCTTAAAACAAAACAAAAAAAAGCTAGCGTGCACATGCATTAGCCCACCACCAGAAAGAAGGATGGCAGACTTGATACACCAAAATAATTTTTAACTCTTTTCCTAACTCCCCCTACAATTCTCCCTAATTCTATCCCTCCATTAAAGCTAACCCTACTCTCACCCTATCTCTATCCCTATCACACTTCCCCTATCCAAAATAAAGGTACTCTACCCAAAAGATCTAGTACCTAGGGCACATCAAAAGAAAACCCTCTCCACAGGAGAGAAGCCCTACTGGTACCAAGACTGCCATACTCCAAAGACCTGATCTTCCCGAGGTCACCGGTGATGTTCCTACAGACCTCCACCTCGGAGAGGATTTTCTGCTGGGTCGACACTAAACACCGTGCATTCCACGTGTAGTACCTAACCACTAAACTAACTAAGAATAAAGTGCCCCGGTCTCGGCCACCCAGTGTCCTGAATGCCCCATAAGCCCACTCCGGATAGGTAAGGCCGGCAAGTTGACTCCAGCCGATGGAAGCGCCCACCCGGTTGTAAACCCCTATATTAAAGGGACAATGAAGCAGGAAATGGTCCATGCTTTCCAGCGTGTCCCCACACTCTTCTCGGGGACATCCCCGGTCATCAGAGTTCCTGCACTTCAGGTTGTCCCTTACATATAGCTTCCCCTGAAAGCAGCGCCAGGCCAAGTCCCAAAACTTCTGGGGGATCCTTTTCATGTTTAAAAGGTACAACCCCACCCTCAGATCCCGACCTGGGCAGTCCCTGAGTGCCAGAGGCTTCTGGAAGTGGGTCAACAGAACCCGTTTGTCAAGGAACTGCCTTGACTGGGTCCTGATCTCCCACACTCCCAGACCCCACCGACGTATCGCCTTCAGAGTCGGGGTAGCGTAAGCCGGAAGATATCCATGGGGCGTACGGAGGTCCTTCACTTGCCCTCCTGTCTCCCATTCCTGGAAGAAAGGCCGAAACCATTCCCTGCAGGAGAGTACCCACGGAGGAGCCCTCTCTGACCAGAGGTTTGAGATGTTAGCTTTTAAAAAGGTGTTTGTTAAGAACACCACAGGGTTTACCATAGATAAACCCCCTAGTCTCCTCGTGCGGTACGTAACCTCCCTCTTGACTAGGTTCATCCTGTTCCCCCATAACAGTTGAAAAAACAGGCTGTAGATCCTAGTGTAGTAAGCCTCTGGCAAGATACATACGCTGCCCAGATAGATAAACAAGGGGAGCAGGTACGATTTGATCAGGTGTACCCTTTCCCTGAGGGTCAAAGACCAACCCTTCCACTGGTCCACCTTCTGAGTGGCATCCTGGAGCTTACCATCCCAGTTTTTGGTGGGATAATCATCCTGGCCAAATGTGATGCCTAAGACTTTTGCTGATTCTTGGGGCCCTGGAAGGGTGTCCGGGAGATCAAACGTGGGATCCCCCCCTCCCAGCCAGAGACTCTCACACTTATCCCGGTTGATCTTAGACCCGGATGCCTCCGAGTAGCGTTCCACCTCCGACATCACCACATCAACCCCCTCTCTCGAGGAGACGAAAATAGTGACATCGTCGGCGTACGCCACTACCCCCTGGATGGCCCCCGGCTCCGCCAAACTCATCCCGACTCCCACCAACGGTCCGCAACTCACCCTCCTAAGGAAGGGATCGATCGCGAACACATATAACAGCGGGCTCAAAGGACAACCCTGACGGACTCCAGACCCCACTCCAAAAGAGTGGCCAGACCACCCGTTCACCAGTGGGAAACTCTCTGCCCCTGCATACAAGATCTTAAGCCAATTAACAAAAGTACTCGGTAAGCCATATCTCAGGAGGACGGACCACAGGTACTCGTGGTTCACCCGATCAAATGCTTTGGCCTGATCCAAGGACAGCAAGTACCCCTTCCAGAAACCCGCACTACTCCGCTCCACTGCCTCCCTGACACTAAGGACAGCACTTAAGGTGCTTCGGCCTGGAACAGTGCAGTGCTGGGCCTCCGAAAGGAGCCGGGGTGCAAACTTCACCAGCCGATTAAACAGTATCTTGGCCAGAAGCTTCCTGTCCGTATTGAGAAGAGCTATGGGTCTCCAATTCTCAATACGGCTGGGATCTTTACCCTTTGAGAGAAGAATCAGGGCTGACCTCCTCATTGACTTTGGCAGAGTGCCCGAGGAGAGACACTCATTGAATACCTCAGTCAAGAGGGGAGCTAAAGACTCCTTAAAGGTCCTGTACCACTCAGATGTTAAGCCATCCGGACCTGGCGACTTCTTGGGGGCAAGCCCCTCGATCGCCAGTCTCACTTCCTCTTCCCTAATCTCTTCTGCCAAAACGCCAAGAGAGGGGTCTACCCCTGGCTCAGGAATGGTTTCAGCCAGGAAACCCGACATCACATCCCGATCCAGATCCTTCCTTCCCAAGAGGTGAGAGTAGAAGGATCTGACGATCTCCAAGATCCCTGATCTGGACCGATTCAGAGATCCTGTACTATCAATCAGTCCTGAAATGACTTTACTACTCACTGACATCTTACAGTTTCTGTAAGGGTCGGGCGAGCGGTACTTCCCGAAATCCCTCTCAAAAACCAAAGATGCGTGCCTATCGTACTGACACCTCATCAGCAAGGACTTCACTCTGGAGATATCCTCTTGGCTACCTCCAGTCGAGACAAGAAGCTCGAGTTTCCTCCTCAGACCCTGATACAGGCGATACCTGTTCAGGGACCTGAGGCTCGAGAGCTGGCGGAAGAACCCCGCAACCCGCTTCTTGAATATCTCCCACCACTCTGACTTACTACTACATAGGCCCAGTAAAGGTACCTGACTCTGAAGAAAATCCTCAAAGGACTGTCTTATCTCCGCTTCCTCCAGGAGGGACGAATTCAGCTTCCAATAACCTTTTCCCATCCGGGGGGTTTCTGAAACATTCAGGGAAAACAAAATCATACAGTGATCGGAGAACTCCACCTCAACCACGGACACTGCAGAAGAGACAGCTTCCTCCTTTAAATAAAACCTATCTATCCTAGACCTGCGACTACCTTGATGATAGGTGAAACCCGCGTGGCCTGAGGGGCTCCGGATGTGGGCATCCTCTAGGCGAGCTTCTCTAGCTATGCTAATCAGCGCCACACTATCGCAAGTCAGCGGACTATTGGAGCCTCTCCTATCTTGGGACCTCGTGACATTATTGAAGTCCCCTCCAAAGATCACCTGCCGACTCGTAAAAAGAAAGGGCTTAATCCTCATAAAGAGATCTTTACGGCCCCGCTTACTTTGCGGGGCGTAGATGTTAATGAGCCGGAGCTCTTGTCCCTTCATGAAGACATCTAAGATCAGGCACCTCCCCATTTCTAATTCAATAACCCGTCGGCATTCAACAGGAGCGGTAAAAAGGACCGCCACCCCACTATACGGCTCAGCCGCAAGAGACCAGTGGGAGGGACCGCGCCTCCACTCTCTTCTGGCTTTTACCAGAGAGGCTAGATCTGACAACCTGGTCTCCTGTAAAAAGAAAATGTCGGCTTCAACGCGGCCGAGAAAATCAAAGGCTGCGAATCTAGCCGTATCCGACTTTATGCTGGCACAATTAATAGATGCCAGCGTCAATGGGGTGAGTGCCGCCATACAGGGTGATTAAATTAGACGGCCACACCCTTTACTTTTGTTTTCCCTTCTTTTTTGCCCCCTCATCCCCCGAAGAAGACGAGAGGGCAGGACCACTCTTGGATCTTTTTTTCGATTCAGATAGATCCATATTATCCCCGTCTCCGTCCGGCCCCGGTCTAGCCCTGCCCTCTGAGGAAGGTGCCTCAATAGGACAGGGCCCAGTTCCTCCCAGAGGCTCTTTCTCCCTAGGCACCTCGCCCTCACCCTCCCCAGCCAAGGAGGGGGAGGAGATGGTATCGAGGACGAGGTACCGGTTTGACAGGTCAACCAGAGGGGGGGCAGTCAGGCTTCCGTTTTGAACCTGGCCCGTAGTACAAGGAACAGAGGGCTCTGACCTCTTCTTTCTCCCTTTCCTTTTGCCCTTGTCTTTCTTTTTAGGCCTCTCCCCACTCTCCTCATCCACACTTTCATAGTGGGAGGAATCGGAAGGGTCGGCCATATTGCCTTCCTCTCTGTGAAGCCTCCTGATCTCCCCATCCAGCACATCCTCCTCCAGGGCTTCAGCGGTTACAGGGCCAGCTTCAGGAGCAGAGGCCGGAGCTACCCCCGTCACCTGGGCACTCTCCAGCTCCCTACTCCTTCTACGATTTTCCTCCCGCCTTAGTTTGGCGGGGCCCTTTTTCCTCCTCACGAGCCCTGTTGCACCCCCATCCCTGCCCATACCCTCCCCGGCCGAGGCAACTTCACAGCTCTCCTCAGCCGGAGCGGCCGCTGCACGGGCGAAGGCGCTAGGACAACGGCTAAATGGGTGCCCAAGGACACCACACAGGTGGCACCGGATCTGCCTACAGGATGCGGCCAGATGTCCCACCCCACCACACAAAGCGCAGACCTGTACAGTACAGGCTGCGCTAAAGTGGGTGGGGCTGCCACACCTGTGACAGACCTTAGGCTGCCCCTGGTAGAAGACCTGGATCCTATCACGTCCAAGGAAGGCGGCTGACGGAATGTGGGCAACTGTACTACCTGAACGCTTGAGTTTGACGGAAAACGTCCAGGCCCCGGACCAGATCCCGTGCTCATCCAAGTTTTTCTTGGGCATGTCCGTCACATCCCCATACCGTCCGAGCCAGGTCATGATGTCATAACAAGAAAGTGACTCGTTACGGGTCAAAACGGTCACCTTCTTGACAGCATTCTGACGGGAAATCGCCTTTACGGCGAAATCCCGCCAGCCGGGCTCGTTTTTTGCCACTTCGTAATTCGACCAGAAGAGTTCGAGACCCTCTGGCCGAACGAAACTGACGTCAAACTCAGACGATCCGTAGGGGTGAATCAGGGCAAAGATGTCACTCGCCCTGAATTCCATCTGAAGGAGGAGCTCAACCACTTTAGCGCGAGGTGGGCACGCATCCTCGCCCCTCCAAATCAGACGGACCACATTCCTACGGTTATTGTCCTGCCCGGTTGTCGGGAGGGACCAGACCACCTCCCCATTCCGCTCTCGGAAAGCCCCCAAACCGTGCCTCTCTATCCAGAAAGACAGGTCGACCTCACCCCTTCCCTCTACCTGGATCGACCTGTCACCCCTGCGTAGAGCCTCCAGGAGGCGCTGTTGCAAATGGCCCCCAGGGCCGGACGGAGACGGGGACCCCCCTGAACCCCCGGCAGCGACATTAGCATAGCTCCTAGGAGCAGTCACTGCCGGGGGGGCAGCCGGACCAGACCCAGAGCCAGAACCACTTACAACACCATTCACACCACAACTCTCAACCTCTTTATTTCCAGCCATACTACTACCACTCCCATCAACATTCAATCCACTGACACTCCCACATACACTCCTCTCACCCACAACACTACTACACCCATCAATATCACATCCTACATTCTTGTCCTGACTAACAAATTCTGGGCTGGCTGGGACTTGTAGTATGGCTGGCTTTAGTAAAGTCCTTTGTGCTGGCTTAGCCGCTGCTGGGGTCGACGCCGATGGTTTCTCCTTCATGGCTGATATCATATCTTGATTCTGGGGCTGCCCCACCGGGCGCACCCCAGCTCCTCCCACAGCGCCAGCACCTGATTCACCCAACTTCACAGGCTCTGTGGATAATCCCGGCACCCGGACACTCCCCCCCCTCACAGGGGAGTGCCCCGCAGTGCCGGTAATGCCCACAGTACTCGGGGAACCGCCCCCCGAGCACACAGGGGCATAACTCGCGCTTCCCACCATAAGCCCATCCTGCCCCTCCCTACCGGCAGGATGGGTGGGCTTCACATCTATTGCGTCTGCAGCTTTTACTGACGCCATGCTGTACCCCCCATGCTGGCTCCGTTCCACCACAGAAACGGAGTCTGGCAGTCTGGGGGGCCCAGCAGCCTGAACCAGCTTTGCAGCTGGCCCAGACTGCTGGAAAGGAACAAACACGTACTTCACTGCTTCTTGTGTCTTTTGCTTTTTCCTCTTAACTGCCACATCATCACAGAGATCGTCACCAAAGGTGAAATGCTGGAGGTGGGCTGGGGACTCCTGCATGACTATCGCCCTTAGCAATCCCCCAGCCTCACTCTCCACATCATCCTCCTCGCTCTCACTTGAAGGAAGAGCCACCTGGGCCGGTTCAATATAGCTGTCCTGGGTGGCCTGGGTGTCACAGGGAGCAGCCACAGGCACAGCGTCTTCCTCCACATTCTCATCCTTTTCCTCATCACCACCATCCTCACTTTCTTCACCGCCACTACTCTCCCCATCATCCACCTCCACCTTACCTGGGGATTTCGTGGCGGCAAACCGGTCTTCATTAATCAGCTTTTCCTGGAAAAGACCGCTTCCCTCCAGGATCTCGTCTCTCCTCTCCTCCAGCTTCACAATCTTGCTTTTCAGCGCTGTGATCCTCTTTCTTAGCTCTGGCCTGTTCTTTTTGGACCCCGTGCTCACCAGATTCTGAGCCACACGTAGATCCTCCCTGGCCATCCTCAGCTCCTTACCGCACTGGTCATATTCCGCAAAGCGTGCGGCCATGCGGGAGCAGTATGTATCGCTCGACTCCTTGGGCCCTCTCTCTGCCCACATCTCCACTTTTTTCCTCCTCGCCTTGCTTCCTCCAGATCTCTGGTTGGCACCCGTCGCTGTGGAAGCAGAGCCTGCATTGCTGCAGACTCTGCCAGATTTTCTTCCTCCGGCCGGAACAATGGCTGTTGCAGTTTTCTCTCCACCCCCCGCCAGCCTGGAAGAACGGGAAGTGGAGGCTCGAGATTTCCGGGGCTCCATGCAGGGGAGGCTCTCCCCAGGAGTCTGCCACCCTCCTGGGAAAAGCAGTTAGAACACCTGCCTCTGTAGTTCTCTTGGAAGTCCTGGAGAGCTCAAACAGGGACACACCCGCACACTTCTCACACTGAACAGCTGTGTTTCACAGGATGTGATCTCTGCTGACACCTCTGTCCGTGTCAGGAACTGTCCAGAGCAGCAAAGGTTTGCTATGGGGATTTTCTCCTGCTCTGGACAGTTCCTGATAGGGGCATCAGGTGTCAGCAGAGAGCACTGTGGACAAGACAAAAAAAAAAAAGATTTTCCTCTGTAGCAAACAGCTGCTAAAAAGTACTGAAAGCATTAAGATTTTTTAATAGAAGTAATTTACAAATCTGTTTAAGGCTGGGTCCACACTACGTTTTGTCCCATACGGGAGCGCATACGGCACTCCGGACGGCTCATTGAAATGAATGACATACGGGAGCGCATACGGTCACATACGGGAGCGCGAGCTTTTAGCTCCCCCCTGCCGTATGCGCTCCCGCATGGGACAAAACGTAGTGTGGACCCAGCCTAACTTTCTGGCACCAGTTCATTAAAAAAAAAAAAAGTTTTCCATGGGAGTACCCCTTTAACAAACGTAGCTCAGATGTACATAGATACTACTAGGTGACTTAACAGTGTTATACAGAGCTTTTAGACAGTGTTAGGCTTCTTTCACACTGCCGTTGGGACACAACAGTGCGATGGACGTCAGGGAAGACAGGGACAATAGTGGGAGAAAATGCATCTTGCAACGTCTTTTTCTCCCTCTACTCCCATCAGAAAACAAAGGTGCCCGATGGACCCCATAATAGTAAATGGGGCTCTGTCAAGACCCGTTGTTGCCCGTTGTGCCCTGTCCGGATAACTGATGTTAAAGGCACACACAAAAAAAGGGCCTAACGGATCTTTTCTGACAGGGCACAACAGTAGTGGGAAAGAGGCCTCATCCACATGTTTTTGCCATATCAGTAAACTACTGGTTGAGACCAAAGTAGTTTGGTCAGAAACAAAACTCAGCAAACCGACAAAACCAAGTTTGCTCATCTCAACAAACAAGCAAGGACAGCATACAACAGGACAACACAATTCACATTAACAGACCAGAACTAAAAGCAAAGCAAGCAACAAAATCAATTGGCAACAAAGACTAATGATAACTTCGCCAAACACAGAAAGGATAGAAAGCGCAAATACAGTGGCCCTGATTTACTAAGAATGGAGTGTAGTTTTCTTTTATGGGTTTTAATTCCCTACAATTTTTTCCACGGTATTTACTATGGTTTCCCTACATTTTGTATTTTCCCTACACTTTGCTTTTTTTTTTACACAGGTTCTGATCTGAAGGGTTTTCCTCAGCTCAAATCCACCACATTTCCTGTGGAAACCTTAGTAAATATGTTGGGTTTTTGTGAAAATGTCGAGGACATGCCAACTTTTCCCAGTGACCATGCCCCTTTCTCATGTTTTCTCAGTAAAATGGAGAGTTAGTTGGTCTTTTTTTCAATTATGGCCCACATTCTGGCGCAGAGCCTGAAGAATTTGCGCACAGACTGACAGTACATGTCGGGTTTACAATAGTAAATCAGGGCCAGTGTGGCTTAACAATAACAATAACAGGTGCATGAGGAACATGGAGTCATTAAAGGGGTATTCCAGTAATTATTTTTCTTTGACTTTGCTATAGGGGCTGTAAAGTTATTGTAGTTCATAATATAGTGTCTGTACCTGTGTGTGATGGTTTTCTCACAATTCTTCTGTGATTTTCACTCCAATATTTATTTTTACCAGCATACAAAATTACTGTTGTCTCAGATTTTTCCCAGTTTGCCATGCGGCCGAGACCTGACTCACTAGTCAGCTGATGACAGGGAGCCTGTCTGCTTCAATGGGTGGAGTGATTGCTTGGTGGGAGAGATCAATCTGCAACTAATGCAACAGCTGTAGGCACCCTGATTGAAAACAACAGGTCTTTTGAATGGATGCAGCTCATTTATGTTTCAAAAGTCAAACAGGAAATACCAGTTCACAAAAAGCTAGCCACAGTGTTATGGTAATCTCACAACATAGCCATTTAGTGCCAAGACAACCGCAGATCTTTCCTAAGCATGATTATTACTGTCTGTCAGGTACTTACTAAAATCACTTTATGGTGGAGAACCCCTTTATAACCTAACAGGAGCAACACAACAACCAGACACACCAAAATCTGGTATGCATCTATTTATTATGCCGAAGCCATTCCCAAAGAATAAACAAAATAAAAACAGTCAACAGTGTAACAACTACAGCCATGGCCGTAAATGTTGGCTCCCCTGAAATTTTTCTAGAAAATTAAGCATTTCTAACAGAAAAGGATTGCAGTAACACATGTTTTGCTATACACATTTTTATTCCCTTTTTGTGTATTGGAACTAAACCAAAAAAGGGAGGGAAAAAAAGGCAATTGGACATAATGTCACACCAAACTCCAAAAATGGTCTGGACAAAATTATTGGTACCCTTAACTTAATATTTGGTTGTACACCCTTTGGAAGAAATAACTGAAATCAGTTGCTACCTATAACCATCAATAAGCTTCTTACACCTCTCAGCCGGAATGTTGGACCACTCTTCCTTTGCAAACTGCTCCAGGTCTCTCTTATTGGAAGGCCCCTTTTCCCAACAGCAATTTTAAGATCTCTCCACAGGTGTTCAATGGGATTTAGATTTGGACTCATTGCTGGCCACTTCAGAACTCTCCAGCACTTTGTTGCCATCCATTTTTGGGTGCTTTTTTGACGTATGTTTGGGGTCATTGTCCTGCTGGAAGACCCAAGACCTTGGACGCAAACCCAGCTTTCTGACACTGGGCTGTACAGTGCGACCCAAAATCTGTTGGTAATCCACAGATTTCATGATGCCTTGCAGACATTAAAGGCCCCCAATGCCAGAGGCCGCAAAACAACCCCAAAACATCATTGAATCTCCACCATATTTCACTGTAGGTACTGTCTTTGTAGGCCTTATTTCGTGTTTGGTAAACAGTAGAATGATGAGCTTTAACAAAAAGCTCTATCTTGGTCTAATCTGTCCACAATACATTTTCCCAGAAGGATTTTGGCTTACTCAAGTTAATTTTGGCAAAATGTAGTCTTGGTTTTTTATGTATCTGCGTCAGCAGTGGGTTCCTCTTGGGTCTCCTACCATAGCGTTTCATTTCATTTAAATGTCCACAGATAGTTTGCGCTGACACTGATGCTCCCTGAGCCTGCAGGACAGCTTGATGTCTTTGGAACTTGTTTGAGGCTGCTTATCCACCATTCGGACTATCCTGTGTTGACACCTTTCATCAATTTTTCTATTCTGTCCATGCCCAGGGAGATTAGCTACAGTGCCATGGGTTGCAAACTTCTTGATAATGTTGCACACTGTGGACAAAGGCAAATCTAGATCTCTAGAGATGGACTTGTAACCTTGAGACAGTTCTCTCCTTCACTTTCTGTTGTCCATGCTAAGTGAACTTCTCTCCTTTTTATCTGCTTTCAGGTGTGATTTTTATATTGCCCATACCTGCTTAAAGAAGCATCACATGTGTAATGCCAGCACTCTGGCAAGACACGCTGGCCGTGAGCGCTCTCTTGCCATGTCCCCACTGCCAAGGGGGGGGGGGGGGGCCCTCCCCGGATGCCACTCACAAGGGGGTTTGCCATGAGGGGTGACACCCTGCCATGCGTCTGACCGTCGGTGTCACTCATTGTTTCTGTGAGCTCCATCTGCAGTGCAGATGGAGCTCACAGAAGCAATGTGAAATAATACTGTTATACCCACCCAACTGTGCCCCCACTGCCCTGCTGGACTCCGAAGGGGTAAACTTGTACCTGGAGTCAATCTGTCACTGATACGTGACGGGACGCTGAGGTGGGCATGGGTGGAATGTGTCATACAGCGGAGCGGCGCTGATGTCTATTACGTCAGCTATCAGGCCTGGTCCCAGACATACCAGTTCAGTGAAGCGTTATGAGGAACGAGCAGGATGGTTAGGAACAGCAGGGGTGAGTGGTGCACCCTGCTGGGAGAGCTATGAGGGGGGGTGGAGAGGAGAGGGAAGGGGGGAGAAGAGAGGAGAGGGGGTGGTGGTGTGGGCACGGGGGGTGTTGATGATGCAGACATGTGGCACAGTAATGTGGGAGTTGGGGTGGGGGGTGATGAGGCTGCAATGAATCATATCAACCTCATCACCCCCCCCCAACCCTCACATTACTGTGCCACATGTCTGCATCATCAACAACCCCCCCCCCATTACTGTGCATCATGTCTTCAACACCCCCCAACCCCCCCATTACTGTGCATCATGTCTTCATCACCCCCAACCCTCACATTACTGTGCCACATGTCTGCATCATCAACAATCCCCCAATACTGTGCATCATGTCTTCAACACCCCCCCAACCCCCGCCATTACTATGCATCATGTCTTCATCACCCCCAACCTCCCCCATTACTGTGCCTCATGTCTTCATCACCCCCCCATTACTGTGCCTCATGTCTGCATCAACACCCCACCATTACTGTGCCTCATGTCTTCATCACCCCCCAACCCCGCCAACACCCCACCCAACCATGCCATTACTGTTCCTTCCTCATGTCTGCATCATCACTGTTTTTATGGGCTACCATGCAACTGTGGTATTATATTCAGAGGGTACAGTGTGTGGTAGTATTATATTCAGAGGGTACAGTGGGTGGTAGTATTATATTCAGAGGGTACAGTGTGTGGTAGTATTATATTTAGAGGATACAGGGTGGGGTAGTATTATATTCAGAGGGTACAGTGTGTGGTAGTATTATATTCAGAGGGTACAGTGTGTGGTATTATATTCAGTGGGTACAGTGTGTGGTATTATATTTAGAGGGTACAGTGTGTGATAGTATTATATTTAGAGGATACAGGGTGGGGTAGTATTATATTCAGAGGGTACAGTGTGTGGTAGTATTATATTCAGAGGGTACAGTGTGTGGTAGTATTATATTCATAGGGTACAGTGTATGGTAGTATTATATTCAGAGGGTACAGTGTGTGGTATTATTATATTCAGAGGGTACAGTGTGTGGTATTATATTCAGAGGGTACAGTGTGTGGTATTATTATATTCAGAGGGTACAGTGTGTGGTATTATATTCAAAGGGTACAGTGTGTGGTATTATTAAATTCATAGGGTACAGTGTGTGGTGGTATTGTGTTAAATGGGGACCGTGTATGGTAGTATTATATTCAGAGAGCACAGTGTGTGGCAGTATTATATTCAGAGAGAGCAGTGTCTGGCATGGTTATAATAATAATTGTTTTCACATAGAGGATCAGAATGCGCTGAAGGAGGGGGTATAATTAAGGGGGGAGGGAGGGATGTAATTAAGGGGGGGAGGGAGGGGGTGTAATTAAGGGGGGGAGGGAGGGGGTGTAATTGGGGGATGGAGGGGGGTGTAATTAAGGGGGAGGGTGCCAAACAAAGGGTCCGCCCTGGATGCCAAATGCTCTAGGTACGCCCCTGGCCCGCATGCGGGTCCCAGCCCGTCAATCACCTCCCTGGTCTTCTGTCCTAGGGTGTGTGCACGCCGGAGCTCGTACATTTTAAGGGCCAGTACGCCCTTAATTAGTGTATTCACCTGCACCTTCCCTTTTAAGTATCAGCACCTCCTACTCACCCCTGCAGGATCTTTGTTGCCCTAGTGCCTGAGAGAAAGCTTCTGTGTCCCAGTGTTCCTGTTTTCCGTGTACCTGATCGTTGTTCCGTTACCTTACCCTGCTACTCTGCCGCTTGCCTTGACCTTCAGCTATCCTGACCACGTCTTGTCATAATTCTCCTGTACTACGCTTAATCCCAGCAACCTTTGTGGACGAGTCGTGCCAGGGGTAGCGACTTAGGTGTCGCCTGCTGCAGCAAGACCATCCCGCTTTGCGGCAGGCTCTGATGAAAACCAGCGACACCTTAGACTCCGCTCCCTGGCACGGCTCACATCATCATCCACACAGGCCCTGAGGATCCACCACCTGCCGTGACCGTAACAACATGCTTGAAACAATCTTATTTTTCCACAATTTTGAAAGGGTGCCAATAATTTTGTCCAGCCCATTTTTGGAGTTTGGTGTGACATTATGTCCAATTTGCTTTTTTCCTCCCTTTTTTGGTTTAGTTCCAATACACACAGAGGGAATAAACATGTGTATAGCTGTATATACCCCAAAGTGTGTGGACACCTGAACCGCTCACCTATAAGTGCTTGCTGGACATCCCATTCCAAAGCAAGTACATTAATATAGCTTATGTTAGCTATCAGCTGGTGTCCCATTTTCCCCTTGAGTTGTCCTGAAAGGACTTACCCCTCAGCCAATCAGTGTTTGGGGCGGGACACCACTGTGGTCATTGATTGGCTTAGTAGGCAAGTTCTGTGGGACACCAATGCGCCACTGATTAGCTGAGTGGGCAAGACATGTATTACACTGCTGAGGCCACTGAGTTACTGTGGCCACTGATTGGCTAAGTCGGCAAGTCCTGTAAGACACCACTGTGTCACTGATTTGCTGAGCAAGCAAGGTCAGTGGGACACCGTTGGGCCGCTAACTAGCTGAGTAGGTAAGGTTTGCGGGAGGGCAACACAGAAACCTGGAAGAAGGAGAGACCAGCAGAAAACTGGGAGTGTTGGTGGGGCAGCTGCGGGAGACTGGAATAGGTGAGTATAGTATGTTTTTTTGTTTTCTACCATCTTCAGCTGTGGGAACATTTTGTTTCCCCTAGACAATCCCTTTAAGAAATTCTCTATTTCTTACTGGGCAATTGAAGCTGTCTGTATATAAAACAATACAATGGACTATACTGTAGTTTAGAAGGTCTTGTAGGAAATAAAATAGTCCGTTATCCAGTATATGGCTCTAACAGTAAAAATCTACTTACCTGTTATCGTAATATTAACAACAATATTACGGATGATGAGTGCGCTGGACGTACTGTATAAGTTATAGTGTCATGCATGACATGCTGATCCAGTTATTATAGTCAGAGACTATTAGTTAAGGGAGACTGGATGACTGATTAACTTAGTCATAAATCTATTAGAGAGATCCTGTTAAGAGATAAATCTCTTACTGATGGTTAATCGGGATCAATGTTGATTTGATCAGTGGGCTGGGTGGCATAATCTTTTGTTTCTTTCGCCCTTAGGGAGCGGTGCGTTGACGCTAAAGCTGCTCATGTAAAGCCTGGTATTATTAATCCGAAGTAATGTTATAATGAAATTACAGTTTAATGACAAAGAGAAGGACATTGTGTCCGCACAGCACCAGATTGTCACACTGGAGGAGCAGCCAAGTTTTACTCTTTTCCTGACTTATCTTCTTGGTTTCACTCCCTTTTCTATCATCACTTTGAAAATAACAGGGCTGCAAGGCAGGCGACAGGCGTAAGTGATGAGATAAATTGATTTTCCACAGTATTTACCGCACGATAATATTGATCAACACAGTATTTACCCAAAATAATACTGCTCCACACAGTATTCCCTCCCAGTAGTGTCCGCACTTCAGTTACCCACAATAGTGCCTACACACAGTAGTTACCCCCAATAGAGCTCACACACAGTAGTTAGTCTCCCAAAGAGTACTCCCACACACCCCCACCCCAAAAGTAGTTAGATTACCCAACAGTGCTTTTCACTGGAGATTGTCCCCATATAGAATCACAATAGTGTCACTCTTACTGTATACTGCCCTCACTTAGTACATTAACCCCCCCCCCGCCCCAATACTGCCCTCACTGTACAATTAGGCTCGAATGATATGTCTCTTCTTCCTGATGGATGCATCCAGTGCAGGCAGCATGAAGATTCCATCACACTGCATTAACTGGAAGCGGCATCCTCAGCTACAGCTGATCCCTTGTAGGCTGCAGGTGAAAGCTTTCTGAGGCTACCCTCAGGAAGAGGAGAGTGGCTGCCCAAACTGCCCATATTATAATCCACCATTTACTGAGCAGGGGTCCACACATCTTACGCATGGGTTCACCAATTGAGGACCCACATCCTATAAGTCTTAACTGACAAGGAGCTAAGGAGTAGTTTATCATAGGTGTCTGTAGGAAGATACGGGATGGCACCACTAGAAATGCACTCTCATTGATATACAAGTGGGAATGACATGTAACACGCGGCAGGTATACAACATAAACAAAAAATAAAAGTCTGCGGAGGTGCTAGGACGTAATATCAGAATAGAACTTAGCATGTATGAGATTGAAGCTCCTATTCGTACCAGCCGGGGGACCAGTACCGCAGAAGTGCGTGGGCGCTCTGAGCGCCCACACACTTCTGCGGTCCTGGTCCCCCGGCTGCTGGTCCGAATAGGAGCTTCGAGTCTCATACTGAACGGTGAGTGCAGGATATTCTATTTTGCTGCAGTATACAGTAGTTCATCATAGTTTTGCCTCTGATCATGCACTCCGGCCGCACACACTGGCCATGAGCGCATGGTCCCGTTACCTGCTGCTGCCGGCAGGGTTGGGACTCACACCTCGTGCTTCTCCTTCCCCCGCCTCTGTCTCTTTGCTCCAGTGCATGTGTCCCCGTCCCCTAGGGCGCACGCGCCGGAGCTTTAAGATTTAAAGGGCCAGTGCGCTCATTAATGTAATTCACCTGTGGCTCATTGATAAATTCCTCCACCCTCCTCACTTCCCTGCTGGATCTTTGTTGCCTTGTGCCTGAGAGAAAGCATTCCTGAGAGTTGCCTTGCCATGTATCTGATCCTTTGCTCTGTGACTTGACCTTGCTCCTCTGCCGCCTGCCTATTGAATTCCTACTACGTCCTGACTACGCTACTGTGCTGCTTGCCCTGACCTTCTGCTATCCTGACTATGAGCTGCCTTATCCCTCCTGTGCCTCGCATCTCCTCAGCCGCCTGTGTGGTCGAGCTAGGGGTAGCGACCTGGGTGTCGCCTGCAGCAGCAAGTCCATCTCGCTCTGGTGAAAACCAGCGGCACCTTAGACTCTTCTCCTTGGTACGGTCTGAGTCATCTGCCACACAGGTCCAGCAGATCCACATCCACCGGAGTTTCTGTCTTCTGAAACGTGAGTGTTACAATCATATTGTAATACAGGAGTTATTCCATTAGGGCAACCCCTGCCCATAAGCCCAATAGGCAGGGATGTGCACACATAATTTTGGGGACAGGAGCTGAACTAAAAAAGTGCACTTCTTATAATTATTTATATAAATATCCACATAATGATGCCAGACTGCCCAGGGCACTAATAGGAGGAACATAAAAAGGGCAGGGGCTCAAGCCCCCTTTCTAGTCAACCTGTGCACGTCCCTGCCTATAGGGGCACAAGGACATCATCGCAGCATTACTTGAGCATTACAAAAGGAAGGGGTAACGTTCACACGGATGTAGCTGTGCCCAGCATTGGTTCACTTGAGCTGGCTGAGCGCCAATACAAAACAAAACCACATGTACATTGCTGGCTGTGCCTAGATAAACAATGAAGGGGCCCCTGCAGCTGCATCCTCTCTCAAATGTCACAGAAGACCATCTCAGAGACAGCAAGCAGACAGGGTGTACTGAGCAGCCATTAAAGCCTTGTGTAGTGAGAGGGGTAGAAAGAAGCGGCTGCCCCAGGGTCAGAGAGAGAATGATCAAACTCAGCAGGGGGGAGATGGAGAGCGCATAATATGTGCCACAATACAGTTTACTGTGATGAGACGGTGATCATACAGCAGGGAGGAGGGGAGTATGAGCAGCGTCTATCACTGAAAGGGAATGTCGGCTGCTCTATAATTTTTCTGAGAAGTCATCCAACAAAGGTAGAGGTCAGAGAATAATAAAAATAATAATAAAAAAAAAATCAATACAGTGATCCCTCAAGTTACAATATTAATCGGTTCCAGGACGACCATTGTATGTTGAGACCATAACTCTATGGAAACCTGATAATTGGTTCTGAAGCCACCAAAATGTGATCCAAAAATAGGAAAAAGTGAGGATTAAACAAAAATAAGTAGAAACTAATACAGATAAAGCAAGTCCTTACATATAAAAGTAATAAAGATCTGCTGTGAGCTGTAATCACTGTCTATGTAGAGGACAGGAGCTTCTTCAGGGTTCTGTACAGCAGTGTTTCCCAACCCAGTCCTCAAGGCACACCAACAGTCCAGGATTTTTATTTTTCCCTGTTCTTTTCCAATGGAGTAACTGAAAAAACCCGGAATGTTGATGTGCCTTGAGGACTGGGTTGGGAAACACTGCTGTACAGTACACACGGTGTCCCAAAAAAAGTAAAATGGAGCCACCCCACCTGGAGCCCAAAGGAGCAGCTAACCCTGGCACAGGTACAGAGTAGTTCAGAACATGTAGTACCACCCTATACTGTAGTGGGCACTACCAGACACCAGGCAGTGCATACACTTCAGTAATACAGGGGTTTTAACAGTGAAATGTCCATTCTGATTAGTCAGTTCTTGCAGGTATTGACATGTTTTGCAGATCTGGACTGTCCATAGCATTGTATTTTGAGTCTGGTTTCAAGTTACAATGGTCCATAAAGGTCCATTGTATGTTGAAACCATTGTATGTTGAGGCCATTGTAAGTTGAGGGATCACTGTATTGAAAAAAAAAATAATAATAATAATGCATTAAAAACGAATGCTATTTAAATATCTACCGACTGAAATTAAGGTCCAGAGGAGGGGGGGGGGGAACCCCTTTCGGAAAAAAGCCAATTTTCTCCTCCGATGGGAAAAATATTCTTTTGAATCCAAAAATGGAAATAAAAATAATATGTGGTGTCCCAGTACCGCATTCTATACGGTACTTAATTATGTTTGGGTCCCCATAGCCAGAGTCCCTTGGACGTAGGGATCCCTGTCAGCCAGTCTACCCCTAGTCGCCTCTATTCTAGTTTATAATCAGTAATTTATTCAGAAGTTAATGTAAATAGAATGATATGTGTAGATAAACGGTTAATTACTTGTTTCCAGTAGCGTTGCAGGACCTGCGGGTCATGTGACAAAGTGAACTCTATGGTATTAGGCTTAAGGACCTTTGGAGGCCCTGTGACGTAAGCAATCCCATTACACCATGTAATGGTGAATGGCAGATGTTCGGACCAATCAGATCCGCCCCGCCCCCTGCCCATATAAGGGAGCGGTGGCCATGTTTCTCTCTCTTACCTCGTGGGCTGTCATGAGAGAAGGATCTGCGCAGCAATTATCGCAGTGAGTTAGGCCTGAGCCTTGCGGCAACGGCTGAACAATCTAATTATAGAGTGTTTCACTTCCAAAACACTCTACAGCATCACCGGACCTAATAACTCCCCTAAATCCGGACGTTTCTGCAAATCTCTTCCTAAATTTAGAGACTGTATATCTAGCTCAAGGTCCGCAACTACTGCCAGTCACTAAGCAACCTAAAGACTGTTTGTATCAGACTGTTACTGTGCCGTGAATATTGTAAGCACTTCAGTAAAAGTTATCCAAGTTCAAGTTCAAATCTCCTTGTGGACCTTCAGTTATTTTATGCACCTATCGTTACTGGGAAGGGCGGCGATAGGCCGGAACATTGATTCAGCATACCAGCCCTCAGCCTGGCGTCACGAACTCTAGGGTTAACATTAACCCCTTCTATACCTCTACCATACCACCACTACCACCCCCCCCAAGGGCTACCACAAATAGCCAATTACCCATCTCCAATAATTTACCCAAAACCTGTCATATTATCACATCCTAATAGGTGGCCTTGACGTGGTGAGTGGGCTTGTACTTTTTGATCAAAAATGTATGCTAACAACCTGTTAGTTTTTAATATTATGCTGAGAAGCAATCAGATCATTATACAAGATTGTAGATGTGCACCATGTCTGTTCTCTACCCGAATTTACACTGTGTTTTCTATCCCCTCCTTTTTTTTGTTTGAACATGTGCTGCACTCTTCCCCACCCCCTCAGCCCAACCCTATATAAGTAGTAGTTAGCTACACAAGGGCCATTTCTTTCCTAGCAGCCTCCCAGTCTGACTGGGAGAGCATGGTAAGTGTGCTGTTACACCTTGTTCACACTGGTGTGGTGCTGTGCGGCATCCGTTGCTGCCGTGGCGCCGTGTCTGCGGGCAGGTGCGACCCATAGACTGGTTTGAGTGGCATTGGGGCCGCTCTGCCAGTGGGTCGTTTCCCCCCGTGGGCACTGGTGTTGCGGCGGTGGTGGTCGCCGCCCAGTGCTACGCCATTTTATGCAAGGGACGTTAGGGACCCACTCTAAATAGGTGGCCTTCACGTGGCGAGTGGGCTTGTACTTTTTGATCAAAAATGTATACTAACAACCTGTTAGTTTTTGATATTATGCTGAGAAGCAATCAGATCATTATACAAGATTGTAGATGTGCACCATGTCTGTTTCTTCTACCTGAATTTATACCTCTACCGCAGGGGGACGTCAGTTACGTCACTCGCATTGCGCCCGGTGAGAAGGATCGCTGCGCTGGATGGGTGAGTGTGTGTGTCTGTCTCTATCTATGTTTGTGTGTGTGACTGTGTGTGTGTGTGTGTGTGACTGTGTGTGTTTGTGTGACTCTCTGAGTGTGTGTGTGACTCTGTGTATTTGTGTGACTCTGTGTGTGTGTGTGTGTGTGTGTGACTCTGTGTGTGTGTGTGTGTGTGTGTGACTCTGTGTGTGTGTGTGTGACTCTGTGTGTGTGTGATTGTGTGACTCTGTGTGTGTGTGTGACTCTGTGTGTGACTCTGTGTGTGTGTGACTGTGTGACTCTGTGTGTCTGTCTGTGAGTGTGTGTCTCTCTGACTGTGTGTGTTTGTGTGTGTGTCTCTCTGTGTTGTATGTGTTTTTTTTTTTTGTGTGTGTGTGTGGAGACTTTGACGCATTGTGGGGAACCTGCAAGGGAACCTGCGGCCTAATGTGGGGAGTCTATGCTACCTAATGTGGGGAGTCTATGCTACCTAATGTGGGGAGTCTATGCTACCTAATGTGGGGAGTCTATGCTACCTAATGTGCGGAGTATATGCTACCTAATGTGCAGAGTCTATGATACCTAATGTGCAGAGTCTATGCTACCTAATGTGGGGAGTCTATGCTAGCTAATGTGGGGAATCTGTGCTACCGAATGTGGGGAAACTGCTACCTAATGTGGGGAATCTGTGCTACCTAATATGGGGAAATTGCTACCTAATGTGGGGTAACTGGTACCTACCTAATGTGGGGAAACTGGTACCAAATGTGGGGAATCTATGCTGCCTAATGTGGGGAAAAGATGCTACCTAATGTGGGGAAACTGCTACCTACCTAATGTGGGGGAACTGCTGCCTACCTAATGCTCCCCCCCCTGGCAGTAGCACCCTCATCATCCACCAGCAACTACCCCCCCCCCCCCCCAGCAGCACCTCCATCAGCAGATCCTGATGGTGGATGATGGCGGTGCTCCTGCCAGGAGGATGATCCTGCCGATGGATGATGGGGGTAATACTGCCAGGGGGGATGGCCAGTAGCACCCTCATCATCCTTCAGCAACACCCCCCCCCCCAGTAGTAGCACCCCGATCATCCACTAGCAACACCACCAATACCGCCCTCCCGTGGTAATAGCATCAGCTAACGGATGTTGAGGGGTGTTACTGCGGTTGTGGTATTATATTCAGACGGTGCACTGTATGGCAACGTTATATTCAGAGGGCGCAGTTTGTGGTAGTGTTATATTCAGAGGGCACAGTGGGTGGTAGTATTATATTCAGAGGGCGCAGTTTGTGGTAGTATTATTAGAGATGAGCGAACTTACAGTAAATTCGATTCGTCACGAACTTGTCAGCTCAGCAGTTGATGACTTATCCTGCGTAAATTAGTTCAGCTTTCAGGTGCTCCAGTGGGCTGGAAAAGGTGGATACATTCATAGAAAAGATTCTCCTAGGACAATATCCACCTTTTCCAGCCCACGGGAGCACCTGAAAGCTGAACCAATTTATGCAGGAAAAGCCATCAACTGCCGAGCCGAGAAGTTTGTGACGAGTTGAATTTACTGTAGTTTGCTCATCTCTAAGTATTATATTCAGAGGGCGCAGTGGGTGGTAGTAATATATTCAGAGTGTACAGTATGTGTTGGTATTATATTCAGAGGGTACAGTATGTGATAGTATTATATTCAGGGGTACAGTATGTGGCAGACTTATATTCAGAGTGTACAGTATGTGATGGTATTATATTCAGAATGTACAGTGTGTGGTAGTATTATATTCAGTGGGTACAGTGTGTGGCGGTATTATATTCAGGGGTACAGTATGTGGCAGACTTATATTCAGAGTGTACAGTATGTGTTGGTATTATATTCAGAATGTACAGTGTGTGGTAGTATTATATTCAGTGGGTATGGTGTATGGAAGGTTTATAATCAAAGAGTATAGTGTATAGTAGTATTATATTTAGAGGATACAGTGTCTGGCAGGTTTATAATAATAATTGTTTTCATATAGAGGATGAGAATGCGCTGACATAGAGAGGAGACGTCTGGGTGTCACATTCTGCAGAGAGAAGATTTAGCTGGACCAGGCGGTATGTACCATCTGAATTAGATAAGGGAAGACTATAGAGAAGAAGTCACCTGTAATCACTGATATCATTGTGTTTTCTCCTCTCTATAGAGAAGACGTCACCTGTAGTCACTGATATCATTGTACATTCTCCTCTCTATGTCCTATCAGAGCTGTAGTCGCTTGTCAGTTCTACAGTTATGGTCAGTGAAACTACAACTCCCAGCATAACCTCACCACTGCATAAAGGGGTACTCTACTGGAAAAAAAATTTTTTAATCAACTGGTGCTACAAAGTTAAACAGATTTGTAAATTACTTCTATTTAAAAATCTTAATCCTTCCAGTACTTATTAGCTGCTGTATAAGCAATTCACAGGAAGTTATTTTCTTTTTTAATTTCTTTTCTGTCTGACCACAGTGCTCTGTGCTGACACCTCTGTCCATGTCAAGAACTGTCCATAGTAGGAGCAAATCCCCATAGCAAACCTATCCTGCTCTGGACAGTTCCTGACATGGACAGAGGTGTCAGCAAATAGCACTGTGGTCAGATTGGAAAGAACTACGCAACTTCCTGTGGAGCATACACCAGCTTATAAGTACTGTAAGTATTAAGATTTTAAATAGAAGTAATTTAAAAATCTGTTTAACTTTCTGGCACCAGTTGATATAAAAGTAAATGTTTTCCAGTGGAGTACCCCTTTAAGTAATTCTGGGAGCTGTATATTTAAATGGTGAAAACTTCTTTAACACTTTCCCATTCTGTGGCAACTGGTATATCTGATTATTATACTGGAATTTCTCACAATGCGCTACAACAGTGGTGTCTGTCACAACAGGCTAAAAACTTACTGGGGGGAGGGGGGAGGTATGGGGGTGACACCATTTTCTACCGCACCGGGTGACACCAACCCTAGCAACGCCACTGGTCTTAGTGCATAATGGTAAAGAATCTCTTTCTGTCTTGGTGTAGAGACCTGTTGTATTTTGCTAGACATGGTGATTATTCTTTTTAATACTCACTGTTCTGGGTATACATTGCCGTTGGAAAGTTTTCAGACCCTTTCACTTCTTCACATTTTGTTATGCAATTTTTCTCCATTATTCTGCACCCCATAAGAATCTAAAAATAGAATTGAAAATGTATTAAAAATGAAAAACTAAAATGTTGAATGGACATATTCAGACCCTTTGCCATGACATTTGAAATTTAGCTCTGGGGGCCTCTATTTCTCCCAGTTCTGGGGGAAATAACTGCCTATAGAGCTCAGAGAGCATTGTGTGGTGGCATAGATCTGGAGAAGGCAACAAAAAAAAAAAAAAGAAAAAACTTCTGCTGTACTGAAAAGTTCCCAAGAATTTGGAACAACGTGAACTCTTTCTAGGTCTAGCTGCCTCACCAAACTCAGTAATTGGTAGAGAAATGCCCTGGCGAGGTGACCAAGAACCCAACAGCTGAGCTCCGAAGATCCCTTATTCATATGGGAGAAACTTCCAGAAGGTTAACCATCACTGACAAAGTCACCAGAAAGAAGCCTCTACTCTGTAAAAGATGCATGAAGGCCACCTTTGCAAAAATAAAAATAAATTAATAAAAAAAAAAAAAAAGCACTTATAGGACTCTCTTATTGTGAAAACAAAATTATCTGACCTAAGGAAACCAAGATGAAAGATTTTGGCCTCATTTCTAAGCTTCATGTCTGGAAAAAACAGGCACTGCGCATCACCTGCCTAATACAATCCCTACAGTAAAGCATGGCGGTGGCAGCCTCATGCTGTTGGTGTGATTTTTAACAGCTGGGACAGGGAGACTGGTCAGGGTTATGGTAACGCTGAATTGAGCAAAATACAGAGATATTTCAAATATAAACCTGATCCAGAGTGTTCTGTACCCCAGACTGGGCCAAAGGTTCACCTTCCAACAAGACAATGACCCTAAGCACACAGCCAATACAACACAGGAGCAGCTTAGTGACAATTCTGTCAATGTAGTTGAGTGGCCCAGCCAGAGCCCTGACTTAAAGGGGTACTCCACTGTTCAGCGTTTGGAACAAACTGTTCCGAACGCTGGAGCTGGCGCTGGGAGCTCGTGGCAACATAGCCCCGCCCCATCATGATGTCACGCCCTTCCCCCTCAATGCAAGTATGACGTCTCGAGCTTCCGGCGCCAGCTGCAGTGTTTGGACCAGTTTGTTCCAAACATTGAGCAGCGGAGTACCCCTTTAAACCCTATCAAACATCTCTGAAGAGACCAGAAAATGGCTTCTGCCGATGCTCCCCATTCAACCTGACAGAGAGGATCTGCAGAGAAGAATGGCAGAAAATCCCCAAATGCAGGTGTAAAAACCTTGTGACATTATATCCAAGAAGACTGAAGGCTGCAATCACTACCAAAGAGGATTCAACTAAGTACTGAGTAAAGGGTCTGAATACTTATATCAATGTAACATCTATTACAAAATGAAGGGGAAACAACATAAAATTTGAAAAAAGTGAAAGGGTCTGAAAATGTTCGAAATGCACTGTAAATAGAGTGACAGTTCCCTATATGTTCTATTCATATATTTATACATATTTATAGCTACGTTTTCTACACTAAATTGCCCTAATTTGATAATGTTTCTGGGTTCTGTAGTTGACCTATTTATTTCTTGGGATGCCTGACTTTAAAGGGGTACTCCACTGGAAAACATCTTATCCCCTATCCAAAGGATAGGGGATAAGATGTCTGATCAAGGGGTTCTGCTCCTGGGACCCCCGCGATCTTCGGGCCGGCAGCGGCGGTGTTCGGAACACGGAAGCTTGGAGCCATCACGCCTCCTCCCATAGACATGAATGGAGGCCTATAGTACCTGGGCAGTGGCAGCTTAGGCAATGTTCATACTATGTTTAGTGTTTCCATCACAGGCATCTGTCTGCGTCCCAGTGGATGCCAGTGTGGGGAAAAGGTTTTTTTTTGCAGTAATATCAGGAAGCATTACTACTAAGAAAGTAGGGGATGCATAGAATAGCCTTCTTGTAGAAGTGGTAGCTTCAAATACAGTGAAGTTTAAGCATGCATGGGATAGGCATAAGGCTATCATTCATAAAAGATAGGGCCAGTGACTATTCATAGTATTCAGATTATTGGGCCAAATGGTTCTTATCTGCCGACACATTTTATGTTTCTTCATTTTTATCCAGCTGGGAACTGTGGGGCTGAACTAAGTCACCTAGTTACCCCATTCACACCATATAGTGTGGCCTGCTTTGTTGTCCAGTCCACACAAAATAACATATATGTCCTGAATTGAGTACGGTGACTCTGTTCGGGCCATTTGTCAACGGAAAACCCTTGCACACCATGAATGTTAGATTCATGCAGTGGAATTCCTGAGAAGAATTCCTTGGAAATTCTGTAGTGTGAACATACCCTTATAGCTATGATTATTGCACACTTTACAGGGTTTTACTAGGAATTACTCGTTTAATGTAGTTATTGGCTCCACAAATGAAACCTGTTAAATAATTATGTAAAAACTGTGTGGTTAAAGGGGTACTCCACCCCTAAACATCTTATCCCCTATCCAAAGGATAGGGGATAAGATATCTGATTGTGGGGGCCCCCAGCAGTTGCGATCTCTCTGCGGCACTTGGCGTTTGTTTAGAGGATCAGGTGCAGTGCCGGAGGCTTGTGATGTCATGGCCACGCCCTCTCAATGCAAGTCTATGGCAGGGGGCTTGACTGCCTCCGCCCCGCATCACCAATCATTCGGCACAGAGAGAAGTTAGCTTCGTTCACCAGATGTCTGGGGTGCCGCAGCCGAGTCCCAAGTGGTGGGAACCCCCCCCCCCCCCCTTGAGATCAGACATCTTATCCCCTATCCTTTCGCTAGGGGATAAGATGTCTAGGGATGCAGTATCCCTTTAAGGCTGTGTTCACACATTTAGGTTTTTAATAGCAATTATTGATTACAAAATCCAGGAACAGATCACAAATAGAAGACATGTGTAAAGGAAAGGCTGAGACATTTTTTCAAATACATTTTGTTTTTGTATTCAATAACTGCAATTAAATGCCTGAACGTGTGAACATAGCCCCAAAGGTTCCACAGACTTGATTAACATTTAACGCTTAATAAGGGAACTAACACAATGATCAAGAGATCAATACTAAGACCAAATCCCCATTTACAAGATAAAGCAAGACTCCCCTTCCACCCCCAGTGCATAAAGAGGAAAAACAAATTTCTATCAACCGCGTAATGGTATAATCAAACATAAGTATGATGAGCAATAAAGATAACCCTAACAAAATTACACAATCTAATTACTGTGTAGGGAATGATTAAAGAGCGGTGAAAAGCAATAAAAGAAATCAAATAATATATAAGCACACAAAGCTATGTGCCACGGCAAGATAATAATCCCACAATAAATGAGAAATTGATTTCCCTGGGGAAGATGTAATTCCTAAGAGTATATACAGGTAGAGGAGACAATGGAAGACTCTGGGTATACAGATCAGCAGCGTTTATAGGCACAAGCAAAAAAAAAAATTATATATAAAGCAGTATTTACAAATAATATAGAGGATTCCTATTAAGGACCGGAGTGACAGGGGGAAATTTCCTTTCTCCATTGAAAGCGAATGTGAGTAAATGCACGCAATATCTGTAAAACCTGGAGTTTGCCCATAACGCTTTCTATTAAATACAAAGCACAATTGTAGCAGTTAATAACACAGCCTGACACACAGTCGTAGAAAAAAACAATCCTGCCAAGCTTCTGTTCTCCCTCTCTGCTGCTGGTACAGCGCCAATCTAGTTTGGAGATGATCAGCTTGATCAGTCATGTCTGTCAGCCTGGTTGCTATGGATACATTCCCTAACTACGGCAGGATTCTGCATTTTCTGTGCCATAGTGCTGGGCATTGTGAAAGTTTAGGTTATAATTACAAGATCTAAGCGCCATTTCATATTTAACCTTCCAGTACTTACCAGCTGCTGTACGCTCAAGAGGAAGTTGATTCTTTTCAGTCTGACCACAGTGCTCTCTGCCGACACCTCTGTCCATGTCGGGAACTATCCAAGAGGTTTGCTATAGGGACATGCCGCTGCAACAGAGTCCCGTTGGTTTCAAATGGGATTCTGCTGCACTGTGCACACAGTGGAATTTTCACGGTAGATGTTTCTGCTGTGGAAATCACAATTCCGGAGTCCGCAGAAAGAATAGGCATGTCTATTCTTTCTGAAGAGTCCGCACAGAAACACATTGCAGTCTGTGAGTGCATTTCTGAGTGCTTTTTGTGCCAGCATGTTATGCCGCTCGCCCCACTGTCAGGGGAATGTCCACACAGAAATTTGAACATACCTAAAGGTGCTCGAGACCATTATATGCAATTGTTCATGTCATGTATGTGATGCCTTTATTTAGCAGGTTGTCAGGATAGCGAGTAATAGTCTGCAGTGCTGCTTGGACATGTTGCTATGGTCTGTGTGACTGCTGAGGCCATTTGTTAGCTATTAGGGAGGTATAGATGGAACAGCCGAGTGTAGCTAAAAAGACATTCATGGTGATGGTCTGAGGCCTGTTTACCCATGGACATGTGTAGCAGCCACTGGGTGTTAGTAGGACGTACCTTGTAGCAGCCACTGGGTGTTAGTAGGACGTACCTTGTAGCAGCCACTGGGTGTTAGTAGGACGTACCTTGTAGCAGCCACTGGGTGTTAGTAGGACGTACCTTGATCATTTTGTGACACCAGGGTACCGTTTATCCGAACCACGGTCCGAAGGTGGGAAGCAGTCTTCCTGGGCCAGACACGATGAGTCAATAAACACACTGATGTAAGGTTACGGTTGACTGCTTTTACTGAGCTTGTGAAAAACACAAACAGCTGGCCTTAGGCTAGGATTCCACTTGTTTTTTTTTTTCTGGCAGTTTTTGGAAAACTGCTACTGCAGTTTTTGAGCCAAAGTCAAAAGTGGATCCATAAGGGAGGAGAAGTATAAGTCATTCCTTTATATGTCCTATTCCTTTTAAATACACTTCTGGCTTTGGCTCAAAAACTGCAGTGGCAGATATCCAAAAACTGCCAGAAAAAAACAAGTGGAATCCTAGCCTTAGTGTGCGAGTGCAGCGTTCCCCTTGCGAGCCTTGTGACAGTTCTGAGACTTGTGGTGCTTTTCACCGGATGGAATTGTAGAATTTGAGGTTCTGGTACCAAGGGTCCTTCCAAGGCACTATAACTCATTCAGCGGGTACATATAGTTCTCCCGTGAGTGACACTTGTAGGATGACCAGTAGTAAGCTGAAGTAGGCCTCTGCTTAGGACACACAACTTACCACACCTGAGTTAGGCTGTTGCTCAGGAGTCTGGATGGTACTTTACTGAATAACGTCCAGCACTAGCAGGGCCGGACTGGGACAGAAAATGGGCCCGGGCATTTTAGACTTAGCAGCCCACATGGGTCATGGGTGTGGCTATGTGAAGGAGGAGCCAAAAAAGGCGAGAGACCACATGTCAATCATAGTTGGTTATAACAGGGTACATAATAAAAAAAAAAAAATAATAGTAAAATATATATATATATATATACACACACAAACACACATTATAAAATTAGACAGTTACCAAATAACACTGGTATGTAAGGAGGAAATATTATGATTTAAACATTAAACAATTACATTAACGTGGCCTAAGGTGGTAGGAGGTGCTAAACCCCAAGTGCAGTTGTGCACCTACGTTGGAGTGGAGGACCTGCACTTGTGGACCACAGTATGGTTTCACTCCTGTGGTAAATGTAAACAATGACATTAACTAACCCTAAAAACTTATGTAAAATTGAGACATTAGCCAGTATATCTTTATATGAAGGACACACCTGAGCCCGCACATCACGCCAAGGTTTCTCAAGTGGTATGGGACCTAACACTAACCTACCTGGCCGGATAAGTAAAGCCAGGAACCCAATTACAGGAGCCTTAGGTCTGACTTGCAGACTGCTCCCCGGTTACCTCCAGTGTGGGCTAAGCACACATACAATGGGAGGGGGGAGACAGGCTACAAGCCCCACCCTGGTTGGTTCATATATATAGCCGGCCTCACAGGTGAAACCTTAATGCTACCCAGTAAGATAAGAGGGCGCATTAGTATAAGCCTTAACCCCTTAAAGGAAAACTGTCACATATTTTCTCCCGCACTATCCACAGGTATTGGTGGATAGTGCAGGAGACGCTGATTAAAATGAGCCCTACCTTGGTCTGATCCTCCCCCGTCTCATCTTCCCCATGTCACATTCTCCCCCTATGTCACATGTCCATTTTATGCCACATTCTCCCCATGTCACATTCTCCTCCCCCCCCCCATGTCTCATCTCCCGGTAGTTAGGTTGGAAGGTGTGTAGGCAGGTAGTCCCCCTCAGATTAGCTCCCCCACCCAGCAGACAAGTAGCACCCCCAGATTAGACACCCCCCGTAGGCAGGTAGTACCCCCAGATTAACCCCCTTCCCCCCTAGTAGACAGGTAGTACCCCCAGATCAATCCCCCCAGTAGACAGGTAGTATCCCCAGATTAACCCCCCAGTAGGCAGGTAGTACCCCCAGATTAACCCTCCCAGTAGGCAGGTAGTACCCCCAGATTAACTGCCCCCAGTAGGCAGGTAGTACCCCCAGATTAACCCCCCAGTAGGCAGGTAGTACCCCCAGACTAACCCCCCCAAGTATGCAGGTAGTACCCTCAGATTAGACCCCCCAGTAGGCAGGTGTAACCACAGATTAGACCCCCCAGTAGGTAGGTAGTACCCCCATATTAGACCCCCCCAGTAGACAAGTAGAACTCCCAGATTAACACCCCTAGTAGGCAGGTAGTACCCCGAGATTAGACCCCCCCAGTAGGCAGGTAGTAGCCCCAGATCAACTCCCCCAGTAGGCAGGTAGTGCCCCCATATTAGACCCCCCCAGTAGTTAGGTAGTACCCCCAGATTAGACAACTAGGTAGTACCCCCAGATTAGTTGGAACTCATGAGTGTAAAGCCCATGAACCCTGGTTTGTTTTAAAAGAAGTGGGCCCTGTAGAAAGGGGCCAAACACTGGATGAATAGGACATTAAGAATAGTTCCTGGGCAGAGAGAGAGACATCCACTTGGAAGTCAGGGTGAGGTGAAGAACAGTTGAGGCCTATGTGAAGTACCACAGCGCTGCATGTGGCTCCTTGAAAGTAAACAGGAGCCTGAGATAGGGATTGTTTAGTAATGTATTTAATTTTGTTACAGGGGTATTCCTAACTATAAAGGTTATCCCCCATCTACAGGATAGGGGATAACTATCTGATTGGTGGAGTTAAATGCATACTGAACATTGAACATTTAGTTCCGAACGCTTGGAGAGGGCGGCGGGGTTGTGATGCCATGGACACACCCCCTCAATGCAAGTCTATGAGAGAGGGCATGGCAGCAGTGACATCACGACCACGCTGCCTGCACTCAGCTTTCTAAATGAAAGCCGGGTGCTGCACAGAGATCGCGGGAGTCCCAGCAGCAGGACCCCCGTGATCAGACATTTTATCCCCTATCCTTTGGATATGGGATAAGATGCCCTAGAGCGATGTATCCCTTTAAACCCACTTTGGACCCCCCCCCCCCCACCTTTATTCTACTAACTTTTGGCTGGAAATTCTCATCAAGAAAAAGTTGGTCAGAACTTTTCCCAACCTGTGTGTCCCCATAGTAAATAGAGAGGAATCCTGCATGTCTGAAACATCATTCCACTCTAATAACAACCCAACAGTCTTAGAACATCAGGGCCAATATGTGCTCTGCTTCTTGAAGTGTTCGCACACCTGCCTGGACAATGGGTTGTGAAGAAGAAAACAAGTAAAGTTGATTTGTTTGAACCTAATCTGTTCTGTGACTGTCTTCTGCCAAAAGAGAACCACTAGAGCAGGCATAGACAACCTTCGGCACTGCAAATGTTTTGGACTACATCTCCCTTGATGCTTTGGCAGCATTTTGGCGGAAAGAGCTTCATGGGAGATGTAGTCCAAAACATCTGCAGTGCCGAAGGTTGCCTATGCCTGCTCTAGAGGAACACCACCCGACCGACATGTTCAGACTGTCATACGTTATGAGCCAAAACATCACATAGTGATATATGTAGCAAATAAAAATTCTACAATAAGGTACACCAATGTTTTCCCTGTACAAAGGGGCCAGCACGGCTCAGAAACACATTGGGGGTCATATTCAAAACTCTTCACATCAAAAATGTTGTGTTTACATCAGATATTCAAAGTGTTTTACATGAGAATTATCCAAGGTTTACACTAGTCACACCAGTTTTGCAAAAGTGGGCATGGCTATGTAAATTTCATGTTTTACATTATATTTTCACAGGGGTGAGAGTCCATTTTACATCAAAAATGTCACACCAACTTTTTGGTAGTGTAGAAATTACAGAAATGGTTGTAGTTTTTTTTTTTTTTTTTTGGGGGGGGGGTCTTATTCAATCAATTATTGGAAAATAAATTATTATTATTGGAAAATGTTCTTAACCCCTTAACGACGCAGGACGTATATTTACGTCCTGCGCCTGCTCCCGCGATATGAAGCGGGATTGCGCCGCGATCCCGCATCATATCGCGTTGGTCCCGGCGCTCATCAACGGCCGGGACCCGCAGCTAATACCACACATCGCCGATCGCGGCGATGTGCGGTATTAACCCTATTAGAAGCGGCGGTCAAAGCTGACCGCCGCTTCTAAAGTGAAAGTGAAAGTGACCCGGCTGCTCAGTCGGGCTGTTCGGGACCGCCGCGGTGAAATCGCGGCGTCCCGAACAGCTTGCAGGACACCGGGAGGGCCCTTACCTGCCTCCTCGGTGTCCGATCGGCGAATGACTGCTCCGTGCCTGAGATCCAGGCAGGAGCAGTCAAGCGCCGATAACACTGATCACAGGCGTGTTTATACACGCCAGTGATCAGCATAGGAGATCAGTGTGTGCAGTGTTATAGCCCCCTATGGGACCTATAACACTGCAAAAAAAAAGTAAAAAAAAAGGGTTAATAAAGGTCATTTAACCCCTTCCCTAATAAAAGTTTGAATCACCCCCCTTTTCCCATAAAAAAAATAGAACAGTGTAAAAAAAAAAAATAAATAAACATATGTGGTATCGCCGGGTGCGTAAATGTCCGAACTATAAAAATATATTATTAATTAAATCGCACAGTCAATGGCGTACGCGCAAAAAAATTCCAAAGTCCAAAAAAGCGCATTTTTGGTCACTTTTTATACCATTAAAAAATGAATAAAAAGTGATCAAAAAGTCCGATCAAAACAAAAATCATACTGATAAAAACTTCAGATCACGGTGCAAAAAATGAGAACTCATACCGCCCTGTAGGTGTAAAAATTAAAAAGTTATAGGGGTCAGAAGATGACATTTTTAAACGTATAAATTTTCCTGCATGTAGTTATGATTTTTTCCGGAAGTGCGACAAAATCAAACCTATATAAGTAGGGTATCATTTTAACCGTATGGACCTACAGAATAATAATAAGGTGTAATTTTTACCGAAATATGCACTGCGTAGAAACGGAAGCCCCCAAAATTACAAAATGGCGTTTTTTCTTCGATTTCGTCGCACAATTTTGGTAAAATGACTAATGTCACTGCAAAGTAAAATTGGCGATGCAAAAAAAAAGCCATAATATGGATTTTTAGGTGGAAAATTGAAAGGGTTATGATATTTAAAAGGTAAGGAGGAAAAAACTAAAGTGCAAAAACTGAAAAACCCTGAGTCCTTAAGGGGTTAAAAAAAAAAAATGAAAAAAAAAAATAAAAATAAAATAAAATATATATATATATATATATATATATATATATATAGGGGAATATGCAAATCAGCTCATTACATCACCTTCTCAGGCGATGTTCCCTGGTATCAGCTTAGCTCCAGTTACGGAATATAAAAAGGGATTAATGCCAAACCAGAACCCTCTCTCCAGAAGGAAAGAGGGACCCATCTGCAGACAGCTGTTTCAGGGTTTATTGAAAGAGCTTTATTGTCCGTTCAGTCATTACAAGTCATACAATAAATTACAGTCACACAAAGCATGACAGTACAATACACAGCAAAGGTTCCCTAAGCTATGTTACGCCGAGCGCTCCGGGTCCCCGTTCCTCCCCGGAGCGCTCGCCTCATCCTCGTTGCTGCAGCGCCCCGGTCAGATCCACTGACCGGGTGCGCTGCGGTACCGCCTCCAGCCGGGATGCGATTCGCGATGCGGGTGGCGCCCGCTCGCGATGCGCACCCCGGTCCCCGTACCTGACTCGCTCTCCGTCGGTCCTGTCCCGGCGCGCGCGGCCCCGCTCCCTAGGGCGCGCGCGCGCCGGGTCTCTGCAATTTAAAGGGCCAGTGCACCAATGTTGGTGCCTGGCCCAATCTTCCCAATTAGCTTAATTAGTTTCCACCTGTGCACTCCCTACTTATACCTCACTTCCCCTGCACTCCCTTGCCGGATCTTGTTGCCCTTGTGCCTAGTGAAAGCGTTCCCTTGTTTGTTCCTAGCCCGTGTTCCAGACCTCCTGCCGTTGCCCCTGACTACGAACCTTGCCGCCTGCCCCCGACCTTCTGCTACGTCCGACCTTGCTTCTGTCTACTCCCTTGTACCACGCCTATCTTCAGCAGTCAGAGAGGTTGAGCCGTTGCTAGTGGATACGACCTGGTCACTACCGCCGCAGCAAGACCATCCCGCTTTGCGGCGGGCTCTGGTGAAAACCAGTAGTGACTTAGAACCGGTCCACTAGCACGGTCCACGCCAATCCCTCTCTGGCACAGAGGATCCACTACCTGCCAGCCGGCATCGTGACAGTAGATCCGGCCATGGATCCCGCTGAAGATCCTACACTGGTCGCCCAGCTAGCCCTAAAGATCGCCCAACGAGATCACCAGCTGACCTCCGTGACACTGCATCTTCAGTCACAGATACAGCAGCTTCAGTCACAACTTCAGTCACAGCTACAGCTGCAACAACCATCACCTCCGCCGGCTCCTGCAACTCCTCCGCAGCAACCGGCCGCTCCTAACCCCTGCTTGTCCCTGCCGGACAAATTTGATGGGGACCGCAATGATCCTGCCACAGCCACAGTCCAGTCCTTCTTCGCTGAGGTCCGTGGTGTCTTCGAGGAGCCTTCCCGAGCTTCTTCTGCCGAGACTGCCCTGCTGAACCTGGCCCAGGGTGTTTCTTCCGTTGGCGAGTACGCCATTCAGTTCCGTACTCTTGCTTCCGAGTTGTCCTGGAATAGTGAGGTTCTCTGCGCGACCTTTAAAAAAGGCCTATCCAGCAACATTAAAGATGTTCTGGCCGCACGAGAGACTCCTGCTGACCTACATGAACTCATTCATCTTGCCACTCGCATTGACATGCGTTCTTCCGGATGGCGTCTGGAGCTCCGCCTGGATATGGACTTTGTTCGCACGAGGCGTTTTTTCTCCCCGGCTCCTCTCTCCTCTGGTCCTCTGCAATCCGTTCCTGTGCTTCCCGCCGCGGAGGCTATGCAAGTTGACCGGTCTCGCTTGACACCTCAAGAGAGGACACGACGCCGCATGGAGAATCTTTGCCTGTACTATGCCGGTACCGAACACTTCCTGAAGGATTGTCCTATCCGTCCTCCCCGCCTGGAAAGACGTACGCTGACTCCGCACAAAGGTGACACAGTTCTTGATGTCAACTCTGCTTCTCCACGCCTTACTGTGCCTGTGCGGATATCTGCCTCTACCTTCTCCTTCTCTACTATGGTCTTCTTGGATTCCGGATCTGCAGGAAAAATTTTTTTGGCCTCTCTTATCAACAGGTTCTACGTCCCTGTGACCAGTCTCGCCAGACCCCTCTACATCTATTGTGTTAACAATGAAAGATTGGACTGTCTCGTGCGTTTCCGCACAGAACCCCTCCTAATGTGCATCGGACCTCATCACGGAAAAATTGAGTTTTTTTTCCTCAGGTTCTTTGGCCCCAAGAAGAGGGGGAGACCCAAGGGGGGGGGTACTGTTACGCCGAGCGCTCCGGGTCCCCGTTCCTCCCCGGAGCGCTCGCCTCATCCTCGTTGCTGCAGCGCCCCGGTCAGATCCACTGACCGGGTGCGCTGCGGTACCGCCTCCAGCCGGGATGCGATTCGCGATGCGGGTGGCGCCCGCTCACGATGCGCACCCCGGTCCCCGTACCTGACTCGCTCTCCGTCGGTCCTGTCCCGGCGCGCGCGGCCCCGCTCCCTAGGGCGCGCGCGCGCCGGGTCTCTGCAATTTAAAGGGCCAGTTCACCAATGTTGGTGCCTGGCCCAATCTTCCCAATTAGCTTAATTAGTTTCCACCTGTGCACTCCCTACTTATACCTCACTTCCCCTGCACTCCCTTGCCGGATCTTGTTGCCCTTGTGCCTAGTGAAAGCGTTCCCTTGTTTGTTCCTAGCCCGTGTTCCAGACCTCCTGCCGTTGCCCCTGACTACGAACCTTGCCGCCTGCCCCCGACCTTCTGCTACGTCCGACCTTGCTTCTGTCTACTCCCTTGTACCACGCCTATCTTCAGCAGTCAGAGAGGTTGAGCCGTTGCTAGTGGATACGACCTGGTCACTACCGCCGCAGCAAGACCATCCCGCTTTGCGGCGGGCTCTGGTGAAAACCAGTAGTGACTTAGAACCGGTCCACTAGCACGGTCCACGCCAATCCCTCTCTGGCACAGAGGATCCACTACCTGCCAGCCGGCATCGTGACAAGCTATACATCGCACATCATGCTACTCTAACACTCTGCTCAATCCAGTAATAAAAAGCACAAGAGATCGAACAACAAAACAAGACAATCTGTGATCGGGGTAGGGACAGCTGTTTCGGGGTTCTTGCCCCTCGTCAGTACAGAGCAGGGTGATCTGGCTTGGCTGAGATGAGGGGCCTTAGACCAACCAAACGGGATGAGTATTTAACTCAGGGCGAGTTCACCACTCCTGGTGTGACGGAGCTTTCAAGGGCCACTATAGTGGCCCTTGAAAGCTCCGTCACACCAGGAGTGGTGAACTCGCCCTGAGTTAAATACTCATCCCGTATATATATATATATATATATTTATTTATTTATTTTTTATTTTTTGCAATGTTTTATTTATACAGTTATCACCTGTCTGGGTATTAGTAATCAGGGAATATTGCATGAGTTGCTTTCGCCAGAATTTTCCGGGATGTAAAATTTGGTGCAAAATTTAGCAATTTTTGGCATGAAAAAATAAATAAAGTCGCATGAAAACGAACTCTCACATATTTTCATATTTCAAAGCAGCATAAGAGACCTTTGAAAATGTGAGGAGAAAAAAAAAAGTTTCATTAATATGTCTGTAACAGAAATTACAGTAGTTTTTGAATGTCTCCCCCCATTGCGTGTGTAAAATAAACTATTTATTTTTTCTTTTGAATTCCTAAAGTCTGGTTCCCGTGAGCGCCTATCGTATATCTCCCAGCATTTTTTGCACTAGTTTATACTTTTTCCTATTCAAATAATTTTCATGTGAGAATATACAGTAGATCATAGTGTGTGGAATTATAATTCTTTGCAGGAGGGGGGCAAATCTATACATTTGCCGATTGATTAATACAATTCAATGTTATAAATATTAAGTTATATATGTATATATATCTGTCTTGGTAATAATATTCTGCATGCACCATATGAATTAATGGGAGTCAAACTGGAGAGTACTGAAGTATTGTTGTAGACAAGGATCTGGGCATACTTGTAGATGACAGACTAAATTACAGCATTTAACTTCAAACTGGTGCTATTAAGGCCAGCAGGATACTATTGTATGTTAGAGTGGTTGCCCAGTTGTATTCAATAGTGTTCTCTGTAAGCCAATCCCCATATGTCCTCCTTGCCTGCTATTTATTTTGCTCAGTGTGTGCAGCTAGGCTGCTTTTTAGCTCAGCTCCATTAGGGCAGCGCTGTGATCTGTTCCCTAACTTTAGCTACAGCACCTACAGGGAGTCTAAAGTAATTACCAAAAAAGCAGCTGTGCAAATCACATCATTCGTTATATAACTAAAGTAGTGTAAACAGAAGGATAGCATTAAAGGGGTAAACTATTTTTTTTAATCAACTGGTGCCAGAAAGTTAAACAAATTTGTTAACTATTTCTATATAAAAAACGTAATCCTTCCAGTACTTATCAGCTGCTGTTTACTACAGAGGAAGTTCTTTTCTTTTTTGAATTTGTTTTCTGTCTGACCACAGTGCTCTCTGCTGACAACCTCTGTCCATGTCAGAAACTGTCCTGAGTAGGAAAAAATCCCCATAGCAAACCTTTCCTGCTCTGGATAGTTCCTGACATGGACAGAGGTGTCAGCAGAGAGCACTGTGGTCAGACAGAAAAGAACTATACAATTTCCTCTGTAGCATACAGCAGCTGATGAGTACCGGAAGGATTAACATTTTTAAATAGAAGTAATGTACAAATCTGTTTAACTTTCTGCCACCAGTTGATTTAGAAAACAATTTTTTCCACCGGGGTACCCCTTTAAGTTCGGGAATCTCCAACTACTGAATATGTGAATAAACTCTTCTCCAGAAGAAAGAAAGCTGTCTCTCTAGCGCCACCTATTAGGAGCAGAGGTGAGAGAAAATACAGAAGCCTTAACCAAAACCAAAAGTAACGGACCGGCCATTGATTAGTTAAGTCTAACCAAATTAGTTCTGCTTTCAAAGTGGTCCAGTTGCCCAGAAAAGATGTCAGACTGTCATTGTGGGCTTTTTCAGGCAACTTGCTATCAGGACTAAATTGGCTAGACTAAGCCAATGGACAGTGGATCCATTTGGGATCCAAGGTTCCTGGAGTTCTGCTCACCTCTGCTTGAAGGTAGCTACCCTGTAAGTCTATGTCCAAAAAATAAAAGAGTCCTCAATCTTGACTAGAGATTATCAGACCAAACTAAAATTTCCTCTGCTAGGAAGAGTTACCCAATTCATCTGTAGACAGCTGTTTTGGAGGTTCTTGTCCCACTTAGGTACAAATCAGGGTACTCATCTATAGATGTGTATTCTTCCTTTTTGGAGGAGGTTTGGGTTCTTCTGATAATCCCTAATCCTGTTTCAAGGCACTTGTTTGAGTCAAACATTGACATAATAGTGTAGATACTTCCAGTAGGTGGCACTAGGCAGTCAGCTTTCCTCCTATTGTTTGCATACTTTGTTTTCATTTTTTCCAGGAAAACATTGCCTGATCTAAGAGACCTTCTTCACCAGCTGACACATGGGAAAACTCTACTCCATCAGACCAAGAACTGAACATACTGTAAGTCCTTTTAATGCACCAATGGCTGTGGATCCATCCGCTATGTTACCCTTGACTTAAGGCCAAACTTGAGAGTGGAGTCTGAGTATCTTATAGGTTTTCATGCTTTATTCTGTTCCAGGATACAAAAGGGGACAGGAGGTTGATGCCCCAAGAGTGGTCCCGGGATAGGTAACAAAAACATAGACTGTGTCGGCAAAAAAACAACATTTGGTCTATATAGTCTGCCCAATATCCTGAATACTATGAATATTCTCTAGCCCTATCTTATATGATGGATAGCCTTATGCCTATTCCATGCATGCATACACTCCTTCACTGTATCTGCAGCTACTTCTTCTACAGGAAGGTTATTCCTTGCATCTACTACTCTCTAAATACTTAAAGGGGTACTCCGCAACTAGACATCGTATCCACTATCCAAAGTATAGGGGATAAGATTTTTGATCGCTGGGGTCCCACCGAGGGGGTGGGGCCGCGATGTCACGATACTCCAGCCCCTGTATCATCCGTCATCAAGCAGGCAGGCATATGACACAGGGTGCTGCAGGAGAGATTGTGGGGGTTTACAGCGGCGGGACCCACGCTATCAGACATTTTATCCCCTATCCTTTGGATAGTGATGTTACAGCCCTATATAATCGGCAGCCATGTTCCGGATTGTCACTTCATTCATTACACTGCAGAGAGATAGGACGGACAGCCTGTGTGTGTGTGTGTTACACAGAAAAGCTTTTTCCAGCAGCATTTCACCTCCTAGTCACATTAGCATTCTGGTGGACAGAGAGCAGTGCTTTTTTTCACTGAAAAAGGATTTTTACTGCAGCCTTTAATCCCTTATGGACGCAGGGTTTTTCCGTCTTTGCATTTTCATTTTTTCCTCATCACATTCTAAAAATCATAACGCTTAAAATTTTGCACATAAAATTCCATATGATGGCTTATTTCTTGCGCCACCAATTTTACTTTGCAGTGACATTAGTCATTTCACCCAAAAATCCACAGCGAAACGGAAAAAAAATTCATTGTGCGACAAAATTGAGGAAAAAATTTCATTTTGTAACTTTTGGGGGCTTCTGTTTCTACACAGTGCATTTTTTGGTAAAAATAACACCTTGTCTTTATTCTGTAGGTCCATACGGTTAAAATGATACCCTACTTATATAGGTTGGATATTGTCGTACTTCGGAAAAAAATCATAACTACATGAAGGAAAATTTATATGTTAAAAATTCTCATCTTCTAACCCCTATAATTTTTTTTTCGCGTATGGGGCGGTATGAGGGATAATTTTTTGTGCCGTGTTCTGAAGTTTTTATCGGTACCATTTTTGTATTGATTGGACTTTTTGATCACTTTTTATTCATTTTTTTCATGATATAAAAAGGGACCAAAAATACACTATTTTGGACTTTGGAATTTTTTTGCGCGCACGTCATTGACCGTGCAATTTAATTAACAATATATTTTTATAGTTCGGACATTTCCACACGCGGCAATATTACATATGTTTATTTTTATTTACACTGTTTTTTTCTGGGCTCAGGCTTAGAGCAATCAATCGACGATCAGACGCCGCGGAGACAGGTAAGGAGACCTCCGCCTGCGTCCCAGCTGATTGGAACAACGCGATTTTATCGCGATGTCCCGATCAGCCCAACTGAGCTGCCGGATAGCGTTTCCTTTGGCTTTCAGACGCGGCGGTCAACTTTGAACGCAGCGTCTGAAGGGTTAACAGTGCGCGGCCGTGACCCCACATCACACCAGGTCGGTCCCGGCTGCTAATCATAGCCCAGGGTCCTGGCTATGATTAGCAGCCGGGACCGACCCGGTGTGATGTGGGGTCACGGCGTGACCCCATTTTAAACACCGGGACCGGGCGTAGGGCGTACAGGTACGCCCTACGTCCTTAAGGAGTTAAAGGGGTTATCCAGGAAAAAAACTTTTTTTTTGATATATCAACTGGCTCCAGAATGTTAAACAGATTTGTAAATTACTTCTATTAAAAAATCTTAATCATATAAGTACTTATGAGCTACTGAAGTTGAATTGTTCTTTTCTGTCTAAGTGCTCTCTGATGACACGTGTCTCGGGAACTGTCCAGAATAGAAGCAAATTCCCATAGCAAACCTCTTCTACTCTGTGCAGTTCCCGAGACAATTGAAAAAAAAAATGGAGCCATACAAAAATAATATTACAAATATACTTTATTGAAAATACACCATCATAAAAATGAGGACTCACACCACAGATGGGGGACAAAAAACCGCAAGGGTGACCCCCCAGAGCCCAGAAGGGAGCTAATGAGGCAGGGCATGCATACCAATAATAGCAAAATACATAATAATAATATATATATATAGAGAAGAAGTGCAATAGTGTCCAACCAGGACTACAAAGAACTACATGAGAGAAAGTTATAACAGAGACATACTTATGCACTGCTCCACGAGGGCCTGGGAGGACACCACCCCAACGCTGCGTTTCGGGACTGAAGCCTTTTCGCCACCTTCTTCCCCCTCCCATCCTTCCCTTCTTCCTTTCCCTCCCCCCCTTTTTTTTTCTATCCTTTTTTCTTTCTTTTCCCCTTCCCACCTCCTCCTCCCCCCCATCCTTCCCTTCCCCCCACCTTTTGTTTTGTTTTTTCTTCCTTCACCTTTCACATACTTACCTTACATGTATCAAACATTCTCATATCATTTTTACATTATTTTTATTTTACTTTATCGCACTTTTTCTATTATTATGATATATGGAATAATTGTTTGTTGTGTTTTAATTGTGTTTCACATATTTATTATTTTTTCACTTTTTATACTTTATTATATATTTTCCATATATACATATTTTCATGGCACCTTTATGAATTTTACACATTTTTATTTTTCACCACATATATTTTTATCATATTTTATATATTCACGTACATCTACACATATGAATTATCACGTTTATCACGTGCAGTATATTATTAGTCATTATTTATTATTACTTATTGTATTCACTATAAAATTTTTATATTTCTTTATATATGATTATCACAATACTATATGTTCACATCTTTATACGGATTATGGTTATTATTACTATGCTGCCACTATACACCATACACTGCACTTTATGTACATAGTATACACTGTACTCTATGAAATATAATACACATGTATATATACTTATATTTTTAGGGAATGTGCAATGCAGGTCTTCCTTGGGAAAGTGCAATATATGCATATATTAACTTTGCAATTCTTCCGCTGCTATGATATATTGTAGTATATATGGATTACTGTATCTTCTTGCTGCTTTTAATACAAACTGTAGACAGGGGCCGGCCCCGGGGTTTTAATATGCACTGTGCACTTTTCTATTTCTGTCTAAGTCCCTGTTTTGAGCCGGAGAGCATGCGTCGGGCCGGCACCCTTCCCTTCATGGAGCGCGTCACGTATACTCCGGTCAGCTGACTTGTCAGCTGATCGAACATGACGCGCAACCAGGAAGTGGTTGGGACGAGCCGGCACCGAGCCCATGCGCCGAGAGAGGCGTCTAGGGACCACAGGTGAATAATTTTATGTATTATATTGCTGCATGTTCATTGGTCTATCGTGTGTATATATGCTACATCCTGCTCTCAGGATACCACCCCTTGAGAAAGGCTTCGGTCCCGAAACGCAGCGTTGGGGTGCTCCCAGGCCCTCGTGGAGCAGTGCATAAGTATGTGTCTGTTATAACTTTCTCTCATGTAGTCCTGGTTGGACATTATTGCACTTCTTCTCTATATATGTATATTATTATGTATTTTGCTATTATTGGTATGCATGCCCTGCCTCATTAGCTCCCTTCTGGGCTCTGGGGGGTCACCCTTGCTGTTTTTTGTCCCCCATCTGTGGTGTGAGTCCTCATTTTTATGATGGTGTATTTTCAATTAAGTATATTTGTAATATTATTTTTGAATGGCTCAATTTTTGGGGGTTTTTTTCAATTAACTATGGGAGTTTAGTAGCATTTTTCATCATTAGGTGTTAATTTCTTTTTAGAGGATTTTTTTCTCCTTTCTTTATTATTTTTTCTCCATTTTGGGTTGCACCTATTTTTGATGTCTGTATTTTTCTAGTTCCCGAGACAATCAGAGAAATGTCAGCAGAGAGCCAGACAGAAAAGGACAACTCAACTTCAGCAGCAGCTCTTATATGTAAAACACGGTCCTTTCCTCAGTAGGCATGCCTACTGAGGAAAGGGCCGTGTTTTACATATAAGAGCCCTGAAACGCGTCTAGGTGTATCTAAGCTATCTTTACACCACCGATACCTAACCACGTACTTACCTGAAGATTCTGACCAGTCTTGAATATTTTGTGCTAAACCATCAACACCATCTGAGTCCAACCTCCAGGCAGCATTACCAAGCGCCTGTGACGTCACACGCCATCAGAATATCACGAGGTCTGCATTAATCCATCGCTTGATACCATCTACAGCGAACAATCTTGGAAGCGGCTTCTATTCAATCCGGTCTGAGGCAGGCAGACCGCCGCAGTGACTCATGCCAGCGTCTTTTACCATCCAGGACTTGCAGATCTCACCATCTATCCTCAGGTGACGCTATGTTGGGACTCGTATCAGGCTGGTAACTATACTTCATCTATTTGCATTCAGTATACCGGAATCCCATATCATTTACGGGACTTTAGATAATTTCTGGACTATCAGTTACCGGATTACCGAAAGTGTCATCACATTTCTTATCATTCCTTCAATGTTAGTTATCTGTGTTTGTTCTCAATTTGATTTTATGTTTTAATTATTATATCTGATTTCCACTGCACAAGGGCCCTGTGCTATGAGGCTAAAATATACTATCTGATATTTTAAATAAAATAGTTATATATTTTTTAAAAATTTGGATCTTGTAATTGAAGCACGATCAAGGTATTTAGTATTGTATATTGTTCATCTATGTATCCGGTAACTGGTACTAGTCTTGAGGGGTTGGTTACTGTTTAAATTAATTTACAAATCTGTTTAACTTTCTGGAGCCAGTTCATATATAGAAAAAAGTTTTTTCCTGGAACACCCCTTTAACCTCCCAGTCACTTTCTACAGCACTGTATTACAGAGAGGGGCAGAGAGCTGTTTGTTGCCTCATACATTTCATACATCAGTGACATGCAGACACAACTAGGTGATGATGAAGCCGATTACACTTGGGAGCTGGGTGCAGAAGGGGCTTCATCATCATCAGGAGAAGAGGTTTGCAGGTTGCCCATGAGGCAGCAGCTGAGCCAGCAAGGTGGTAGCATGGTTGGCAGTCAGCATGGTGGCAGAAGTGGAAATTCTGGAGCCAAACGTGCAAGGGGGAGACCACCTGCTTCACGGCAGCCTACCTTCCCGGGAGGTAGTGGAACAGGGGTTCCTGGAGACGGCGGCAGTAGCAGTCAATTAGTGCGGACTGTTGGTGGGAAAATCAGCTACTTGGCGGTGTGGCAGTTTTTCATCAAGCATCTGCAGGAGGTTAACATAGCCACATGCAAGATGTGTCGGCAAAAGGTGAAGTGTGGCCAGGGTCCTAATGTTGGCACCACAGCCCTGTGTCAACATATTCTGCACCACCATGAAGCGGCCTGGGAGAAAAGTGGTTCCGATGTAGTGGTTCAGCCTGCTGCATCACCCAGTGGCATGACACTCCCTCTTTCAGCCATCCACGGCTCCACCACCTCAGGGAGCTGTGTGTCATACCCTCCTTCTGTCGCTCCAGTTGCTCCTGCTCCTCCTACTTTTAGTCATTCCGCCAACAATACATCAGCGAAGCCATGTCCAAGACAACAGTATGCGCCCACTCATCCAACGGCGCAGAAGCTGAATGTGCTCCTGTCCAAGTTGCTGGTGCCAACAGTCCCTCCCTTTTCAAGTGGTGGACTCTGCACCTTTAAGAGAACTGATGGCTTGTGCTGAGCCAAGGTGGAGAGTGCCAAGCCATCATTTCTTTGCGAAGGCAGTACCAGCCCTGCACAATTTTGTGGAAGAGAAGGTGGATAGTCCTTGAGCCTGTCAGTGTTTTCCAAAGTGCACGTCAGCGCCGACGTCTGTAGCTGTAACTATGGTCAGGCACAATACATGTCCTTTACAGCTCACTGGGGGACATGTATCAAAGATTTTACCCCTGTTTTGTGTGTATTTTTGCACAAAATTTTGCGCAAGCCCTTTTTTTGCACTTTTTTTTGCGCACGTTTTGGTAGAGCATGTCCTCCAGATGTGGCCGAATCAGGGTACCTTGGAGTGACATCTATAGTACACATGGATTTATTACCTGCGTACTTTTCCTTTGCGCCAAAAATTTTGACGCAAGTGCGTCTTTTTCCCCGCAAATATAAGCCAACTTTAACTGCACATAGCAATCCTTTCTATTTCTGAAGGAAAGTTCTACTAAGGAACCACCAGAATGTTTTCACTTTCCTATCTCAATTCCTCCTTTGGTTTGCTTTATATTTTTACTCCTTGGTTATTCCAAAGCACTTTTAAAATAATTTGCATATAGAATATTTGTTTCCAGTTCAGTTATTCATTAGATCACTTGTGTATATATATTGGTATTGTTATTTTATGATCCAACAATTTAATACATTTACATAGGAAATGTTTGATAGCTTATCATTGAACAAGCTCCGTCACATTAAAATAGCTTTGTAATCCACTTAACACTGTAGATCATTCTCCTTTTATTTTTACAATTTACTGCTTTCCGTTATACTTTTCCTCAGCGCCCGGTAAGATGGCGGCTATCACTGATATCCAGCCATCTTACCATGTGACCACGGGGGGTTTCATCCCCCCCCCCCAGCGATCGCTGCTATCAGCTAGTCAAATCTGACTAGCTGATAGCAGCGTTTCGCTATGAGAATACTTAGCAGCTCGGTGTGTGAGTCCAGATCACGGGGATCGGGACACACACCGCTCTGCTAAGTGTCCCTTACCCGTCCCCCGGCGTCACTTACCCGGCCATGCGGTGTCCCGAGCGGTCCAGGCGCGAGCGGCGTCCTCCAGGCGGTCCCGGGGGTGGTGCGTCCCCACGGTGAGTTTGCAGCAGCACGGCGGCATCTTCATTGGCAGCAGTGAGATCGCTGTAAAGCGATCTCACTGCTGCCTCTGGGAGTTTCAAAACTGCAACTCCCAGCATGCCCAGACAGCCTTTGGCTTTCTGTGGATGCTGGGAGTTGTAGTTTTGCAACATCTGGAGGGCCACAGTTTGGAGACCACTGTATAATGGTCTCCAATCTGTGCTCTTCCAGATGTTCCAAAATTACAAATCTCAGCATGCCCACTCTGTCGAGGCATGCTGGGAGTTGTAGTTCTGTAACATCTAGAAGACCACAGATTGGAGACCATTATACAGAGGTCTACAAACTGTGGACCTTCAGCTGTTGCAAAACTACCATTCCCAGCATGCCCAGACTGCACAAGCATGCTGGGAGTTGTAGTTCATCAACATCTGACCCTTCAGATATTGCCGAAATACAACTTCCAGTATGTCTGGCCATGCTGGGAATTATAGTTTTGCAACAGCTGGAGGCACACTAGTTGGGAAACATTGTTTGTTTCCTAACTCTTTTTCCCAAACCGTGTGCCTCCAGCTGTGCCTCCAAACTATAACGCCCAGCATGCACTGACAGACCATGCATGCTAGTATTTGAAGTTGTACAACAGCTGGAGGCACACTGGTTTGGAAACACTAAGTTAAGTAAAAAACTTTCAAGTGTTTTGCAACCAGTGTGCCTTCAGCTGTTGCATAACTACAACCCTCACCATGCACGGACTGCCAAAGGGCATGCTGGGAGTTGTAGCAGTATGCCTCCAGCTGTTGCATAATTACAAGTTCCAGCATGTCCTTCTGCTGTCACTGCATGCTGAGATTTGAAGTTTTTGCAACAGCTGAAGGCACACTGGTTGCGAAACACTGAGTTTGTTTCCGTGTTTCGCAACCAGTGTGCCTCCAGCTGTTGCAAAACTACAACTCCCAGCATGCACGGACAGCCAAAGGGCATGCTTGGAGTTGTAGTTTTGCAACAGCTGGATGTTTCCCCCCCCCCTCCCCCCAATGTGAATGGACAGGGTACACTCACATGGGCGGAGGTTTACAGGGAGTGCTGCAAGATTGAGATACAGCAAACTCGCTGTGAACCCCTCGCCCGTGTGACTGCACCCTAAAAACACTACACTACACTTAAATAAAATAAGTAAAAAACACTATATATACACATATCTCTACACAGCCCCCCTCCCCTCCCCAATAAATTTGAACAACGTCTGGTACGGCACTGTTTCCAAAATGGAGCCTCCAGCTGTTGCAAAACAACAACTCCCAGTATTGCCAGACAGCCATTGACTGTCCAGGCATGTTGGGAGTTTTGCAACAGCTGGAGGCACCCTGTTTGGGAAACACTGGCATAGAATACCCCTATGTTCACCCCTATGCAAAACCCTAATTTAGGCCTCAAATGCGCATGGCGGTCTCTCACTTTGGAGACCTGTCGTATTTCAAGGCAACATTTTAGGGTCACATATGGGGTATCGCCGTACTCGGGAGAAATTGCCTTACAGATTTTGGGGGGCTTTTTCTCCTTTTACCCATTATGAAAAGGAACAGTTGGAGTCTACACCAGTATGTTAGTGTATAAAAATAAAATTATTTACACTGACATGCAGGTGTTGCCGCATACTTTACTTTTTCACAAGAGGTAAATGGGAAAAAAGACCCCCATTTTTTGGGACACAATTTAGCCAGAGTACGGAGATACCACATATGTGGGCGCAAAGTGCTCTGCGGGCGCGCAAGACCCATAAGGTAGAGTGCACCATGTACATTTGAGGTGATTTGCACAGGGGTGTCACAGATGTTAAATGAAGAATAAGGACATTGGTATAATTGATGTGTTATAATTGGGTGCAAAAAGTGGTATTATTGTGAGATTAAAACTCTACATAATGAAGAAAAAAAATTCTAAAACTAATAACGAGGACACACTTACTGTTTAGGTGCAGATACGCTGCAGACAAAGCTCCTACTAAATAGAGCTGCGGTGTAAGTTTATGCTCTGAGGAGAATTCTAAATTTAAACGCAATTCAAGAAAGTAGCTGCGCAAGAATGATAAATTTAACGCAGCTGCGCCAAATTTAGACAACAGGCAGAGGGGTAAAAAACTTCTATTATACACTGGAAATGATACATGTCCCCCACTGAGTGAATGTGTTTCCTGCACAGCCACAACACCAACTTTGACAGGCCACGCCGCTTCCTCCTCTATGCTCTCAGGCCATTGGTCCTGTGATAGTGTGTGACTCTGCCTCCTCATCCTTCACCGAGTCCTATGCCTCCATTACCCAGACAAATCTGAGTGCCCCTTTAGCATACCATGTGTGCAAGGCACGGGGGTGTCACACTGTTCTTCACATGGTTTGCCTTTGTGAACAGAGTCACACAGGGGAGGAACTCCTCATTCATAAAGAAATCAGAGCATGGCTTACTCCACGAAAACTGGAAATGGGAACCATAATGACTGACAACAGGAAGAACATCTTGTATGCGCTGCGACAGGGAAGGCTGAGCCATGTGCCCTGCATAGCACACGTGTTCAATCTGGTTGTCAAGCGGTTCTTGAAGTGTTCCCCCCCCCCCATTTGCAAGACCTCCTAACAATAGGAAGGAAACTTTGCATGCACTTTAGCCACTCATACACCGAAATTAGGCTCAGGCCCTTTGAGGAAGCCACATTAGTGATAAGTCGCCAGGATTACCGGATGAACAACGTCATTCCACTGCTTCATTTCTTACAACACGTGTTGGAAACGATGGCTGGTCAGGGCACTCGAGAAGTGGGGCCTACATCTCATGGCCACATGAGCCCTGTGTGGGTGAACTGGAGGAGGAGGAGGGGGAGGAGCACAGTGGAGCCCAGTTTAGGTTTTGCCAAATAGGTGGTTTTTCTAGTCATCTGACAGGAGAGGAGGAGCAGGAGCAGCCAGAGGAGCTAGAGGGTTATTTGGAAGGCGAGAGAGAGGACCCAGACACACCATGGCAGTATGCAGTGGAGATGGAGGCAGGGGGTCCCTCCAAGTCATTTGCACAAATGGCACAATGCATGCTAACTTGCTTGCGAAAAATGTGGAGAGACTGACCTTGTGAAGATTAATCAGGCATGGATCAGCCAGGATTTCCACCCACCAATGCCTGATGCATCAGAGTAGATTTACCATGGTGCCACACCAACACTTCACAAACATGGATAGTGCCAAACAGATTTAAGGCTCTGCTCCCCAGTTACAAACATTCCTCCGCATCAGACCTTTGGGAAAAAAAAAACACCTTCGTCACTGGGTACTGGTATTGCCACCCACCGCACCACTCTGTCACTGGGTCACTTTCAGGACTCCTGATACTGCTGCTGCCACCTCCAGGCTGTCTCATTCAGCCACTATATGGTTTACTGATGCTGCTGGGCCTGGGACATTACCTAAAAAAAACACTAGCTACCATAAATCCTCAATTTAAATTTGAAAATGTATCTTTTAATCTTAGGGCTTGTGAAGCCCTATTGTCTCCTCATGCTGCTGCCAGCTCCAGGCTGTGTCATTGAGCCACTATATGGTTTACTGCTGCTGCTGGGCCTGGGACATTCCCTAAAATGTTTTATGGTACCATTAGCTACCATAAATCTTCAATTTAAATTTGAAAATTCATCTTTTAATCTTAGGGATTGTGAGGCCCTATGGTTTCCTCATGTTCTCGCCAACTCCAGGCTGTGTCGTTCAGCCACTATATGGTATCCTCTTGCTTCCGCCAATTCAACGCTGTGTCATTCTGCCAGATTATGGTCTCCTCATGCTGCTGCCACCTCTAGGCTCTGTCATTGTGCCGCCATGTGACTCCTTATTAGATTGGGTAAACAAAGTAAACATCAGGACATTAAACTTGGAATTCTAATATAAATCTTACATTAAAATTTAAAAAAATCGATGTAATCAAGACTGAGGCCCTATGGTTGTCGACGTCATATTACCTGTGTAATTATCACAAGAATCCAATGAAACAGCTTGGAGCAATAACAATAAACCATAACTGATTAAATGAAACATTAGCACTTTCACAGTCAGGGGGGCGCTGAGAAGCAGGGACTGGAACAGGTGGTATCTCGCCTGGCGGAGGACTGCCAGCTCGATGATCACCAGAATGGGAAATAAAAAAAATTAAAATAAATTAAAATTAAATAAAAATTACATAAAAAATCCGCCACATCCAGACGCTCTGTGGCAGTGATTCTAATAGCGTGGCAGTGATTCTAATGGGGATGCCTGTAATTTGCATGTCATACTGAATAACAGTATTATTTCACAAACACAGCACACTTCCTATGCATGTTAGGACAAGGCAAAGTGTTCTACACCCCCACTGAACATCTCTGTAGGCAAGAAATAGTTGTTTTTAATAGCGATTTTCCGCAAATAAATTCGGTCTGAAATAAATTTTTAATGAAAATTCAGCAAATCAGCTGAATCTAATTTTTTTAGAAATTCGCTCATCTCTACATGTTACCTGGGAGGTACTAGTGACCAGGTGATCCCAAGAGTGACCTACGGGCACCCTGCTAGTCTCTCCCCATATAAGTCCTTGATGGAGCTAGCTTCGCTCTCTTTCCTTACAAGTCTTTGCTGAGGTCAAGTAGAGTCCTAGAGAGTGTCCAGAGTCATAGGAGGCCTTAAAGGGGTACTCCAGTGGAAAACTTAAACAAAAGTTAAACAGACTTGTAAATTAGGAAATATGAAGAAAACCGCACTCACCCGTGAGTTATGCACCGTATCTTTATTCCGTGACGGCAATCGACATGAACATAAAACAGCAAACGGTCGTCAGGAACGCCAGGGACACACACACGTGTAGTTACAGCTGTTTCACGGGACTCAGCCCGCATCGTCAGACTCCACCCTCTGTTGACGCCTCGCAGGTTAAGTACTCACCTACGTCGTTGTCATCAGATGGGCGTTTACACACAGGTAAATGACAAAAAATCTAAAAAAACCAGTAATAATGTAGAAAACAACACTCTATGACAATGATCATGATGATAAAAGGACAAGCAAGCACCAATCCTAAAGAAAAACACTAAAGTCAAGTTTGTCGTTTAACCCTAGGTTTCCCTGGGCGTCCGTGCATAGAATTACCTCTGCCTCTGCCCGTAATAACAATTTCTTTCTGTCTACGCCTTCTCTAGGTAGAATTATTTTTATTCCAAAAAACCTGAGGGCTGCAGGGTCATTGTTATGGGCAGTTTTTAGATGTTCCAACACTCTTGGACACCCTTTTCCGGAACGACCGGAATACAGGTGTTCTCTAAATCTAATATGCAGAGCCCTGGTGGTGCTGCCTATATAGTAACGCCCACAGTCGCAATGCATACAATAAACGATTAAGTTCATTTTACAGTTGATAAATTCTTTCACTTTAATTTGTACACCACCTATAACAAAGTTTTTTTCCTATTTTTAATTGGGGACACCATTTGCAATTGCCGCATCGGAAATTGCCATTCACGGTAGAGTTGCTGAGCCAGCCTGTGCTCTCTTGTGCAGAGTATCTACTTCTGGTCAGCAAGTCACCCAAATTAGGAACCCTTTTATAGGAAATTAGGGGTTTACTGTTAAAGTGTTTAGAGAGCAACAGATCGTTTTGAATCAAGTACCAATTTTTATGAATACTTTGTTTTATTTTTTCTGCCATAGGACTGTAGGTGAAGGTAAAACAGAATCTCTGGTTCTTAACATCTACCCCCTGTCTATTTCTTTTTTTAGACACACCACTGTTCACTTTAAAAGTGGAAAAATATTTGTCAAGAGAACTAACAACTTTAAAGGAAAGAAAGGATATGGTCACTTCAACAAAGGAAATAAAGGAAATAAGAAACATCAAAAGAAAAGTGAACGCACTACAACTGATTTTCTGACTACAGATTTGGATTCAAGTGAAACAGAGGGACAAATCCCTAGCAACATAGCGAATTCAACCCCTAGGAGGCACCCTTTAGAGGCAGGACTAGGAGAAGAGGAAAGAAAAATAGGAAAAGATGGAGCAGAAAAAAGGAAGAAGGTATCATGGATGTCATAAATGATCCCACTGCACAAAGATCTACAGGACCTTCTCCGTTGGAGGATGAAAATCCCTCTGCTTTGTCTGCACATCTAGCTCCTATCATTAATCTCACCTATTTATTATTAGGTAATGATGTTATCTCCTTATTGCAGAAGGGTTTGAATTATTGCCCCACTTATGATTTTGACGCAGTGACATTTGAGACTGATTTATTTAAGAGTATTCGCAAGTTAAACTTGAAAAAGTGTTTGTTAACAAAGAGAATAATGCACCTAAAAGAGAGGAAGAAATCCCGGTACATATAGGTCCTCTGGGCTTCAGTCCTTTGATTAAACCCAGCACTTCAGAAAATGAGTGCCTGTTGGACTTAACTGAATTGCTGGGTGAAAGTGACTCTACCTGTTATACCTCCTCTGACAGTGACCCTTCTCTCGATCGTCTGGTTGAAAAACATTTCTTTACAGGTGGTGTCAAATCAACATATAATCCTCCTTTGGCTTCTGGGGGAAATATTGACATATTCCAACGTAAAGTTCTGGAGGACGTAAGAGCCCTCATATACTTCCAAGATAGCCAAAACCTCACTGTTAAGGAAAAGGAGTCACTGAAATGGTTAAACACACAGAAGGGAGTTATCATCAACAAATCAGATAAAGGGGGCAATATCGTGCTTATGCAAAAAAGTTACTATTTATCTGAGGCCCATAGACAATTATCTAACACTAAGAACTATGAAATTGTGCCCACCAACCCTATTCCAAGATTGTCAGCACGTCTACAGACCTTCTTACGAAGGTCTGGGGAGGTGGGGATTATCTCTAATGCCACCGCTGTCAAATTTTTTCCTCCTTCACCATCTTTCCCGTGCTGGTACTTTCTTCCGAAAGTCCATAAAACATTGGAGACCCCACCCGGATTACCTATTGTCTCCGGTGTGGGGTCTCTAATGGAACCCCTATAAAAATATATTGATTGGGTCCTACATCCTATCCTCAGGGAAATCTCCCATATGGTTAAGGATACTAACCATTTTTTGGAAATTGTTAAAGATGTTCAATGGCATCCAGATTTTTTACTGGGTGCCATTGACATCGAAAGTCTATATACCAATATTGATCAGACTACAGCAATCCAATGTGTTAGGGAGTTGTTGGTATCCTCTAATAAGAGTGAATTGTTTATTACCTTTGTGTGCGATGCTTTAAATCTGATTCTTATTAACAATGTGTTCCAGTCTAACAATGTTTGGTACACACAAAAGAGTGGCGTGGCCATGGGTACGCCGGTGGCTTGTACCCTGGCCAACGTTTATGTTGCATTCCTTTTCAGAAATAAATCCCTTCAGAAAGTCCTTGGTTAACTATGTTAGATTTGTGGACGACGTAACCTGGAAGGGTTCTGGTGCGGATTTCACAAACTTCATTAAATGGCTTAATACTCATAACAACATGGGCTTACAGTTCACCAGTAAAATCAGTAATGAAAAAATAGAGTTTCTGGACGTTCTTGTTACAATCAATAATGGAATAGTGTGTACAGAGGGTTACCGCAAACCCACTGCGGGTAACTCTCTGTTACACTATAAAAGCTACCCCCCACACCATGTTAAGACCGCTATACCCTATGGACAGTTTCTTTGCCTACTAAGAATTAATGATACACAGGATAGTTTTGAAAAGCAGGCACAAGAACTCACCATGCGTCTTCTGGAGAGAGGATATCCGTCCTCCGTCCTGAAGACAGCCTACGATAGGGCTAATAGACAGGAGAGAAGTACCCTGCTACAGAATAGTCGTGTGTCTAAAAAAAAGAAATAGACAGGGGGTAGATGTTAAGAACCAGAGATTCTGTTTTACCTTCACCTACAGTTCTATGGCGGAAAAAATAAAACAAAGTATTCATAAAAATTGGTACTTGATTCAAAACGATCCGTTGCTCTCTACACACTTTAACCGTAAACCCCTAATTTCCTATAAAAGGGTTCCTAATTTGGGTGACCTGCTGACCAGCAGTAGATACTCTGCGCAAGAGAGCACAGGCTGGCTCAGCAACTCTACCGTGAATGGCAATTTCCGATGCGGCAATTGCAAATGGTGTCCCCAATTAAAAATAGGAAAAAACTTTGTTATAGGTGGTATATAAATTAAAGTGAAAGAATTTATCAACTGTAAAATGAACTTAATCGTTTATTGTATGCATTGCGAGTGTGGGCGTTACTATATAGGCAGCACCACCAGGGCTCTGCATATTAGATTTAGAGAACACCTGTATTCCGGTCGTTCCGGAAAAGGGTGTCCAAGAGTGTTGGAACATCTAAAAACTGCCCATAACAATGACCCTGCAGCCCTCAGGTTTTTTGGAATAAAAATAATTCTACCTAGAGAAGGCGTAGGCAGATAGAAATTGTCATTACGGCAGAGGCAGAGTTAATTCTACGCATGGACGCCCAGGGAAACCTAGGGTTAAACGACAAACTTGACTTTAGTGTTTTTCTTTAGGATTGGTGCTTGCTTTTATTATCATGATCATTGTCATAGAGTGTTGTTTTTAACATTATTACTGTTTTTTTTAAAGATTTTTTATGTCACTTACCTGTCTGTAAACGCCCATCTGATGACGACGACGTAGGTGAGTACTTAACCTGCGAGGCGTCAACAGAGGGTGGAGTCTGACGAAGCGGGCTGAGTCCCGTGAAACAGCTGTAACTACACGTGTGTGTGTCCCTGGCGTTGCTGCTGACCGTTTGCTGTCTTGTGTTCATGTCGATTGCCGTCACTGAATAAAGATACCGTGCATAACTCACGGGTGAGTGCGGTTTTCTTCATATTTCCTGATGCCATAGCGCTTTCTGCCTTTCTTACCTGCACCCCGTATCAGCACCACTAGTGGTCTCACTGTACTCCAGCGTACGGACCTTGCTATATCGGAGCACAACCTATGCTTGCCAGTGCTATGCCGGACATTCATTCCTGTATCTTCATATCATGTAGACTTGTAAATTACTTCCATTAAAAAATCTTAATCCTTCTAGTACTTATTAGCTGGTGAATACTACAGAGGAAATTCTTTTCTTTTTGGAACACAGAGCTATCTACTGACATCATGACCACAGTGCTCTCTGCTGACATCTCTGTGCATTTTAAGAACTGTCCAGAGTAAAAGAAAATCCCCATAGCAAACATATGATGCTCTGGACAGTTCCTAAAATGGACAGAGATGTCAGCAGAGAGCACTGTGGTCATGATGTCAGCAGAGAGCTCTGTGTTCTAAAAAGAAAAGAATTTCCTCTGTAGTATTCAGCAGCTAATAAGGATTAACATTTTTTTATTAGAAGTCATTTACAAATCTGTTTGGCTTTCTGGCACCATTTGATAAAAAAAAAAAAGTTTTCCACCGGAGTACCCCTTTAAGTCCAGTCTGCAGCTACAAATAAGCCACAGTCTCAGTATTGTCAGTCATTAGTCAAGTCAAGCTAGTCAAAGTGATCATTTGTCAAGTCAATGTGGACTGCATTAAAATGGCCCCATCTACTGCAAGTCACAGCAAGCTCTTAACCCCTTAAAGACCACCGACGTAAATTTACGTCCTGGTTTGGCGGTACTTCGCCACCAGGATGTACATTTACGTCCTGTGTATGACCACGAGCATCGGGACGGTGCTCGTGTCATACACGGCAGGTTCCGGCTGCTGTCAGCAGCCGGGGACCCAGCGGTAATGGCCGACATCCGCTATCACGCGGACGTCCGCCATTAACCCCTCAGATGCCGTGATCTGTACAGATCACGGCATCTGCAGTAATGCGCATGTTAAAATAGATGATCGGATCGCCCGCAGCGCTACCGCGGCAATCCGATCATCTGTAATGGCGGACAGAGATCCCCTCACCTGCCTCTGTCTCCCGGCGTCTCCTGCTCTGGTCTAAGATCGAGCAGACCAGAGCAGGAGATAGCTGATAATACTGATCAGTGCTATGTCCTATGCATAGCACTGAACAGTATTAGCAATCAAATGATTGCTATAGATAGTCCCCTATGGGGACATAAAGTGTAAAAAGAAAAAGTTGAAAATTTTTTTAAATTAAAAGTAAAAAAAAAGTGAGAAATTCCCTCCCCCAATAAAAATGAAAATTGACAGTTTTTCCGATTTTACCTCCAAATTTACCTTTTCTTTTTTATAAACATATTTGGTATCGCCACGTGCGTAAATGTCCAAACAATGAAAATATAATGTTAATGATCCCGTATGGTGAACGGCGTAAACGTAAAAAAATTTAAAAAGTCCAAAAATGATGCTTTTTTGTCACATTTTATTCCCAAAAAAATGTATAAAAAATGATCTAAAAGTTTTATATATGCAAATGTAGTAAAAGCTGTGAACGAATACTTAGCTCACCTTCTTTGTCCAGCAGTGCACGGACTGGTGCGGACCACACCTGCTGTTGTGGAGCAAGGAAAGAAGTTGTCCAGTGCTGCTTCCCGTAAAATAGAAAACTTTATCCAGGTAACACCAAGGTACATACAGACATAGTCAACCACGTGACGCGTTTCAGCTCGTTAGAGAGCCTTAGTCATACAACAAGAAGATGGAACATACATCATTATATAGAGGGTTACAAGGGTAACGTCATTTCCGAGTATCGGTATGGTCCTCCCCTACCACATCAGGTGCGTAATTAGCCCTTGGCTAAGATTTACACATCCATTAACCATTAGGTAGACCCCTATATAACTTGTTTTAAAAAAAAAAGGGGTTTATATTCCCTGTGGAAAAAACTTTAAAACATTGAAAATGAAGACTCAATTCTAAGTTGCGGGTGTTCTAGCGGTAGCCGAAAAACACATATCCATATGAATTTTCTGCCAAATAATGATTTATGCATAAAAAACGCATATGAGCTACCGCAAGTGTGAATAGAGTTTTACAAGTTTTACTGTTTGTTCCTAAAAAGTAAAACTGAGCGGCAGTATCACAGCAATTTATACATAATCTTCTTTATACATAATCATATCCATGTTTGACACTGTCGCTCAGATTACCTAAAGCATATACACAGAGAGAGATACAACACAGAGGATCAGGACTCTATTTCAGTTATATTAAAGGACATACCAAAACTCTGCACAGGAGAAACTGAATAAGGTTTGTGATAAAGACAAATAATATTTCTAATAAACTCAAGGCAACATATAGACAAGTACAACAATGTATTATTGCTGTAAGTGTCCCTACTGTGGCACCGGACATGGATGTGTGGAATTTAAATAAGATGCTAAATTGGCTATATACGATCAAAATATAATATCACACATCCAAATGCAGTGTCACTAGTAGTGTTAAAAATGTGTCTATTCTTTTATTAAGACCATCAGGTGTACGGGTCTGTAATTTTAAAATCCAGTATATTTCACGGCCTAGTAGTTTGTGCTGTGTGTTGACTCCTCTAGGGGATGCAGTAATTCTTTCCAAACCCTGTAGACTGAGGGTAGCTGTACTCCCTCCATGTCTCTCTGCACAGTGTTTAGACACTACGGATACATGCCGCGAGTTGAAGTGCGGTATGTCGGATAGATGTTTACGGATACGAACCTTCAAGGGGTTTGTAGTACATCCGACATACTGCAGTTCACACTCGCGGCACGTAAACACATACACAACATAAGTAGTGTTGCAATTAATGTACTGTTTAATTTGAAACATTTCCCCGTTAGAGGAGGACTTGACCTGAGAAGAATTCATCATCACTTTACAGCAAGCGCATTTTGTGTGCCCACACCTAAAAGACCCCAGATATCTCAACCAGGTAGATTCTCCTCTTGTGGAGCATGGATGCTCTTCATATAAGCTAAGGGAAATTTTTTGGCCAATTGTAGGTGCCCGTTTGGACACACATTTGTAACCATCGGAAAAAACTTCTTTAAATGTTGGGTCACTTGTGATGATAGGCATATGTTTGTGTATTATATTGCATACACTAGCATATTCAAGACTGTATTGCGTGGAGAAAAAGATCGGTGTTGGTTTATGTACATTATGGGAGGTCGTTCTGTCTCTGGTATTGATAAGGGTATCTCACTCCCTATTCAGAGCACGTGCTTTACCCCTCCTTATATCATGTTTATTATATCCCCTAGCCTATAAGCCTTGCTCTATCTGATCTGATTCTAATAAGAAATCCGCACTGGTAGAGCAATTTCTACGTGCTCGTATTAGTTCCCCTGTTGGGAGGTTTCTAGTTACATGTGCGGGGTGACATGAGCTGGCATGTAGGATAGAATTCACTGCTGTATTTTTCCGAAAAGTACGTGTATGTATTTTACCACTCTGTATGTCACCCCGCAAATGCAGATCCAAAAAAGCTATACTCTCTTCTTCACATGTGATGGTAAACTTTAAATTAAATGTGTTATTGTTAAGGTAGTTATGGAAGTCTGGTATGGTCGCCACCCCTGACCTCCAAATAAATAGGAGATCATCTATGTAGCGACCAAAACAGACCACGGAGCTAGAAAAGGGGTTGACAGGGGTGAAGAGTGTCCCCCTCTCCAACCAACATATGTATATGTTGGCGAGAGAGGGGGAGAACTTCGCCCCCAAGTTATATAGGGGTCTACTAAGGGTTAATGGATGTGTAAATCTTAGCCAAGGGCTAATTACGCACCTGATGTGGGTGGGGAGGACCATCCCGATACTCGGAAATGGCGTTACCCTTGTAACCCTTTATATAATGATGTATGTTCCATCTTCTTGTTGTATGACTAAGGCTCTCTAACGAGCTGAAACGCGTCACGTGGTTGACTATGTCTGTATGTACCTTGGTGTTACCTGAATGAAGTTTTCTATTTTACGGGAAGCAGCGCTGGTCAACTTCTTTCCTTGCTACACAACCACAGGTGTGGTCCCTACCAGTCCGTGCACTGCTGGACAAAGGAGGTGAGCTGAGTATTTGTTCACAGCTTTTACTACTACTCGGACCCTCTCGTGCTCCCTCCGTGAACCCTGACATTATACGAGGATCATGGCGCAGACCAATTGCCTCCAGTCAGTGGAAGATCGTCCATCCCGACAAGAACGCATGCAGCGTATATTTAACACCACAGATCCAGGTACTAAAGACTGTGTCGACCTCCATATGCACATGAGAGAGTTAGAGGATGCTCTGACAAAGGAAACCAAACTATGGTGGGATCTTTCGACTCTGAAAAAATATGAGGAAAATAAAATGATCCCAAGGGGACTACGAATAAAGAAATTTCCCACTACAATTTTTTCAGCTGGTTTCCGCAATGAATGGAACAATTTTCTGGCGGACTTTTTAATGCGGTTTATGCAACTAATTATAACCCATGAGGAGGAAGAATTAAAAGTTGTAAAGGAACAAATAACAATGTTGCAACCAAACCTTCTGCCATATGAGAACCACACATTGTTCCAGGAGATGGACTCTAAAATGACTGCCAATCTGACAAAACTTGAAGAAACTATCACAGAAATTAAACATGTAAAATTCTTACGAGACCTACAGGACTGCAAATCTGATAATGTCTTTCAATGGCCCGATAAATCCACTAACCCCTCCACTCCACAATCCATCTTGAGGAATCAGGGACGCAAACGTAAAAACAAGAGAAATACCAAAGTGAGTTTCAACTCGACCGATATGGAAGGCATCGAGTCCAATTTGGATCAGGACAACCAGTCGGCGCAATCAGATCCATCTACTATATGAGAACCACACATTGTTCCAGGAGATGGACTCTAAAATGACTGCCAATCTGACAAAATTTGAAGAAACTATCACAGAAATTAAACATGTAAAATTCTTACGAGACCTACAGGACTGCAAATCTGATAATGTCTTTCAATGGCCCGATAAATCCACTAACCCCTCCACTCCACAATCCATCTTGAAGAATTAGGGACGCAAACGTAAAAACAAGAGAAATACCAAAGTGAGTTTCAACTCGACCGATATGGAAGGCATCGAGTCCAATTTGGATCAGGACAACCAGTCGGCGCAATCAGATCCATCTATTCCCAATGCTGCTTCCTCCCCTTTTCCCCCGATGAAGGCCAATCCACCGAGAACCACACGGGTAAAAAACGCCGCCGGGCAGGGAGAAGGCACCGCAGGAGGAATCAAGACCCGAGCACGCAAGAGAAGGTAATGACTGTACCCATCTTTAATTTATCTGCTAAGACTTTTTCTGCACATCAGCTTACAATATTATCTATAGGACTTTCTTTTTCGCCATCTACACATTTTGACCTCTATAGAACTCTGCTGGACATTAATAAATTTGTTCGCAACATCACTATTAAGAAACATTTTCAAACATGTGAAGTTGTTGCCTCGAACTCATCAACTCCGGCACAGGGGAATGTTAATGATAATGATATGAACACTGTTAGTACAGAAGATTTGCATAATGAAAGGTCTGATGTCCTATATAATGCATCAAATAGCAATAGGGGGTTAATATTTGAGGACCTGATACATATTTCTGAATTACAGGAGCTACATGAATCTACAGATATTATTGATAATGTACCTTTCCAGACCCCTAACCCAGAGTTTTATCCGGTCATGTCACGTACGCCCACCTTGGATTATTTCCAAGATTCAGTAGAGCGAGAGCTCACTAAATTGGCTACTTGATCATCCAATTCAAAAACAAATTTATGTTATGCAGAGAGAACTGCATTGGATAAAATAGCTGCCATGACAGATATCATTGTCCGGCAAGCAGATAAAGGAGGGGCTATTGTTATTCTGGACAAGGGTCTATATTGCAAACTAAATATGATGATATTAGAAGATAAAAGCACATATAGACCCCTTCCAGAAAACCCTACCCCCATGGTAAAAAAGAAATTAGGTTCCCTTGTGGACCTTGGTGCGGCGAGTGGTATTTTCACCCGTAAACAGGCAGAGTATCTAATTATTGTGGATCCAGTGGTGCCAATTTTCCATTCGCTGCCCAAGGTCCACAAGGAAACCTTCCCACCTCCCATGAGACATATAGTTGCAGGAATATCCTCAGTAAATGAGAGATTATGTTCCTGGGTGGACACCACATTACAACCGCTTATCCCTCAGATGCCAGGGTATATTAAAGACACAAGCCAGGTACTTAAAATTATGCAAAATGCACAGTGGCTCGAGGGATATGCGTGGTTTACAGCGGATGTTATGTCACTTTATTCGGTGATACCACATCCACTTGCCCGTAACACCCTGTCCTGGTTCTTGGACAATTATTCCAGTTACTCAACTGAGTTAAGAGAATTCATAATGAACTCAGTTGACTTTCTGCTCCATCACAACTTCTTTATGTTTAATGGGAAATACTATCTACAGGTTACTGGAGCCTCGATGGGGGCTAAGTTCTCCCCCTCTCTTGCCAACATATACATGTGTTGGTGGGAGAGGGGGACACTCTTCACCCCTGTCAACCCCTTTTCTACCTCAGTGGTCTGGTATGGTCGCTACATAGACGACCTCCTATTTATTTGGAGGTCGGGAGTGGCGACCATACCAGACTTCCATAACTACCTTAACAATAACACATTTAATTTAAAGTTTACCATCACATGTGAAGAAGAGAGTATAGCTTTTTTGGATCTGCATTTGCGGGGTGACATACAGAGTGGTAAAATACATACACGTACTTTTCGTAAAAATACAGCAGTTAATTCTATCCTACATGCCAGCTCATGTCCCCCCGCACATGTAACTAGAAACCTCCCAACAGGGGAACTAATAAGAGCACGTAGAAATTGCTCTACCAGTGCGGATTTCTTATTAGAATCAGATCAGATAGAGCAACGCTTATTGGCTAGGGGATATAATAAACATGATATAAGGAGGGGTAAAGCACGTGCACTGAATAGGGAGCGAGATACCCTTATCAATACCAGAGACAGAACGACCTCCCATAATGTACATAAACCAACACCGATCTTTTTCTCCACGCAATACAGTCTTGAATATGCTAGTGTATGCAATATAATACACAAACATATGCCTATCATCACAAGTGACCCAACATTTAAAGAAGTTTTTTCCCATGGTTACAAATGTGTGTCCAAACGGGCACCTACAATTGGCCAAAAAATTTCCCCTAGCTTATTTGAAGAGCATCCACGCTCCTCAAGAGGAGAACCTACCTGGTTGAGATATCTGGGGTCTTTTAGGTGTGGGCACACAAAATGCGCTTGCTGTAAAGTGATGATGAATTCTTCTCAGGTCAAGTCCTCCTCTAACGGTCAAATGTTTCAAATTAAACTGTACATTAATTGCAACACTGCTTATGTTGTGTATGTGTTTACGTGCCGCAAGTGTGAACTGCAGTATGTCGGATGTACTACAAACCCCTTGAAGGTTCGTATCCGTAAACATCTATCCGACATACCGCACTTCAACTCGCGGCATGTATCCGCAGTGTCTAAACACTGTGCAGAGAGACATGGAGGGAGTACAGCTACCCTCAGTCTACAGGGTTTGGAAAGAATTACTGCATCCCCTAGAGGAGTCAACACACAGCACAAACTACTAGACCGTGAAATATACTGGATTTTAAAATTACAGACCCGTACACCTGATGGTCTTAATAAAAGAATAGACACATTTTACACTACTAGTGACACTGTATTGGATGTGTGATAATATATTTTGATCGTATATAGCCAATTTAGCATCTTATTTAAATTCCACACATCCATGTCCGGTACCCCAGTAGAGATGCTTACAGCAATAATACATTGTTGTACTTGTCTATATGTTGCCTTGAGTTTATTAGAAATATTATTTGTCTTTATCACAAACCTTATTCAGTTTCTCCTGTGCAGAGTTTTGGTATGTCCTTTAATATAACTGAAATAGAGTCCTGATCCTCTTTGTTGTATCTCTCTCTGTGTATATGCTTTAGGTAATCTGAGCGACAGTGTCAAACATGGATATGATTATGTATAAAGAAGATTATGTATAAATTGTTGTGATACTGCCGCTCAGTATTACTTTTAAGGAACAAACAGAAAAACTTGTAAAACTCTATTCACATTTGCGGTAACTCATATGCGGTTTTTATGCATAAATCATTATTTGGCCGAAAATTCATATGGATATGTGTTTTTCGGCTACCGCTAGAACACCCGCAACTTAGAATTGAGTCTTCATTTTCAATGTTTTAAAGTTTTTTCCACAGGGAATATAAACCCCTTTTTTTTTTTTTTTTTAAACAAGTTATATAGGGGTCTACCTAAGGGTTAATGGATGTGTAAATCTTAGCCAAGGGCTAATTACGCACCTGATGTGGTAGGGGAGGACCATCCCGATACTCGGAAATGACGTTACCCTTGTAACCCTCTATATAATGATGTATGTTCCATCTTCTTGTTGTATGACTAAGGCTCTCTAACGAGCTGAAACGCGTCACGTGGTTGACTATGTCTGTATGTACCTTGGTGTTACCTGAATAAAGTTTTCTATTTTACGGGAAGCAGCACTGGACATATGCAAATGTAGTATCAATAAAAAGTACAGATAACGGCGCAAAAATGAAAATGTTATGGGTGGTTAAAATAGGCTGATTTTAGATGACTGATTTTGTACAAAAAGTTTTAGATTTTTTTTAAGCGGTACGAAAATATAAAAGTATCTAGCCATGGGTATCATTTTAATCGTATTGACCCACAGAATAAAGAACAGTGTAATTGTACAGTGTGAAAACAAAACCCTCCAAAATGTGCAAAATTGTGGTTTTCATTTAAATTTCCTCCCTAAAGAATTATTTTTTGGGGTTCGCCGTACATTTTATGGTAAAATGAGAGGTTTCATTACAAAGTACAATTAGTCACACAAAAAACAAGCCCTTATGTGGGTCTGTAGATGGAAATATAAAAGAGTTATGGATTTTAGAAGGCGAGGAGGAAAAAACAAAAATAAAATTGGCCTGGTCCTTAAAGGGGTATTCCAGGAAAAAACTTTTTTTTATATATCAACTGGCTTCAGAAAGTTAAACAGATTTGTAAATTACTTCTATTAAAAAATCTTAATCCTTTCAGTACTTGAGCTTCTGAAGTTAAGGTTGTTCTTTTCTGTCTAAGTGCTCTCTGATGACACATGTTTCGGGAACCGCCCAGTTTAGAAGCAAATCCCCATAGTAAACCTCTTCTAAACTGGGCGGTTCCCGAGACACGTGTCATCAGAGAGCACTTAGACAGAAAAGAACAATCTTAACTTCAGAAGCTCATAAGTACTGAAAGGATTAAGATTTTTTTTATAGAAGTAATTTACAAATCTGTTTAACTTTCTGGAGCCAGTTGATATATAAAAGTTTTTTCCTGGATAACCCCTTTAATGTGAAAATGGGCTTGGTCCTTAAGGGGTTAAGGTCTCTGAGTCACTGGTCACCTCTGGTGACTCAGAGACCTTCTACCTGTCTAACCTCAGTAAAGCTACTATTGTCCGTAACTTGGCGTCAGAGTAATTATTGCCCCCGTGCCTAGCCCAGGATCCAGCTGTATACCTTTGTGTGGTATTGAGGATGAACCATGCTCTGGCATCACGAATACAAAGGTTAATGCCATGTGCCCCTAGGGTAATTCCACCTGCCCTTTGCATCACACCATATACCACACTTTTGAGGTCATGAACAGGATACGGGTGAGTGCCTTATGCCACAAGACCTCCCCCCTAGACTGAACTGTATCCAATATTGTCTGCAAAAACGGCACGCCGATGCAAATTAAGGCTGCGCCAAAAAGTGTATGGGACTTTGCAAGTGAAAAGTGTTTTACTCGTGGCGCTTGTGAAATAGAGGTGGAGGTGAAGAAAAGACTGTTATTTGCCATCATAGTTTGTAGAGAGTCGGTACCTGAAAGGGTTAATTGGGTCCGGTGTTTCCCGCATGCGAAAGAGGTCGCAGCTCCGGCCTGTCAGTTTCCAGCAATGACGCCTCTCCAGCACAGTGAGGAGGAACCAAAGAGCTGAATGTGTTGCACAGGGGAAGACCAATTGGAGCATAACATGAAGTTCCCTGGGCACAGCCATATTGGAGGTTCAGGCGGCTGTGTCCGGCTCCGCTTTCTTCCATCAAGCACACGCTGCAGGGCAGACTCTGCAAACACCAACGATTAACCGTATCAAGTCTCTGGTGCTGGTAACTATCAGCCACTAGTGTCCGCAAGACTGGTCGCAAGAAAAATTACTACCGGGTACCTGCAAAATAGAGGGGGAGCATTCATTATAGTCAGGGCCGGTGTGAAAACCAGCCCTGGAAAAAATGACATGCCAGACCCATATTGTTGCGTCATTATACCAGCACGTCGTCATTTTCTTGTTCATAAAAGGTAAAATCATGCATTTTAAAGCATATTAGTTTCCCCACATTAGGTGCAGTATAGTCCCCCCCACATTAGGTGCAGAACAGTTCCCCCCACATTAGGTGCAGTATAGTTCCCCCCACATTAGGTGCAGTACAGTCCCCCCAACATTAGGTACGCTGAGGACAAGCAGGGCTCTGTACGCTGAGGACAAGCAGGGCTCGTAGAGGAGTGTAGAGGAGTGTACAGAGGGGTGTAGAGGAGTGTACATGGCTAACAGAGGGGTGTAGAGGAGTGTACATGGGTAACAGAGGGGTGTAGAGGGGTGTACAGAGGGGTGTAGAGGAGTGTACATGGATGAAAGAGGGGTGTAGAGGAGTGTACAGAGGGGTGTAGAGGAGTGTACATGGGTAACAGAGGGGTGTAGAGGAGTGTACATGGGTAACAGAGGGGTGTACAGAGGGGTGTAGAGGATTGTACATGGATGAAAGAGGGGTGTAGAGGAGTGTACAGAGGGGTGTAGAGGAGTGTACATGGGTAACAGAGGGGTGTAGAGGAGTGTACATGGGTAACAGGGGTGTAGAGGAGTGTACATGGGTGACAGAGGGGTGTAGAGGAGTGTACATGGGTGACAGAGGGGTGTAGAGGAGTGTACAGAGGGGTGTAGAGGAGTGTACATGGGTGACAGAGGGGTGTAGAGGAGTGTACAGAGGGGTGTAGAGGAGTGTACATGGGTGACAGGGGTGTAGAGGGATGTAGAGGAGTGTACATGGATGAAAGAGGGGTGTAGAGGAGTGTACATGGGTGACAGAGGGCTGCAGAGGAGTGTACATGGGTGACAGAGGGTGTAGAGAAGTGTACATGGATGAAAGAGGGGTGTAGAGGAGTGTACATGGGTGACAGAGGGGTGTAGAGGAGTGTACATAGGTGACAGAGGGGTATAGAGGAGTGTACATGGGTGACAGAGGGGGTGTAGAGGAGTGTACATGGGTGTCAGAGGGGTGTAGAGGGGTGCAGAGGAGTGTACAGAGGGGTGTAGAGGAGTGTACATGGGTAACAGAGGGGTGTAGAGGAGTGTACATGGATGAAAGAGGGGTGTAGAGGAGTGTACAGAGGGGTGTAGAGGAGTGTACATGGGTAACAGAGGGGTGTAGAGGGGTGTACAGAGGGGTGTAGAGGAGTGTACATGGATGAAAGAGGAGTGTAGAGGAGTGTACAGAGGGATGTAGAGGAGTGTACATGGATGAAAGAGGGGTGTAGAGGAGTGTACATGGGTGAGAGAGGGCTGTAGAGGAGTGTACATGGATGAAAGAGGGGTGTAGAGGAGTGTACAGAGGGGTGTAGAGGAGTGTACATGGGTGACAGAGGGGTGTAGAGGAGTGTACATAGGTGACAGAGGGGTATAGAGGAGTGTACATGGGTGACAGATGGGTGTAGAGGAGTGTACATGGGTGACAGAGGGTGTAGAAAAGTGTACATGGATGAAAGAGGGGTGTAGAGGAGTGTACAGAGGGGTGTACATGGGTGACAGAGGGGTGTAGAGGAGTGTACATAGGTGACGGAGGGGTGTAGAGGAGTGTACAGAGGGGTGTAGAGGAGTATACATAGGTGACAGAGGGGTGTAGAGGAGTGTACAGAGAGGTGTAGAGGAGTGTACATGGGTGACAGAGGGACAGAGGGGTGTAGAGGAGTGTACATGGATGAAAGATGTGTGTAGAGAAGTGTACAGAGGGGTGTAGAGGAGTGTACATGGGTGGCAGAGGGGTGTAGAGGAGTGCACATGGGTGACAGAGGGGTGTAGAGGAGTGACAGGGGGGGGGACATGGGTGACAGGGGGGTGGACATGAGTGACGGGATGATAGGAGGGTGGACATTCGGTGACAGGGGGGGGACATGGGTGACAGGGGGGGTGGACATGGGTGACAGGGGGGAGAGCAGGGGTGACAGGGGGGAGGACATGGATGACAGGGGGTGAACCTGTTATATGACATTATTATGGACAGTGTACACACCTGACATCCTAACTGGCCATGGTGTGGGATAAGTATGGACTGGATCAGTGTTTCCCAACCAGGGTGCCTCCAGCTGTTGCAAAACTACAACTCTCAGCATGCCTGGACAGACTTTAGTCTGTCCAGGCATGCTGGGAGTTGTAGTTTTGCAACAGCTGGAGGCACACTGGTTGGGAAACACTGGACTGGATACTTATATCATTGATTATATTGTTATATTTAAATCCAGAGCTACCAGAGTAAAACCAATTAAAGGGCCCTGATCCTCGATGAGCCAGCAGGACTCCAAGGGGTTTCCCAACACCACAAAATGAATGGCCATGGGTGACAGGGGGGGGTGGGGGTGGTAGACATGGGTGACAGGGGGGTGGGGGGGGGTGGTAGACATGGGTGACTGGGGGTGGACATGGATGACAGGGGGGAGGGCATGGGTGACAGGGGGGAGGACATGGGTGACGGGGGGAGGACATGGGTGACAGGGGGAGGACATGGGTGACAGGGGGGTGGACATGGGTGACGGGGGGAGGATATGGGTGACGGGGGGAGGACATGGGTGACAGGGGGGAGGACATGGGTGACAGGGATGACAGGGGGGGACATGGGTGACAGGGGGGAGGACATGGATGACAAGGGGGAGGACATGGGTGACAGGGATGACAGCAGGGTGAACATGGGTGACAGGAGGATGAACATGGATGACAGGAGGGTGGACATGGGTGACAGGGGGGTGGACAGGGGTGACAGGGGGTGGACATGGGTGACAGAGGGGTGAACAGAGGTGACAGGGGGGTGAACAGGGGTGACAAGGGGGTGAAAATGGGAGACAGGGGGGTGAACATGTTTTATAACATTATTACGGACAGTGTACACACCTGACATCCTAACTGGCCATGGTGTGGGATGAGTATGGACTGGATCGGTGTTTCCCAACCAGGGTGTCTCCAGCTGTTGCAAAACTACAACTCCCAGCATGCCTGGACAGACTTAGGCTGTCCGGGCATGCTGGGAGTTGTAGTTTTGCAACAGCTGGAGGCACCCTGGTTCGGAAACACTGGACTGTATACTTATATCATTGATTATATTGTTATATTTAAATCCAGAGCTGCCAGAGTAACACCAATTAAAGGGCCTCTGATCCTCGATGAGCCAGCAGGGCTCCAACGGGTTTCCCAATACCACAAAATGAATGGCCATGGGTGACAGGGGGGGGGGGGGGGGTAGACATGGGTGACAGGGGGGGTGGGGGGATAGATATGGGTGACAGGGTGGTAGACATGGGTGACAGGGGTGGGGGGTAGACATGGGTGACAGGGGGGGTGGGGGGATAGATATGGGTGACAGGGGGGGTGGGGGGGTAGACATGGGTGACAGGGATGGACAGGGAGGTAGGCAAGGAGGACATGGATGACAGGGGGAGCGGACATGTGTGACGGGGGGGGGGCAGACGGTGGACCTGGGTGACAGTGGTGCGGTTTGGACAGTGTTGAGAAGGGGTAATGGAGGGGTGTAAAATGTACGGTACCTTAAGCAAGCCGGCCCGCGCAGCTTGCAGTTCCACGGCAGTCCGGTGTAAATGCAATTTGCTCCAACGTCAGGCACCATTTTCGGCCCACTGCGCTGCAAGGGGGAAGGGGGAGGGCGAACACAGGGTTCCCTAAGGACCCCCCCAGCGCGCAGGTCAGGGCGGGACATTTGAAAAAAATAAAAAATCTCGCTAAAATCACTGCTCTAACTACACGATTTAGGCGGCCGCGAGGCCCCCTTTAGCGCGAGGCCTTAGGCGGCCCACCGGGATAATTCCTGGTATCCTGGTATTCCTGGTATAGTACTCCCACTAGCCGAATCTAAGCCGCTTCAGCACTTCAGCAATTATTTTAAAAGGAAAAGCACCTTAAAGCAACAGTGCACTCAATGGCCCAAAAATTATAGATTATAAAGGGGTAGCAGCATAAAGGAAAATTACATATTTTGAACACAAAAACCCATGAGGGGTTTCAGGTTCAAAATGCAGGCCTCCTTCTCCCATTCAACATTCCTGTCCATCTCCAAAATTAGCCTTTTTACCAATTTTATAATCCTCCTTTGCTTTGAAAAAAGCAACCAGTACAGTTTCCATATACTGCCATCCTTTCATCCATTCGCCCTTCTACACCTATTTTTCCAAACCATCCTAAACTCATACTGTTATCATGTTGCCAAGCTATCGGACTACCTGGCCTAAAAATAATGGTTTATAAAAGGGTAGAAGCAAAAAGGAAAATTACACATTTTGAACTCAAAAACCCATTTGAGTTTTTGTTATGCCTAGCGCTCCGGGTCTCTGCTCCTCCCCAGAGCGCTCGCGGCGTTCTTCTGTGTGCAGCGCTTCGGTCAGACCCGCTGACGGGGAGCGCTGCACTATCAACGCCGGCGGGGATGCGATCTGCGTAGCGGGACTTGCCCGCCCCCGGGTCTCATCCCAATCATCTCACCTGTCCCGTTCCCCTGCTGTCATGTCCCGACTCTCTGAAATCTAAAGGGCCAGTGCACCACTAATTGGTGCCTGGCCCAATCAGTGGTAATCACTCCCAAACATATATAAACCCACTTCCCCTTCCTGTCCTTGCCGGATCTTGTTGCCTTGTGCCCTGTGAAAGCGTTATAGTGTGTTCCCAAGCCTGTGTACCCAGACCGTCTGCTGTTGCCCCTGACTACGAACCTCGCTGCCTGCCCTGACCTTCTGCTACGTCTGACCTCGCCTCCGTCTAGTCCTTGTGTACCGCGCCTGACTCAGCTGTCAGTGAGGTTGAGTCGCTATCGGGTGGAACGACCTGGGGGTTACCTGCTGCTGCAAGTACATCCCGCTTTGCGGCGGGCTCTGGTGAAAACCAGTAACCTCTTAGACTCCGTTCCCCTGGTACGGCCCACGCCATCACCTCACTGACACAGAGGATCCACCACCAGTGTCCTCTCCGCATACCAGTCCGGATCCTGACAGTAGATCCGGCCATGGATCCCGCTGAGGTTCCGCTGCCCAGTGTCGCTGACCTAACCTCCGTGGTCGCCCAGCAATCACAGCAGATCGCGCTACAAGGACAGCAGTTGACTCAGTTGACCGATATGCTGCAACAGCTTCTGCCGCAACAACAGCAACCATCTCCCCCGCCAGCTCCTGCATCTCCTCCACAGTGAGTGGCGGCTCCCAGCTTCCGCCTGTCTCTACCGGACAAGTTTGATGGGGACTCTAAACAGTGCCGTGGTTTACTGTCCCAGTGTTTCCTACACCTGGAGATGATGTCAGATCAATTCCCTACAGAACGGTCTAAGGTGGCGTTCGTGGTCAGTCTCCTGTCTGGAAAGGCCTTGTCATGGGCCACACCGCTTTGGGACCGCAATGATCCTGCCACTGCTACAATCCAGTCCTTCTTCTCTGAAGTACGTAGTGTATTTGAGGAGCCAGCCCGGGCTTTCTCATCCGAGACTGCTTTGCTGAACCTTGTCCAAGGGAGTTCTTCTGTGTGCGAATACGCAATCCAGTTCCGCACCCTCGCCTCAGAGCTATCCTGGAATAATGAGGCCCTCTGCGCGACCTTCAAGAAAGGCTTATCGAGTAACATCAAAGATGTCCTGGCCGCACGAGAAATTCCTGCTAATCTGTCTGAACTCATCCATTTGGCCACCCGCATCGACATGCGTTTCTCGGAAAGACGCCAGGAACTTCATCAGGAAAAGGATCTTGTTCGCACCAGGCAGTTTTTCTCCCAGGCTCCTCTCTTCCAACGTCCTTTGCAATCTGTTCCTGTGCCTTCCGCTGATGAGGCTATGCAAGTGGATCGGTCTCGCCTGACCCTACAAGAGAGGACTCGCCGCCGAAACGAGAATTTGTGCCTGTACTGTGCTAGTACCAAACATTTCCTAAAAGACTGTCCTATCCGCCCTCCACATCAGGAGAAACGCACGCTCCTAGTTCACGAGGGTGAAACGACACTTGGTGTGAATTCTGCCTCTCCACATCTGACTGTACCTGTGCGGATATTCTTCGTCCGCCAACTCCTCCTTCTCAGCAGTGGCCTTCTTGGACTCTGGTTCTGCAGGAAACTTTATCTTGGCCTCTTTTGTTAATAGGTTCAGTATTCCAGTAACCCGTCTCGTCAAGCCGCTCTTCATCTCTTCAGTAAACGGAGAGAAATTGGACTGCACTGTGTGCTACCGCACTGAACCCCTGCCCATGAGCATTGGACTTCACCATGAAAAAATTGAATTTTTCGTTCTGCCTAATTGCCCCTCTGAAGTTCTTCTTGGCTTGCCGTAGCTCCAGCATCATGCTCCTACCCTCCAACAAAAAAGGTCCCATTGGGTTATGGGTTTAATTATAAATTGTCCAATCCCTTTCTGGGAGGGAACCCTCCCTTCCGGGGAACAATACCCTACATGTAACCCAATTAATATTTAACTTTTATTCTTATTCATTAAAAAATGTCTGTGACAACGTGAAAACTTATATATAGTTAACACTGTCAGGAGATACAGAGTGTCTTGCTCCTACCCTCGACTGGACCACCGCGGAGATCAAAAGTTGGGGTCCTTCTTGTCACAAGCGATGTCTCATTTCTGCTTCCACTAGTCAAACCCCTGAGGCTTCTTCTTTACCGGACCTTCCCAAGGCTTACCAGGACTATTCAGATGTATTCTGCAAAAAGCAAGCAGAGGTCTTACCTCCACATAGACCTTATGATTGTCCCATTGACCTTCTTCCTGGTACCACTCCGCCCCGTGGCAGGATTTACCCTCTGTCAGCCCCAGAGACTCAAGCCATGACGGAGTATATCCAGGAGAACTTAAAGAGGGGTTTTATTCGGAAATCCTCATCCCCTGCTGGAGCGGGGTTCTTCTTTGTTTCTAAAAAGGATGGATCCTTACGCCCACGTATTGACTACCGCGGTTTAAACAAGATTACCATCAAAAACCACTATCCCCTGCCTTTGATCTCCGAACTCTTTGACCGTCTACGCGGAGCAAGTATCTTCACCAAACTGGACTTAAGGGACACGTATAATCTTATTCGCATCCGTAAAGGTGATGAGTGGAAAACCGCTTTCAATACCAGAGATGGACATTTTGAATATCTAGTTATGCCCTTTGGGCTCTGCAATGCCCCTGCAGTCTTCCAGGACTTTGTTAAAGAGATCTTTCAGGACTTATTGTATACCTGTGTTGTGGTCTACTTGGATGACATCTTGATTTTTTCCTCTAACTTAGAGGAACACTGTCGTCATGTCCGTCAAGTGCTCCAAAGACTCCGTGAAAACCACCTGTACGCTAAATTTGAAAAATGTCTCTTTGAATGCAACAGTCTTCCTTTCCTAGGTTATCTAGTCTCTGGCCAAGGGCTTCAAATGGATCCAGATAAACTGTCGGCGGTTTTGGATTGGCCACGCCCTTCTGGACTCCGTGCTATCCAACGCTTCCTGGGATTCGCCAACTATTATCGACAGTTTATTCCTCACTTCTCCACCATTGTGGCTCTGACTAAGAAGAATGCTAATCCAAAGTCGGGGCCTCCACAAGCGGATGAGGCCTTCAAACGTCTCAAAGCTGCCTTCGCCTCTGCACCAGTTTTGTCCAGACCTGATCCGTTGAAACCATTCTTCCTGGAAGTAGATGCTTCCTCAGTCGGAGCCGGAGCCATACTTCTGCAAAAAAAAGGCTACCGGATGTAACATTACTTGTGTTTTTTTTCTCAAAAACTTTCTCTCCGGCAGAAAAGAACTACTCTATTGGAGATCGTGAACTCCTGGCCATCAAGATAGCACTCGAGGAGTGGAGACATCTTTTGGAGGGTTCCAAACACCCTATTGTCATTTACACTGACCACAAGAATTTGTCTTACCTCCAGTCTGCTCAGCGTCTGAATCCTCGCCAGGCTAGATGGTCTTTGTTTTTTGCCCGCTTCAACTTCGAGATACACTTCCGTCCCGCTGACAAGAATGTCAGAGCTGATGCCCTTTCTCGTTCCTCTGATGTCTCTGAGTCTGAAGCACCTCTGCAGCATATTATACCACCTGAGTGCCTGGTCTCCTCTGCTCCAGCCTCACTGGGGCAAACCCCCCCTGGAAAGACCTTAGTTCCTCCACGCCTTCGCCTCAGGATCCTCAAATGGGGGCATTATTTTCACCTGGCTGGTCATGCTGGCATTAAAAAGTCCATTCAGCTAATCTCCCGTCTGTATTGGTGGCCTACACTGGAGGGTGACGTTACTGATTTTTTTCGGGCTTCTACTGTTTGTGTCCGGGATAAAACTCCTCGCCAGAAGCCTGCTGGATTCCTCCATCCTTTGCCCGTCCCTGAGCAACCATGGTCCCAAATTGCCATGGATTTCATTACAGATCTTCCCGTATCCCATGGCAACACCGTCATCTGGGTGGTCGTTGATCGTTTTTCCAAAATTGCTCACTTTATTCCGCTTCCAGGCCTTCCTTCTGCGCCACAGTTGGCGAAGCTATTTTTTCTGCAGATTTTTCGTCTTCACGGGCTTCCCACGCATATCGTCTCGGATAGAGGCGTTCAATTTGTGTCAAAATTTTGGAGAGCTCTCTGTAATCAATTAAAGATCAAATAAAATTTCTCGTCCTCCTATCACCCCCAATCCAATGGACAAGTGGAAAGAGTAAACCAGATTCTTGGTGACTACTTGCGACATTTTGTCTCCTCCCGCCAAGATGATTGGGTCGACCTTCTGCCCTGGGCTGAATTCTCGTACAATTTCAAAAATTCTGAATCCTCCGCCAAATCCCCATTCTTTGTGGTGTACGGCCGTCACCCTCTGCCCCCTCCCCATTCCCACTTCTTCTGGAGTTCCTGCCGTGGATGAAGTAACCCGGGACTTCTCCGCTATCTGGAAGGAGACTCAAAAGTCGCTCCTACTGGCCTCGTCTCGAATGAAGAGACATGCAGATAAAAAGAGAACTCCTCCTGTCTCTCTGCCAAATACATACGCTTTCGTGTCCCTAGCTACAAGTTGGGTCCTCGCTACCTCGGTCCTTGTAAAATCAAGAATCAAATTAATTCTGTCTCTTACAAACTTCATCTTCCTTCTTCTCTTCGCATTCCAAACTCTTTCCATGTGTCTCTTCTCAAACCTCTTGTGCTTAACCGCTTTTCTCCCAAGGTTACTGCTCCCGCTCCTGTTTCTGGCTCCTCTGATGTCTTCGCTGTCAAAGAGATCCTTGCCTCCAAGATCGTCCGAGGTAAAAGATTTTTTTTAATTGATTGGGAGAATTGTGGCCCTGAAGAGAGGTCCTGGGAACCTGAGGCCAACATCTTTGACAAGGAGCTTGTCCGCAGATTCCTGGACTCCAAAAAGAGGGGGAGACCTAAGGGGGGGGTCCCTGCCCCTTCCCGGAGCGCTCGCGGCATTCTTCTGTGTGCAGCGCTCCGGTCAGACCCGCTGACCGGGAGCACTACACTGTTATCGCCGGCAGGGATTCGATCCGCGTAGCGGGACGCGCCCACCCGCGGGTCGCATCCCAATCATCTCACCTGTCCCGTTCCCCTGCTGTCATGTCCCGGCGCGCGCCGGCTCTCTGAAATTTAAAGGGCGCCTGGTGCCTGGCCCAATCAGTGGTAATCACTCCCAAACATATATAAACCCACTTCCCCTTCCTGTCCTTGCCGGATCTTGTTGCCTTGTGCCCTGTGAAAGCGTTATAGTGTGTTCCCAAGCCTGTGTACCCAGGCCGTCTGCTGTTGCCCCTGACTACGAACCTCGCTGCCTGCCCTGACCTTCTGCTACGTCTGACTTCGCCTCCATCTAGTCCTTGTGTACCGCGCCTGTCTCAGCTGTCAGTGTGGTTGAGTAGCTATCGGGTGGAACAACCTGGGGGTTACCTGCCGCTGCAAGTCCATCCCGCTTTGCGGCGGGCTCTGGTGAAAACCAGTAACCTCTTAGACTCCGTTCCCCTGGTATGGCCCACGCCATCACCTCACTGACACAGAGGATCCACCACCAGTGTCCTCTCCGCATACCAGTCCGGATCCTGACAGTTTTTAAGTTCAAAATACAGGCCTACCTCCTCCCCTTCAGCCTGCCTGTCCATCTCCAAAAATAGCCTTTTTAACAATAATATGCTCCTATTTTGTTTTGAAAACAACTGAAGGTTTTCCAACCAGCGTGCCTCCAGCCATTGCAAAAGTACAACTCCCAGCATGCCCGGTCTGTCAGTACATGCTGGGAGTTGTAGTTTTGAAAAAGCTGGAGGTTTGCCCCCCCCCCCCGTGTGAATGTACACGGTAAATTCACACGGGAAGGTTTGCAGTGAGTTTCCTGCTTCAAGTTTGAACTGCGGCAACCTCCTAGCTGGAAACTCACTGCAGCGTAACCTCCTTGCGGGAAACTCACCGTAAACCCATCAGTGTGAATGTCCCCTAAAAACACTACACTACACTAACACAATATAAAGGGTAAAACACTACATATGCACCCCCTTACACTGCCCCCCCCCCCAATAAAAATGAAAAACGTATCGTACGGCAGTGTTTCCAAAATGGAGCCTCCAGCTGTTGCAAAGCAACAACTCCCAGCATTGCCGGACAGCCACTGACTGTCCAGGCATGCTGGGAGTTTAGCAACAGCTGGAGACACCCTGTTTGGGAATCACTGGCATAGAATACCCCTATGTCCACCCCTATGCAATCCCTAATTTAGTCCTTAAATGCGCATAGTGCTCTCTCACTTCGGAGCCCTGTTGTATTTCAAGGAAACAGTTTAGGACCACATATGGGGTATTTCCGTACTCGGGAGAAATTGCACTACAAATTTTGGTGACTTTTTCTCCTTTTACCCCTTATGAAAAGGAAAAGTTGGGCGCTACACCAAAATAAAACATTTTACACTAACATGCTGGTGTTGCTCCATACTTTTTTTCACTGGAGGTAAAAGGAAAAAAATACCCCCAAAATTTGTAATGCAATTTCTCCTGAGTACAGAAATACCCCATATGTGGGTGTAAAATGCTCTGCGGACGCACAACAAGGCTCAGAAGTGAGAGCGCACTATGTACATTTGGGGCGTAAATTGGTGATTTGCACAGGGGTGGCTGATTTTACAGCGGTTCTGACTTAAACACAAAAACATAAATACCCACATGTGACCACATTTTGGAAACTACACCCCTCTCAGAATGTAAGAAGGGGCATAGTGAGCCTTAACACCCCACAGGTGTTTGAAGAATTTTTAAAGTTGGATGGGAAAAGGAAAAAAATTTCACTAAAATGCTGGTGTTACCCTAAATTTTTCATTTTCACAAGGGAAAATAGGAAAAAAGCCCCCCAAAATTCGTAACCCCATTTCTTCTGAGTAACAACATACCCAATGTGTGGATGTAAAGTACTCTGCGGGTGCACTACAATGCTCAGAAGAGAAGGCGCGCCATTGGGCTTATGAAGAGAAAATTTGTCCGGAATTGGAGGCCACGAGTGTTTGCAAAGCCCCCATAGTGCCAGAACAATTGACTTCCCCACATGTGACCCCATTTTGGAAACTACACACCTCACATAATGTAATAAGGGGTACAGTGAGCATTTACGCCCCACAGGTGTCTGACAGATTTTTGGAACAGTGGCCCGTGAAAATGAAAAATGTAATTTTTCATTTGCACAGCCCACTGTTCCAAAGATCTGTCAAACGCCAGTGGGGTGTAAATACTCACTGCACCCCTTATAAAATTCTGTGAGGGATGTAGTTTCCAAAATGGGGTCACATGTGGGGGGTCCACTGTTCTGGCACCACGAGGGGCTTTGTAAACGCACATGGCCCATGACTTCCATTCCAAATAAATTCTCTCTCTAAAAGCTCAATGGTGGTCCTCCACTTTTGAGCATTGTAGTGTGCCCGCAGAGCACTTGACGTCCACACATGTGGTATTTACATATTTAGAAGAAATGGGGTTACAAATTTTGGGGGTCATTTTCTCCTCTTACCACTTGTGAAAATGTAAAATTTAGGGAAATACAACCATTTTAGTGAAAAACTAATACATCCAACTTTAACAAAAAGTCGTCAAACACCTGTGAGGTGTTAAGGCTCACTGTACCTCTTGTTGTGTTCTTTGAGGGGTTGTAGTTTCCAAAATAGTATGCCATGTGTTTTTTTTTGTGTTTTTTTTTTTGCTGTTCTGGCACCATAGGGGCTTCCTAAATGCGACATGCCCCCCAAAAACCATTTCAGCAAAATTTGCTTTCCAAAAGCCAAATGTGGCTCCTCTTCTGAGCATTGTAGTTCACCCGCAGAGCATTTTATGTCCTAACATGGGGTATTTCCATACCCAGAAGAGATGGGGTTATACATTTTTTTTTTGGGGGGGGCAGTTTCTCCCATTACCCTTTGTAAAAATTTTAAATTTGGGGGGGAAAACTGCACTTTAGTGAAAAAAAAAATTTTTCATGTACACATCCGACTTTAATGAAAAGTCGGCAAACACCTGTGGGGTGTTAAGGCTCACTGGACCCCTTGTTACATGCCTTGAGGGGTGTAGTTTCCAAAATAGTATGCCATGTGTTTTTTTTTTGCTGTTCTGGCACCATAGGGGTTTCCAAAATGCGACATGCCCCCCAAAAACCATTTCAGCAAAATTCACTCTCCAAAATCCTATTGTTGCTACTTCCCTTCTGAGACCTCTACTGCGCCTGCCGAACACTTGACATACACATATGAGGTATTTCCCTACTCGAGAGAAATTGGGTTACATTGGGGCTTTTTCTCCAAATACCCCTTATAAAAATAAAAATAAATGGGTCTACAAGAACATGCGACTTTAAAAAAAGACTTTGAATTTTCTCCTTCTCTTTGCTGCTATTCCTGTGAAACACCTAAAGGGTTAACACACTTACTGAATGTCATTTTGAATACTTTGAGGGGTGCAGTTTTTTATAATGGGGTCATTTGTGGGGTATTTCTAATATGAAGGCCCTTCAAATCCACTTCAAAACTGAACCCGTCCCTGAAAAATTTCGATTTTGAAAATTTTGTAAAAAATTGGAAAATTGCTGCTGAACTTTGAAGCCCTCTGATGACTTCCAAAGGTAAAAACATGTCAACTTCATGATGCAATAATAAAGTAGACATATTGTATATTTTAATCAATATATAATTTATTTGGAATGTCTATTTTCTCCCCTTAAGGACCCGGGGGTTTTCTGTTTTTGCATTTTCGTTTTTTCCTCCTTACCTTTAAAAAATCCTAACTCTTTCAATTTTGCACCTAAAAATCCTTATGATGGCTTATTTTTTGCGACACCAATTCTACTTTGTCATTTTACCCAAAAATCTACGGCGAAACGGGAAAAAAAATAATTGTGAGACAAAATTGAAAAAAAAACACAATTTTGTTAATTTTGGGGGCTTCCGTTTCTACACAGAAAATTTTTCAGTAAGAATGAAACCTTATCTTTATTCTGTAGATACATACGATTAAAATGATACCCTACTTATATAGGTTTGCTTTTGTCATACTTCTGGAAAAAATCATAACTACATGCAGGAAAATATATATGTTTAAAATTGTCATCTTCTGACCCCTATAACTTTTTTATTTTTCCGCGTATGGGGCTGTATGAGGGCTCATATTTTGTGCCGTGATCTGAAGTTTTTAGTGGTACCATATTTTGCATTGATAGGACTTATTGATCGCTTTTTCTTAACTTTTTTCATGATATAAAAAGTGACCAAAAATTCTCTATCTTGGAATTTGGAATTCTTTTGCGCGTACGCCATTGAAAGTGCGGTTTAATTAATGATACATTTTTATAATTCGGACATTTCCGCAAGCGGCAATACCAAATATGTTTATTTTTATTTACATAGTTTATTTTTTATGGGAAAAGGGGGGTGATTCAAACTTTTATTAGGGGAGAGGTTAAATGATCTTTATTCACTTTTTTTTTCACTTTTTTTGCAATGTTATAGCTCCCATAGGGGGCTATATCACTGCACACACTGATCTTTTCAATTGATCAGCGGTTTCTCATAAGAAACCACTGATCGATGATTCTGCCGCTTGACTGCTCATGCCTGGATCTCAGGCACTGAGCAGTCATTCGGCGATCGGACAGCGAGGAGGTAGGTAGGGATCATCCGGCTGTCATGCAAGCTGTTCGGGATGTCGTGATTTCGCCGCGGCGATCCCGAACAGCTCCCTGAGCTAACCGGCATGGTTTCACTTTAGACGCCGTTGCCCCGCGTTATAGATCAGGAGCGGACTCATGACGTACGCGTACATCATGTGTCCTTAAGAGGATAAGGTGAAAATGGGCTTGGTTCTTAAGGGGTTAAGTTAAAAATACAGACCTACCTCTTTCCCTTCAGCCTGCCTGTCCATCTCCAAAAATAGCCTTTTTAACAATAATATACTCCTATTTTGCTTTGAAAAACAGCAAACAGAAAAGTTGCCATATGCTGCCATTCTTTATTCCATTCGTCCTTCTACACCTATGTTCCTAAACCATCCTACAATCATACTGTTCTCACGTCGACAAGTTATCGGACTAAGTGGCCCAAAAATTATGGATTATAAAATGGTAGCAGCAAAAAAAGGAAAATAACACATTTTTAACCCAAAAACCCATTTAAGTTTTCAAGTTCAAAATACAGGCCTACCTCCGCCCCTTCAGCCTGCCTGTCCATCTCCAAAAATAGCCTTTTTAACAATTATATGCTCCTATTTACTTAGAAAAAACAGCAAACAGTAAAGTTGCCAAATGCTGCCATCCTTTATTCCATTCATCCTTCTACACTTATGTCCATAAACCATCCTACACTCATTCTATTCTCATGTTGCCAAGTTATCGGACTACCTGGCCCAAAAATTATGGATAATAAAAGGGTAGCAGCATAAAAGAAAATTACACATTTTGAACCCAAAAACCCATTTGAGTTTTCAAGTTTAAAATGCAGGCCTACCTCCGCCCCTTCAGCCTGCCTGTCCATCTCCAAAAATAGCCTTTTAACAATTATATGCTCCGATTTTGCTTTTAAAAAACAGTAAACAGTAAAGTTGCCATATGCTGCCATCCTATCATTCCGCGTCCTTCTACACCTATGTCCATAAACCATCCTTCACTCATACTATTCTCATGTTGCATTGTTATAGAACTACCTGGCCCAAAAATTATGGATTATAAAAGGGTAGCAGCATAAGAGAAAATTACACATTTTGAACCTAAAAACCCATTTGAGTTTTCAAGTTCAAAATGCAGGCCTACCTCCGCCCCTTCAGCCTGCCTGTCCATCTCCAAAAATAGCCATTTTAACAATTATATTCTCCTACTTTGCTTTGAAAAAACAGCAAACAGTAAAGTTGCCATATGCTGCCATCCTTTCATCCATTCATCCTTCTACACCCATGTTCATAAACCATCCTACACTTATACTGTTCTCACTTCGCCAAGTTATCGGTCTAACTGGCCCAAAAATTATGGATTATAAAAGGGTAGCAGCATAAGAGAAAATTACACATTTTGAACCTAAAAACCCATTTGAGTTTTCAAGTTCAAAATACAGGCCTACCTCCGCCCCTTCAGCCTGCCTGTCCATCTCCAAAAATAGCCTTTTTAACAATTATATGCTAATATTTTGCTTTGAAAAAACAGCAAACAGTAAAGTTGCCATATGCTGCCATCCTTTCATCTATTTGTCCTTCTACACCTATGTTCATAAACCATCCTTCACTCATACTATTCTCATGTTGCCAAGTTATAGAACTACCTGGCCCAAAAATTATAGATTATAAAAGGGTAGCAGCATAAGAGAAAATTACACATTTTGAACCAAAAAACTCATTTGAGTTTTCAAGTTCAAAATACAGGCCTACCTCCGCCCCTTCAGCCTGCCTGTCCATCTCCAAAAATAGCCTTTTTAACAATTATATGCTAATATTTTGCTTTGAAAAAACAGCAAACAGTAAAGTTGCCATATGCTGCCATCCTTTCATCCATTCATCCTTCTACACCTATGTTCATAAACCATCCTACACTTATACTGTAGGCCAGCAAGTTCAAAATGCAGGCCTACCTCCGCCCCTTCAGCCTGCCTGTCCATCTCCAAAAATAGCCTTTTTAACAATAATATACTCCTATTTTGCTTTGAAAAACAGCAAACAGTAAAGTTACCATATGCTGCCATCCTTTCATCCTTCTACACCCATGTTCATAAACCAACCTACACTCATACTGTTCTCACTTCGCCAAGTTATCGGTCTAACTGGCCCAAAAATTATGGATTATAAAAGGGTAGCAGCATAAGAGAAAATTACACATTTTGAACCCAAAAACCCATTTGAGTTTTCAAGTTCAAAATGCAGGCCTACCTCCGCCCCTTCAGCCTGCCTGTCCATCTCCAAAAATAGCCTTTTAACAATGATATGCTCCTATTTTGCTTTTAAAAAACAGCAAACAGTAAAGTTGCCATATGCTGCCATCCTTTCATCCATTCGTCCTTCTACACCCATGTTCATAAACCATCCTACACTTATACTGTTCTCACTTCGCCAAGTTATCGGTCTAACTGGCCCAAAAATTATGGATTATAAAAGGGTAGCAGCATAAGAGAAAATTACACATTTTGAACCCAAAAACCCATTTGAGTTTTCAAGTTCAAAATACAGGCCTACCTCCGCCCCTTCAGCCTGCCTGTCCATCTCCAAAAATAGCCTTTTTAACAATTATATGCTCCTATTTTGCTTTGAAAAAACAGAAAACAGTAAAGTTGCCATATGCTGCCATCCTTTCATCCATTCGTCCTTCTACACCTATGTTCATTAACCATTCTACACTCATAATATTCTCATATTGCCAAGTTATCGGACTACCTGGCCCAAAAATTATGGATTATAAAAAGGTAGCAGCATAAGAGAAAATTACACATTTTGAACCCAAAAACCCATTAGAGTTTTCATGTTCAAAATGCAGGCCTACCTCCGCCCCTTCAGCCTGCCTGTCCATCTCCAAAAATAGCCCTTTTAACAATCATATGCTCTTATTTTGCTTTGAAAAAACAGCAAACAGTAAAGTTGCCATATGCTGCCAACCGTTCATCCATTTGTCCTTCTACACCTATGTTCATAAAACATCCTACACTCATACTATTCTCATGTTGCCAAGTTATAGAACTACCTGGCCAAAAATTATGGATTATAAAAGGGTAGCAGCATAAGAGAAAATTACACATTTTGAACGAAAAAACTCATTTGAGTTTTCAAGTTCAAAATACAGGCCTACCTCCGCCGCTTCAGCCTGCCTGTCCATCTCCAAAAAAAGCCTTTTTAACAATTATATGCTAATATTTTGCTTTGGAAAAACAGCAAACAGTAAAGTTGCCAAATGCTGCCATCCTTTCATCCATTCGTCCTTCTACACCTATGTCCATAAACCATCCTACACTTATACTGTTCTCACGTCGCCAAGTTATCGGTCTAACTGGCCCAAAAAATATGGATTATAAAAGGGTAGCAGCATAAGAGAAAAATTACCCATTTTGAACCCGAAAACCCATTTAAGTTTTCAAGTTCAAAATGCAGGCCTACCTCCGCCCCTTCAGCCTGCCTGTCCATCTCCAAAAATAGCCTTTTTAACAATAATATACTCCTATTTTGCTTTGAAAAACAGCAAACAGTAATGTTACCATATGCTGCCATCCTTTCATCCATTCGTCCTTCTACACCCATGTTCATAAACCATCCTACACTCATACTGTTCTCACTTCGCCAAGTTATCGGTCTAACTGGCCCAAAAATTATGGATTATAAAAGGGTAGCAGCATAAGAGAAAATTACAAATTTTGAACCCAAAAACCCATTTGAGTTTTCAAGTTCAAAATGCAGGCCTACCTCCGCCCCTTCAGCCTGCCTGTCCATCTCCAAAAATAGCCTTTTTAACAATTACATGCTGCTATTTTGCTTTGAAAAAACAGCAAATGGTAAAGTTGCCATATGCTGCCATTCTTTCATCCATTCGTCCTTCTACACCTATGTACATTAACCATTCTACACTCATAATATTCTCATATTGCCAAGTTATCGGACTACCTGGCCCAAAAATTATGGATTATAAAAAGGTAGCAGCATAAGAGAAAATTACACATTTTGAACCCAAAAACCCATTAGAGTTTTCATGTTCAAAATGCAGGCCTACCTCCGCCCCTTTAGCCTGCCTGTCCATCTCTAAAAATAGCCCTTTTAACAATCATATGCTCTTATTTTGCTTTGAAAAAACAGCAAACAGTAAAGTTGCCATATGCTGCCAACCGTTCATCCATTTGTCCTTCTACACCTATGTTCATAAAACATCCTACACTCATACTATTCTCATGTTGCCAAGTTATAGAACTACCTGGCCAAAAATTATGGATTATAAAAGGGTAGCAGCATAAGAGAAAATTACACATTTTGAACGAAAAAACCCATTTGAGTTTTCAAGTTCAAAATGCAGGCCTACCTCCGCCCCTTCAGCCTGCCTGTCCATCTCCAAAAATATCCTTTTTTAACAATTATATGCTCCTATTTTGCTTTGAAAAAACAGCAAATGGTAAAGTTGCCATATGCTGCCATTCTTTCATCTATTTGTCCTTCTACACCCATGTTCATAAACCATTCTACACTCATACTGTTCTCACGTCGCCAAGTTATCGGTCTAACTGGCCCAAAAATTCTGGATCATAAAAGGGTAGCAGCATAAGAGAAAAATTACCCATTTTGAACCCAAAAACCCATTTGAGTTTTCAAGTTCAAAATGCAGGCCTACCTCCGCACCTTCAGCCTGCCTGTCCATCTTCAAAAATAGCCTTTTTAACAATTATATGCTCCTATTTTGCTTTGAAAAAACAGCAAACAGTAAAGTTGCCATATGCTGCCATCCTTTCATCCATTCGTCCTTCTACACCTATGTTCATAAACCATCCTACACTCATACTATTCTCATGCTGCCAAGTTATCGGACTACCTGGTCCAAAAATTATGGATTATAAAAGGGTAGCAGCATAAGAGAAAATTACACATTTTGAACCCAAAAACCCATTTGAGTTTTCAAGTTCAAAATGCAGGCCTACCTCCGCCCCTTCAGCCTGCCTGTCCATCTCCAAAAATAGCCTTTTTAACAATTACATGCTCCTATTTACTTTGAAAAAACAGCAAACAGTAAAGTTGCCATATGCTGCCATCCTTTCATCCATTCATCCTTCTACACCTATGTTCATAAACCATCCTACACTTATACTGTTCTCACGTCGCCAAGTTATCGATCTAACTGGCCCAAAAATTATGGATTATAAAAGGGTAGCAGCATAAGAGAAAAATTACCCATTTTGAACCCGAAAACCCATTTGAGTTTTCAAGTTCAAAATGCAGGCCTACCTCCGCCCCTTCAGCCTGCCTGTCCATCTCCAAAAATAGCCTTTTTAACAATTATATGCTCCTATTTTGCTTTGAAAAAACAGCAAACAGTAAAGTTGCCAAATGCTGCCATCCTTTCATCCATTCGTACTTCTACACCTATGTCCATAAACCATCCTAAACTCATAATATTCTCATGTTGCCAAGTTATCGGACTACCTGGCGCAAAAATTATGGGCTATAAAAGGGTAGCAGCATAAGAGAAAATTACACATTTTGAACCCAAAAACCCATTTGAGTTTTCAAGTTCAAAATGCAGGTCTACCTCCGCCCCTTCAGCCTGCCTGTCCATCTCCAAAAATAGCCTTTTAACAATTATATGCTCCTATTTTGCTTTGAAAAAACAGCAAACAGTAAAGTTGCCAAATGCTGCCATCCTTTCATTCATTCGTCCTTCTACACCTATGTCCATAAACCATCCTAAATTCATAATATTCTCATGTTGCCAAGTTATCAGACTACCTGGCGCAAAAATGATGGGCTATAAAAGGGTAGCAGCATAAGAGAAAATTACACATTTTGAACCCAAAAACACATTTGAGTTTTCAAGTTCAAAATGCAGGCCTACCTCCGCCCCTTCAGCCTGCCTGTCCATCTCCAAAAATAGCCTTTTTAACAATAATATACTCCTATTTTGCTTTGAAAAACAGCAAACGGTAAAGTTACCATATGCTGCCATCCTTTCATCCTTCTACACCCATGTTCATAAACCATCCTACACTTATACTGTTCTCACTTCGCCAAGTTATCGGTCTAACTGGCCCAAAAATTATGGATTATAAAAGGGTAGCAGCATAAGAAAAAATTACACATTTTGAACCCAAAAACCCATTTGAGTTTTCATGTTCAAAATACAGGCCTACCTCCGCCCCTTCAGCCTGCCTGTCCATCTCCAAAAATAGACTTTTTAACAATTATATGCTAATATTTTGCTTTGAAAAAACAGCAAACAGTAAAGTTGCCATATGCTGCCATCCTTTCATCCATTTGTCCTTCTACACCTATGTTCATAAACCATCCTTCACTCATACTATTCTCATATTGCCAAGTTATAGAACTACCTGGCCCAAAATTTATGGATTATAAAAGGGTAGTTGCATAAGAGAAAATTACACATTTTGAACCAAAAAACTCATTTGAGTTTTCAAGTTCAAAATACAGGCCTACCTCCGCCCCTTCAGCCTGCCTGTCCATCTCCAAAAATAGCCTTTTTAAAAATTATATGCTAATATTTTCCTTTGAAAAAACAGCAAACAGTAAAGTTGCCAAATGCTGCCATCCTTTCATCCATTCGTCCTTCTACCCCTATGTTCATAAACCATCCTACACTCATACTATTCTCATGTTGCCAAGTTATCGGACTACCTGGCCCAAAAATTATGGATTATAAAAGGGTAGCAGCATAAGAGAAAATTACACATTTTGAACCCAAAAACCCATTTGAGTTTTCGTGTTCAAAATGCAGGCCTACCTCCGCCCCTTCAGCCTGCCTGTCCATCTCCAAAAAATAGCCTTTTTAACAATAATATACTCCTATTTTGCTTTGAAAAACAGCAAACAGTAAAGTTACCATATGCTGCCATCCATTCATCCTTCTACACCCATGTTCATAAACCATCCTACACTCATACTGTACTCACTTCGCCAAGTTATCGGTCTAACTGGCCCAAAAATTATGGATTATAAAAGGGTAGCAGCAAAAGAGAAAATTACACATTTTGAACCCAAAAACCCATTTGAGTTTTCAAGTTCAAAATGCAGGCCTACCTCCGCCCCTTCAGCCTGCCTGTCCATCTCCAAAAATAGCCTTTTAACAATTATATGCTCCTATTTTGCTTTTAAAAAACAGCAAACAGTAAAGATGCCATATGCTGCCATCCTTTCATCCCGCGTCCTTCTACACCTATGTCCATAAACCATCCTAAACTCATACTATTCTCATGTTGCCAAGTTATCAGACTACCTGGCGCAAAAATTATGGATTATAAAAGGGTAGCAGCATAGGAGAAAATTACATATTTTGAACCCAAAAACCCATTTGAGTTTTCGTGTTCAAAATGCAGGCCTACCTCCGCCCCTTCAGCCTGCCTGTCCATCTCCAAAAATAGCCTTTTTAACAATTATATGCTCTTATTTTGCTTTGAAAAAACAGCAAACAGTAAAGTTGCCATATGCTGCCATCCTTTCATCCATTTGTCCTTCTACACCTATGTTCATAAACCATCCTTCACTCATACTATTCTCATGTTGCCAAGTTATAGAACTACCTGGCCCAAAAATTATGGATTATAAAAGGGTAGCAGCATAAGAGAAAATTACACATTTTGAACCCAAAAACCCATTTGAGTTTTCAAGTTCAAAATACATGCCTACCTCCGCCCCTTCAGCCTGCCTGTCCATCTCCAAAAATAGCCTTTTTAACAATTATATGCTAATATTTTGCTTTGAAAAAACAGCAAACAGTAAAGTTGCCATATGCTGCCATCCTTTCATCCATTCATCCTTCTACACCTATGTTCATAAACCATCCTACACTTATACTGTAGGCCAGCAAGTTCAAAATGCAGGCCTACCTCCGCCCCTTCAGCCTGCCTGTCTATCTCCAAAAATAGCCTTTTTAACAATAATATACTCCTATTTTGCTTTGAAAAACAGCAAACAGTAAAGTTACCATATGCTGCCATCCTTTCATCCATTCGTCCTTCTACACCCATGTTCATAAACCATCCTACACTTATACTGTTCTCACTTCGCCAAGTTATGGGTCTAACTGGCCCAAAAATTATGGATTATAAAAGGGTAGCAGCAGAAGAGAAAATTACACATTTTGAACCCAAAAACCCATTTGAGTTTTCATGTTCAAAATGCAGGCCTACCTCCGCCCCTTCAGCCTGCCTGTCCATCTCCAAAAATAGCCTTTTTAACAATTATATGCTCTTATTTTGCTTTGAAAAAACAGCAAACAGTAAAGTTGCCATATGCTGCCATCCTTTCATCCATTCGTCCTTCTACACCTATGTTCATAAACCATCCTACACTCATACTATTGTCATGTTGCCAAGATATAGGACTACCTGGCCCAAAAATTATGGATTATAAAAGGGTAGCAGCATAAGAGAAAATTACACATTTTGATCCCGAAAACCCATTTGAGTTTTCATGTTCAAAATGCAGGCCTACCTCCGCCCCTTCAGCCTGCCTGTCCATCTCCAAAAATAGCCTTTTTTAACAATTATATGCTCCTATTAAATTTGAAAAAACAGCAAACAGTAAAGTTGCCAAATGCTGCCATCCTTTCATATATTCGTCCTTCTACACCTATGTCCATAAACTATCCTACACTCATACTATTCTCATGTTGCCAAGTTATCGGTCTAACTGGCCCAAAAATTATGGATTATAAAAGGGTAGCAGCATAAGAGAAAAATTACCCATTTTGATCCCGAAAACCCATTTGAGTTTTCAAGTTCAAAATGCAGGCCTACCTCCGCCCCTTCAGCCTGCCTGTCCATCTCGAAAAATAGCCTTTTTAACAATTATATGCTCCTATTTTGCTTTGAAAAAACAGCAAACATTAAAGTTGCCAAATGCTGCCATCCTTTCATTCATTCGTACTTCTACACCTATGTCCATAAACCATCCTAAACTCATAATATTCTCATGTTGCCAAGTTATCGGACTACCTGGCGCAAAAATGATGGGCTATAAAAGGGTAGCAGCATAAGAGAAAATTACACATTTTGAACCCAAAAACCCATTTGAGTTTTCAAGTTCAAAATGCAGGCCTACCTCCGCCCCTTCAGCCTGCCTGTCCATCTCCAAAAATAGCCTTTTTTTAACAATTATATGCTCCTATTTTGCTTTGAAAAAACAGCAAACAGTAAAGTTGCCATATGCTGCCATCCTTTCATCCATTCGTCCTTCTACACCTATGTTCATAAACCATCCTACACTCATACTATTCTCATGTTGCCAAGTTATCGGATTACCTGGCCCAAAAATTATGGATTATAAAAGGGTAGCAGCATAAGAGAAAATTACACATTTTGAACCCAAAAACCCATTTGAGTTTTCAAGTTCAAAATGCAGGCCTACCTCCGCCCCTTCAGCCTGCCTGTCCATATACAAAAATAGCCTTTTTAACAATTATATGCTCCTATTTTGCTTTGAAAAAACAGCAAACAGTAAAGTTGCCATATGCTGCCATCCTTTCATCCATTCATCCTTCTACACCTATGTTCATAAACCATCCTAAACTCATAATATTCTCACTTCGCCAAGTTATCGGTCTAACTGGCCCAAAAATTATGGATTATAAAAGGGTAGCAGCATAAGAGAAAATTACACATTTTGAACCCAAAAACCCATTTGAGTTTTCATGTTCAAAATGCAGGCCTACCTCCGCCCCTTCAGCCTGCCTGTCCATCTCCAAAAATAGCCGTTTTAACAATAATATACTCCTATTTTGCTTTGAAAAACAGCAAACAGTAAAGGTACCATATGCTGCCATCCTTTCATCCTTCTACACCCATGTTCATAAACCATCCTACACTCATACTGTTCTGACTTCGCCAAGTTATCGGTCTAACTGGCCCAAAAATTATGGATTATAAAAGGGTAGCAGCAAAAGAGAAAATTACACATTTTGAACCCAAAAACCCATTTGAGTTTTCAAGTTCAAAATGCAGGCCTACCTCCGCCCCTTCAGCCTGCCTGTCCATCTCCAAAAATAGCCATTTTAACAATGATATGCTCCTATTTTGCTTTGAAAAAACAGTAAACAGTAAAGTTGCCATATTGTGCCATCCTTTCATCCATTCATCCTTCTACACCTATGTTCATAAACCATCCTACACTTATACTGTAGGCCAGCAAGTTCAAAATGCAGGCCTACCTCCGCCCCTTCAGCCTTCCTGTCCATCTCCAAAAATAGCCTTTTTAACAATAATATACTCCTATTTTGCTTTGAAAAACAGCAAACAGTAAAGTTACCATATGCTGCCATCCTTTCATCCATTCGTCCTTCTACACCCATGTTCATAAACCATTCTACACTTATACTGTTCTCACTTCGCCAAGTTATGGGTCTAACTGGCCCAAAAATTATGGATTATAAAAGGGTAGCAGCAGAAGAGAAAATTACACATTTTGAACCCAAAAACCCATTTGAGTTTTCATGTTCAAAATGCAGGCCTACCTCCGCCCCTTCAGCCTGCCTGTCCATCTCCAAAAATAGCCTTTTTAACAATTATATGCTCTTATTTTGCTTTGAAAAAACAGCAAACAGTAAAGTTGCCATATGCTGCCATCCTTTCATCCATTCGTCCTTCTACACCTATGTTCATAAACCATCCTACACTCATACTATTGTCATGTTGCCAAGATATAGGACTACCTGGCCCAAAAATTATGGATTATAAAAGGGTAGCAGCATAAGAGAAAAATTACCCATTTTGATCCCGAAAACCCATTTGAGTTTTCAAGTTCAAAATGCAGGCCTACCTCCGCCCCTTCAGCCTGCCTGTCCATCTCGAAAAATAGCCTTTTTAACAATTATATGCTCCTATTTTGCTTTGAAAAAACAGCAAACATTAAAGTTGCCAAATGCTGCCATCCTTTCATCCATTCGTACTTCTACACCTATGTCCATAAACCATCCTAAACTCATAATATTCTCATGTTGCCAAGTTATCGGACTACCTGGCTCAAAAATGATGGGCTATAAAAGGGTAGCAGCATAAGAGAAAATTACACATTTTGAACCCAAAAACCCATTTCAGTTTTCAAGTTCAAAATGCAGGCCTACCTCCGCCCCTTCAGCCTGCCTGTCCATCTCCAAAAATAGCCTTTTTTTAACAATTATATGCTCCTATTTTGCTTTGAAAAAACAGCAAACAGTAAAGTTGCCATATGCTGCCATCCTTTCATCCATTCGTCCTTCTACACCTATGTTCATAAACCATCCTACACTCATACTATTCTCATGTTGCCAAGTTATCGGATTACCTGGCCCAAAAATTATGGATTATAAAAGGGTAGCAGCATAAGAGAAAATTACACATTTTGAACCCAAAAACCCATTTGAGTTTTCAAGTTCAAAATGCAGGCCTACCTACGCCCCTTTAGCCTGCCTGTCCATCTCCAAAAATAGCCTTTTAAACAATTATATGCTCCTATTTTGCTTTGAAAAAACAGCAAACAGTAAAGTTGCCATATGCTGCCATCCTTTCATCCATTCATCCTTCTACACCTATGTTCATAAACCATCCTAAACTCATAATATTCTCACTTCGCCAAGTTATCGGTCTAACTGGCCCAAAAATTATGGATTATAAAAGGGTAGCAGCATAAGAGAAAATTATACATTTTGAACCCAAAAACCCATTTGAGTTTTCATGTTCAAAATGCAGGCCTACCTCCGCCCCTTCAGCCTGCCTGTCCATCTCCAAAAATAGCCTTTTTAACAATAATATACTCCTATTTTGCTTTGAAAAACAGCAAACAGTAAAGGTACCATATGCTGCCATCCTTTCATCCTTCTACACCCATGTTCATAAACCATCCTACACTCATACTGTTCTCACTTCGCCAAGTTATCGGTCTAACTGGCCCAAAAATTATGGATTATAAAAGGGTAGCAGCAAAAGAGAAAATTACACATTTTGAACCCAAAAACCCATTTGAGTTTTCAAGTTCAAAATGCAGGCCTACCTCCGCCCCTTCAGCCTGCCTGTCCATCTCCAAAAATAGCCATTTTAACAATGATATGCTCCTATTTTGCTTTGAAAAAACAGTAAACAGTAAAGTTGCCATATGCTGCCATCCTTTCATCCATTCATCCTTCTACACCTATGTTCATAAACCATCCTACACTTATACTGTAGGCCAGCAAGTTCAAAATGCAGGCCTACCTCCGCCCCTTCAGCCTTCCTGTCCATCTCCAAAAATAGCCTTTTTAACAATAATATACTCCTATTTTGCTTTGAAAAACAGCAAACAGTAAAGTTACCATATGCAGCCATCCTTTCATCCATTCGTCCTTCTACACCCATGTTCATAAACCATCCTACACTGATACTGTTCTCACTTCGCCAAGTTATCGGTCTAACTGGCCCAAAAATTATGGATTATAAAAGGGTAGCAGCATAAGAGAAAATTACACATTTTGAACCCAAAAACCCATTTGAGTTTTCAAGTTCAAAATACAGGCCTACCTCCGCCCCTTCAGCCTGCCTGTCCATCTCCAAAAATAGCCTTTTTAACAATTATATGCTAATATTTTGCTTTGAAATAACAGCAAACAGTAAAGTTGCCATATGCTGCCATCCTTTCATCCATTCATCCTTCTACACCTATGTTCATAAACCATCCTACACTTTTACTGTAGGCCAGCAAGTTCAAAATGCAGGCCTACCTCCGCCCCTTCAGCCTGCCTGTCCATCTCCAAAAATAGCCTTTTTAACACTAATATACTCCTATTTTGCTTTGAAAAACAGCAAACAGTAAAGTTACCATATGTGTCACGATGCCGGCTGGCAGGTAGTGGATCCTCTGTGCCAGAGAGGGATTGGCGTGGACCGTGCTAGTGGACCGGTTCTAAGCCACTACTGGTTTTCACCAGAGCCCGCCGCAAAGCGGGATGGTCTTGCTGCGGCGGTAGTGACCAGGTCGTATCCACTAGCAACGGCTCACCTCTCTGGCTGCTGAAGATAGGCGCGGTACAAGGGAGTAGGCAGAAGCAAGGTCGGACGTAGCAGAAGGTCGGGGCAGGCAGCAAGGATCGTAGTCAGGGGCAACGGCAGAAGGTCTGGAACACAGGCTAGGAACACACAAGGAACGCTTTCACTGGCACAATGGCAACAAGATCCGGCAAGGGAGTGCAGGGGAAGTGAGGTGATATAGGGAAGTGCACAGGTGAACACACTAATTGGAACCACTGCGCCAATCAGCGGCGCAGTGGCCCTTTAAATCGCAGAGACCCGGCGCGCGCGCGCCCTAGGGAGCGGGGCCGCGCGCGCCGGGACAGAACAGACGGAGAGCGAGTAAGGTACGGGAGCCGGGGTGCGCATCGCGAGCGGGCGCTACCCGCATCGCGAATCGCATCCCGGCTGGCAGCGGAATCGCAGCGCCCCGGGTCAGAGGATGTGACCGGAGCGCTGCAGCAGGGAGAGTGAAGCGAGCGCTCCGGGGAGGAGCGGGGACCCGGAGCGCTCGGCGTAACAGTACCCCCCCCCTTGGGTCTCCCCCTCTTCTTAGAGCCTGAGAACCTGAGGAGCAGACTTTTGTCTAGGATGTTGTCCTCAGGTTCCCAGGATCTCTCTTCAGGACCACAACCCTCCCAGTCCACTAAAAAAAAAGTTTTCCCTCTGACCTTTTTGGAAGCTAAGATCTCTTTGACAGAGAAGATGTCCGAGGAGCCGGAAACAGGAGTGGGAGGAACAGATTTGGGAGAAAAACGGTTGAGGATGAGTGGTTTGAGAAGAGAGACGTGAAAGGCATTAGGAATACGAAGAGAAGGAGGAAGAAGAAGTTTGTAAGAGACAGGATTAATTTGGCACAAGACTTTGAAAGGACCAAGATAGCGTGGTCCCAGTTTGTAACTGGGGACACGAAAGCGGACATATTTAGCGGAGAGCCATACCTTGTCTCCGGGAGCAAAAATGGGGGGAGCTCTTCTTTTTTTATCGGCAAACTTTTTCATGCGAGATGAAGCCTGTAAAAGAGAATTTTGGGTCTCTTTCCATATGGTGGAAAGATCACGAGTCACTTCATCTACAGCGGGCAAACCAGAGGGCAAGGGAGTAGGGAGGGGGGGAAGAGGGTGACGGCCGTACACCACGAAAAATGGGGATTTGGAGGAAGATTCAGAGACTCTGAAGTTATACGAAAATTCGGCCCATGGTAGAAGATCTGCCCAGTCATCCTGGCGGGAGGAAACAAAATGGCGTAAATAATCACCCAGGACCTGGTTAATTCTTTCCACTTGCCCATTGGATTGAGGGTGATATGCAGAGGAAAAGTTTAATTTAATCTTGAGTTGTTTACAGAGAGCCCTCCAGAATTTAGACACGAATTGGACACCTCTATCCGAGACAATCTGCGTAGGCAACCCGTGAAGACGAAAAATGTGTACAAAAAATTGTTTAGCCAACTGAGGCGCAGAAGGAAGACCAGGAAGAGGGATGAAATGTGCCATTTTGGAGAATCGATCAACGACCACCCAAATAACAGTGTTGCCACGGGAAGGGGGTAAATCAGTAATAAAATCCATACCAATCAGAGACCAAGGCTGTTCGGGGACAGGCAGAGGATGAAGAAAACCAGCGGGCTTCTGGCGAGGAGTCTTATCCCGGGCACAGATAGTGCAGGCTCGCACAAAGTCCACAACATCCGTCTCCAGAGTCGGCCACCAATAGAAGCGGGAGATGAGTTGCACAGATTTCTTGATGCCCGCATGACCTGCGAGATGGGAGGAGTGACCCCATTTGAGGATTCCGAGGCGTTGGCGTGGAGAAACAAAGGTCTTTCCTGGAGGAGTCTGCCTGATGGAGGCAGGAGAAGTGGAGATCAGGCAGTCAGGTGGAATGATGTGTTGCGGAGAGAGTTCAACTTCTGAGGCATCCGAGGAACGAGAGAGAGCATCGGCCCTAATGTTCTTATCGGCAGGACGAAAGTGAATCTCAAAATTAAATCGGGCAAAGAACAGAGACCACCGGGCCTGGCGAGGATTCAGCCGTTGGGCAGACTGGAGGTAGGAGAGGTTCTTGTGGTCGGTGTAGATAATAACAGGAAAACTTGATCCCTCCAGCAGATGCCTCCATTCCTCAAGTGCTAATTTAATGGCTAGAAGCTCTCGATCCCCGATGGAGTAGTTCCTCTCCGCTGGAGAGAAGGTCCTAGAGAAAAAACCACAAGTGACAGCATGCCCGGAGGAATTTTTTTGTAGAAGAACAGCTCCAGCTCCCACTGAGGAGGCATCAACCTCCAATAGGAAGGGTTTGGAAGGGTCAGGTCTGGAGAGGACGGGAGCCGAAGAAAAGGCAGACTTGAGTCGTTTAAAGGCGTCTTCTGCTTGAGGAGGCCAGGACTTGGGATCAGCATTTTTTTTGGTTAAAGCCACGATAGGAGCCACAATGGTAGAAAAATGTGGAATAAATTGCCTGTAATAATTGGCGAACCCCAAAAAGCGTTGGATAGCACGGAGTCCGGAGGGGCGTGGCCAATCTAAGACGGCAGAGAGTTTGTCTGGATCCATCTGTAGTCCCTGGCCAGAGACCAAATATCCTAGAAAAGGAAGAGATTGGCATTCAAACAGACATTTCTCAATCTTGGCATAGAGTTGATTGTCACGAAGTCTCTGAAGAACCATACGGACATGCTGGCGGTGTTCTTCTAGATTGGCAGAAAAAATTAGGATATCGTCCAGATATACAACAACACAGGAGTATAACAGATCACGAAAAATTTCATTGACAAAGTCTTGGAAGACGGCAGGGGCGTTGCACAGGCCAAAGGGCATGACCAGATACTCAAAGTGTCCATCTCTGGTGTTAAATGCCGTTTTCCACTCATCCCCCTCTCTGATGCGGATGAGGTTATAGGCGCCTCTTAAGTCCAATTTAGTAAAGATGTGGGCACCTTGGAGGCGATCAAAGAGTTCAGAGATGAGGGGTAAGGGGTAGTGGTTCTTAACCGTGATTTTATTAAGACCGCGGTAGTCAATGCAAGGACGTAGGGAGCCATCTTTTTTGGACACAAAGAAAAATCCGGCTCCGGCAGGAGAGGAGGATTTACGGATAAAGCCCTTTTTTAGATTCTCCTGGACGTATTCAGACATGGCAAGAGTCTCTGGGGCAGAGAGAGGATAAATTCTGCCCCGGGGTGGAGTAGTGCCCGGGAGGAGGTCGATAGGACAATCATAAGGCCTGTGAGGAGGTAGAGTCTCAGCTTGTTTTTTGCAGAAAACATCCGCGAAGTCCATATAGGCCTTAGGGAGACCGGTTACTGGAGGAACCACAGAGTTACGGCAAGGGTTACTGGGAACCGGTTTTAGACAGTTCTTGGAACAAGAGGACCCCCAACTCTTGATCTCCCCAGTGGACCAATCCAAGGTTGGGGAATGAAGTTGAAGCCAGGGAAGTCCAAGGAGAATTTCCGAGGTGCAATTAGGGAGGACCAAAAGTTCAATCCTCTCGTGATGAGATCCGATGCTCATAAGAAGGGGCTCCGTGCGGAAACGTATGGTACAGTCCAATCTTTCATTATTTACACAATTGATGTAGAGGGGTCTGGCGAGACTGGTCACCGGGATGTTGAACCTGTTGACGAGAGAGGCCAAAATAAAATTTCCTGCAGATCCAGAGTCCAAGAAGGCCACAGTAGAGAAGGAGAAGGCAGAGGCAGACATCCGCACAGGCACAGTAAGACGTGGAGAAGCAGAGTAGACATCAAGGACTGTCTCACTTTTGTGCGGAGTCAGCGTACGTCTTTCCAGGCGGGGAGGACGGATAGGACAATCCCTCAGGAAGTGTTCGGTACTAGCACAGTACAGGCAGAGGTTCTCCATACGGCGTCGTGTCCTCTCTTGAGGTGTCAGACGAGACCGGTCGACCTGCATAGCCTCCACGGCGGGAGGCACAGGAACAGATTGCAGGGGACCAGAGGAGAGAGGAGCCGAGGAGAAGAAACGCCTCGTGCGAACAGAGTCCATATCTTGGCGGAGTTCCTGACGCCTTTCGGAAAAACGCATGTCAATGCGAGTGGCTAGGTGAATAAGTTCATGTAGATTAGCAGGAATTTCTCGTGCGGCCAGAACATCTTTAATGTTGCTGGATAGGCCTTTTTTGAAGGTCGCGCAGAGGGCCTCATTATTCCAGGACAATTCTGAAGCAAGAGTACGGAATTGTACGGCATACTCGCCAACGGAAGAATTACCCTGGACCAGGTTCAACAGGGCAGTCTCAGCAGAAGAGGCTCGGGCAGGTTCCTCAAAGACACTTCGGATTTCCGAGAAGAAGGAGTGTACAGAGGCAGTGACGGGGTCATTGCGGTCCCAGAGCGGTGTGGCCCATGACAGGGCTTTTCCGGACAGAAGGCTGACTACGAAAGCCACCTTAGACCTTTCAGTGGGAAACAGGTCCGACATCATCTCCAGATGCAGGGAACATTGGGAAAGAAAGCCACGGCAAAACTTAGAGTCCCCATCAAATTTATCCGGCAAGGATAGGCGTAGCCCAGGAGCGGCCACTCGCTGCGGAGGAGGTGCAGGAGCTGGCGGAGGAGATGACTGCTGAAGCTGTGGTAGTAACTGTTGTAGCATAACGGTCAGTTGAGACAGCTGTTGGCCTTGTTGCGCTATCTGTTGTGACTGCTGGGCGACCACCGTGGTGAGGTCAGCGACAACTGGCAGAGGAACTTCAGCGGGATCCATGGCCGGATCTACTGTCACGATGCCGGCTGGCAGGTAGTGGATCCTCTGTGCCAGAGAGGGATTGGCGTGGACCGTGCTAGTGGACCGGTTCTAAGCCACTACTGGTTTTCACCAGAGCCCGCCGCAAAGCGGGATGGTCTTGCTGCGGCGGTAGTGACCAGGTCGTATCCACTAGCAACGGCTCACCTCTCTGGCTGCTGAAGATAGGCGCGGTACAAGGGAGTAGGCAGAAGCAAGGTCGGACGTAGCAGAAGGTCGGGGCAGGCAGCAAGGATCGTAGTCAGGGGCAACGGCAGAAGGTCTGGAACACAGGCTAGGAACACACAAGGAACGCTTTCACTGGCACAATGGCAACAAGATCCGGCAAGGGAGTGCAGGGGAAGTGAGGTGATATAGGGAAGTGCACAGGTGAACACACTAATTGGAACCACTGCGCCAATCAGCGGCGCAGTGGCCCTTTAAATCGCAGAGACCCGGCGCGCGCGCGCCCTAGGGAGCGGGGCCGCGCGCGCCGGGACAGAACAGACGGAGAGCGAGTAAGGTACGGGAGCCGGGGTGCGCATCGCGAGCGGGCGCTACCCGCATCGCGAATCGCATCCCGGCTGGCAGCGGAATCGCAGCGCCCCGGGTCAGAGGATGTGACCGGAGCGCTGCAGCAGGGAGAGTGAAGCGAGCGCTCCGGGGAGGAGCGGGGACCCAGAGCGCTCGGCGTAACAATATGCTGCTATCCTTTCATCCATTCGTCCTTCTACACCCATGTTCATAAACCATCCTACACTTATACTGTTCTCACTTCGCCAAGTTATCGGTCTAACTGGCCCAAAAATTATGGATTATAAAAGGGTAGCAGCATAAGAGAAAATTACACATTTTGAACCCAAAAACCCATTTGAGTTTTCAAGTTCAAAATGCAGGCCTATCTCCGCCCCTTCAGCCTGCCTGTCCATCTCCAAAAATAGCCTTTTTAACAATTATATGCTCCTATTTTGCTTTGAAAATACAGCAAACAGTAAAGTTGCCAAATGCTGCCATCCTTTCATCCATTCGTACTTCTACACCTATGTCCATAAACCATCCTACACTCATAATATTCTCATGTTGCCAAGTTATCAGACTACCTGGCGCAAAAATGATGGGCTATAAAAGGGTAGCAGCATAAAAGAAAATTACACATTTTGAACCCAAAAACTCATTTGAGTTTTCAAGTTCAAAATGCAGGCCTACCTCCGCCCCTTCAGCCTGCCTGTCCATCTCCAAAAATAGCCTTTTTAACAATTATATGCTCCTATTTTGCTTTGAAAAAACAGCAAACAGTAAAGTTGCCATATGCTGCCATCCTTTCATCCATTCATCCTTCTACACCTATATTCATAAACCATCCTAAACTCATAATATTCTCACTTCGCCAAGTTATCGGTCTAACTGGCCCAAAAATTATGGATTATAAAAGGGTAGCAGCATAAGAGAAAATTACACATTTTGAACCAAAAAACTCATTTGAGTTTTCAAGTTCAAAATACAGGCCTACCTCCGCCCCTTCAGCCTGCCTGTCCATCTCCAAAAATAGCCCTTTTAACAATTATATGCTAATATTTTGCTTTGAAAAAACAGCAAACAGTAAAGTTGCCATATGCTGCTATCCTTTCATCCATTCATCCTTCTACACCTATGTTCATAAACCATCCTACACTTATACTGTTCTCACGTCGCCAAGTTATCGGTCTAACTGGCCCAAAAATTATGGATTATAAAAGGGTAGCAGCATAAGAGAAAAATTACCCATTTTGAACCCAAAAACCCATTTGAGTTTTCAAGTTCAAAATGCAGGCCTACCTCCGCACCTTCAGCCTGCCTGTCCATCTCCAAAAATAGCCTTTTTAACAATTATATGCTCCTATTTTGCTTTGAAAAAACAGCAAACAGTAAAGTTGCCATATGCTGCCATCCTTTCATCCATTCGTCCTTCTACACCTATGTTCATAAACCATCCTACACTCATACTATTCTCATGTTGCCAAGTTATCGGACTACCTGGCCCAAAAATTATGGATTATAAAAGGGTAGCAGCATAAGAGAAAATTACACATTTTGAACCCAAAAACCCATTTGAGTTTTCAAGTTCAAAATGCAGGCCTACCTCCGCCCCTTCAGCCTGCCTGTCCATCTCCAAAAATAGCCTTTTTAACAATGATATGCTCCTATTTTGCTTTGAAAAAACAGCAAACAGTAAAGTTGCCATATGCTGCCATCCTTTCATCCATTCATCCTTCTACACTTATGTTCATAAACCATCCTAAACTCATAATATTCTCACTTAGCCAAGTTATCGGTCTAACTGGCCCAAAAATTATGGATTATAAAAGGGTAGCAGCATAAGAGAAAATTACACATTTTGAACCCAAAAACCCATTTGAGTTTTCATGTTCAAAATGCAGGCCTACCTCCGCCCCTTCGGCCTGCCTGTCCATCTCCAAAAATAGCCCTTTTAACAATTATATGCTCTTATTTTGCTTTGAAAAAACAGCAAACAGTAAAGTTGCCATATGCTGCCATCCTTTCATCCATTTGTCCTTCTACACCTATGTTCATAAACCATCCTACACTCATACTATTCTCATGTTGCCAAGTTATAGAACTACCTGGCTAAAAAATTATGGATTATAAAAGGGTAGCAGCATAAGAGAAAATTACACACTTTGAACCAAAAAACTCATTTGAGTTTTCAAGTTAAAAATACAGGCCTACCTCCGCCCCTTCAGCCTGCCTGTCCATCTCCAAAAATAGCCTTTTTAACAATTATATGCTAATATTTTGCTTTGAAAAGACAGCAAACAGTAAAGTTGCCATATGCTGCTATCCTTTCATCCATTCATCCTTCTACACCTATGTTCATAAACCGTCCTACACTTATACTGTTCTCACGTCGCCAAGTTATCGGTCTAACTGGCCCAAAAATTATGGATTATAAAAGGGTAGCAGCATAAGAGAAAAATTACCCATTTTAAACCCAAAAACCCATTTGAGTTTTCAAGTTCAAAATGCAGGCCTATCTCCGCCCCTTCAGCCTGCCTGTCCATCTCCAAAAATAGCCTTTTTAACAATTATATGCTCCTATTTTGCTTTGAAAAAACAGCAAACAGTAAAGTTGCCAAATGCTGCCATCCTTTCATCCATTCGTACTTCTACACCTATGTCCATAAACCATCCTACACTCATAATATTCTCATGTTGCCAAGTTATCAGACTACCTGGCGCAAAAATGATGGGCTATAAAAGGGTAGCAGCATAAAAGAAAATTACACATTTTGAACCCAAAAACTCATTTGAGTTTTCAAGTTCAAAATGCAGGCCTACCTCCGCCCCTTCAGCCTGCCTGACCATCTCCAAAAATAGCCTTTTTAACAATTATATGCTCCTATTTTGCTTTGAAAAAACAGCAAACAGTAAAGTTGCCAAATGCTGCCATCCTTTCATCCATTCGTCCTTCTACACCTATGTCCATAAGCCATCCTACACCCATACTATTCTCATGTTGCCAAGTTATCGGACTACCTGGCCCAAAAATCATGGATTATAAAAGGGTAGCAGCATAAGAGAAAATTACACATTTTGAACCCAAAAACCCATTTGAGTTTTCAAGTTCAAAATGCAGGCCTACCTCCGCCCCTTCAGCCTGCCTGTCCATCTGCCAAAATAGCCTTTTTAACAATTATATGCTAATATTTTGCTTTGAAAAAACAGCAAACAGTAAAGTTGCCATATGCTGCCATCCTTTCATCCATTCATCCTTCTACACCTATGTTCATAAACCATCCTACACTTATACTGTTCTCACGTCGCCAAGTTATCGGTCTAACTGGCCCAAAAATTATGGATTATAAAAGGGTAGCAGCATAAGAGAAAAATTACCCATTTTGAACCCGAAAACCCATTTGAGTTTTCAAGTTCAAAATGCAGGCCTACCTCCGCCCCTTCAGCCTGCCTGTCCATCTCCAAAAAAAGCCTTTTTAACAAATATATGCTCTTATTTTGCTTTGAAAAAACAGCAAACAGTAAAGTTGCCATATGCTGCCATCCTTTCATCCATTTGTCCGTCTACACCTATGTTCATAAACCATCCTACACTCATACTATTCTCATGTTGCCAAGTTATAGAACTACCTGGCCCAAAAATTATGGATTATAAAAGGGTAGCAGCATAAGAGAAAACTACACATTTTGAACCAAAAAACTCATTTGAGTTTTCAAGTTCAAAATACAGGCCTACCTCCGCCCCTTCAGCCTGCCTGTCCATCTCCAAAAATAGCCTTTTTAACAATTATATGCTAATATTTTGCTTTGAAAAAACAGCAAACAGTAAAGTTGCCATATGCTGCCATCCTTTCATCCATTCATCCTTCTACACCTATGTTCATAAACCATCCTACACTCATACTGTTCTCACGTCGCCAAGTTATCGGTCTAACTGGCCCAAAAATTATGGATTATAAAAGGGTAGCAGCATAAGAGAAAAATTATCCATTTTGAACCCGAAAACCCATTTGAGTTTTCAAGTTCAAAATGCAGGCCTACCTCCGCCCCTTCAGACTGCCTGTCCATCTCCAAAAATAGCCTTTTTAACAATTATATGCTCCTATTTTGCTTTGAAAAAACAGCAAACAGTAAAGTTGCCAAATGCTGCCATCCGTTCATCCATTCGTCCTTCTACACCTATGCCCATAAACCATCCTACACTCATAATATTCTCATGTTGCCAAGTTATCAGACTACCTGGCGCAAAAATGATGGGCTATAAAAGGGAAGCAGCATAAAAGAAAATTACACATCTTGAACCCAAAAACCCATTTGAGTTTTCAAGTTCAAAATGCAGGCCTACCTCCGCCCCTTCAGCCTGCCTGTCCATCTCCAAAAATAGCCTTTTTAACAAATATATGCTCCTATTTACTTTGATAAAACAGCAAACAGTAAAGTTGCCAAATGCTGCCATCCTTTCATCCATTCGTCCTTCTACACCCATGTTCATAAACCATCCTACACTTATACTGTTCTCACTTCGCCAAGTTATGGGTCTAACTGGCCCAAAAATTATGGATTATAAAAGGGTAGCAGCAGAAGAGAAAATTACACATTTTGAACCCAAAAACCCATTTGAGTTTTCATGTTCAAAATGCAGGCCTACCTCCGCCCCTTCAGCCTGCCTGTCCATCTCCAAAAAAGCCTTTTTAACAATTATATGCTCTTATTTTGCTTTGAAAAAACAGCAAACAGTAAAGTTGCCATATGCTGCCATCCTTTCATCCATTCGTCCTTCTACACCTATGTTCATAAACCATCCTACACTCATACTATTCTCATGTTGCCAAGATATAGGACTACCTGGCCTAAAAATTATGGATTATAAAAGGGTAGCAGCATAAAAGAAAATTACACATTTTGAACCAAAAACTAATTTGAGTTTTCAAGTTCAAAATGCAGGTCTACCTCCGCCCCTTCAGCCTGCCTATCCATCTCCAAAAATAGCCTTTTTTAACAATTATATGCTCCTATTTTGCTTTGAAAAAACAGCAAATGGTAAAGTTGCCATATGCTGCCATTCTTTCATCCATTCGTCCTTCTAGACCCATGTTCATAAACCATTCTACACTCATACTGTTCTCACGTCGCCAAGTTATCGGTCTAACTGGCCCAAAAATTCTGGATTATAAAAGGGTAGCAGCATAAGAGAAATATTACCCATTTTGAACCCAAAAACCCATTTGAGTTTTCAAGTTCAAAATGCAGGCCTACCTCCGCCCTTCAGCCTGCCTGTCCATCTCCAAAAATGACATTTTTAACAATTATATGCTCCTATTTTGCTTTGAAAAAACAGCAAACAGTAAAGTTGCCAAATGCTGCCATCCTTTCATCCATTTGTCCTTCTACACCTATGTCCATAAACCATCCTACACTCATAATATTCTCATGTTGCCAAGTTATCAGACTACCTGGCGCAAAAATGATGGGCTATAAAAGGGTAGCAGCATTAAAAAAAACAATTACACATTTTGAACCCAAAAACCCATTTGAGTTTTCAAGTTCAAAATGCAGGCCTACCTCCGCCCCTTCAGCCTGCCTGTCCATCTCCAAAAATAGCCTTTTTAACAATTATATGCTCCTATTAACTTTAAAAAAACAGCAAACAGTAAAGTTGCCAAATGCTGCCATCCTTTCATCCATTCGTACTTCTACACCTATGTCCATAAACCATTCTAAACTCATAATATTCTCATGTTGCCAAGTTATCGGACTACCTGGCGCAAAAATGATGGGCTATAAAAGGGTGGCAGCATAAGAGAAAATTACACATTTTGAACCCAAAAACCCATTTGAGTTTTCAAGTTCAAAATGCAGGCCTACCTCCGCCCCTTCAGCCTGCCTGTCCATCTCCAAAAATAGCCTTTTAACAATGATATGCTCCTATTTTGCTTTTAAAAAATAGCAAACAGTAAAGTTGCCATATGCTGCCATCCTTTCATCCCGCGTCCTTCTACACCTATGTCCATAAACCATCCTAAACTCATACTATTCTCATGTTGCCAAGTTATCGGACTACCTGGCCCAAAAATTATGGATTATAAAAGGGTAGCAGCATAAGAGAAAATTACACATTTTGAACCCAAAAACCCATTTGAGTTTTCAAGTTCAAAATGCAGGCCTACCTCCGCCCCTTCAGCCTGCCTGTCCATCTCCAAAAATAGCCTTTTTAACAATTATATGCTCCTATTTTGCTTTGAAAAAACAGCAAACAGTAAAGTTGCCATATGCTGCCATCCTTTCATTCATTCATCCTTCTACACCTATGTCCATAAACCATCCTACACTCATAATATTCTCACTTCGCCAAGTTATCGGTCTAACTGGCAAAAAAATTATGGATTATAAAAGGTAGCAGCATAAGAGAAAATTACACATTTTAAACCCAAAAACCCATTTGAGTTTTCATGTTCAAAATGCAGGCCTACCTCCGCCCCTTCAGCCTGCCTGTCCATCTCCAAAAATAGCCTTTTTAACAATTATATGCTCTTATTTTGCTTTGAAAAAACAGCAAACAGTAAAGTTGCCATATGCTGCCATCCTTTCATCCATTCATCCTTCTACACCTATGTTCATAAACCATCCTACACTCATACTATTCTCATGTTGCCAAGTTATAGAACTACCTGGCCCAAAAATTATGGATTATAAAAGGGTAGCAGCATAAGAGAAAAATTACCCATTTTGAACCCGAAAACCCATTTGAGTTTTCAAGTTCAAAATGCAGGCCTACCTCCGCCCCTTCAGCCTGCCTGTCCATCTCCAAAAATAGCCTTTTTAACAATTATATGCTCCTATTTTGCTTTCAAAAAAAAGCAAACAGTAAAGTTGCCAAATGCTGCCATCCTTTCATCTATTCGTCCTTCTACACCTATGTCCATAAACCATCCTACACTCATAATATTCTCATGTTGCCAAGTTATCAGACTACCTGGCACAAAAATGATGGGCTATAAAAGGGTAGCAGCATAAAAGAAAATTACACATTTTGAACCCAAAAACCCATTTGAGTTTTCAAGTTCAAAATGCAGGCCTACCTCCGCCCCTTCAGCCTGCCTGTCCATCTCCAAAAATAGCCTTTTTAACAATAATATACTCCTATTTTGCTTTGAAAAACAGCAAACAGTAAAGTTACCATATGCTGCCATCCTTTCATCCTTCTACAACCATGTTCATAAACCATCCTACACTCATACTGTTCTCACTTCGCCAAGTTATCGGACTACCTGGCCCAAAAATTATGGATTATAAAAGGGTAGCAGCATAAGAGAAAATTACACATTTTGAACTCAAAAACCCATTTGAGTTTTCAAGTTCAAAATGCAGGCCTACCTCCGCCCCTTCAGCCTGCCTGTCCATCTCCAAAAATAGCCTTTTTAACAATTATATGCTCCTATTTTGCTTTGAAAAAACAGCAAACAGTAAAGTTGCCGAATGCTGCCATCCTTTCATCCATTTGTCCTTCTACACCTATGTCCATAAACCATCCTAAACTCATACTATTCTCATGTTGCCAAGCGATCGGACTACCTGGCCCAAAAATTATGGATTATAAAAGGGTAGCAGCATAAGAGAAAATTACCCATTTTGAACCCAAAAACCCATTTGAGTTTTCGTGTTCAAAATGCAGGCCTACCTCCGCCCCTTCAGCCTGCCTGTCCATCTCCAAAAATAGCCTTTTTAACAATTATATGCTCCTATTTTGCTTTAAAAAAACAGCAAACAGTAAAGTTGCCAAATGCTGCCATCCTTTCATCCATTCGTACTTCTACACCTATGTCCATAAACCATCCTAAACTCATAATATTCTCATGTTGCCAAGTTATCGGACTACCTGGCGCAAAAATGATGGGCTATAAAAGGGTAGCAGCATAAGAGAAAATTACACATTTTGAACCCAAAAACCCATTTGAGTTTTCAAGTTCAAAATGCAGGCCTACCTCCGCCCCGTCAGCCTGCCTGTCCATCTCCAAAAATAGCCTTTTAACAATGATATGCTCCTATTTTGCTTTTAAAAAACAGCAAACAGTAAAGTTGCCATATGCTGCCATCCTTTCATCCCGCGTCCTTCTACACCTATGTCCATAAACCATCCTAAACTCATACTATTCTCATGTTGCCAAGTTATCGGACTACCTGGCCCAAAAATTATGGATTATAAAAGGGTAGCAGCATAAGAGAAAATTACACATTTTGAACCCAAAAACCCATTTGAGTTTTCAAGTTCAAAATGCAGGCCTACCTCCGCCCCTTCAGCCTGCCTGTCCATCTCCAAAAATAGTCTTTTTAACAATTATATGCTCCTATTTTGCTTTGAAAAAACAGCAAACAGTAAAGTTGCCATATGCTGCCATCCTTTCATTCATTCGTCCTTCTACACCTATGTCCATAAACCATCCTAAACTCATAATATTCTCACTTCGCCAAGTTATCGGTCTAACTGGCCCAAAAATTATGGATTATAAAAGGGTAGCAGCATAAGAGAAAATTACACATTTTAAACCCAAAAACCCATTTGAGTTTTCATGTTCAAAATGCAGGCCTACCTCCGCCCCTTCAGCCTGCCTGTCCATCTCCAAAAATAGCCTTTTTACAATTATATGCTCTTATTTTGCTATGAAAAAACAGCAAACAGTAAAGTTGCCATATGCTGCCATCCTTTCATCCATTTGTCCTTCTACACCTATGTTCATAAACCATCCTACACTCATACTATTCTCATGTTGCCAAGTTATAGAACTACCTGGCCCAAAAATTATGGATTATAAAAGGGTAGCAGCATAAGAGAAAATTACACATTTTGAACCCAAAAACCCATTTGAGTTTTCAAGTTCAAAATGCAGGCCTACCTCCGCCCCTTCAGCCTGCCTGTCCATCTCCAAAAATAGCCTTTTTAACAATAATATACTCCTATTTAGCTTTGAAAAACAGCAAACAGTAAAGTTACCATATGCTGCCATCCTTTCATCCTTTCATCCTTCTACACCCATGTTCATAAACCATCCTACACTCATACTGTTCTCACTTCGCCAAGTAATCGGACTACCTGGCCCAAAAATTATGGATTATAAAAGGGTAGCAGCATAAGAGAATATTACACATTTTGAACCCAAAAACCCATTTGAGTTTTCAAGTTCAAAATGCAGGCCTACCTCCGCCCCTTCAGCCTGCCTGTCCATCTCCAAAAATAGCCTTTTTTTAACAATTATATGCTTCTATTTTGCTTTGAAAAAACAGCAAACAGTAAAGTTGCCATATGCTGCCATCCTTTCATCCCGCGTCCTTCTACACCTATGTCCATAAACCATCCTTCAATCATACTGTTCTCACGTCGCCAAGTTATCGGTCTAACTTGCCCAAAAATTCTGGATTATAAAAGGGTAGCAGCATAAGAGAAAAATTACCCATTTTGAACCCAAAAACCCATTTGAGTTTTCAAGTTCAAAATGCAGGCCTACCTCCGCCCCTTCAGCCTGCCTGTCCATCTCCAAAAATAGCCTTTTTAACAATTATATGCTCCTATTTTGCTTTGAAAAAACAGCAAACAGTAAAGTTGCCAAATGCTGCCATCCTTTCATCCATTTGTCCTTCTACATCTATGTCCATAAACCATCCTAAACTCATACTATTCTCATGTTGCCAAGTGATCGGACTACCTGGCCCAAAAATTATGGATTATAAAAGGGTAGCAGCATAAGAGAAAAATTACCCATTTTGAACCCAAAAACCCATTTGAGTTTTCAAGTTCAAAATGCAGGCCTACCTCCGCCCCTTCAGCCTGCCTGTCCATCTCCAAAAATAGCCTTTTTAACAATTATATGCTCCTATTTTGCTTTGAAAAAACAGCAAACAGTAAAGTTGCCATATGCTGCCATCCTTTCATCCCGCGTCCTTCTACACCTATGTCCATAAACCATCCTAAACTCATACTATTCTCATGTTGCCAAGTTATCGGACTACCTGGCCCAAAAATTATGGATTATAAAAGGGTAGCAGCATAAGAGAAAATTACACATTTTGAACCCAAAAACCCATTTGAGTTTTCAAGTTCAAAATGCAGGCCTATCTCCGCCCCTTCAGCCTGCCTGTCCATCTCCAAAAATAGCCTTTTTAACAATTATATGCTCCTATTTTGCTTTGAAAAAACAGCAAACAGTAAAGTTGCCATATGCTGCCATCCTTTCATTCATTCATCCTTCTACACCTATGTCCATAAACCATCCTACACTTATACTGTTCTCACGTCGCCAAGTTATCGGTCTAACTGGCCCAAAAATTATGGATTATAAAAGGGTAGCAGCATAAGAGAAAATTACACATTTTAAATCCAAAAACCCATTTGAGTTTTCATGTTCAAAATGCAGGCCTACCTCCGCCCCTTCAGCCTGCCTGTCCATCTCCAAAAATAGCCTTTTTACAATTATATGCTCTAATTTTGCTTTGAAAAAACAGCAAACAGTAAAGTTGCCATATGCTGCCATCCTTTCATCCATTTGTCCTTCTACACCTATGTTCATAAACTATCCTACACTCATACTATTCTCATGTTGCCAAGTTATAGAACTACCTGGCCCAAAAATTATGGATTATAAAAGGGTGGCAGCATAAGAGAAAATTACACATTTTGAACCAAAAAACTAATTTGAGTTTTCAAGTTCAAAATACAGGCCTACCTCCGCCCCTTCAGCCTGCCTGTCCATCTCCAAAAATAGCCTTTTTAACAATTATATGCTAATATTTTGCTTTGAAAAAACAGCAAACAGTAAAGTTGCCATATGCTGCCATCCTTTCATCCATTCATCCTGCTACACCTATGTTCATAAACCATCCTACACTCATACTGTTCTCACGTCGCCAAGTTATCGGTCTAACTGGCCCAAAAATTATGGATTATAAAAGGGTAGCAGCATAAGAGAAAAATTACCCATTTTGAACCCGAAAACCCATTTGAGTTTTCAAGTTCAAAATGCAGGCCTACCTCCGCCCCTTCAGCCTGCCTGTCCATCTCCAAAAATAGCCTTTTAACAATTATATGCTCCTATTTTACTTTAAAAAAACAGCAAACAGTAAAGTTGCCATATGCTGCCATCCTTTCATTCATTTGTCCTTCTACACCTATGTCCATAAACCATCCTAAACTCATAATATTCTCATGTTGCCAAGTTATCGGACTACCTGGCCCAAAAATTATGGATTATAAAAGGGTAGCAGCATAAGAGAAAATTACACATTTTGAACCCAAAAACCCATTTGAGTTTTCAAGTTCAAAATGCAGGCCTACCTCCGCCCCTTCAGCCTGCCTGTCCATCTCCAAAAATAGCCTTTTTAACAATTATATGCTCCTATTTTACTTTGAAAAAACAGCAAACAGTAAAGTTGCCATATGCTGCCATCCTTTCATCCATTCATCCTTCTACACTTATGTTCATAAACCATCCTAAACTCATAATATTCTCACTTCGCCAAGTTATCGGTCTAACTGGCCCAAAACTTATGGATTATAAAAGGGTAGCAGCATAAGAGAAAATTACACATTTTGAACCCAAAAACCCATTTGAGTTTTCATGTTTAAAATGCAGGCCTACCTCTGCCCCTTCAGCCTGCCTGTCCATCTCCAAAAATAGCTCTTTTAACAATTATATGCTCTTATTTTGCTTTGAAAAAACAGCAAACAGTAAAGTTGCCATATGCTGCCATCCTTTCATTCATTTGTCCTTCTACACCTATGTTCATAAACTATCCTACACTCATACTATTCTCATGTTGCCAAGTTATAGAACTACCTGGCCCAAAAATTATGGATTATAAAAAGGTAGCAGCATAAGAGAAAATTACACATTTTGAACCAAAAAACTCATTTGAGTTTTCAAGTTCAAAATACAGGCCTACCTCCGCCCCTTCAGCCTGCCTGTCCATCTCCAAAAATAGCCTTTTTAACAATTATATGCTAATATTTTGTTTTGAAAAAACAGCAAACAGTAAAGTTGCCATATGCTTCTATCCTTTCATCCATTCATCCTTCTACACCTATGTTTATAAACCATCCTACACTTATACTGTTCTCACGTCGCCAAGTTATCGGTCTAACTGGCCCAAAAATTATGGATTATAAAAGGGTAGCAGCATAAGAGAAAAATTACCCATTTTGAACCCAAAAACCCATTTGAGTTTTCAAGTTCAAAATGCAGGCCTACCTCCGCCCCTTCAGCCTGCCTGTCCATCTCCAAAAATAGCCTTTTTAACAATTATATGCTCCTATTTTGCTTTGAAAAAACAGCAAACAGTAAAGTTGCCATATGCTGCCATCCTTTCATCCATTCGTACTTCTACACCTAAGTCCATAAACCATCCTAAACTCATAATATTCTCATGTTGCCAAGTTATCAGACTACCTGGCGCAAAAATGATGGGCTATAAAAGGGTAGCAGCATAAAAGAAAATTACACATTTTGAACCCAAAAACCCATTTGAGTTTTCAAGTTCAAAATGCAGGCCTACCCCAGCCCCTTCAGCCTGCCTGTCCATCTCCAAAAATAGCCTTTTTAACAATAATATACTCCTATTTTGCTTTTAAAAACAGCAAACAGTAAAGTTACCATATGCTGCCATCCTTTCATCCCGCGTCCTTCTACACCTATGTCCATAAACCATCCTACACTCATACTGTTCTCACTTCGCCAAGTGATCGGACTACCTGGCCCAAAAATTATGGATTATAAAAGGGTAGCAGCATAAGAGAAAATTACACATTTTGAACCCAAAAACCCATTTGAGTTTTCAAGTTCAAAATGCAGGCCTACCTCCGCCCCTTCAGCCTGCCTGTCCATCTCCAAAAATAGCCTTTTTTAACAATTATATGCTCCTATTTTGCTTTGAAAAAACAGCAAATGGTAAAGTTGCCAAATGCTGCCATCCTTTCATCCATTTGTCCTTCTACACCTATGTCCATAAACCATCCTACACTCATAATATTCTCATGTTGCCAAGTTATCAGACTACCTGGCGCAAAAATGATGGGCTATAAAATGGTAGCAGCATAAAAGAAAATTACCCATTTTGAACCCAAAAACCCATTTGAGTTTTCAAGTTCAAAATGCAGGCCTACCTCCGCCCCTTCAGCCTGCCTGTCCATCTCCAAAAATAGCCTTTTTAACAATTATATGCTCCTATTTTACTTTGAAAAAACAGCAAACAGTAAAGTTGCCATATGCTGCCATCCTTTCATCCATTCATCCTTCTACACTTATGTTCATAAACCATCCTAAACTCATAATATTCTCACTTCGCCAAGTTATCGGTCTAACTGGCCCAAAACTTATGGATTATAAAAGGGTAGCAGCATAAGAGAAAATTACACATTTTGAACCCAAAAACCCATTTGAGTTTTCATGTTCAAAATGCAGGCCTACCTCTGCCCCTTCAGCCTGCCTGTCCATCTCCAAAAATAGCTCTTTTAACAATTATATGCTCTTATTTTGCTTTGAAAAAACAGCAAACAGTAAAGTTGCCATATGCTGCCATCCTTTCATCCATTTGTCCTTCTACACCTATGTTCATAAACTATCCTACACTCATACTATTCTCATGTTGCCAAGTTATAGAACTACCTGGCCCAAAAATTATGGATTATAAAAAGGTAGCAGCATAAGAGAAAATTACACATTTTGAACCAAAAAACTCATTTGAGTTTTCAAGTTCAAAATACAGGCCTACCTCCGCCCCTTCAGCCTGCCTGTCCATCTCCAAAAATAGCCTTTTTAACAATTATATGCTAATATTTTGCTTTGAAAAAACAGCAAACAGTAAAGTTGCCATATGCTACTATCCTTTCATCCATTCATCCTTCTACACCTATGTTTATAAACCATCCTACACTTATACTGTTCTCACGTCGCCAAGTTATCGGTCTAACTGGCCCAAAAATTATGGATTATAAAAGGGTAGCAGCATAAGAGAAAAATTACCCATTTTGAACCCAAAAACCCATTTGAGTTTTCAAGTTCAAAATGCAGGCCTACCTCCGCCCCTTCAGCCTGCCTGTCCATCTCCAAAAATAGCCTTTTTAACAATTATATGCTCCTATTTTGCTTTGAAAAAACAGCAAACAGTAAAGTTGCCAAATGCTGCCATCCTTTCATCCATTCGTACTTCTACACCTAAGTCCATAAACCATCCTAAACTCATAATATTCTCATGTTGCCAAGTTATCAGACTACCTGGCGCAAAAATGATGGGCTATAAAAGGGTAGCAGCATAAAAGAAAATTACACATTTTGAACCCAAAAACCCATTTGAGTTTTCAAGTTCAAAATGCAGGCCTACCCCAGCCCCTTCAGCCTGCCTGTCCATCTCCAAAAATAGCCTTTTTAACAATAATATACTCCTATTTTGCTTTTAAAAACAGCAAACAGTAAAGTTACCATATGCTGCCATCCTTTCATCCCGCGTCCTTCTACACCTATGTCCATAAACCATCCTACACTCATACTGTTCTCACTTCGCCAAGTGATCGGACTACCTGGCCCAAAAATTATGGATTATAAAAGGGTAGCAGCATAAGAGAAAATTACACATTTTGAACCCAAAAACCCATTTGAGTTTTCAAGTTCAAAATGCAGGCCTACCTCCGCCCCTTCAGCCTGCCTGTCCATCTCCAAAAATAGCCTTTTTTAACAATTATATGCTCCTATTTTGCTTTGAAAAAACAGCAAATGGTAAAGTTGCCAAATGCTGCCATCCTTTCATCCATTTGTCCTTCTACACCTATGTCCATAAACCATCCTACACTCATAATATTCTCATGTTGCCAAGTTATCAGACTACCTGGCGCAAAAATGATGGGCTATAAAATGGTAGCAGCATAAAAGAAAATTACACATTTTGAACCCCAAAAACCCATTTGAGTTTTCAAGTTCAAAATGCAGGCCTACCTCCGCCCCTTCAGCCTGCCTGTCCATCTCCAAAAATAGCCTTTTAACAATTATATGCTCCTATTTTGCTTTGAAAAAACAGCAAACAGTAAAGTTGCCAAATGCTGCCATCCTTTCATCCATTCGTCCTTCTACACCTATGTCCATAAACCATCCTACACTCATACTGTTCTCATGTTGCCAAGTTATCGGACTACCTGGCCCAAAAATTATGGATTATAAAAGGGTAGCAGCATAAGAGAAAATTACACATTTTGAACCCAAAAACCCATTTGAGTTTTAAAGTTCAAAATGCAGGCCTACCTCCGCCACTTCAGCCTGCCTGTCCATCTCCAAAAATAGCCTTTTTAACAATTATATGCTAATATTTTGCTTTGAAAAAACAGCAAACAGTAAAGTTGCCATAAGCTGCCATACTTTCATCCATTTGTCCTTCTACACCTATGTCCATAAACCATCCTACACTCATAATATTCTCATGTTGCCAAGTTATCAGACTACCTGGCGCAAAAATGATGGGCTATAAAAGGGTAGAAGCATAAGAGAAAAATTACCCAATTTTAACCCGAAAACCCATTTGAGTTTTCAAGTTCAAAATGCAGGCCTACCTCCGCCCCTTCAGCCTGCCTGTCCATCTCCAAAAATAGCCTTTTTAACAATAATATACTCCTATTTTGCTTTGAAAAACAGCAAACAGTAAAGTTACCATATGCTGCCATCCTTTCATCCTTCTACTCCCATGTTCATAAACCATCCTACACTCATACTGTTCTCACTTCGCCAAGTTATCGGACTACCTGGCCCAAAAATTATGGATTTTATTGCAGACAGGAGGCTCATATCAGAATGCATTATCCTTCTTTATTTTGCCCATTAGCAGAAAGAATGACAGTGTTAAACATAAAAAGAAAAAGAAAACACAGGTGTCCAAGCACCTAGTAACCATAGCAACTCCCTCCTCCATCCCACCAATCCAAGCATAGACTGCCCTATATAACCAAGCTGCAGCCCCTCCTCCTCCTCTTTCTTTCTGCTCGTTAGCAGCATCAGTGTCTAACAGATAAGTGCATTAATAATTCTCATTCCTGTCACCCACACTGTAATTTCTCCCTTTACCCTGTACTCCCAGGGTTGGGGAACTTCTGCCCTCTGTGGCTAGCTTCTGAGGGAGCGAGGGTCCCTCTCCCTCTCTCTCTCTATCTTTATCTCTCTCCCTCCCCCCTCTCTTTTTTCTATCTATATACATCTATATATCTATATCCGTTTCCCCTTTTTTCGTCCTCTGGGTCGGTATTTCAGACCCAGGGAACTGTACCGTTGTTCTGTCTCACTTATTTTTCTCCCCTTTGGCGCTCCGCCATTTTTCCTGACTCCGCCCCCCTTCTTCTCCGGCTTTCAGTCTGAGATCTCCTGAGCGCTTCGCGCGCTGCAGGGGGGCGTGTCCGCACGTTCGCTTCGCGAGCGTTTTGGCCTGTTACCTCGCCTACGTGCGGGGCCTTCTGTGTGGTGCCCCGGCGAGTCCCTTGGTTGCACGGCCCGGCCGTTTCGTCGGTCGCCGACTCAGGGATTCCCCGCGGCCCCTCCGTTCATCATTCGGCGCTGGCGCATTAATATCGCCTTACCCAGTTCGCAACTGAGTGGGATTTTTTCGCTGCGCATTATTGCGAACATTTTTCTCTCTCTATTGTATACTCTGGTATAATTATAGGTTATTTATTCACTGCAGTTAATGCTAGTCCCTCTGTCTGTTCTCTCCTTACAGCTGGGACTGCACACTTATATTGTACATCCATACATATTTTAACTACATCATGTCTGATGATCAGCTATCTCCACCTAATGGTGGGCTGACTCATTCATCTCAGGACCATATCCTAGCCCCTTCTGAATTATTGCAACAGATGGTGTCTACATCGGTCCAATCCGCCCTGGCCTCCGCCATGTCATCTGTCAATGACAGCATATCAAAATCTGTTTCCATGGCGTTGTCACGGCAACACCGGGAAGGGCCGGCCTCTTCAGATACCCCCTTGGTCGCCTCCCACATACAATCCCAGGCTTCCAGCCTACTAAGACCCGGCAAGTCGGACCGGAAGAGACGCTATTGCTCCGACTTAGATACCCACCTTACCAATACACCTACTATTGGAGGTGGTTCTAAACTAACTAAGACCTCAGTGCCTCCTGAGGATACCAATGTGAGTGCTCAGAACCCCACAGATGGGGATGACGTGCCCGGTGGAACCTCTCGGTCCTCCAGGCGTAATAAACCCGACTCTTTTGTTGAAGATTCAGATGGCACCTCAGACTCTGGGGATGATGATTTATATGAGTTGGAGGACGAGGATCTGGAAGGGAACGCGAGTCGTTCTCCTCCACATGGCTCCGCTGACACAAGCGCCCCCGGGGCGATCTTGGATTCCATGGGAATTCCATTCTTCAGCCCGGAGAATATCAAACACCCCCGTTCGGGGGAGTGGACGCCCATGTCACAGGTGGCTGATTATGTTTCGGCTTGGCTGCGCAAATCTTTAGATGGTCGCAACCGCAATAAACTGAGGGCGGAGTGTCCACGACCGTCACTGCCCAATAATGTCGCCACGACGCCAGAGTTGGACCCCATTCTGGTGCGCTATCTGGTTAAGACCGGTAAAAACCCTAAAAAGGGTATTGACAAATCTTTCAAAACTGTTCAGGACAAATTGTTGGATGTCCTTGGGCCTATGACTAAGATTTTACAATTGGCCGAACATGCTGTCGCTTCAGGTGAAGTAATTGATGCAGACATTTTACGGGGCTGGGCATTACGAGCAGTTTGCTTGCTCGGCAATGCAAACACTGCGGCGTCTACGGAACGCCGGAGATCCATCCTTATGCGGCTGGATCCCCAACTTACTCACCTGGCTACCGACGAACCTGGTCCGCCAGCGGACGGTTTACTATTCGGGGAGGCCTTTCTTAAAAATATAAATAAGTATGTTGGCCTTTTCTCGGGCCTTGACAAAGCCCAATCCTCTTTAAAAAAGGTGGGCGCTAACAAGGTTTTCCCCAGGGCTGGAAGGGGTAGGGGTCGCCCTTCTGGCCGTGCCACCAACTATAGACCCTATAACAGGGGCCACTACATGCCTGACAGACAATATTACACACCAGTTCCCCAGCCACCACAGCCCTCGACTCCATTCTTTCCGCCTAGAGGACGTCCGTGGAGAGCGAGGGGTGCCAGCCGCGGATACCCAAGATCCAGGGGCACAGGTGAGACTGCCTATTCTGTCATTAACATGGGTTCCTGTGGGGGGCAGGCTGGGGTATTTTTCCCGGACCTGGTCCCGGATCACATCCGACCCGTGGGTCTTGCAAACTGTAGCCGGCTATCAAATAGAATTTCTCTATCCTCCGATACAGACTTGTTGGCCGCCAGCGATACACTTCGCGGACGCCGACAAGGCCCTGATCCGCTCAGAATTGATGGATCTGCAGTTGAAGCACGCCATTCAGGAGGTGTCTTGGGACGCTCCGGGTTATGTGAGCAATATTTTCTTGGTCAAAAAGAAGGACGGAGGTCACCGCCCGGTCATAAACTTGAAACATTTAAACGAGTACGTTTTGTATCGCCACTTCAAGATGGAGGGGATACATCTTCTCAGAGATCTTTTGCTACCAGGAGACTGGTTGGCGAAGATAGATCTGAAAGACGCGTATCTGACCGTGCCGATACACCTTTCTTCCCGTCCATATCTTCAGTTCTGTTGGGAAGGTCGCAAATGGGAATTTGCATGCCTCCCGTTCGGCCTTTCTTCAGCACCATGGTGCTTCACTAAACTGCTGAGACCGGTCATGGCTTTGCTCAGGAGCCGGGGGGGTACGCCTGATCGTCTATCTCGACGATATTCTGATCATGGCGTCCACGTACGCGTTGGCCGTGCAGCATGTCCAATGGACGGCCGCTCTGCTCTCGGAGTTGGGTTTTTTGCTCAACGAAGAGAAGTCGGTACTCACGCCGTCTCGACGGACGGAGTTCCTGGGGTTCGAGGTGGATACCCACTTGGCCACCCTGAGTCTGCCCACGAGGAAACTGACTACGATCCGCAAGGAGATCCGGAAGCTTCTCCGTGCAGAGGTGGTCTCATTGCGGGCGCTCGCTCGGGTGGTCGGTCTGCTGACAGCCTCCATCCAGGCGATCTTCCCTGCCCCCTTACACTACAGGGCGCTGCAGAGACTGAAGATTCGGCACTTGAGGGAGGGTTTGCCCTACTCAACCGAAGTGCCACTATCCGCAGAAGCCAAGGGAGAACTCCTGTGGTGGCTACGTCATGCCCAGGTTTGGAATGGGAAGACAATTTTCAATTCCAAACCGGACTTAGTGATAGAATCAGACGCCAGCCTGCGGGGTTGGGGTGCCCGCTGCGGGGCATCGACGTCCGGAGGCAAGTGGTCACCATCAGAAATGTGTTTGCACATCAATTGCCTGGAACTTCTCGCGGGCACCTTTGCCCTGAGGAGTTTCGCTTTCCACAGGTCGGATTGTTGTATCCTGCTGCGCATGGACAATGTAGCAGCCGTTCAATACATCAACCGCCTGGGAGGCACGAAATCCAAGATCCTCGCAGATCTCGCGACGGTCCTTTGGCAATTCTGCCTTCAGCGGAATATATTGTTGACCGCGGAGTATCTTCCTGGAATTTCCAACGCCATTGCGGACTGGAACTCCAGGTACCTCACGGACTCCAGCGATTGGATGTTGGAACCAACGGTGTTCCAGGCGATCCATGCCCTGTGGGGGCCATTGAGTATCGACTTATTCGCATCTCGTCTCAATCGACAGCTGCCACGATTTTTCAGTTGGCGACCGGATCCGGACGCCATGGCGACGGACGCGTTTCTTCAAGTGTGGCCACAGAGCACTCTGTACGCCTTCCCGCCATTTGCCATGATCCCCAGAGTATTATGGCAGACGGTGTCCCAAAAAGCGACGCTGGTGTTGATCACCCCCTGGTGGCTGACTCAGTCATGGTTTCCCCAGGTCCTGGGGATGGCCATAGATGTGCCGAGGTTGTGTCCGCCTCTACTCACGTTGCTTCGAGACCCCTCAGGGAATCTTCATCCCTTGACATCGGACGATCAACTGCCGCTATTGGCATGGTTGATCTCGGGACACCTTCGCTTGGGGGCCGCATTTCGCAATCGGCTTCTGACCTCATCAATGACGCTTGGGCTCCAGGTACCAGATCGGCTTATCGATCAGCCTGGGGACTTTGGCTTCGTTGGTGCTCACGACGGGATTTGGATCCCGTACGTGCCCCTGTAGCGGAGGTCATTAATTACCTCTCGGAGTCTTTTGAGGCGGGGAAAGCTTATCGCACGATTAACGTTTATCGCTCGGCTATTTCCGCCTCCCATGGGTTGGTGGATGGCTTGCTGGTTGGACAACACCCTATTGTCTGCCGTCTTATGAGGGGGATGCGGTTTAAGAGACCGCCTTCTTCGCGATATCTCACCACGTGGGATGTTAGCAGTGTATTACGCATGTTTGAGACATGGGAAGACAATGACGACTTGTCTCTTAAACTCCTGTCGTTTAAATTGACAATGTTGTTATGCCTGGTCTCCATCAAGCGTGTGTCAGACGTACGGGCCCTGGATATTTCCAGGAAACAATTTGTTCCCGATGGGGTTCGTTTTTCCATTTGTCGTAGGACCAAAACCGATCTACGTTCGGTTTTCTTCCCATTTTTTCCGACGCGCCCGAAATTGTGTGTCGTGCGATGTCTTCGATCTTATGAGTTGAAGACAGCTACGCGTCGTCCGACGGGTTCGGCGCAGCTCCTCATCTCCTATTGTCCGCCATATTTACCGGTTTCCTCCCCGACATTGGCTCGGTGGGTGAAATTGACAATGTCCTTAGCGGGTATTGATGTGTCACTGTTCACGGCTCACTCCACTAGGAGTGCGATGTCGACCAAAGTCCTTCAGACGGGTGGCTCGCTTTCGGAACTCTTGAGGGCGGCCGACTGGTCGTCCGAGGATACATTCCGTACGTTCTATTTTAAACCTACTGTACATGTGTCTATGTCTGTATTGTGATGGATTTATGATGCTTCTCTATGTACTGTGCTTTGAACATGCATTCTGATATGAGCCTCCTGTCTGCAATAAAATTGAGGATTTTCCTAGTAGAGTGACGGAAAATATTGATTTTATTAAGACAGGAGGCGAATATCATCCCACCCGTTTCCCCTACCCGTTATTATTTATAACCTTTGTTGTTTTCAGGATATTGAAGAATGGTTCTGCCTTGCCACGGTTCTTTGTTGGGGTCAGCTGCGTGACCTATCCGGTTGATCGTTCCTATTTGAAGATTGACGTTCTGCGTTATTGGTTCAAGATCCTCCGTGTGGACGCCGCCGCGCGAGTTCTGCAGTTTCGATGCTGGACTTCGTCACGGCATAAAGAAAGAGGAGGAGGAGGGGCTGCAGCTTGGTTATATAGGGCAGTCTATGCTTGGATTGGTGGGATGGAGGAGGGAGTTGCTATGGTTACTAGGTGCTTGGACACCTGTGTTTTCTTTTTCTTTTTATGTTTAACACTGTCATTCTTTCTGCTAATGGGCAAAATAAAGAAGGATAATGCATTCTGATATTCGCCTCCTGTCTTAATAAAATCAATATTTTCCGTCACTCTACTAGGAAAATCCTCAATTATAAAAAGGTAGCAGCATAAGAGAAAATTACACATTTTGAACCCAAAAACCCATTTGAGTTTTCAAGTTCAAAATGCAGGCCTACCTCCGCCCCTTCAGCCTGCCTGTCCATCTCCAAAAATAGCCTTTTTAACAATTATATGCTCCTATTTTGCTTTGAAATAACAGCAAACAGTAAAGTTGCCATATGCTGCCATCCTTTCATCCATTCGTCCTTCTACACCTATGTTCATAAACCATCCTACACTCATACTATTCTCATGTTGCCAAGTTATCGGACTACCTGGCCCAAAAATTATGGATTATAAAAGGGTAGCAGCATAAGAGAAAATTACACATTTTGAACCCAAAAACCCATTTGAGTTTTCAAGTTCAAAATGCAGGCCTACCTCCGCCCCTTCAGCCTGCCTGTCCATCTCCAAAAATAGCCTTTTTAACAATTATATGCTAATATTTTGCTTTGAAAAAACAGCAAACAGTAAAGTAGCCATATGCTGCCATCCTTTCATCCATTCATCCTTCTACATCTATGTTCATAAACCATCCTACACTCATACTGTTCTCACGTCGCCAAGTTATCGGTCTAACTGGCCCAAAAATTATGGATTATAAAAGGGTAGCAGCATAAGAGAAAAATTACCCATTTCGAACCCGAAAACCCATTTGAGTTTTCAAGTTGAAAATGCAGGCCTACCTCCGCCCCTTCAGCCTGCCTGTCCATCTCCAAAAATAGCCTTTTTAACAATTATATGCTCCTATTTTGCTTTGAAAAAACAGCAAACAGTAAAGTTGCCAAATGCTGCCATCCTTTCATCCATTCGTACTTCTACACCTATGTCCATAAACCATCCTAAACTCATAATATTCTCATGTTGCCAAGTTATCGGACTACCTGGCGCAAAAATGATGGGCTATAAAAAGGTAGCAGCATAAGAGAAAATTACACATTTTGAACCCAAAAACACATTTGAGTTTTCAAGTTCAAAATGCAGGCCTACCTCCGCCCCTTCAGCCTGCCTGTCCATCTCCAAAAATAGCCTTTTAACAATTATATGCTCCTATTTTGCTTTGAAAAAACAGCAAACAGTAAAGTTGCCATATGCTGCCATCCTTTCATCCATTCGTCCTTCTACACCTATGTTCATAAACCATCCTACACTCATACTATTCTCATGTTGCCAAGTTATCGGACTACCTGGCTCAAAAATTATGGATTATAAAAGGGTAGCAGCATAAGAGAAAATTACACATTTTGAACCCAAAAACCCATTTGAGTTTTCAAGTTCAAAATGCAGGCCTACCTCCGCCCCTTCAGCCTGCCTGTCCATCTCCAAAAATAGCCTTTTTTAACAATTATATGCTCCTATTTTGCTTTGAAAAAACAGCAAACAGTAAAGTTGCCATATGCTGCCATTCTTTCATCCATTCGTCCTTCTACACCCATGTTCACAAACCATTCTACACTCATACTGTTCTCACGTCGCCAAGTTATCGGTCTAACTGGCCCAAAAATTCTGGATTATAAAAGGGTAGCAGCATAAGAGAAAAATTACCCATTTTGAACCCAAAAACCCATTTGAGTTTTCAAGTTCAAAATGCAGGCCTACCTCCGCCCCTTCAGCCTGCCTGTCCATCTCCAAAAATAGCCTTTTTAACAATTATATGCTCCTATTAACTTTGAAAAAACAGCAAACAGTAAAGTTGCCAAATGCTGCCATCCTTTCATCCATTCGTCCTTCTACACCTATGTCCATAAACCATCCTACACTCATAATATTCTCATGTTGCCAAGTTATCAGACTACCTGGCGCAAAAATGATGGGCTATAAAAGGGTAGAAGCATAAGAGAAAAATTACCCAATTTTAACCCGAAAACCCATTTGAGTTTTCAAGTTCAAAATGCAGGCCTACCTCCGCCACTTCAGCCTGCCTGTCCATCTCCAAAAATAGCCTTTTTAACAATAATATACTCCTATTTTGCTTTGAAAAACAGCAAACAGTAAAGTTACCATATGCTGCCATCCTTTCATCCTTCTACACCCATGTTCATAAACCATCCTACACTCATACTGTTCTCACTTCGCCAAGTTATCGGACTACCTGGCCCAAAAATTATGGATTATAAAAGGGTAGCAGCATAAGAGAAAATTACACATTTTGAACCCAAAAACCCATTTGAGTTTTCAAGTTCAAAATGCAGGCCTACCTCCGCCCCTTCAGCCTGCCTGTCCATCTCCAAAAATAGCCTTTTTAACAATTATATGCTCCTATTTTGCTTTGAAATAACAGCAAACAGTAAAGTTGCCATATGCTGCCATCCTTTCATCCATTCGTCCTTCTACACCTAAGTTCATAAACCATCCTACACTCATACTATTCTCATGTTGCCAAGTTATCGGACTACCTGGCCCAAAAATTATGGATTATAAAAGGGTAGCAGCATAAGAGAAAATTACACATTTTGAACCCAAAAACCCATTTGAGTTTTCAAGTTCAAAATGCAGGCCTACCTCCGCCCCTTCAGCCTGCCTGTCCATCTCCAAAAATAGCCTTTTTAACAATTATATGCTAATATTTTGCTTTGAAAAAACAGCAAACAGTAAAGTAGCCATATGCTGCCATCCTTTCATCCATTCATCCTTCTACATCTATGTTCATAAACCATCCTACACTCATACTGTTCTCACGTCGCCAAGTTATCGGTCTAACTGGCCCAAAAATTATGGATTATAAAAGGGTAGCAGCATAAGAGAAAAATTACCCATTTTGAACCCGAAAACCCATTTGAGTTTTCAAGTTGAAAATGCAGGCCTACCTCCGCCCCTTCAGCCTGCCTGTCCATCTCCAAAAATAGCCTTTTTAACAATTATATGCTCCTATTTTGCTTTGAAAAAACAGCAAACAGTAAAGTTGCCAAATGCTGCCATCCTTTCATCCATTCGTACTTCTACACCTATGTCCATAAACCATCCTAAACTCATAATATTCTCATGTTGCCAAGTTATCGGACTACCTGGCGCAAAAATGATGGGCTATAAAAGGGTAGCAGCATAAGAGAAAATTACACATTTTGAACCCAAAAACCCATTTGAGTTTTCAAGTTCAAAATGCAGGCCTACCTCCGCCCCTTCAGCCTGCCTGTCCATCTCCAAAAATAGCCTTTTAACAATGATATGCTCCTATTTTGCTTTTAAAAAACAGCAAACAGTAAAGTTGCCATATGCTGCCAACCTTTCATCCCGCGTCCTTCTACACCTATGTCCATAAACCATCCTAAACTCATACTATTCTCATGTTGCCAAGTTATAGAACTACCTGGCCCAAAAATTATGGATTATAAAAGGGTGGCAGCATAAGAGAAAATTACACATTTTGAACCCAAAAACCCATTTGAGTTTTCAAGTTCAAAATGCAGGCCTACCTCCGCCCCTTCAGCCTGCCTGTCCATCTCCAAAAATAGCCTTTTTAACAATTATATGCTAATATTTTGCTTTGAAAAAACAGCAAACAGTAAAGTAGCCATATGCTGCCATCCTTTCATCCATTCATCCTTCTACATCTATGTTCATAAACCATCCTACACTCATACTGTTCTCACGTCGCCAAGTTATCGGTCTAACTGGCCCAAAAATTATGGATTATAAAAGGGTAGCAGCATAAGAGAAAAATTACCCATTTTGAACCCGAAAACCCATTTGAGTTTTCAAGTTGAAAATGCAGGCCTACCTCCGCCCCTTCAGCCTGCCTGTCCATCTCCAAAAATAGCCTTTTTAACAATTATATGCTCCTATTTTGCTTTGAAAAAACAGCAAACAGTAAAGTTGCCAAATGCTGCCATCCTTTCATCCATTCGTACTTCTACACCTAAGTCCATAAACCATCCTAAACTCATAATATTCTCATGTTGCCAAGTTATCAGACTACCTGGCGCAAAAATGATGGGCTATAAAAGGGTAGCAGCATAAAAGAAAATTACACATTTTGAACCCAAAAACCCATTTGAGTTTTCAAGTTCAAAATGCAGGCCTACCCCAGCCCCTTCAGCCTGCCTGTCCATCTCCAAAAATAGCCTTTTTAACAATAATATACTCCTATTTTGCTTTTAAAAACAGCAAACAGTAAAGTTACCATATGCTGCCATCCTTTCATCCCGCGTCCTTCTACACCTATGTCCATAAACCATCCTACACTCATACTGTTCTCACTTCGCCAAGTGATCGGACTACCTGGCCCAAAAATTATGGATTATAAAAGGGTAGCAGCATAAGAGAAAATTACACATTTTGAACCCAAAAACCCATTTGAGTTTTCAAGTTCAAAATGCAGGCCTACCTCCGCCCCTTCAGCCTGCCTGTCCATCTCCAAAAATAGCCTTTTTTTAACAATTATATGCTCCTATTTTGCTTTGAAAAAACAGCAAATGGTAAAGTTGCCAAATGCTGCCATCCTTTCATCCATTTGTCCTTCTACACCTATGTCCATAAACCATCCTACACTCATAATATTCTCATGTTGCCAAGTTATCAGACTACCTGGCGCAAAAATGATGGGCTATAAAATGGTAGCAGCATAAAAGAAAATTACCCATTTTGAACCCAAAAACCCATTTGAGTTTTCAAGTTCAAAATGCAGGCCTACCTCCGCCCCTTCAGCCTGCCTGTCCATCTCCAAAAATAGCCTTTTTAACAATTATATGCTCCTATTTTACTTTGAAAAAACAGCAAACAGTAAAGTTGCCATATGCTGCCATCCTTTCATCCATTCATCCTTCTACACTTATGTTCATAAACCATCCTAAACTCATAATATTCTCACTTCGCCAAGTTATCGGTCTAACTGGCCCAAAACTTATGGATTATAAAAGGGTAGCAGCATAAGAGAAAATTACACATTTTGAACCCAAAAACCCATTTGAGTTTTCATGTTCAAAATGCAGGCCTACCTCCGCCCCTTCAGCCTGCCTGTCCATCTCCAAAAATAGCCTTTTTAACAATTATATGCTCCTATTTTGCTTTGAAATAACAGCAAACAGTAAAGTTGCCATATGCTGCCATCCTTTCATCCATTCGTCCTTCTACACCTAAGTTCATAAACCATCCTACACTCATACTATTCTCATGTTGCCAAGTTATCGGACTACCTGGCCCAAAAATTATGGATTATAAAAGGGTAGCAGCATAAGAGAAAATTACACATTTTGAACCCAAAAACCCATTTGAGTTTTCAAGTTCAAAATGCAGGCCTACCTCCGCCCCTTCAGCCTGCCTGTCCATCTCCAAAAATAGCCTTTTTAACAATTATATGCTAATATTTTGCTTTGAAAAAACAGCAAACAGTAAAGTAGCCATATGCTGCCATCCTTTCATCCATTCATCCTTCTACATCTATGTTCATAAACCATCCTACACTCATACTGTTCTCACGTCGCCAAGTTATCGGTCTAACTGGCCCAAAAATTATGGATTATAAAAGGGTAGCAGCATAAGAGAAAAATTACCCATTTTGAACCCGAAAACCCATTTGAGTTTTCAAGTTGAAAATGCAGGCCTACCTCCGCCCCTTCAGCCTGCCTGTCCATCTCCAAAAATAGCCTTTTTAACAATTATATGCTCCTATTTTGCTTTGAAAAAACAGCAAACAGTAAAGTTGCCAAATGCTGCCATCCTTTCATCCATTCGTACTTCTACACCTATGTCCATAAACCATCCTAAACTCATAATATTCTCATGTTGCCAAGTTATCGGACTACCTGGCGCAAAAATGATGGGCTATAAAAGGGTAGCAGCATAAGAGAAAATTACACATTTTGAACCCAAAAACCCATTTGAGTTTTCAAGTTCAAAATGCAGGCCTACCTCCGCCCCTTCAGCCTGCCTGTCCATCTCCAAAAATAGCCTTTTAACAATGATATGCTCCTATTTTGCTTTTAAAAAACAGCAAACAGTAAAGTTGCCATATGCTGCCAACCTTTCATCCCGCGTCCTTCTACACCTATGTCCATAAACCATCCTAAACTCATACTATTCTCATGTTGCCAAGTTATAGAACTACCTGGCCCAAAAATTATGGATTATAAAAGGGTGGCAGCATAAGAGAAAATTACACATTTTGAACCCAAAAACCCATTTGAGTTTTCAAGTTCAAAATGCAGGCCTACCTCCGCCCCTTCAGCCTGCCTGTCCATCTCCAAAAATAGCCTTTTTAACAATTATATGCTAATATTTTGCTTTGAAAAAACAGCAAACAGTAAAGTAGCCATATGCTGCCATCCTTTCATCCATTCATCCTTCTACATCTATGTTCATAAACCATCCTACACTCATACTGTTCTCACGTCGCCAAGTTATCGGTCTAACTGGCCCAAAAATTATGGATTATAAAAGGGTAGCAGCATAAGAGAAAAATTACCCATTTTGAACCCGAAAACCCATTTGAGTTTTCAAGTTGAAAATGCAGGCCTACCTCCGCCCCTTCAGCCTGCCTGTCCATCTCCAAAAATAGCCTTTTTAACAATTATATGCTCCTATTTTGCTTTGAAAAAACAGCAAACAGTAAAGTTGCCAAATGCTGCCATCCTTTCATCCATTCGTACTTCTACACCTAAGTCCATAAACCATCCTAAACTCATAATATTCTCATGTTGCCAAGTTATCAGACTACCTGGCGCAAAAATGATGGGCTATAAAAGGGTAGCAGCATAAAAGAAAATTACACATTTTGAACCCAAAAACCCATTTGAGTTTTCAAGTTCAAAATGCAGGCCTACCCCAGCCCCTTCAGCCTGCCTGTCCATCTCCAAAAATAGCCTTTTTAACAATAATATACTCCTATTTTGCTTTTAAAAACAGCAAACAGTAAAGTTACCATATGCTGCCATCCTTTCATCCCGCGTCCTTCTACACCTATGTCCATAAACCATCCTACACTCATACTGTTCTCACTTCGCCAAGTGATCGGACTACCTGGCCCAAAAATTATGGATTATAAAAGGGTAGCAGCATAAGAGAAAATTACACATTTTGAACCCAAAAACCCATTTGAGTTTTCAAGTTCAAAATGCAGGCCTACCTCCGCCCCTTCAGCCTGCCTGTCCATCTCCAAAAATAGCCTTTTTTTAACAATTATATGCTCCTATTTTGCTTTGAAAAAACAGCAAATGGTAAAGTTGCCAAATGCTGCCATCCTTTCATCCATTTGTCCTTCTACACCTATGTCCATAAACCATCCTACACTCATAATATTCTCATGTTGCCAAGTTATCAGACTACCTGGCGCAAAAATGATGGGCTATAAAATGGTAGCAGCATAAAAGAAAATTACCCATTTTGAACCCAAAAACCCATTTGAGTTTTCAAGTTCAAAATGCAGGCCTACCTCCGCCCCTTCAGCCTGCCTGTCCATCTCCAAAAATAGCCTTTTTAACAATTATATGCTCCTATTTTACTTTGAAAAAACAGCAAACAGTAAAGTTGCCATATGCTGCCATCCTTTCATCCATTCATCCTTCTACACTTATGTTCATAAACCATCCTAAACTCATAATATTCTCACTTCGCCAAGTTATCGGTCTAACTGGCCCAAAACTTATGGATTATAAAAGGGTAGCAGCATAAGAGAAAATTACACATTTTGAACCCAAAAACCCATTTGAGTTTTCATGTTCAAAATGCAGGCCTACCTCTGCCCCTTCAGCCTGCCTGTCCATCTCCAAAAATAGCTCTTTTAACAATTATATGCTCTTATTTTGCTTTGAAAAAACAGCAAACAGTAAAGTTGCCATATGCTGCCATCCTTTCATCCATTTGTCCTTCTACACCTATGTTCATAAACTATCCTACACTCATACTATTCTCATGTTGCCAAGTTATAGAACTACCTGGCCCAAAAATTATGGATTATAAAAAGGTAGCAGCATAAGAGAAAATTACACATTTTGAACCAAAAAACTCATTTGAGTTTTCAAGTTCAAAATACAGGCCTACCTCCGCCCCTTCAGCCTGCCTGTCCATCTCCAAAAATAGCCTTTTTAACAATTATATGCTAATATTTTGCTTTGAAAAAACAGCAAACAGTAAAGTTGCCATATGCTACTATCCTTTCATCCATTCATCCTTCTACACCTATGTTTATAAACCATCCTACACTTATACTGTTCTCACGTCGCCAAGTTATCGGTCTAACTGGCCCAAAAATTATGGATTATAAAAGGGTAGCAGCATAAGAGAAAAATTACCCATTTTGAACGCAAAAACCCATTTGAGTTTTCAAGTTCAAAATGCAGGCCTACCTCCGCCCCTTCAGCCTGCCTGTCCATCTCCAAAAATAGCCTTTTTAACAATTATATGCTCCTATTTTGCTTTGAAAAAACAGCAAACAGTAAAGTTGCCAAATGCTGCCATCCTTTCATCCATTCGTACTTCTACACCTAAGTCCATAAACCATCCTAAACTCATAATATTCTCATGTTGCCAAGTTATCAGACTACCTGGCGCAAAAATGATGGGCTATAAAAGGGTAGCAGCATAAAAGAAAATTACACATTTTGAACCCAAAAACCCATTTGAGTTTTCAAGTTCAAAATGCAGGCCTACCCCAGCCCCTTCAGCCTGCCTGTCCATCTCCAAAAATAGCCTTTTTAACAATAATATACTCCTATTTTGCTTTTAAAAACAGCAAACAGTAAAGTTACCATATGCTGCCATCCTTTCATCCCGCGTCCTTCTACACCTATGTCCATAAACCATCCTACACTCATACTGTTCTCACTTCGCCAAGTGATCGGACTACCTGGCCCAAAAATTATGGATTATAAAAGGGTAGCAGCATAAGAGAAAATTACACATTTTGAACCCAAAAACCCATTTGAGTTTTCAAGTTCAAAATGCAGGCCTACCTCCGCCCCTTCAGCCTGCCTGTCCATCTCCAAAAATAGCCTTTTTTAACAATTATATGCTCCTATTTTGCTTTGAAAAAACAGCAAATGGTAAAGTTGCCAAATGCTGCCATCCTTTCATCTATTTGTCCTTCTACACCTATGTCCATAAACCATCCTACACTCATAATATTCTCATGTTGCCAAGTTATCAGACTACCTGGCGCAAAAATGATGGGCTATAAAATGGTAGCAGCATAAAAGAAAATTACACATTTTGAACCCCAAAAACCCATTTGAGTTTTCAAGTTCAAAATGCAGGCCTACCTCCGCCCCTTCAGCCTGCCTGTCCATCTCCAAAAATAGCCTTTTAACAATTATATGCTCCTATTTTGCTTTGAAAAAACAGCAAACAGTAAAGTTGCCAAATGCTGCCATCCTTTCATCCATTCGTCCTTCTACACCTATGTCCATAAACCATCCTACACTCATACTGTTCTCATGTTGCCAAGTTATCGGACTACCTGGCCCAAAAATTATGGATTATAAAAGGGTAGCAGCATAAGAGAAAATTACACATTTTGAACCCAAAAACCCATTTGAGTTTTAAAGTTCAAAATGCAGGCCTACCTCCGCCACTTCAGCCTGCCTGTCCATCTCCAAAAATAGCCTTTTTAACAATTATATGCTAATATTTTGCTTTGAAAAAACAGCAAACAGTAAAGTTGCCATAAGCTGCCATACTTTCATCCATTTGTCCTTCTACACCTATGTCCATAAACCATCCTACACTCATAATATTCTCATGTTGCCAAGTTATCAGACTACCTGGCGCAAAAATGATGGGCTATAAAAGGGTAGAAGCATAAGAGAAAAATTACCCAATTTTAACCCGAAAACCCATTTGAGTTTTCAAGTTCAAAATGCAGGCCTACCTCCGCCCCTTCAGCCTGCCTGTCCATCTCCAAAAATAGCCTTTTTAACAATAATATACTCCTATTTTGCTTTGAAAAACAGCAAACAGTAAAGTTACCATATGCTGCCATCCTTTCATCCTTCTACTCCCATGTTCATAAACCATCCTACACTCATACTGTTCTCACTTCGCCAAGTTATCGGACTACCTGGCCCAAAAATTATGGATTTTATTGCAGACAGGAGGCTCATATCAGAATGCATTATCCTTCTTTATTTTGCCCATTAGCAGAAAGAATGACAGTGTTAAACATAAAAAGAAAAAGAAAACACAGGTGTCCAAGCACCTAGTAACCATAGCAACTCCCTCCTCCATCCCACCAATCCAAGCATAGACTGCCCTATATAACCAAGCTGCAGCCCCTCCTCCTCCTCTTTCTTTCTGCTCGTTAGCAGCATCAGTGTCTAACAGATAAGTGCATTAATAATTCTCATTCCTGTCACCCACACTGTAATTTCTCCCTTTACCCTGTACTCCCAGGGTTGGGGAACTTCTGCCCTCTGTGGCCAGCTTCTGAGGGAGCGAGGGTCCCTCTCCCTCTCTCTCTCTATCTTTATCTCTCTCCCTCCCCCCTCTCTTTTTTCTATCTATATACATCTATATATCTATATCCGTTTCCCCTTTTTTCGTCCTCTGGGTCGGTATTTCAGACCCAGGGAACTGTACCGTTGTTCTGTCTCACTTATTTTTCTCCCCTTTGGCGCTCCGCCATTTTTCCTGACTCCGCCCCCCTTCTTCTCCGGCTTTCAGTCTGAGATCTCCTGAGCGCTTCGCGCGCTGCAGGGGGGCGTGTCCGCACGTTCGCTTCGCGAGCGTTTTGGCCTGTTACCTCGCCTACGTGCGGGGCCTTCTGTGTGGTGCCCCGGCGAGTCCCTTGGTTGCACGGCCCGGCCGTTTCGTCGGTCGCCGACTCAGGGATTCCCCGCGGCCCCTCCGTTCATCATTCGGCGCTGGCGCATTAATATCGCCTTACCCAGTTCGCAACTGAGTGGGATTTTTTCGCTGCGCATTATTGCGAACATTTTTCTCTCTCTATTGTATACTCTGGTATAATTATAGGTTATTTATTCACTGCAGTTAATGCTAGTCCCTCTGTCTGTTCTCTCCTTACAGCTGGGACTGCACACTTATATTGTACATCCATACATATTTTAACTACATCATGTCTGATGATCAGCTATCTCCACCTAATGGTGGGCTGACTCATTCATCTCAGGACCATATCCTAGCCCCTTCTGAATTATTGCAACAGATGGTGTCTACATCGGTCCAATCCGCCCTGGCCTCCGCCATGTCATCTGTCAATGACAGCATATCAAAATCTGTTTCCATGGCGTTGTCACGGCAACACCGGGAAGGGCCGGCCTCTTCAGATACCCCCTTGGTCGCCTCCCACATACAATCCCAGGCTTCCAGCCTACTAAGACCCGGCAAGTCGGACCGGAAGAGACGCTATTGCTCCGACTTAGATACCCACCTTACCAATACACCTACTATTGGAGGTGGTTCTAAACTAACTAAGACCTCAGTGCCTCCTGAGGATACCAATGTGAGTGCTCAGAACCCCACAGATGGGGATGACGTGCCCGGTGGAACCTCTCGGTCCTCCAGGCGTAATAAACCCGACTCTTTTGTTGAAGATTCAGATGGCACCTCAGACTCTGGGGATGATGATTTATATGAGTTGGAGGACGAGGATCTGGAAGGGAACGCGAGTCGTTCTCCTCCACATGGCTCCGCTGACACAAGCGCCCCCGGGGCGATCTTGGATTCCATGGGAATTCCATTCTTCAGCCCGGAGAATATCAAACACCCCCGTTCGGGGGAGTGGACGCCCATGTCACAGGTGGCTGATTATGTTTCGGCTTGGCTGCGCAAATCTTTAGATGGTCGCAACCGCAATAAACTGAGGGCGGAGTGTCCACGACCGTCACTGCCCAATAATGTCGCCACGACGCCAGAGTTGGACCCCATTCTGGTGCGCTATCTGGTTAAGACCGGTAAAAACCCTAAAAAGGGTATTGACAAATCTTTCAAAACTGTTCAGGACAAATTGTTGGATGTCCTTGGGCCTATGACTAAGATTTTACAATTGGCCGAACATGCTGTCGCTTCAGGTGAAGTAATTGATGCAGACATTTTACGGGGCTGGGCATTACGAGCAGTTTGCTTGCTCGGCAATGCAAACACTGCGGCGTCTACGGAACGCCGGAGATCCATCCTTATGCGGCTGGATCCCCAACTTACTCACCTGGCTACCGACGAACCTGGTCCGCCAGCGGACGGTTTACTATTCGGGGAGGCCTTTCTTAAAAATATAATTAAGTATGTTGGCCTTTTCTCGGGCCTTGACAAAGCCCAATCCTCTTTAAAAAAGGTGGGCGCTAACAAGGTTTTCCCCAGGGCTGGAAGGGGTAGGGGTCGCCCTTCTGGCCGTGCCACCAACTATAGACCCTATAACAGGGGCCACTACATGCCTGACAGACAATATTACACACCAGTTCCCCAGCCACCACAGCCCTCGACTCCATTCTTTCCGCCTAGAGGACGTCCGTGGAGAGCGAGGGGTGCCAGCCGCGGATACCCAAGATCCAGGGGCACAGGTGAGACTGCCTATTCTGTCATTAACATGGGTTCCTGTGGGGGGCAGGCTGGGGTATTTTTCCCGGACCTGGTCCCGGATCACATCCGACCCGTGGGTCTTGCAAACTGTAGCCGGCTATCAAATAGAATTTCTCTATCCTCCGATACAGACTTGTTGGCCGCCAGCGATACACTTCGCGGACGCCGACAAGGCCCTGATCCGCTCAGAATTGATGGATCTGCAGTTGAAGCACGCCATTCAGGAGGTGTCTTGGGACGCTCCGGGTTATGTGAGCAATATTTTCTTGGTCAAAAAGAAGGACGGAGGTCACCGCCCGGTCATAAACTTGAAACATTTAAACAAGTACGTTTTGTATCGCCACTTCAAGATGGAGGGGATACATCTTCTCAGAGATCTTTTGCTACCAGGAGACTGGTTGGCGAAGATAGATCTGAAAGACGCGTATCTGACCGTGCCGATACACCTTTCTTCCCGTCCATATCTTCAGTTCTGTTGGGAAGGTCGCAAATGGGAATTTACATGCCTCCCGTTCGGCCTTTCTTCAGCACCATGGTGCTTCACTAAACTGCTGAGACCGGTCATGGCTTTGCTCAGGAGCCGGGGGGGTACGCCTGATCGTCTATCTCGACGATATTCTGATCATGGCGTCCACGTACGCGTTGGCCGTGCAGCATGTCCAATGGACGGCCGCTCTGCTCTCGGAGTTGGGTTTTTTGCTCAACGAAGAGAAGTCGGTACTCACGCCGTCTCGACGGACGGAGTTCCTGGGGTTCGAGGTGGATACCCACTTGGCCACCCTGAGTCTGCCCACGAGGAAACTGACTACGATCCGCAAGGAGATCCGGAAGCTTCTCCGTGCAGAGGTGGTCTCATTGCGGGCGCTCGCTCGGGTGGTCGGTCTGCTGACAGCCTCCATCCAGGCGATCTTCCCTGCCCCCTTACACTACAGGGCGCTGCAGAGACTGAAGATTCGGCACTTGAGGGAGGGTTTGCCCTACTCAACCGAAGTGCCACTATCCGCAGAAGCCAAGGGAGAACTCCTGTGGTGGCTACGTCATGCCCAGGTTTGGAATGGGAAGACAATTTTCAATTCCAAACCGGACTTAGTGATAGAATCAGACGCCAGCCTGCGGGGTTGGGGTGCCCGCTGCGGGGCATCGACGTCCGGAGGCAAGTGGTCACCATCAGAAATGTGTTTGCACATCAATTGCCTGGAACTTCTCGCGGGCACCTTTGCCCTGAGGAGTTTCGCTTTCCACAGGTCGGATTGTTGTATCCTGCTGCGCATGGACAATGTAGCAGCCGTTCAATACATCAACCGCCTGGGAGGCACGAAATCCAAGATCCTCGCAGATCTCGCGACGGTCCTTTGGCAATTCTGCCTTCAGCGGAATATATTGTTGACCGCGGAGTATCTTCCTGGAATTTCCAACGCCATTGCGGACTGGAACTCCAGGTACCTCACGGACTCCAGCGATTGGATGTTGGAACCAACGGTGTTCCAGGCGATCCATGCCCTGTGGGGGCCATTGAGTATCGACTTATTCGCATCTCGTCTCAATCGACAGCTGCCACGATTTTTCAGTTGGCGACCGGATCCGGACGCCATGGCGACGGACGCGTTTCTTCAAGTGTGGCCACAGAGCACTCTGTACGCCTTCCCGCCATTTGCCATGATCCCCAGAGTATTATGGCAGACGGTGTCCCAAAAAGCGACGCTGGTGTTGATCACCCCCTGGTGGCTGACTCAGTCATGGTTTCCCCAGGTCCTGGGGATGGCCATAGATGTGCCGAGGTTGTGTCCGCCTCTACTCACGTTGCTTCGAGACCCCTCAGGGAATCTTCATCCCTTGACATCGGACGATCAACTGCCGCTATTGGCATGGTTGATCTCGGGACACCTTCGCTTGGGGGCCGCATTTCGCAATCGGCTTCTGACCTCATCAATGACGCTTGGGCTCCAGGTACCAGATCGGCTTATCGATCAGCCTGGGGACTTTGGCTTCGTTGGTGCTCACGACGGGATTTGGATCCCGTACGTGCCCCTGTAGCGGAGGTCATTAATTACCTCTCGGAGTCTTTTGAGGCGGGGAAAGCTTATCGCACGATTAACGTTTATCGCTCGGCTATTTCCGCCTCCCATGGGTTGGTGGATGGCTTGCTGGTTGGACAACACCCTATTGTCTGCCGTCTTATGAGGGGGATGCGGTTTAAGAGACCGCCTTCTTCGCGATATCTCACCACGTGGGATGTTAGCAGTGTATTACGCATGTTTGAGACATGGGAAGACAATGACGACTTGTCTCTTAAACTCCTGTCGTTTAAATTGACAATGTTGTTATGCCTGGTCTCCATCAAGCGTGTGTCAGACGTACGGGCCCTGGATATTTCCAGGAAACAATTTGTTCCCGATGGGGTTCGTTTTTCCATTTGTCGTACGACCAAAACCGATCTACGTTCGGTTTTCTTCCCATTTTTTCCGACGCGCCCGAAATTGTGTGTCGTGCGATGTCTTCGATCTTATGAGTTGAAGACAGCTACGCGTCGTCCGACGGGTTCGGCGCAGCTCCTCATCTCCTATTGTCCGCCATATTTACCGGTTTCCTCCCCGACATTGGCTCGGTGGGTGAAATTGACAATGTCCTTAGCGGGTATTGATGTGTCACTGTTCACGGCTCACTCCACTAGGAGTGCGATGTCGACCAAAGTCCTTCAGACGGGTGGCTCGCTTTCGGAACTCTTGAGGGCGGCCGACTGGTCGTCCGAGGATACATTCCGTACGTTCTATTTTAAACCTACTGTACATGTGTCTATGTCTGTATTGTGATGGATTTATGATGCTTCTCTATGTACTGTGCTTTGAACATGCATTCTGATATGAGCCTCCTGTCTGCAATAAAATTGAGGATTTTCCTAGTAGAGTGACGGAAAATATTGATTTTATTAAGACAGGAGGCGAATATCATCCCACCCGTTTCCCCTACCCGTTATTATTTATAACCTTTGTTGTTTTCAGGATATTGAAGAATGGTTCTGCCTTGCCACGGTTCTTTGTTGGGGTCAGCTGCGTGACCTATCCGGTTGATCGTTCCTATTTGAAGATTGACGTTCTGCGTTATTGGTTCAAGATCCTCCGTGTGGACGCCGCCGCGCGAGTTCTGCAGTTTCGATGCTGGACTTCGTCACGGCATAAAGAAAGAGGAGGAGGAGGGGCTGCAGCTTGGTTATATAGGGCAGTCTATGCTTGGATTGGTGGGATGGAGGAGGGAGTTGCTATGGTTACTAGGTGCTTGGACACCTGTGTTTTCTTTTTCTTTTTATGTTTAACACTGTCATTCTTTCTGCTAATGGGCAAAATAAAGAAGGATAATGCATTCTGATATTCGCCTCCTGTCTTAATAAAATCAATATTTTCCGTCACTCTACTAGGAAAATCCTCAATTATAAAAAGGTAGCAGCATAAGAGAAAATTACACATTTTGAACCCAAAAACCCATTTGAGTTTTCAAGTTCAAAATGCAGGCCTACCTCCGCCCCTTCAGCCTGCCTGTCCATCTCCAAAAATAGCCTTTTTAACAATTATATGCTCCTATTTTGCTTTGAAATAACAGCAAACAGTAAAGTTGCCATATGCTGCCATCCTTTCATCCATTCGTCCTTCTACACCTATGTTCATAAACCATCCTACACTCATACTATTCTCATGTTGCCAAGTTATCGGACTACCTGGCCCAAAAATTATGGATTATAAAAGGGTAGCAGCATAAGAGAAAATTACACATTTTGAACCCAAAAACCCATTTGAGTTTTCAAGTTCAAAATGCAGGCCTACCTCCGCCCCTTCAGCCTGCCTGTCCATCTCCAAAAATAGCCTTTTTAACAATTATATGCTAATATTTTGCTTTGAAAAAACAGCAAACAGTAAAGTAGCCATATGCTGCCATCCTTTCATCCATTCATCCTTCTACATCTATGTTCATAAACCATCCTACACTCATACTGTTCTCACGTCGCCAAGTTATCGGTCTAACTGGCCCAAAAATTATGGATTATAAAAGGGTAGCAGCATAAGAGAAAAATTACCCATTTCGAACCCGAAAACCCATTTGAGTTTTCAAGTTGAAAATGCAGGCCTACCTCCGCCCCTTCAGCCTGCCTGTCCATCTCCAAAAATAGCCTTTTTAACAATTATATGCTCCTATTTTGCTTTGAAAAAACAGCAAACAGTAAAGTTGCCAAATGCTGCCATCCTTTCATCCATTCGTACTTCTACACCTATGTCCATAAACCATCCTAAACTCATAATATTCTCATGTTGCCAAGTTATCGGACTACCTGGCGCAAAAATGATGGGCTATAAAAAGGTAGCAGCATAAGAGAAAATTACACATTTTGAACCCAAAAACCCATTTGAGTTTTCAAGTTCAAAATGCAGGCCTACCTCCGCCCCTTCAGCCTGCCTGTCCATCTCCAAAAATAGCCTTTTAACAATTATATGCTCCTATTTTGCTTTGAAAAAACAGCAAACAGTAAAGTTGCCATATGCTGCCATCCTTTCATCCATTCGTCCTTCTACACCTATGTTCATAAACCATCCTACACTCATACTATTCTCATGTTGCCAAGTTATCGGACTACCTGGCTCAAAAATTATGGATTATAAAAGGGTAGCAGCATAAGAGAAAATTACACATTTTGAACCCAAAAACCCATTTGAGTTTTCAAGTTCAAAATGCAGGCCTACCTCCGCCCCTTCAGCCTGCCTGTCCATCTCCAAAAATAGCCTTTTTTAACAATTATATGCTCCTATTTTGCTTTGAAAAAACAGCAAACAGTAAAGTTGCCATATGCTGCCATTCTTTCATCCATTCGTCCTTCTACACCCATGTTCACAAACCATTCTACACTCATACTGTTCTCACGTCGCCAAGTTATCGGTCTAACTGGCCCAAAAATTCTGGATTATAAAAGGGTAGCAGCATAAGAGAAAAATTACCCATTTTGAACCCAAAAACCCATTTGAGTTTTCAAGTTCAAAATGCAGGCCTACCTCCGCCCCTTCAGCCTGCCTGTCCATCTCCAAAAATAGCCTTTTTAACAATTATATGCTCCTATTAACTTTGAAAAAACAGCAAACAGTAAAGTTGCCAAATGCTGCCATCCTTTCATCCATTCGTCCTTCTACACCTATGTCCATAAACCATCCTACACTCATAATATTCTCATGTTGCCAAGTTATCAGACTACCTGGCGCAAAAATGATGGGCTATAAAAGGGTAGAAGCATAAGAGAAAAATTACCCAATTTTAACCCGAAAACCCATTTGAGTTTTCAAGTTCAAAATGCAGGCCTACCTCCGCCACTTCAGCCTGCCTGTCCATCTCCAAAAATAGCCTTTTTAACAATAATATACTCCTATTTTGCTTTGAAAAACAGCAAACAGTAAAGTTACCATATGCTGCCATCCTTTCATCCTTCTACACCCATGTTCATAAACCATCCTACACTCATACTGTTCTCACTTCGCCAAGTTATCGGACTACCTGGCCCAAAAATTATGGATTATAAAAGGGTAGCAGCATAAGAGAAAATTACACATTTTGAACCCAAAAACCCATTTGAGTTTTCAAGTTCAAAATGCAGGCCTACCTCCGCCCCTTCAGCCTGCCTGTCCATCTCCAAAAATAGCCTTTTTAACAATTATATGCTCCTATTTTGCTTTGAAATAACAGCAAACAGTAAAGTTGCCATATGCTGCCATCCTTTCATCCATTCGTCCTTCTACACCTAAGTTCATAAACCATCCTACACTCATACTATTCTCATGTTGCCAAGTTATCGGACTACCTGGCCCAAAAATTATGGATTATAAAAGGGTAGCAGCATAAGAGAAAATTACACATTTTGAACCCAAAAACCCATTTGAGTTTTCAAGTTCAAAATGCAGGCCTACCTCCGCCCCTTCAGCCTGCCTGTCCATCTCCAAAAATAGCCTTTTTAACAATTATATGCTAATATTTTGCTTTGAAAAAACAGCAAACAGTAAAGTAGCCATATGCTGCCATCCTTTCATCCATTCATCCTTCTACATCTATGTTCATAAACCATCCTACACTCATACTGTTCTCACGTCGCCAAGTTATCGGTCTAACTGGCCCAAAAATTATGGATTATAAAAGGGTAGCAGCATAAGAGAAAAATTACCCATTTTGAACCCGAAAACCCATTTGAGTTTTCAAGTTGAAAATGCAGGCCTACCTCCGCCCCTTCAGCCTGCCTGTCCATCTCCAAAAATAGCCTTTTTAACAATTATATGCTCCTATTTTGCTTTGAAAAAACAGCAAACAGTAAAGTTGCCAAATGCTGCCATCCTTTCATCCATTCGTACTTCTACACCTATGTCCATAAACCATCCTAAACTCATAATATTCTCATGTTGCCAAGTTATCGGACTACCTGGCGCAAAAATGATGGGCTATAAAAGGGTAGCAGCATAAGAGAAAATTACACATTTTGAACCCAAAAACCCATTTGAGTTTTCAAGTTCAAAATGCAGGCCTACCTCCGCCCCTTCAGCCTGCCTGTCCATCTCCAAAAATAGCCTTTTAACAATGATATGCTCCTATTTTGCTTTTAAAAAACAGCAAACAGTAAAGTTGCCATATGCTGCCAACCTTTCATCCCGCGTCCTTCTACACCTATGTCCATAAACCATCCTAAACTCATACTATTCTCATGTTGCCAAGTTATAGAACTACCTGGCCCAAAAATTATGGATTATAAAAGGGTGGCAGCATAAGAGAAAATTACACATTTTGAACCCAAAAACCCATTTGAGTTTTCAAGTTCAAAATGCAGGCCTACCTCCGCCCCTTCAGCCTGCCTGTCCATCTCCAAAAATAGCCTTTTTAACAATTATATGCTAATATTTTGCTTTGAAAAAACAGCAAACAGTAAAGTAGCCATATGCTGCCATCCTTTCATCCATTCATCCTTCTACATCTATGTTCATAAACCATCCTACACTCATACTGTTCTCACGTCGCCAAGTTATCGGTCTAACTGGCCCAAAAATTATGGATTATAAAAGGGTAGCAGCATAAGAGAAAAATTACCCATTTTGAACCCGAAAACCCATTTGAGTTTTCAAGTTGAAAATGCAGGCCTACCTCCGCCCCTTCAGCCTGCCTGTCCATCTCCAAAAATAGCCTTTTTAACAATTATATGCTCCTATTTTGCTTTGAAAAAACAGCAAACAGTAAAGTTGCCAAATGCTGCCATCCTTTCATCCATTCGTACTTCTACACCTAAGTCCATAAACCATCCTAAACTCATAATATTCTCATGTTGCCAAGTTATCAGACTACCTGGCGCAAAAATGATGGGCTATAAAAGGGTAGCAGCATAAAAGAAAATTACACATTTTGAACCCAAAAACCCATTTGAGTTTTCAAGTTCAAAATGCAGGCCTACCCCAGCCCCTTCAGCCTGCCTGTCCATCTCCAAAAATAGCCTTTTTAACAATAATATACTCCTATTTTGCTTTTAAAAACAGCAAACAGTAAAGTTACCATATGCTGCCATCCTTTCATCCCGCGTCCTTCTACACCTATGTCCATAAACCATCCTACACTCATACTGTTCTCACTTCGCCAAGTGATCGGACTACCTGGCCCAAAAATTATGGATTATAAAAGGGTAGCAGCATAAGAGAAAATTACACATTTTGAACCCAAAAACCCATTTGAGTTTTCAAGTTCAAAATGCAGGCCTACCTCCGCCCCTTCAGCCTGCCTGTCCATCTCCAAAAATAGCCTTTTTTTAACAATTATATGCTCCTATTTTGCTTTGAAAAAACAGCAAATGGTAAAGTTGCCAAATGCTGCCATCCTTTCATCCATTTGTCCTTCTACACCTATGTCCATAAACCATCCTACACTCATAATATTCTCATGTTGCCAAGTTATCAGACTACCTGGCGCAAAAATGATGGGCTATAAAATGGTAGCAGCATAAAAGAAAATTACCCATTTTGAACCCAAAAACCCATTTGAGTTTTCAAGTTCAAAATGCAGGCCTACCTCCGCCCCTTCAGCCTGCCTGTCCATCTCCAAAAATAGCCTTTTTAACAATTATATGCTCCTATTTTACTTTGAAAAAACAGCAAACAGTAAAGTTGCCATATGCTGCCATCCTTTCATCCATTCATCCTTCTACACTTATGTTCATAAACCATCCTAAACTCATAATATTCTCACTTCGCCAAGTTATCGGTCTAACTGGCCCAAAACTTATGGATTATAAAAGGGTAGCAGCATAAGAGAAAATTACACATTTTGAACCCAAAAACCCATTTGAGTTTTCATGTTCAAAATGCAGGCCTACCTCTGCCCCTTCAGCCTGCCTGTCCATCTCCAAAAATAGCTCTTTTAACAATTATATGCTCTTATTTTGCTTTGAAAAAACAGCAAACAGTAAAGTTGCCATATGCTGCCATCCTTTCATCCATTTGTCCTTCTACACCTATGTTCATAAACTATCCTACACTCATACTATTCTCATGTTGCCAAGTTATAGAACTACCTGGCCCAAAAATTATGGATTATAAAAAGGTAGCAGCATAAGAGAAAATTACACATTTTGAACCAAAAAACTCATTTGAGTTTTCAAGTTCAAAATACAGGCCTACCTCCGCCCCTTCAGCCTGCCTGTCCATCTCCAAAAATAGCCTTTTTAACAATTATATGCTAATATTTTGCTTTGAAAAAACAGCAAACAGTAAAGTTGCCATATGCTACTATCCTTTCATCCATTCATCCTTCTACACCTATGTTTATAAACCATCCTACACTTATACTGTTCTCACGTCGCCAAGTTATCGGTCTAACTGGCCCAAAAATTATGGATTATAAAAGGGTAGCAGCATAAGAGAAAAATTACCCATTTTGAACGCAAAAACCCATTTGAGTTTTCAAGTTCAAAATGCAGGCCTACCTCCGCCCCTTCAGCCTGCCTGTCCATCTCCAAAAATAGCCTTTTTAACAATTATATGCTCCTATTTTGCTTTGAAAAAACAGCAAACAGTAAAGTTGCCAAATGCTGCCATCCTTTCATCCATTCGTACTTCTACACCTAAGTCCATAAACCATCCTAAACTCATAATATTCTCATGTTGCCAAGTTATCAGACTACCTGGCGCAAAAATGATGGGCTATAAAAGGGTAGCAGCATAAAAGAAAATTACACATTTTGAACCCAAAAACCCATTTGAGTTTTCAAGTTCAAAATGCAGGCCTACCCCAGCCCCTTCAGCCTGCCTGTCCATCTCCAAAAATAGCCTTTTTAACAATAATATACTCCTATTTTGCTTTTAAAAACAGCAAACAGTAAAGTTACCATATGCTGCCATCCTTTCATCCCGCGTCCTTCTACACCTATGTCCATAAACCATCCTACACTCATACTGTTCTCACTTCGCCAAGTGATCGGACTACCTGGCCCAAAAATTATGGATTATAAAAGGGTAGCAGCATAAGAGAAAATTACACATTTTGAACCCAAAAACCCATTTGAGTTTTCAAGTTCAAAATGCAGGCCTACCTCCGCCCCTTCAGCCTGCCTGTCCATCTCCAAAAATAGCCTTTTTTAACAATTATATGCTCCTATTTTGCTTTGAAAAAACAGCAAATGGTAAAGTTGCCAAATGCTGCCATCCTTTCATCTATTTGTCCTTCTACACCTATGTCCATAAACCATCCTACACTCATAATATTCTCATGTTGCCAAGTTATCAGACTACCTGGCGCAAAAATGATGGGCTATAAAATGGTAGCAGCATAAAAGAAAATTACACATTTTGAACCCCAAAAACCCATTTGAGTTTTCAAGTTCAAAATGCAGGCCTACCTCCGCCCCTTCAGCCTGCCTGTCCATCTCCAAAAATAGCCTTTTAACAATTATATGCTCCTATTTTGCTTTGAAAAAACAGCAAACAGTAAAGTTGCCAAATGCTGCCATCCTTTCATCCATTCGTCCTTCTACACCTATGTCCATAAACCATCCTACACTCATACTGTTCTCATGTTGCCAAGTTATCGGACTACCTGGCCCAAAAATTATGGATTATAAAAGGGTAGCAGCATAAGAGAAAATTACACATTTTGAACCCAAAAACCCATTTGAGTTTTAAAGTTCAAAATGCAGGCCTACCTCCGCCACTTCAGCCTGCCTGTCCATCTCCAAAAATAGCCTTTTTAACAATTATATGCTAATATTTTGCTTTGAAAAAACAGCAAACAGTAAAGTTGCCATAAGCTGCCATACTTTCATCCATTTGTCCTTCTACACCTATGTCCATAAACCATCCTACACTCATAATATTCTCATGTTGCCAAGTTATCAGACTACCTGGCGCAAAAATGATGGGCTATAAAAGGGTAGAAGCATAAGAGAAAAATTACCCAATTTTAACCCGAAAACCCATTTGAGTTTTCAAGTTCAAAATGCAGGCCTACCTCCGCCCCTTCAGCCTGCCTGTCCATCTCCAAAAATAGCCTTTTTAACAATAATATACTCCTATTTTGCTTTGAAAAACAGCAAACAGTAAAGTTACCATATGCTGCCATCCTTTCATCCTTCTACTCCCATGTTCATAAACCATCCTACACTCATACTGTTCTCACTTCGCCAAGTTATCGGACTACCTGGCCCAAAAATTATGGATTTTATTGCAGACAGGAGGCTCATATCAGAATGCATTATCCTTCTTTATTTTGCCCATTAGCAGAAAGAATGACAGTGTTAAACATAAAAAGAAAAAGAAAACACAGGTGTCCAAGCACCTAGTAACCATAGCAACTCCCTCCTCCATCCCACCAATCCAAGCATAGACTGCCCTATATAACCAAGCTGCAGCCCCTCCTCCTCCTCTTTCTTTCTGCTCGTTAGCAGCATCAGTGTCTAACAGATAAGTGCATTAATAATTCTCATTCCTGTCACCCACACTGTAATTTCTCCCTTTACCCTGTACTCCCAGGGTTGGGGAACTTCTGCCCTCTGTGGCCAGCTTCTGAGGGAGCGAGGGTCCCTCTCCCTCTCTCTCTCTATCTTTATCTCTCTCCCTCCCCCCTCTCTTTTTTCTATCTATATACATCTATATATCTATATCCGTTTCCCCTTTTTTCGTCCTCTGGGTCGGTATTTCAGACCCAGGGAACTGTACCGTTGTTCTGTCTCACTTATTTTTCTCCCCTTTGGCGCTCCGCCATTTTTCCTGACTCCGCCCCCCTTCTTCTCCGGCTTTCAGTCTGAGATCTCCTGAGCGCTTCGCGCGCTGCAGGGGGGCGTGTCCGCACGTTCGCTTCGCGAGCGTTTTGGCCTGTTACCTCGCCTACGTGCGGGGCCTTCTGTGTGGTGCCCCGGCGAGTCCCTTGGTTGCACGGCCCGGCCGTTTCGTCGGTCGCCGACTCAGGGATTCCCCGCGGCCCCTCCGTTCATCATTCGGCGCTGGCGCATTAATATCGCCTTACCCAGTTCGCAACTGAGTGGGATTTTTTCGCTGCGCATTATTGCGAACATTTTTCTCTCTCTATTGTATACTCTGGTATAATTATAGGTTATTTATTCACTGCAGTTAATGCTAGTCCCTCTGTCTGTTCTCTCCTTACAGCTGGGACTGCACACTTATATTGTACATCCATACATATTTTAACTACATCATGTCTGATGATCAGCTATCTCCACCTAATGGTGGGCTGACTCATTCATCTCAGGACCATATCCTAGCCCCTTCTGAATTATTGCAACAGATGGTGTCTACATCGGTCCAATCCGCCCTGGCCTCCGCCATGTCATCTGTCAATGACAGCATATCAAAATCTGTTTCCATGGCGTTGTCACGGCAACACCGGGAAGGGCCGGCCTCTTCAGATACCCCCTTGGTCGCCTCCCACATACAATCCCAGGCTTCCAGCCTACTAAGACCCGGCAAGTCGGACCGGAAGAGACGCTATTGCTCCGACTTAGATACCCACCTTACCAATACACCTACTATTGGAGGTGGTTCTAAACTAACTAAGACCTCAGTGCCTCCTGAGGATACCAATGTGAGTGCTCAGAACCCCACAGATGGGGATGACGTGCCCGGTGGAACCTCTCGGTCCTCCAGGCGTAATAAACCCGACTCTTTTGTTGAAGATTCAGATGGCACCTCAGACTCTGGGGATGATGATTTATATGAGTTGGAGGACGAGGATCTGGAAGGGAACGCGAGTCGTTCTCCTCCACATGGCTCCGCTGACACAAGCGCCCCCGGGGCGATCTTGGATTCCATGGGAATTCCATTCTTCAGCCCGGAGAATATCAAACACCCCCGTTCGGGGGAGTGGACGCCCATGTCACAGGTGGCTGATTATGTTTCGGCTTGGCTGCGCAAATCTTTAGATGGTCGCAACCGCAATAAACTGAGGGCGGAGTGTCCACGACCGTCACTGCCCAATAATGTCGCCACGACGCCAGAGTTGGACCCCATTCTGGTGCGCTATCTGGTTAAGACCGGTAAAAACCCTAAAAAGGGTATTGACAAATCTTTCAAAACTGTTCAGGACAAATTGTTGGATGTCCTTGGGCCTATGACTAAGATTTTACAATTGGCCGAACATGCTGTCGCTTCAGGTGAAGTAATTGATGCAGACATTTTACGGGGCTGGGCATTACGAGCAGTTTGCTTGCTCGGCAATGCAAACACTGCGGCGTCTACGGAACGCCGGAGATCCATCCTTATGCGGCTGGATCCCCAACTTACTCACCTGGCTACCGACGAACCTGGTCCGCCAGCGGACGGTTTACTATTCGGGGAGGCCTTTCTTAAAAATATAAATAAGTATGTTGGCCTTTTCTCGGGCCTTGACAAAGCCCAATCCTCTTTAAAAAAGGTGGGCGCTAACAAGGTTTTCCCCAGGGCTGGAAGGGGTAGGGGTCGCCCTTCTGGCCGTGCCACCAACTATAGACCCTATAACAGGGGCCACTACATGCCTGACAGACAATATTACACACCAGTTCCCCAGCCACCACAGCCCTCGACTCCATTCTTTCCGCCTAGAGGACGTCCGTGGAGAGCGAGGGGTGCCAGCCGCGGATACCCAAGATCCAGGGGCACAGGTGAGACTGCCTATTCTGTCATTAACATGGGTTCCTGTGGGGGGCAGGCTGGGGTATTTTTCCCGGACCTGGTCCCGGATCACATCCGACCCGTGGGTCTTGCAAACTGTAGCCGGCTATCAAATAGAATTTCTCTATCCTCCGATACAGACTTGTTGGCCGCCAGCGATACACTTCGCGGACGCCGACAAGGCCCTGATCCGCTCAGAATTGATGGATCTGCAGTTGAAGCACGCCATTCAGGAGGTGTCTTGGGACGCTCCGGGTTATGTGAGCAATATTTTCTTGGTCAAAAAGAAGGACGGAGGTCACCGCCCGGTCATAAACTTGAAACATTTAAACAAGTACGTTTTGTATCGCCACTTCAAGATGGAGGGGATACATCTTCTCAGAGATCTTTTGCTACCAGGAGACTGGTTGGCGAAGATAGATCTGAAAGACGCGTATCTGACCGTGCCGATACACCTTTCTTCCCGTCCATATCTTCAGTTCTGTTGGGAAGGTCGCAAATGGGAATTTGCATGCCTCCCGTTCGGCCTTTCTTCAGCACCATGGTGCTTCACTAAACTGCTGAGACCGGTCATGGCTTTGCTCAGGAGCCGGGGGGGTACGCCTGATCGTCTATCTCGACGATATTCTGATCATGGCGTCCACGTACGCGTTGGCCGTGCAGCATGTCCAATGGACGGCCGCTCTGCTCTCGGAGTTGGGTTTTTTGCTCAACGAAGAGAAGTCGGTACTCACGCCGTCTCGACGGACGGAGTTCCTGGGGTTCGAGGTGGATACCCACTTGGCCACCCTGAGTCTGCCCACGAGGAAACTGACTACGATCCGCAAGGAGATCCGGAAGCTTCTCCGTGCAGAGGTGGTCTCATTGCGGGCGCTCGCTCGGGTGGTCGGTCTGCTGACAGCCTCCATCCAGGCGATCTTCCCTGCCCCCTTACACTACAGGGCGCTGCAGAGACTGAAGATTCGGCACTTGAGGGAGGGTTTGCCCTACTCAACCGAAGTGCCACTATCCGCAGAAGCCAAGGGAGAACTCCTGTGGTGGCTACGTCATGCCCAGGTTTGGAATGGGAAGACAATTTTCAATTCCAAACCGGACTTAGTGATAGAATCAGACGCCAGCCTGCGGGGTTGGGGTGCCCGCTGCGGGGCATCGACGTCCGGAGGCAAGTGGTCACCATCAGAAATGTGTTTGCACATCAATTGCCTGGAACTTCTCGCGGGCACCTTTGCCCTGAGGAGTTTCGCTTTCCACAGGTCGGATTGTTGTATCCTGCTGCGCATGGACAATGTAGCAGCCGTTCAATACATCAACCGCCTGGGAGGCACGAAATCCAAGATCCTCGCAGATCTCGCGACGGTCCTTTGGCAATTCTGCCTTCAGCGGAATATATTGTTGACCGCGGAGTATCTTCCTGGAATTTCCAACGCCATTGCGGACTGGAACTCCAGGTACCTCACGGACTCCAGCGATTGGATGTTGGAACCAACGGTGTTCCAGGCGATCCATGCCCTGTGGGGGCCATTGAGTATCGACTTATTCGCATCTCGTCTCAATCGACAGCTGCCACGATTTTTCAGTTGGCGACCGGATCCGGACGCCATGGCGACGGACGCGTTTCTTCAAGTGTGGCCACAGAGCACTCTGTACGCCTTCCCGCCATTTGCCATGATCCCCAGAGTATTATGGCAGACGGTGTCCCAAAAAGCGACGCTGGTGTTGATCACCCCCTGGTGGCTGACTCAGTCATGGTTTCCCCAGGTCCTGGGGATGGCCATAGATGTGCCGAGGTTGTGTCCGCCTCTACTCACGTTGCTTCGAGACCCCTCAGGGAATCTTCATCCCTTGACATCGGACGATCAACTGCCGCTATTGGCATGGTTGATCTCGGGACACCTTCGCTTGGGGGCCGCATTTCGCAATCGGCTTCTGACCTCATCAATGACGCTTGGGCTCCAGGTACCAGATCGGCTTATCGATCAGCCTGGGGACTTTGGCTTCGTTGGTGCTCACGACGGGATTTGGATCCCGTACGTGCCCCTGTAGCGGAGGTCATTAATTACCTCTCGGAGTCTTTTGAGGCGGGGAAAGCTTATCGCACGATTAACGTTTATCGCTCGGCTATTTCCGCCTCCCATGGGTTGGTGGATGGCTTGCTGGTTGGACAACACCCTATTGTCTGCCGTCTTATGAGGGGGATGCGGTTTAAGAGACCGCCTTCTTCGCGATATCTCACCACGTGGGATGTTAGCAGTGTATTACGCATGTTTGAGACATGGGAAGACAATGACGACTTGTCTCTTAAACTCCTGTCGTTTAAATTGACAATGTTGTTATGCCTGGTCTCCATCAAGCGTGTGTCAGACGTACGGGCCCTGGATATTTCCAGGAAACAATTTGTTCCCGATGGGGTTCGTTTTTCCATTTGTCGTACGACCAAAACCGATCTACGTTCGGTTTTCTTCCCATTTTTTCCGACGCGCCCGAAATTGTGTGTCGTGCGATGTCTTCGATCTTATGAGTTGAAGACAGCTACGCGTCGTCCGACGGGTTCGGCGCAGCTCCTCATCTCCTATTGTCCGCCATATTTACCGGTTTCCTCCCCGACATTGGCTCGGTGGGTGAAATTGACAATGTCCTTAGCGGGTATTGATGTGTCACTGTTCACGGCTCACTCCACTAGGAGTGCGATGTCGACCAAAGTCCTTCAGACGGGTGGCTCGCTTTCGGAACTCTTGAGGGCGGCCGACTGGTCGTCCGAGGATACATTCCGTACGTTCTATTTTAAACCTACTGTACATGTGTCTATGTCTGTATTGTGATGGATTTATGATGCTTCTCTATGTACTGTGCTTTGAACATGCATTCTGATATGAGCCTCCTGTCTGCAATAAAATTGAGGATTTTCCTAGTAGAGTGACGGAAAATATTGATTTTATTAAGACAGGAGGCGAATATCATCCCACCCGTTTCCCCTACCCGTTATTATTTATAACCTTTGTTGTTTTCAGGATATTGAAGAATGGTTCTGCCTTGCCACGGTTCTTTGTTGGGGTCAGCTGCGTGACCTATCCGGTTGATCGTTCCTATTTGAAGATTGACGTTCTGCGTTATTGGTTCAAGATCCTCCGTGTGGACGCCGCCGCGCGAGTTCTGCAGTTTCGATGCTGGACTTCGTCACGGCATAAAGAAAGAGGAGGAGGAGGGGCTGCAGCTTGGTTATATAGGGCAGTCTATGCTTGGATTGGTGGGATGGAGGAGGGAGTTGCTATGGTTACTAGGTGCTTGGACACCTGTGTTTTCTTTTTCTTTTTATGTTTAACACTGTCATTCTTTCTGCTAATGGGCAAAATAAAGAAGGATAATGCATTCTGATATTCGCCTCCTGTCTTAATAAAATCAATATTTTCCGTCACTCTACTAGGAAAATCCTCAATTATAAAAAGGTAGCAGCATAAGAGAAAATTACACATTTTGAACCCAAAAACCCATTTGAGTTTTCAAGTTCAAAATGCAGGCCTACCTCCGCCCCTTCAGCCTGCCTGTCCATCTCCAAAAATAGCCTTTTTAACAATTATATGCTCCTATTTTGCTTTGAAATAACAGCAAACAGTAAAGTTGCCATATGCTGCCATCCTTTCATCCATTCGTCCTTCTACACCTATGTTCATAAACCATCCTACACTCATACTATTCTCATGTTGCCAAGTTATCGGACTACCTGGCCCAAAAATTATGGATTATAAAAGGGTAGCAGCATAAGAGAAAATTACACATTTTGAACCCAAAAACCCATTTGAGTTTTCAAGTTCAAAATGCAGGCCTACCTCCGCCCCTTCAGCCTGCCTGTCCATCTCCAAAAATAGCCTTTTTAACAATTATATGCTAATATTTTGCTTTGAAAAAACAGCAAACAGTAAAGTAGCCATATGCTGCCATCCTTTCATCCATTCATCCTTCTACATCTATGTTCATAAACCATCCTACACTCATACTGTTCTCACGTCGCCAAGTTATCGGTCTAACTGGCCCAAAAATTATGGATTATAAAAGGGTAGCAGCATAAGAGAAAAATTACCCATTTCGAACCCGAAAACCCATTTGAGTTTTCAAGTTGAAAATGCAGGCCTACCTCCGCCCCTTCAGCCTGCCTGTCCATCTCCAAAAATAGCCTTTTTAACAATTATATGCTCCTATTTTGCTTTGAAAAAACAGCAAACAGTAAAGTTGCCAAATGCTGCCATCCTTTCATCCATTCGTACTTCTACACCTATGTCCATAAACCATCCTAAACTCATAATATTCTCATGTTGCCAAGTTATCGGACTACCTGGCGCAAAAATGATGGGCTATAAAAAGGTAGCAGCATAAGAGAAAATTACACATTTTGAACCCAAAAACCCATTTGAGTTTTCAAGTTCAAAATGCAGGCCTACCTCCGCCCCTTCAGCCTGCCTGTCCATCTCCAAAAATAGCCTTTTAACAATTATATGCTCCTATTTTGCTTTGAAAAAACAGCAAACAGTAAAGTTGCCATATGCTGCCATCCTTTCATCCATTCGTCCTTCTACACCTATGTTCATAAACCATCCTACACTCATACTATTCTCATGTTGCCAAGTTATCGGACTACCTGGCTCAAAAATTATGGATTATAAAAGGGTAGCAGCATAAGAGAAAATTACACATTTTGAACCCAAAAACCCATTTGAGTTTTCAAGTTCAAAATGCAGGCCTACCTCCGCCCCTTCAGCCTGCCTGTCCATCTCCAAAAATAGCCTTTTTTAACAATTATATGCTCCTATTTTGCTTTGAAAAAACAGCAAACAGTAAAGTTGCCATATGCTGCCATTCTTTCATCCATTCGTCCTTCTACACCCATGTTCACAAACCATTCTACACTCATACTGTTCTCACGTCGCCAAGTTATCGGTCTAACTGGCCCAAAAATTCTGGATTATAAAAGGGTAGCAGCATAAGAGAAAAATTACCCATTTTGAACCCAAAAACCCATTTGAGTTTTCAAGTTCAAAATGCAGGCCTACCTCCGCCCCTTCAGCCTGCCTGTCCATCTCCAAAAATAGCCTTTTTAACAATTATATGCTCCTATTTTGCTTTGAAAAAACAGCAAACAGTAAAGTTGCCAAATGCTGCCATCCTTTCATCCATTTGTCCTTCTACACCTATGTCCATAAACCATCCTACACTCATAATATTCTCATGTTGCCAAGTTATCAGACTACCTGGCGCAAAAATGATGGGCTATAAAAGGGTAGCAGCATAAAAGAAAATTACACATTTTGAACCCCAAAAACCCATTTGAGTTTTCAAGTTCAAAATGCAGGCCTACCTCCGCCCCTTCAGCCTGCCTGTCCATCTCCAAAAATAGCCTTTTTAACAATTATATGCTCCTATTAACTTTGAAAAAACAGCAAACAGTAAAGTTGCCAAATGCTGCCATCCTTTCATCCATTCGTCCTTCTACACCTATGTCCATAAACCATCCTACACTCATAATATTCTCATGTTGCCAAGTTATCAGACTACCTGGCGCAAAAATGATGGGCTATAAAAGGGTAGAAGCATAAGAGAAAAATTACCCAATTTTAACCCGAAAACCCATTTGAGTTTTCAAGTTCAAAATGCAGGCCTACCTCCGCCACTTCAGCCTGCCTGTCCATCTCCAAAAATAGCCTTTTTAACAATAATATACTCCTATTTTGCTTTGAAAAACAGCAAACAGTAAAGTTACCATATGCTGCCATCCTTTCATCCTTCTACACCCATGTTCATAAACCATCCTACACTCATACTGTTCTCACTTCGCCAAGTTATCGGACTACCTGGCCCAAAAATTATGGATTATAAAAGGGTAGCAGCATAAGAGAAAATTACACATTTTGAACCCAAAAACCCATTTGAGTTTTCAAGTTCAAAATGCAGGCCTACCTCCGCCCCTTCAGCCTGCCTGTCCATCTCCAAAAATAGCCTTTTTAACAATTATATGCTCCTATTTTGCTTTGAAATAACAGCAAACAGTAAAGTTGCCATATGCTGCCATCCTTTCATCCATTCGTCCTTCTACACCTAAGTTCATAAACCATCCTACACTCATACTATTCTCATGTTGCCAAGTTATCGGACTACCTGGCCCAAAAATTATGGATTATAAAAGGGTAGCAGCATAAGAGAAAATTACACATTTTGAACCCAAAAACCCATTTGAGTTTTCAAGTTCAAAATGCAGGCCTACCTCCGCCCCTTCAGCCTGCCTGTCCATCTCCAAAAATAGCCTTTTTAACAATTATATGCTAATATTTTGCTTTGAAAAAACAGCAAACAGTAAAGTAGCCATATGCTGCCATCCTTTCATCCATTCATCCTTCTACATCTATGTTCATAAACCATCCTACACTCATACTGTTCTTACGTCGCCAAGTTATCGGTCTAACTGGCCCAAAAATTATGGATTATAAAAGGGTAGCAGCATAAGAGAAAAATTACCCATTTTGAACCCGAAAACCCATTTGAGTTTTCAAGTTGAAAATGCAGGCCTACCTCCGCCCCTTCAGCCTGCCTGTCCATCTCCAAAAATAGCCTTTTTAACAATTATATGCTCCTATTTTGCTTTGAAAAAACAGCAAACAGTAAAGTTGCCAAATGCTGCCATCCTTTCATCCATTCGTACTTCTACACCTATGTCCATAAACCATCCTAAACTCATAATATTCTCATGTTGCCAAGTTATCGGACTACCTGGCGCAAAAATGATGGGCTATAAAAGGGTAGCAGCATAAGAGAAAATTACACATTTTGAACCCAAAAACCCATTTGAGTTTTCAAGTTCAAAATGCAGGCCTACCTCCGCCCCTTCAGCCTGCCTGTCCATCTCCAAAAATAGCCTTTTAACAATGATATGCTCCTATTTTGCTTTTAAAAAACAGCAAACAGTAAAGTTGCCATATGCTGCCAACCTTTCATCCCGCGTCCTTCTACACCTATGTCCATAAACCATCCTAAACTCATACTATTCTCATGTTGCCAAGTTATAGAACTACCTGGCCCAAAAATTATGGATTATAAAAGGGTGGCAGCATAAGAGAAAATTACACATTTTGAACCCAAAAACCCATTTGAGTTTTCAAGTTCAAAATGCAGGCCTACCTCCGCCCCTTCAGCCTGCCTGTCCATCTCCAAAAATAGCCTTTTTAACAATTATATGCTAATATTTTGCTTTGAAAAAACAGCAAACAGTAAAGTAGCCATATGCTGCCATCCTTTCATCCATTCATCCTTCTACATCTATGTTCATAAACCATCCTACACTCATACTGTTCTCACGTCGCCAAGTTATCGGTCTAACTGGCCCAAAAATTATGGATTATAAAAGGGTAGCAGCATAAGAGAAAAATTACCCATTTTGAACCCGAAAACCCATTTGAGTTTTCAAGTTGAAAATGCAGGCCTACCTCCGCCCCTTCAGCCTGCCTGTCCATCTCCAAAAATAGCCTTTTTAACAATTATATGCTCCTATTTTGCTTTGAAAAAACAGCAAACAGTAAAGTTGCCAAATGCTGCCATCCTTTCATCCATTCGTACTTCTACACCTATGTCCATAAACCATCCTAAACTCATAATATTCTCATGTTGCCAAGTTATCGGACTACCTGGCGCAAAAATGATGGGCTATAAAAAGGTAGCAGCATAAGAGAAAATTACACATTTTGAACCCAAAAACCCATTTGAGTTTTCAAGTTCAAAATGCAGGCCTACCTCCGCCCCTTCAGCCTGCCTGTCCATCTCCAAAAATAGCCTTTTAACAATTATATGCTCCTATTTTGCTTTGAAAAAACAGCAAACAGTAAAGTTGCCATATGCTGCCATCCTTTCATCCATTCGTCCTTCTACACCTATGTTCATAAACCATCCTACACTCATACTATTCTCATGTTGCCAAGTTATCGGACTACCTGGCTCAAAAATTATGGATTATAAAAGGGTAGCAGCATAAGAGAAAATTACACATTTTGAACCCAAAAACCCATTTGAGTTTTCAAGTTCAAAATGCAGGCCTACCTCCGCCCCTTCAGCCTGCCTGTCCATCTCCAAAAATAGCCTTTTTAACAATTATATGCTCCTATTTTGCTTTGAAAAAACAGCAAACAGTAAAGTTGCCATATGCTGCCATTCTTTCATCCATTCATCCTTCTACACTTATGTTCATAAACCATCCTAAACTCATAATATTCTCACTTCGCCAAGTTATCGGTCTAACTGGCCCAAAAATTATGGATTATAAAAGGGTAGCAGCATAAGAGAAAATTACACATTTTGAACCCAAAAACCCATTTGAGTTTTCATGTTCAAAATTCAGGCCTACCTCCGCCCCTTCAGCCTGCCTGTCCATCTCCAAAAATAGCCTTTTTAACAATTATATGCTCCTATTTTGCTTTGAAAAAACAGAAAACAGTAAAGTTGCCAAATGCTGCCATCCTTTCATCCATTCGTACTTCTACACCTATGTCCATAAACCATCCTAAACTCATAATATTCTCATGTTGCCAAGTTATCGGACTACCTGGCGCAAAAATGATGGGCTATAAAAGGGTAGCAGCATAAGAGAAAATTACACATTTTGAACCCAAAAACCCATTTGAGTTTTCAAGTTCAAAATGCAGGCCTACCTCCGCCCCTTCAGCCTGCCTGTCCATCTCCAAAAATAGCCTTTTAACAATGATATGCTCCTATTTTGCTTTTAAAAAACAGCAAACAGTAAAGTTGCCATATGCTGCCAACCTTTCATCCCGCGTCCTTCTACACCTATGTCCATAAACCATCCTAAACTCATACTATTCTCATGTTGCCAAGTTATAGAACTACCTGGCCTAAAAATTATGGATTATAAAAGGGTAGCAGCATAAGAGAAAATTACACATTTTGAACCAAAAAACTCATTTAAGTTTTAAAGTTCAAAATGTAGGCCTACCTCCGCCCCTTCAGCCTGCCTGTCCATCTCCAAAAATAGCCTTTTTAACAATTATATGCTAATATTTTGCTTTGAAAAAACAGCAAACAGTAAAGTTGCCTTATGCTGCTATCCTTTCATCCATTCATCCTTCTACACCTATGTTCATAAACCATCCTACACTTATACTGTTCTCACGTCGCCAAGTTATCGGTCTAACTGGCCCAAAAATTGTGGATTATAAAAGGGTAGCAGCATAAGAGAAAAATTACCCATTTTGAACCCAAAAACCCATTTGAGTTTTCAAGTTGAAAATGCAGGCCTACCTCCGCCCCTTCAGCCTGCCTGTCCATCTCCAAAGATAGCCTTTTTAACAATAATATACTCCTATTTTGCTTTGAAAAACAGCAAACAGTAAAGTTACCATATGCTGCCATCCTTTCATCCTTCTACACCCTTGTTCATAAACCATCCTACACTCATACTGTTCTCACTTCGCCAAGTTATCGGACTACCTGGCCCAAAAATTATGGATTATAAAAGGGTAGCAGCATAAGAGAAAATTACACATTTTGAACCCAAAAACCCATTTGAGTTTTCAAGTTCAAAATGCAGGCCTACCTCCGCCCCTTCAGCCTGCCTGTCCATCTCCAAAAATAGCCTTTTTAACAATTATATGCTCCTATTTTGCTTTGAAAAAACAGCAAACAGTAAAGTTGCCATATGCTGCCATCCTTTCATCCATTCGTCCTTCTACACCTATGTTCATAAACCATCCTACACTCATACTATTCTCATGTTGCCAAGTTATCGGACTACCTGGCCCAAAAATTATGGATTATAAAAGGGTAGCAGCATAAGAGCAAATTACACATTTTGAACCCAAAAACCCATTTGAATTTTCGAGTTCAAAATGCAGGCCTACCTCCGCCCCTTCAGCCTGCCTGTCCATCTCCAAAAATAGCCTTTTTAACAATTATATGCTCCTATTTTGCTTTGAAAAAACAGCAAACAGTAAAGTTGCCATATGCTGCCATCCTTTCATCCATTCATCCTTCTACACTTATGTTCATAAACCATCCTAAACTCATAATATTCTCACTTCGCCAAGTTATCGGTCTAACTGGCCCAAAAATTATGGATTATAAAAGGGTAGCAGCATAAGAGAAAAATTACCCATTTTGAACCCAAAAACCCATTTGAGTTTTCAAGTTCAAAATGCAGGCCTACCTCCTCCCCTTCAGCCTGCCTGTCCATCTCCAAAAATAGCCTTTTTAACAATTATATGCTCCTATTTTGCTTTGAAAAAACAGCAAACAGTAAAGTTGCCAAATGCTGCCATCCTTTCATCCATTCGTCCTTCTACACCTATGTTCATAAACCATCCTACACTCATAATATTCTCATGTTGCCAAGTTATCAGACTACCTGGCGCAAAAATGATGGGCTATAAAAGGGTAGCAGCATAAGAGAAAATTACACATTTTGTACCCAAAAACCCATTTGAGTTTTCAAAATCAAAATGCAGGCCTACCTCCGCCCCTTCAGCCTGCCTGTCCATCTCCAAAAATAGCCTTTTTTAACAATTATATGCTCCTATTTTGCTTTGAAAAAACAGCAAATGGTAAAGTTGCCATATGCTGCCATTCTTTCATCCATTCGTCCTTCTACACCCATGTTCATAAACCATTCTACACTCATACTGTTCTCACGTCGCCAAGTTATCGGTCTAACTGGCCCAAAAATTCTGGATTATAAAAGGGTAGCAGCATAAGAGAAAAATTACCCATTTTGAACCCAAAAACCCATTTGAGTTTTCAAGTTCAAAATGCAGGCCTACCTCCGCCCCTTCAGCCTGCCTGTCCATCTCCAAAAATAGCCTTTTTAACAATTATATGCTCCTATTTTGCTTTGAAAAAACAGCAAACAGTAAAGTTGCCATATGCTGCCATCCTTTCATCCATTTGTCCTTCTACACCTATGTCCATAAACCATCCTAAACTCATACTATTCTCATGTTGCCAAGTGATCGGACTACCTGGCCCAAAAATTATGGATTATAAAAGGGTAGCAGCATAAGAGAAAATTACACATTTTGAACCCAAAAACCCATTTGAGTTTTCAAGTTCAAAATGCAGGCCTACCTCCGCCCCTTCAGTCTGCCTGTCCATCTCCAAAAATAGCCATTTTAACAATTATATGCTCCTATTTTGCTTTGAAAAAACAGCAAACAGTAAAGTTGCCATATGCTGCCATCCTTTCATCCATTCATACTTCTACACCTATGTTCATAAACCATCCTACACTTATACTGTAGGCCAGCTACTTCAAAATGCAGGCCTACCTCCGCCCCTTCAGCCTGCCTGTCCATCTCCAAAAACAGCCTTTTTAACAATAATATACTCCTATTTTGCTTTGAAAAAACAGCAAACAGTAAAGCTACCATATGCTGCCATCCTTTCATCCATTCGTCCTTCTACACCCATGTTCATAAACCATCCTACACTTATACTGTCCTCACTTCGCCAAGTTATCGGTCTAACTGGCCCAAAAATTATGGATTATAAAAGGGTAGCAGCATAAGAGAAAATTACACATTTTGAACCCAAAAACCCATTTGAGTTTTCAAGTTCAAAATACAGGCCTACCTCCGCCCCTTCAGCCTGCCTGTCCATCTCCAAAAATAGCCTTTTTAACAATTATATGCTAATATTTTGCTTTGAAAAAACAGCAAACAGTACAGTTGCCAAATGCTGCCATCCTTTCATCCATTCGTCCTTCTACACCTATGTTCATAAACCATCCTACACTCATAATATTCTCATGTTGCTAAGTTATCAGACTACCTGGCGCAAAAATGATGGGCTACAAAAGGGTAGCAGCAGAAGAGAAAATTACACATTTTGAACCCAAAAACCCATTTGAGTTTTCATGTTCAAAATTCAGGCCTACCTCCGCCCCTTCAGCCTGCCTGTCCATCTCCAAAAATAGCCTTTTTAACAATTATATGCTCTTATTTTGCTTTGAAAAAACAGCAAACAGTAAAGTTGCCATATGCTGCTATCCTTTCATCCATTCATCCTTCTTTACCTATGTTCATAAACCATCCTACACTTATACTGTTCTCACGTCGCCAAGTTATCGGTCTAACTGGCCCAAAAATTATGGATTATAAAAGGGTAGCAGCATAAGAGAAAAATTACTCATTTTGAACCCAAAAACCCATTTGAGTTTTCAAGTTCAAAATGCAGGCCTACCTCCGCCCCTTCAGCCTGCCTGTCCATCTCCAAAAATAGCCTTTTTAACAATTATATGCTCCTATTTTGCTTTGAAAAACAGCAAACAGTAAAGTTGCCAAATGCTGCCATTCTTTCATCCATTCGTCCTTCTACACCTATGTCCATAAACGATCCTACACTCATAATATTCTCATGTTGCCAAGTTATCAGACTACCTGGCGCAAAAATGATAGCTATGAAAGGGTAGCAGCATAAAAGAAAATTACACATTTTGAACCCAAAAACCCATTTGAGTTTTCAAGTTCAAAATGCAGGCCTACCTCCGCCCCTTCAGCCTGCCTGTCCATCTCCAAAAATAGCCTTTTTAACAATAATATACTCCTATTTAGCTTTGAAAAACAGCAAACAGTAAAGTTACCATATGCTGCCATCCTTTCATCCTTTCATCCTTCTACACCCATGTTCATAAACCATCCTTCACTCATACTGTTCTCACGTCGCCAAGTTATCGGTCTAACTGGCCCAAAAATTCTGGATTATAAAAGGGTAGCAGCATAAGAGAAAAATTACCCATTTTGAACCCAAAAACCCATTTGAGTTTTCAAGTTCAAAATGCAGGCCTACCTCCGCCCCTTCAGCCTGCCTGTCCATCTCCAAAAATAGCCTTTTTAACAATTATATGCTCCTATTTTGCTTTGAAAAAACAGCAAACAGTAAAGTTGCCAAATGCTGCCATCCTTTCATCCATTTGTCCTTCTACACCTATGTCCATAAACCATCCTAAACTCATACTATTCTCATGTTGCCAAGTGATCGGACTACCTGGCCCAAAAATTATGGATTATAAAAGGGTAGCAGCATAAGAGAAAATTACCCATTTTGAACCCAAAAACCCATTTGAGTTTTCAAGTTCAAAATGCAGGCCTACCTCCGCCCCTTCAGCCTGCCTGTCCATCTCCAAAAATAGCCTTTTTAACAATTATATGCTCCTATTTTGCTTTGAAAAAACAGCAAACAGTAAAGTTGCCATATGCTGCCATCCTTTCATCCCGCGTCCTTCTACACCTATGTCCATAAACCATCCGAAACTCATACTATTCTCATGTTGCCAAGTTATCGGACTACCTGGCCCAAAAATTATGGATTATAAAAGGGTAGCAGCATAAGAGAAAATTACACATTTTGAACCCAAAAACCCATTTGAGTTTTCAAGTTCAAAATGCAGGCCTACCTCCGCCCCTTCAGCCTGCCTGTCCATCTCCAAAAATAGCCTTTTTAACAATTATATGCTCCTATTTTGCTTTGAAAAACAGCAAACAGTAAAGTTGCCATATGCTGCCATCCTTTCATCCATTCATCCTTCTACACCTATGTCCATAAACCATCCTACACTTATACTGTTCTCACGTCGCCAAGTTATCGGTCTAACTGGCCCAAAAATTATGGATTATAAAAGGGTAGCAGCATAAGAGAAAATCACACATTTTAAACCCAAAAACCCATTTGAGTTTTCATGTTCAAAATGCAGGCCTACCTCCGCCCCTTCAGCCTGCCTGTCCATCTCCAAAAATAGCCTTTTTACAATTATATGCTCTAATTTTGCTTTGAAAAAACAGCAAACAGTAAAGTTGCCATATGCTGCCATCCTTTCATCCATTTGTCCTTCTACACCTATGTTCATAAACCATCCTACACTCATACTATTCTCATGTTGCCAAGTTATAGAACTACCTGGCCCAAAAATTATGGATTATAAAAGGGTGGCAGCATAAGAGAAAATTACACATTTTGAACCAAAAAACTAATTTGAGTTTTCAAGTTCAAAATACAGGCCTACCTCCGCCCCTTCAGCCTGCCTGTCCATCTCCAAAAATAGCCTTTTTAACAATTATATGCTAATATTTTGCTTTGAAAAAACAGCAAACAGTAAAGTTGCCATATGCTGCCATCCTTTCATCCATTCATCCTTCTACACCTATGTTCATAAACCATCCTACATTCATACTGTTCTCACGTCGCCAAGTAATCGGTCTAACTGGCCCAAAAATTATGGATTATAAAAGGGTAGCAGCATAAGAGAAAAATTACCCATTTTGAACCCGAAAACCCATTTGAGTTTTCAAGTTCAAAATGCAGGCCTACCCCAGCCCCTTAAGCCTGCCTGTCCATCTCCAAAAATAGCCTTTTTAACAATAATATACTCCTATTTTGCTTTGAAAAACAGCAAACAGTAAAGTTACCATATGCTGCCATCCTTTCATCCCGCGTCCTTCTACACCTATGTCCATAAACCATCCTACACTCATACTGTTCTCACTTCGCCAAGTGATCGGACTACCTGACCCAAAAATTATGGATTATAAAAGCGTAGCAGCATAAGAGAAAATTACACATTTTGAACCCAAAAACCCATTTGAGTTTTCAAGTTCAAAATGCAGGCCTACCTCCGCCCCTTCAGCCTGCCTGTCCATCTCCAAAAATAGCCTTTTTAACAATTATATGCTCCTATTTTGCTTTGAAAAAACAGCAAACAGTAAAGTTGCCATATGCTGCCATCCTTTCATCCATTCATCCTTCTACACTTCTGTTCATAAACCATCCTAAACTCATAATATTCTCACTTCGCCAAGTTATCGGTCTAACTGGCCCAAAAATTATGGATTATAAAAGGGTAGCAGCATAAGAGAAAATTACACATTTTGAACCCAAAAACCCATTTGAGTTTTCATGTTCAAAATGCAGGCCTACCTCCGCCCCTTCAGCCTGCCTGTCCATCTCCAAAAATAGCCTTTTTAACAATTATATGCTCCTATTTTGCTTTGAAAAAACAGCAAACAGTAAAGTTGCCAAATGCTGCCATCCTTTCATCCATTCGTACTTCTACACCTATGTCCATAAACCATCCTAAACTCATAATATTCTCATGTTGCCAAGTTATCGGACTACCTGGCGCAAAAATGATGGGCTATAAAAGGGTAGCAGCATAAGAGAAAATTACACATTTTGAACCCAATAACCCATTTGAGTTTTCAAGTTCAAAATGCAGGCCTACCTCTGCCCCTTCAGCCTGCCTGTCCATCTCCACAAATGGCCTTTTAACAATGATATGCTCCTATTTTGCTTTTAAAAAACAGCAAACAGTAAAGTTGCCATATGCTGCCAACCTTTCATCCCGCGTCCTTCTACACCTATGTCCATAAACCATCCTAAACTCATACTATTCTCATGTTGCCAAGTTATCGGACTACCTGGCCCAAAAATTATGGATTATAAAAGGGTAGCAGCATAAGAGAAAATTGCACATTTTGAACCCAAAAACCCATTTGAGTTTTCAAGTTCAAAATGCAGGCCTACCTACGCCCCTTCAGCCTGCCTGTCCATCTCCAAAAATAGCCTTTTTAACAATTATATGCTCCTATTTTGCTTTGAAAAAACAGCAAACAGTAAAGTTGCCATATGCTGCCATCCTTTCATCCATTCATACTTCTACACCTATGTTCATAAACCATCCTAAACTCATAATATTCTCACTTCGCCAAGTTATCGGTTTAACTGGCCCAAAAATTATGGATTATAAAAGGGTAGCAGCATAAGAGAAAATTACACATTTTGAACCCAAAAACCCATTTGAGTTTTCATGTTCAAAATGCAGGCCTACCTCCGCCCCTTCAGCCTGCCTGTCCATCTCCAAAAATAGCCCTTTTAACAATTATATACTCTTATATTGCTTTGAAAAAACAGCAAACAGTAAAGTTGCCATATGCTGCCATCCTTTCATCCCGCGTCCTTCTACACCTATGTTCATAAACCATCCTACACTCATACTATTCTCATGTTGCCAAGATATAGGACTACCTGGCCCAAAAATTATGGATTATGAAAGGGTAGCAGCATAAGAGAAAATTACACATTTTGAACCAAAAACTCATTTGAGTTTTCAAGTTCAAAATGCAGGCCTACCTCCGCCCCTTCAGCCTGCCTGTCCATCTCCAAAAATAGCCTTTTTTAACAATTATATGCTCATATTTTGCTTTGAAAAAACAGCAAATGGTAAAGTTGCCATATGCTGCCATTCTTTCATCCATTCGTCCTTCTACACCCATGTTCACAAACCATTCTACACTCATACTGTTCTCACGTCGCCAAGTTATCGGTCTAACTGGCCCAAAAATTATGGATTATAAAAGGGTAGCAGCATAAGAGAAAAATTACCCATTTTGAACCCAAAAACCCATTTGAGTTTTCAAGTTCAAAATGCAGGCCTACCTCCGCCCCTTCAGCCTGCCTGTCCATCTCCAAAAATAGCCTTTTTAACAATTATATGCTCCTATTTTGCTTTGAAAAAACAGCAAACAGTAAAGTTGCCAAATGCTGCCATCCTTTCATCCATTTGTCCTTCTACACCTATGTCCATAAACCATCCTACACTCATAATATTCTCATGTTGCCAAGTTATCAGACTACCTGGCGCAAAAATGATGGGCTATAAAAGGGTAGCAGCATAAAAGAAAATTACACATTTTGAACCCCAAAAACCCATTTGAGTTTTCAAGTTCAAAATGCAGGCCTACCTCCGCCCCTTCAGCCTTCCTGTCCATCTCCAAAAATAGCCTTTTTAACAATTATATGCTCCTATTAACTTTGAAAAAACAGCAAACAGTAAAGTTGCCAAATGCTGCCATCCTTTCATCCATTCGTCCTTCTACACCTATGTCCATAAACCATCCTACACTCATACTGTTCTCATTTGCCAAGTTATCGGACTACCTGGCCCAAAAATTATGGATTATAAAAGGGTAGCAGCATAAGAGAAAATTACACATTTTGAACCCAAAAACCCATTTGAGTTTTCAAGTTCAAAATGCAGGCCTACCTCCGCCACTTCAGCCTGCCTGTCCATCTCCAAAAATAGCCTTTTTAACAATTATATGCTAATATTTTGCTTTGAAAAAACAGCAAACAGTAAAGTTGCCATAAGCTGCCATACTTTCATCCATTTGTCCTTCTACACCTATGTCCATAAACCATTCTACACTCATAATATTCTCATGTTGCCAAGTTATCAGACTACCTGGCGCAAAAATGATGGGCTATAAAAGGGCAGAAGCATAAGAGAAAAATTGCCCAATTTTAACCCGAAAACCCATTTGAGTTTTCAAGTTCAAAATGCAGGCCTACCTCCGCCCCTTCAGCCTGCCTGTCCATCTCCAAAAATAGCCTTTTTAACAATAATATACTCCTATTTTGCTTTGAAAAACAGCAAACAGTAAAGTTACCATATGCTGCCATCCTTTCATCCTTCTACACCCATGTTCATAAACCATCCTACACTCATACTGTTCTCACTTCGCCAAGTTATCGGACTACCTGGCGCAAAAATGATAGGCTATAAAAGGGTAGCAGCATAAGAGAAAATTACACATTTTGAACCCAAAAACCCATTTGAGTTTTCAAGTTCAAAATGCAGGCCTACCTCCGCCCCTTCAGCCTGCCTGTCCATCTCCAAAAATAGCCTTTTAACAATGATATGCTCCTATTTTGCTTTTAAAAAACAGCAAACAGTAAAGTTGCCATATGCTGCTATCCTTTCATCCATTCATGCTTCTACACCTATGTTCATAAACCATCCTAAACTCATAATATTCTCACTTCGCCAAGTTATCGGTCTAACTGGCCCAAAAATTATGGATTATAAAAGGGTAGCAGCATAAGAGAAAATTACACATTTTGAACCAAAAACTCATTTGAGTTTTCAAGTTCAAAATGCAGGCCTACCTCCGCCCCTTCAGCCTGCCTGTCTATCTCCAAAAATAGCCTTTTTAACAATTATATGCTAATATTTTGCTTTGAAAAAACAGCAAACAGTAAAGTAGCCATATGCTGCCATCCTTTCATCCATTCATCCTTCTACATCTATGTTCATAAACCATCCTACACTCATACTGTTCTCACGTCGCCAAGTTATCGGTCTAACTGGCCCAAAAATTATGGATTATAAAAGGGTAGCAGCATAAGAGAAAAATTACCCATTTTGAACCCGAAAACCCATATGAGTTTTCAAGTTGAAAATGCAGGCCTACCTCCGCCCCTTCAGCCTGCCTGTCCATCTCCAAAAATAGCCTTTTTAACAATTAAATGCTCCTATTTTGCTTTGAAAAAACAGCAAACAGTAAAGTTGCCAAATGCTGCCATCCTTTCATCCATTCGTACTTCTACACCTATGTCCATAAACCATCCTAAACTCATAATATTCTCATGTTGTCAAGTTATCGGACTACCTGGCGCAAAAATGATGGGCTATAAAAAGGTAGCAGCATAAGAGAAAATTACACATTTTGAACCCAAAAACCCATTTGAGTTTTCAAGTTCAAAATGCAGGCCTACCTCCGCCCCTTCAGCCTGCCTGTCCATCTCCAAAAATAGCCTTTTAACAATTATATGCTCCTATTTTGCTTTGAAAAAACAGCAAACAGTAAAGTTGCCATATGCTGCCATCCTTTCATCCATTCATCATTCTACACCTATGTTCATAAACCATCCTACACTCATACTATTCTCATGTTGCCAAGTTATCGGACTACCTGGCCCAAAAATTATGGATTATAAAAGGGTAGCAGCATAAGAGAAAATTACACATTTTGAACCCAAAAACCCATTTGAGTTTTCAAGTTCAAAATGCAGGCCTACCTCCGCCCCTTCAGCCTGCCTGTCCATCTCCAAAAATAGCCTTTTTAACAATTATATGCTCCTATTTTGCTTTGAAAAAACAGCAAACAGTAAAGTTGCCAAATGCTGCCATCCTTTCATCCATTCGTACTTCTACACCTATGTCCATAAACCATCCTAAACTCATAATATTCTCATGTTGCCAAGTTATCGGACTACCTGGCGCAAAAATAATGGGCTATAAAAGGGTAGCAGCATAAGAGAAAATTACACATTTTGAACCCAAAAACCCATTTGAGTTTTCAAGTTCAAAATGCAGGCCTACCTCCGCCCCTTCAGCCTGCCTGTCCATCTCCAAAAATAGCCTTTTAACAATGATATGCTCCTATTTTGCTTTTAAAAAACAGCAAACAGTAAAGTTGCCATATGCTGCCAACCTTTCATCCCGCGTCCTTCTACACCTATGTCCATAAACCATCCTAAACTCATAATATTCTCATGTTGCCAAGTTATCGGACTACCTGGCCCAAAAATTAAGGATTATAAAAGGGTAGCAGCATAAGAGAAAATTACACATTTTGAACCCAAAAACCCATTTGAGTTTTCAAGTTCAAAATGCAGGCCTACCTCCGCCCCTTCAGCCTGCCTGTCCATCTCCAAAAATAGCCTTTTTAACAATTATATGCTCCTATTTTGCTTTGAAAAAACAGCAAACAGTAAAGTTGCCATATGCTGCTATCCTTTCATCCATTCATGCTTCTACACCTATGTTCATAAACCATCCTAAACTCATAATATTCTCACTTCGCCAAGTTATCGGTCTAACTGGCCCAAAAATTATGGATTATAAAAGGGTAGCAGCATAAGAGAAAATTACACATTTTGAACCAAAAACTCATTTGAGTTTTCAAGTTCAAAATGCAGGTCTACCTCCGCCCCTTCAGCCTGCCTGTCCATCTCCAAAAATAGCCTTTTTTTTAACAATTATATGCTCCTATTTTGCTTTGAAAAAACAGCAAATGGTAAAGTTGCCATATGCTGCCATTCTTTCATTCATTCGTCCTTCTACACCCATGTTCATAAACCATTCTACACTCATACTGTTCTTACGTCGCCAAGTTATCGGTCTAACTGGCCCAAAAATTCTGGATTATAAAAGGGTAGCAGCATAAGAGAAAAATTACCCATTTTGAACCCAAAAACCCATTTGAGTTTTCAAGTTCAAAATGCAGGCCTACCTCCGCCCCTTCAGCCTGCCTGTCCATCTCCAAAAATAGCCTTTTTAACAATTATATGCTCCTATTTTGCTTTGAAAAAACAGCAAACAGTAAAGTTGCCAAATGCTGCCATCCTTTCATCCATTCGTCCTTCTACACCTATGTTCATAAACCATCCTACACTCATAATATTCTCATGTTGCCAAGTGATCGGACTACCTGGCCCAAAAATTATGGATTATAAAAGGGTAGCAGCATAAGAGAAAATTACACATTTTGAACCCAAAAACCCATTTGAGTTTTCGTGTTCAAAATGCAGGCCTACCTCCGCCCCTTCTGCCTGCCTGTCCATTTCCAAAAATAGCCTTTTTAACAATTATATGCTCTTATTTTGCTTTGAAAAAACAGCAAACAGTAAAGTTGCCATATGCTGCCATCCTTTCATCCATTTGTTCTTCTACACCTATGTTCATAAACCATCCTTCACTCATACTATTCTCATGTTGCCAAGTTATAGAACTACCTGGCCCAAAAATTATGGATTATAAAAGGGTAGCAGCATAAGAGAAAATTACACATTTTGAACCCAAAAACCCATTTGAGTTTTCAAGTTCAAAATGCAGGCCTACCTCCGCCCCTTCAGCTTGCCTGTCCATCTCCAAAAATAGCCATTTAAACAATTATATGCTCCTATTTTGCTTTGAAAAAACAGCAAACAGTAAAGTTGCCATATGCTGCCATCCTTTCATCCATTCATCCTTCTACACCTATGTTCATAAACCATCCTACACTTATACTGTAGGCCAGCAAGTTCAAAATGCAGGCCTACCTCCACCCCTTCAGCCTGCCTGTCCATCTCCAAAAATAGCCTTTTTAACAATAATATACTCCTATTTTGCTTTGAAAAACAGCAAACAGTAAAGTTACCATATGCTGCCATCCTTTCATCCATTCGTCCTTCTACACCCATGTTCATAAACCATCCTACACTTATACTGTTCTCACTTCGCCAAGTTATCGGTCTAACTGGCCCAAAAATTATGGATTATAAAAGGGTAGCAGCATAAGAGAAAATTACACATTTTGAACCCAAAAACCCATTTGAGTTTTCAAGTTCAAAATACAGGCCTACCTCCGCCCCTTCAGCCTGCCTGTCCATCTCCAAAAATAGCCTTTTTAACAATTATATGCTAATATTTTGCTTTGAAAAAACAGCAAACAGTAAAGTTGCCATATGCTGCCATCCTTTCATCCATTCATCCTTCTACATCTATGTTCATAAACCATCTTACACTCATACTGTTCTCACGTCGCCAAGTTATCGGTCTAACTGGCCCAAAAATTATGGATTATAAAAGGGTAGCAGCATAAGAGAAAAATTACCCATTTTGAACCCGAAAACCCATTTGAGTTTTCAAGTTCAAAATGCAGGCCTACCTCCGCCCCTTCAGCCTGCCTGTCCATCTCCAAAAATAGCCTTTTTAACAATTATATGCTAATATTTTGCTTTGAAAAAACAGCAAACAGTAAAGTTGCCATATGCTGCCATCCTTTCATCCATTCATGCTTCTACACCTATGTTCATAAACCACCCTACACTTATACTGTTCTCACGTCGCCAAGTTATCGGTCTAACGGGCCCAAAAATCATGGATTATAAAAGGGTAGCAGCATAAGAGAAAAATTACCCATTTTGAACCCGAAAACCCATTTGAGTTTTCAAGTTCAAAATGCAGGCCTACCTCCGTCCCTTCAGCCTGCCTGTCCATCTCCAAAAATAGCCATTTTAACAATTATATACTCCTATTTTGCTTTGAAAAACAGCAAACAGTAAAGTTACCATATGCTGCAATCCTTTCATCCATTCGTCCTTCTACACCCATGTTCATAAACCATCCTACACTATTACTGTTCTCACTTCGCCAAGTTATCGGTCTAACTGGCCCAAAAATTATGGATCATAAAAGGGTAGCAGCATAAGAGAAAATTACACAATTTGAACCCAAAAACCCATTTGAGTTTTCAAGTTCAAAATACAGGCCTACCTCCGCCCCTTCAGCCTGCCTGTCCATCTCCAAAAATATCCTTTTTAACAATTATATGCTAATATTTTGCTTTGAAAAAACAGCAAACAGTAAAGTTGCCATATGCTGCCATCCTTTCATCCATTCATCCTTCTACACCTATGTTCATAAACCATCCTACACTTATACTGTAGGCCAGCAAGTTCAAAATGCAGACCTACCTCCGCCCCTTCAGCCTGCCTGTCCATCTCCAAAAATAGCCTTTTTAACAATAATATACTCTTATGTTGCTTTAAAAAACAGCAAACAGTAAAGTTACCATATGCTGCCATCCTTTCATCCATTCGTCCTTCTACACCCATGTTCATAAACCATCCTACACTTATACTGTTCTCACTTCGCAAAGTTATCGGTCTAACTGGCCCAAAAATTATGGATTATAAAAGGGTAGCAGCATAAGAGAAAATTACACATTTTGAACCCAAAAACCCATTTGAGTTTTCATGTTCAAAATGCAGGCCTACCTCCGCCCCTTCAGCCTGCCTGTCCATCTCCAAAAATAGCCTTTTTAACAATTATATGCTCTTATTTTGCTTTGAAAAAACAGCAAACAGTAAAGTTGCCATATGCTGCCATCCTTTCATCCATTCGTCCTTCTACACCTATGTTCATAAACCATCCTACACTCATACTATTCTCATGTTGCCAAGATATAGGACTACCTGGCCCAAAAATTATGGATTATAAAAGGGTAGCAGCATAAGAGAAAAATTACCCATTTTGAACCCGAAAACCCATTTGAGTTTTCAAGTTCAAAATGCAGGCCTATCTCCGCCCCTTCAGCCTGCCTGTCCATCTCCAAAAATAGCCTTTTTAACAATTATATGCTCCTATTTTGCTTTGAAAAAACAGCAAACAGTAAAGTTGCCATATGCTGCCATCCTTTCATCCATTCATCCTTCTACACTTATGTTCATAAATCATCCTAAACTCATAATATTCTCACTTCGCCAAGTTATCGGTCTAACTGGCCCAAAAATTATGGATTATAAAAAGGGTAGCAGCATAAGAGAAAATTACACATTTTGAACCCAAAAACCCATTTGAGTTTTCATGTTCAAAATGCAGGCCTACCTCCGCCCCTTCAGCCTGCCTGTCCATCTCCAAAAATAGCCCTTTTAACAATTATATGCTCTTATTTTGCTTTGAAAAAACAGCAAACAGTAAAGTTGCCATATGCTGCCATCCTTTCATCCATTTGTCCTTCTACACCTATGTTCATAAACCATCCTACACTCATACTATTTTCATGTTGCCAAGTTATAGAACTACCTGGCCCAAAAATTATGGATTATAAAAGGGTAGCAGCATAAGAGAAAATTACACATTTTGAACCAAAAAACTCATTTGAGTTTTCAAGTTCAAAATACAGGCCTACCTCCGCCCCTTCAGACTGCCTGTCCATCTCCAAAAATAGCCTTTTTAACAATTATATGCTAATATTTTGCTTTGAAAAACAGCAAACAGTAAAGTTGCCATATGCTGCTATCCTTTCATCCATTCATCCTTCTACACCTATGTTCATAAACCATCCTACACTTATACTGTTCTCACGTCGACAAGTTATCGGTCTAACTGCCCCAAAAATTATGGATTATAAAAGGGTAGCAGCATAAGAGAAAAATTACCCATTTTGAACCCAAAAACCCATTTGAGTTTTCAAGTTCAAAATGCAGGCCTACCTCCGCCCCTTCAGCCTGCCTGTCCATCTCCAAAAATAGCCTTTTTAACAATTATATGCTCCTATTTTGCTTTGAAAAAACAGCAAACAGTAAAGTTGCCATATGCTGCCATCCTTTCATCCATTCGTCCTTCTACACCCATGTTCATAAACCATCCTACACTTATACTGTTCTCACTTCGCAAAGTTATCGGTCTAACTGGCCCAAAAATTATGGATTATAAAAGGGTAGCAGCATAAGAGAAATTTACACATTTTGAACCCAAAAACCCATTTGAGTTTTCATGTTCAAAATGCAGGCCTACCTCCGCCCCTTCAGCCTGCCTGTCCATCTCCAAAAATAGCCTTTTTAACAATTATATGCTCTTATTTTGCTTTGAAAAAACAGCAAACAGTAAAGTTGCCATATGCTGCCATCCTTTCATCCATTCGTCCTTCTACACCTATGTTCATAAACCATCCTACACTCATACTATTCTCATGTTGCCAAGATATAGGACTACCTGGCCCAAAAATTATGGATTATAAAAGGGTAGCAGCATAAGAGAAAAATTACCCATTTTGAACCCGAAAACCCATTTGAGTTTTCAAGTTCAAAATGCAGGCCTATCTCCGCCCCTTCAGCCTGCCTGTCCATCTCCAAAAATAGCCTTTTTAACAATTATATGCTCCTATTTTGCTTTGAAAAAACAGCAAACAGTAAAGTTGCCATATGCTGCCATCCTTTCATCCATTCATCCTTCTACACTTATGTTCATAAATCATCCTAAACTCATAATATTCTCACTTCGCCAAGTTATCGGTCTAACTGGCCCAAAAATTATGGATTATAAAAAGGGTAGCAGCATAAGAGAAAATTACACATTTTGAACCCAAAAACCCATTTGAGTTTTCATGTTCAAAATGCAGGCCTACCTCCGCCCCTTCAGCCTGCCTGTCCATCTCCAAAAATAGCCCTTTTAACAATTATATGCTCTTATTTTGCTTTGAAAAAACAGCAAACAGTAAAGTTGCCATATGCTGCCATCCTTTCATCCATTTGTCCTTCTACACCTATGTTCATAAACCATCCTACACTCATACTATTTTCATGTTGCCAAGTTATAGAACTACCTGGCCCAAAAATTATGGATTATAAAAGGGTAGCAGCATAAGAGAAAATTACACATTTTGAACCAAAAAACTCATTTGAGTTTTCAAGTTCAAAATACAGGCCTACCTCCGCCCCTTCAGCCTGCCTGTCCATCTCCAAAAATAGCCTTTTTAACAATTATATGCTAATATTTTGCTTTGAAAAACAGCAAACAGTAAAGTTGCCATATGCTGCTATCCTTTCATCCATTCATCCTTCTACACCTATGTTCATAAACCATCCTACACTTATACTGTTCTCACGTCGACAAGTTATCGGTCTAACTGGCCCAAAAATTATGGATTATAAAAGGGTAGCAGCATAAGAGAAAAATTACCCATTTTGAACCCAAAAACCCATTTGAGTTTTCAAGTTCAAAATGCAGGCCTACCTCCGCCCCTTCAGCCTGCCTGTCCATCTCCAAAAATAGCCTTTTTAACAATTATATGCTCCTATTTTGCTTTGAAAAAACAGCAAACAGTAAAGTTGCCATATGCTGCCATCCTTTCATCCATTCATCCTTCTACACTTATGTTCATAAACCATCCTAAACTCATAATATTCTTACTTCGCCAATTTATCGGTCTAACTGGCCCACAAAATATGGATTATAAAAGGGTAGCAGCATAAGAGAAAATTACACATTTTGAACCCAAAAACCCATTTGAGTTTTCATGTTCAAAATGCAGGCCTACCTCCGCCCCTTCTGCCTGCCTGTCCATCTCCAAAAATAGCCCTTTTAACAACTTTATGCTCTTATTTTGCTTTGAAAAAACAGCAAACAGTAAAGTTGCCATATGCTGCCATCCTTTAATCCATTTGTCCTTCTACACCTATGTTCATAAACCATCCTACACTCATACTATTCTCATGTTGCCAAGTTATAGAACTACCTGGCCCAAAAATTATGGATTATAAAAGGGTAGCAGCATAAGAGAAAATTACACATTTTGAACCAAAAAACCCATTTGAGTTTTCAAGTTCAAAATGCAGGCCTACCTCCATCCCTTCAGCCTGCCTGTCCATCTCCAAAAATAGCCTTTTTAACAATTATATGCTCCTATTTTGCTTTGAAAAAACAGCAAACAGTAAAGTTGCCAAATGCTGCCATCCTTTCATCCATTCGTCCTTCTACACCTATGTCCATAAACCATCCTACACTCATAATATTCTCATGTTGCCAAGTTATCAGACTACCTGGCGCAAAAATGATGGGCTATAAAAGGGTAGCAGCATAAAAGAAAATTACACATTTTGAACCCAAAAACCCATTTGAGTTTTCAAGTTCAAAATGCAGGCCTACCTCCTCCCCTTCAGCCTGCCTGTCCATCTCCAAAAATAGCCTTTTTAACAAATATATGCTCCTATTTACTTTGAAAAAACAGCAAACAGTAAAGTTGCCATATGCTGCCATCCTTTCATCCATTCATCCTTCTACACCTATGTTCATAAACCATCCTACACTCATACTGTTCTCACGTCGCCAAGTAATCGGTCTAACTGGACCAAAAATTATGGATTATAAAAGGGTAGCAGCATAAGAGAAAAATTACCCATTTTGAACCCGAAAACCCATTTGAGTTTTCAAGTTCAAAATGCAGGCCTACCTCCGCCCCTTCAGCCTGCCTGTCCATCTCCAAAAATAGCCTTTTTAACAATTATATGCTCCTATTTTGCTTTGAAAAAACAGCAAACAGTAAAGTTGCCATGTGCTGCCATCCTTTCATTCATTCATCCTTCTACACCTATGTCCATAAACCATCCTAAACTCATAATATTCTCACTTCGCCAAGTTATCGGTCTAACTGGCCCAAAAACTATGGATCATAAAAGGGTAGCAGCATAAGAGAAAATTACACATTTTAAACCCAAAAACCCATTTGAGTTTTCATGTTCAAAATGCAGGCCTACCTCCGCCCCTTCAGCCTGCCTGTCCATCTCCAAAAATAGCCTTTTTAACAATTATATGCTCTTATTTTGCTTTGAAAAAACAGCAAACAGTAAAGTTGCCATATGCTGCCATCCTTTCATCCATTCGTCCTTCTACACTTATGTTCATAAACCATCCTACACTCATACTATTCTCATGTTGCCAAGATATAGGACTACCTGGCCCAAAAATTATGGATTATAAAAGGGTAGCAGCATAAGAGAAAATTACACATTTTGAACCCAAAAACCCATTTGGGTTTTCAAGTTCAAAATGCAAGCCTACCTCCGCCCCTTCAGCCTGCCTGTCCATCTCCCAAAATAGCCTTTTTAACAATTATATGCTAATATTTTGCTTTGAAAAACACCAAACAGTAAAGTTGCCATATGCTGCCATCCTTTCATCCATTCATCCTTCTACACCTATGTTCATAAACCATCCTACACTTATACTGTTCTCACGTCGCCAAGTTATCGGTCTAACTGGCCCAAAAATGATGGATTATAAAAGGGTAGCAGCATAAGAGAAAAATTACCCATTTTGAACCCGAAAACCCATTTGAGTTTTCAAGTTCAAAATGCAGGCCTATCTCCGCCCCTTCAGCCTGCCTGTCCATCTCCAAAAATAGCCTTTTTAACAATTTTATGCTCCTATTTTGCTTTGAAAAAACAGCAAACAGTAAAGTTGCCATATGCTGCCATCCTTTCATCCATTCATCCTTCTACACTTATGTTCATAAACCATCCTAAACTCATAATATTCTCACTTCGCCAAGTTATCGGTCTAACTGGCCCAAAAATTATGGATTATAAAAGGGTAGCAGCATAAGAGAAAATTACACATTTTGAACCCAAAAACCCATTTGAGTTTTCATGTTCAAAATGCAGGCCTACCTCCGCCCCTTCAGCCTGCCTGTCCATCTCCAAAAATAGCCCTTTTAACAATTATATGCTCTTATTTTGCTTTGAAAAAACAGCAAACAGTAAAGTTGCCATATGCTGCCATCCTTTCATCCATTTGTCCTTCTACACCTATGTTCATAAACCATCCTACACTCATACTATTCTCATGTTGCCAAGTTATAGAACTACCTGGCCCAAAAATTATGGATTATAAAAGGGTAGCAGCATAAGAGAAAATTACACATTTTGAACCAAAAAACTCATTTGAGTTTTCAAGTTCAAAATACAGGCCTACCTCCGCCCCTTCAGCCTGCCTGTCCATCTCCAAAAATAGCCTTTTTAACAATTATATGCTAATATTTTGCTTTGAAAAAACAGCAAACAGTAAAGTTGCCATATGCTGCTATCCTTTCATCCATTCATCCTTTTACACCTATGTTCATAAACCATCCTACACTTATACTGTTCTCACGTCGACAAGTTATCGGTCTAACTGGCCCAAAAATTATGGATTATAAAAGGGTAGCAGCATAAGAGAAAAATTACCCATTTTGAACCCAAAAACCCATTTGAGTTTTCAAGTTCAAAATGCAGGCCTACCTCCGCCCCTTCAGCCTGCCTGTCCATCTCCAAAAATAGCCTTTTTAACAATTATATGCTCCTATTTTGCTTTGAAAAAACAGCAAACAGTAAAGTTGCCAAATGCTGCCATCCTTTCATCCATTCGTCCTTCTACACCTATGTCCATAAACCATCCTACACTCATAATATTCTCATGTTGCCAAGTTATCAGACTACCTGGCCCAAAAATGATGGGCTATAAAAGGGTAGCAGCATAAAAGAAAATTACACATTTTGAACCCAAAAACCCATTTGAGTTTTCAAGTTCATAATGCAGGCCTACCTCCGCCCCTTCAGCAGGCCTGTCCATCTCCAAAAATAGCCTTTTTAACAATTATATGCTCCTATTTTGCTTTGAAAAAACAGCAAACAGTAAAGTTGCCATATGCTACCATCCTTTCATCCATTCATCCTTCTACACTTATGTTCATAAACCATCCTAAACTCATAATATTCTTACTTCGCCAAGTTATCGGTCTAACTGGCCCACAAATTATGGATTATAAAAGGGTAGCAGCATAAGAGAAAATTACACGTTTTGAACCCAAAAACCCATTTGAGTTTTCATGTTCAAAATGCAGGCCTACCTCCGCCCCTTCTGCCTGCCTGTCCATCTCCAAAAATAGCCCTTTTAACAACTATATGCTCTTATTTTGCTTTGAAAAAACAGCAAACAGTAAAGTTGCCATATGCTGCCATCCTTTCATCCATTTGTCCTTCTACACCTATGTTCATAAACCATCCTACACTCGTACTATTCTCATGTTGCCAAGTTATAGAACTACCTGGCCCAAAAATTATGGATTATAAAAGGGTAGCAGCATAAGAGAAAATTACACATTTTGAACCAAAAAACTCATTTGAGTTTTCAAGTTCAAAATACAGGCCTACCTCCGCCCCTTCAGCCTGCCTGTCCATCTCCAAAAATAGCCTTTTTAACAATTATATGCTAATATTTTGCTTTGAAAAAACAGCAAACAGTAAAGTTGCCATATGCTTCTATCCTTTCATCCATTCGTCCTTCTACACCTATGTTCATAAACCATCCTACTCTTATACTGTTCTCACGTCGCCAAGTTATCGGTCTAACTGGCCCAAAAATGATGGGCTATAAAAGGGTAGCAGCATAAGAGAAAAATTACCCATTTTGAACCCAAAAACCCATTTGAGTTTTCAAGTTCAAAATGCAGGCCTACCTCCGCCCCTTCAGCCTGCCTGTCCATCTCCAAAAATAGCCTTTTTAACAATTATATGCTCTTATTTTGCTTTGAAAAAACAGCAAACAGTAAAGTTGCCAAATGCTGCCATCCTTTCATCCATTCGTCCTTCTACACCTATGTTCATAAACCATCCTACACTCATACTATTCTCATGTTGCCAAGTTATCGGACTACCTGGCCCAAAAATTATGGATTATAAAAGGGTAGCAGCATAAGAGAAAATTACACATTTTGAACCAAAAAACTCATTTGAGTTTTCAAGTTCAAAATACAGGCCTACCTCCGCCCCTTCAGCCTGCCTGTCCATCTCCAAAAATAGCCTTTTTAACAATTATATGCTAATATTTTGCTTTGAAAAAACAGCAAACAGTAAAGTTGCCATATGCTGCCATCCTTTCATCCATTCATCCTTCTACACCTATGTTCATAAACCATCCTACACTCATACTGTTCTCACGTCGCCAAGTTATCTGTCTAACTGGCCCAAAAATTATGGATTATAAAAGGGTAGCAGCATAAGAGAAAAATTACCCATTTTGAACCCGAAAACCCATTTGAGTTTTCAAGTTCAAAATGCAGGCCTACCTCCGCCCCTTCAGCCTGCCTGTCCATCTCCAAAAATAGCCTTTTTAACAATTATATGCTTCTATTTTGCTTTGAAAAAACAGCAAACAGTAAAGTTGCCAAATGCTGCCATCCTTTCATCCATTCGTACTTCTACACCTAAGTCCATAAACCATCCTAAACTCATAATATTCTCATGTTGCCAAGTTATCGGATTACCTGCCGCAAAAATGATGGGCTATAAAAGGGTAGCAGCATAAGAGAAAATTACACATTTTGAACCCAAAAACCCATTTGAGTTTTCAAGTTCAAAATGCAGGCCTACCTCCGCCCCTTCAGCCTGCCTGTCCATCTCCAAAAATAGCCTTTTAACAATTATATGCTCCTATTTTGCTTTGAAAAAACAGCAAACAGTAAAGTTGCCATATGCTGCCATCCTTTCATCCATTCGTCCTTCTACTCCTATGTTTATAAACCATCCTACACTCATACTATTCTCATGTTGCCAAATTATCGGACTACCTGGCCCAAAAATTATGGATTATAAAAGGGTAGCAGCATAAGAGAAAATTACACATTTTGAACCCAAAAACCCATTTGAGTTTTCAAGTTCAAAATGCAGGCCTACCTCCGCCCCTTCAGCCTGCCTGTCCATCTCCAAAAATAGCCTTTTTAACAATTATATGCTCCTATTTTGCTTTGAAAAAACAGCAAACAGTAAAGTTGCCATATGCTGCCATCCTTTCATCCATTCATCCTTCTACACTTATGTTCATAAACCATCCCAAACTCATAATATTCTCACTTCGCCAAGTTATCGGTCTAACTGGCCCAAAAATTATGGATTATAAAAGGGTAGCAGCATAAGAGAAAAATTACCCATTTTGAACCCAAAAACCCATTTGAGTTTTCAAGTTCAAAATGCAGGCCTACCTCCGCCCCTTCAGCCTGCCTGTCCATCTCCAAAAATAGCCCTTTTAACAATTATATGCTCTTATTTTGCTTTGAAAAAACAGAAAACAGTAAAGTTGCCATATGCTGCCATCCTTTCATCCATTTGTCCTTCTACACCTATGTTCATAAACCATCCCATACTCATACTATTCTCATGTTGCCAAGTTATAGAACTACCTGGCCCAAAAATTATGGATTATAAAAGGGTAGCAGCATAAGAGAAAATTACACATTTTGAACCAAAAAACTCATTTGAGTTTTCAAGTTCAAAATACAGGCCTACCTCCGCCCCTTCAGCCTGCCTGTCCATCTCCAAAAATAGCCTTTTTAACAATTATATGCTAATATTTTGCTTTGAAAAAACAGCAAATAGTAAAGTTGCCATATGCTGCTATCCTTTCATCCATTCATCCTTCTACACCTATGTTCATAAACCATCCTACACTTATACTGTTCTCACTTCGCCAAGTTATCAGTCTAACTGGCCCAAAAATTATGGATTATAAAAGGGTAGCAGCATAAGAGAAAAATTACCCATTTTGAACCCGAAAACCCATTTGAGTTTTCAAGTTCAAAATGCAGGCCTACCTCCGCCCCTTCAGCCTGCCTGTCCATCTCCAAAAAGAGCCTTTTTAACAATTATATGCTCCTATTTTGCTTTAAAAAAACAGCAAACAGTAAAGTTGCCAAATGCTGCCATCCTTTCATCCATTCGTACTTCTACACCTAAGTCCATAAACCATCCTAAACTCATAATATTCTCATGTTGCCAAGTTATCGGACTACCTGCTGCAAAAATGATGGGCTATAAAAGGGTAGCAGCATAAGAGAAAATTACACATTTTGAACCCAAAAACCCATTTGAGTTTTCAAGTTCAAAATGCAGGCCTACCTCCGCCCCTTCAGCCTGCCTGTCCATCTCCAAAAATAGCCTTTTAACAATTATATGCTCCTATTTTGCTTTGAAAAAACAGCAAACAGTAAAGTTGCCATATGCTGCCATCCTTTCATCCATTCGTCCTTCTACTCCTATGTTTATAAACCATCCTACACTCATAATATTCTCATGTTGCCAAGTTATCAGACTACCTGGCGCAAAAATGATGGGCTATAAAAGGGTAGCAGCATAAAAGAAAATTACTCATTTTGAACCCAAAAACCCATTTGAGTTTTCAAGTTCAAAATGCAGGCCTACCTCCGCCCCTTCAGCCTGCCTGTCCATCTCCAAAAATAGCCTTTTTAACAATTATATGCTCCTATTTTGCTTTGAAAAAACAGCAAACAGTAAAGTTGCCATATGCTGCTATCCTTTCATCCATTCGTCCTTCTACACCTATGCCCATAAACCATCCTACACTCATAATATTCTCATGTTGCCAAGTTATCAGACTACCTGGCGCAAAAATGATGGGCTATAAAAGGGTAGCAGCATAAAAGAAAATTACTAATTTTGAACCCAAAAACCCATTTGAGTTTTCAAGTTCAAAATGCAGGCCTACCTCTGCCCCTTCAGCCTGCCTGTCCATCTCCAAAAATAGCCTTTTTAACAATAATATACTCCTATTTTAATTTGAAAAACAGCAAACAGTAAAGTTTCCATATGCTGCCATCCTTTCATCCTTCTACACCCATGTTCATAAACCATCCTACACTCATACTGTTCTCACGTCGCCAAGTTATCTGTCTAACTGGCCCAAAAATTATGGATTATAAAAGGGTAGCAGCATAAGAGAAAAATTACCCATTTTGAACCCGAAAACCCATTTGAGTTTTCAAGTTCAAAATGCAGGCCTACCTCCGCCCCTTCAGCCTGCCTGTCCATCTCCAAAAATAGCCTTTTTAACAATTATATGCTCCTATTTTGCTTTGAAAAAACAGCAAACAGTAAAGTTGCCAAATGCTGCCATCCTTTCATCCATTCGTACTTCTACACCTAAGTCCATAAACCATCCTAAACTCATAATATTCTCATGTTGCCAAGTTATCGGACTACCTGCCGCAAAAATGATGGGCTATAAAAGGGTAGCAGCATAAGAGAAAATTACACATTTTGAACCCAAAAACCCATTTGAGTTTTCAAGTTCAAAATGCAGGCCTACCTCCGCCCCTTCAGCCTGCCTGTCCATCTCCAAAAATAGCCTTTTAACAATTATATGCTCCTATTTTGCTTTGAAAAAACAGCAAACAGTAAAGTTGCCATATGCTGCCATCCTTTCATCCATTCGTCCTTCTACACCTATGTTCATAAACCATCCTACACTCATACTATTCTCATGTTGCCAAGTTATCAGACTACCTGGCGCAAAAATGATGGGCTATAAAAGGGTAGCAGCATAAAAGAAAATTACTCATTTTGAACCCAAAAACCCATTTGAGTTTTCAAGTTCAAAATGCAGGCCTACCTCCGCCCCTTCAGCCTGCCTGTCCATCTCCAAAAATAGCCTTTTTAACAATAATATACTCCTATTTTGCTTTGTAAAACAGCAAACAGTAAAGTTACCATATGCTGCCATCCTTTCATCCTTCTACACCCATGTTCATAAACCATCCTACACTCATACTGTTCTCACTTCACCAAGTTATCGGTCTAACTGGCCCAAAAATTATGGATTATAAAAGGGTAGCAGCATAAGAGAAAATTACACATTTTGAACCCAAAAACCCATTTGAGTCTTCAAGTTCAAAATGCAGGCCTACCTCCGCCCCTTCAGCCTGCCTGTCCATCTCCAAAAATAGCCTTTTAACAAATATATGCTCCTATTTTGCTTTTAAAAAACAGCAAACAGTAAAGTTGCCATATGCTGCCATCCTTTCATTCATTCATCCTTCTACACCTATGTCCATAAACCATCCTAAACTCATAATATTCTCACTTCGCCAAGTTATCGGTCTAACTGGCCCAAAAATTATGGATCATAAAAGGGTAGCAGCATAAGAGAAAATTACACATTTTAAACCCAAAAACCCATTTGAGTTTTCATGTTCAAAATGCAGGCCTACCTCCGCCCCTTCAGCTTGCCTGTCCATCTCCAAAAATAGCCTTTTTAACAATTATATGCTCTTATTTTGCTTTGAAAAAACAGCAAACAGTAAAGTTGCCATATGCTGCCATCCTTTCATCCATTTGTCCTTCTACACCTATGTTCATAAACCATCCTACACTCATACTATTCTCATGTTGCCAAGTTATAGAACTACCTGGCCCAAAAATTATGGATTATAAAACGGTAGCAGCATAAGAGAAAACAACACATTTTGAACCAAAAAACTCATTTGAGTTTTCAAGTTCAAAATACAGGCCTACCTCCACCCCTTCAGCCTGCCTGTCCATCTCCAAAAATAGCCTTTTTAACAATTATATGCTAATATTTTGCTTTGAAAAAACAGCAAACAGTAAAGTTGCCATATGCTGCCATCCTTTCATCCATTCATCCTTCTACACCTATGTTCATAAACCATCCTACACTCATACTGTTCTCACGTCGCCAAGTTATCTGTCTAACTGGCCCAAAAATTATGGATTATAAAAGGGTAGCAGCATAAGAGAAAAATTACCCATTTTGAACCCGAAAACCCATTTGAGTTTTCAAGTTCAAAATGCAGGCCTACCTCCGCCCCTTCAGCCTGCCAGTCCATCTCCAAAAATAGCCTTTTTAACAATTATATGCTAATATTTTGCTTTGAAAAAACAGCAAACAGTAAAGTTGCCAAATGCTGCCATCCTTTCATCCATTCGTACTCCTACAACTATGTCCATAAACCATCCTAAACTCATAATATTCTCATGTTGCCAAGTTATCGGACTACCTGCCGCAAAAATGATGGGCTATAAAAGGGTAGCAGCATAAGAGAAAATTACACATTTTGAACCCAAAAACCCATTTGAGTTTTTAAGTTCAAAATGCAGGCCTACCTCCGCTCCTTCAGCCTGCCTGTCCATCTCCAAAAATAGCCTTTTTAACAATTATATGCTAATATTTTGCTTTGAAAAAACAGCAAATAGTAAAGTTGCCATATGCTGCTATCCTTTCATCCATTCATCCTTCTACACCTTTGTTCATAAACCATCCTACACTTATACTGTTCTCACTTCGCCAAGTTATCAGTCTAACTGGCCCAAAAATTATGGATTATAAAAGGGTAGCAGCATAAGAGAAAAATTACACATTTTGAACCCAAAAACCCATTTGAGTTTTCAAGTTCAAAATGCAGGCCTACCTCCGCCCCTTCAGCCTGCCTGTCCATCTCCAAAAATAGCCTTTTTAACAATTATATGCTCCTATTTTGCTTTGAAAAAACAGCAAACAGTAAAGTTGCCATATGCTGCCATCCTTTCATCCATTCGTCCTTCTACACCTATGTTCATAAACCATCCTACACTCATACTATTCTCATGTTGCCAAGTTATCAGACTACCTGGCGCAAAAATGATGGGCTATAAAAGGGTAGCAGCATAAAAGAAAATTACTCATTTTGAACCCAAAAACCCATTTGAGTTTTCAAGTTCAAAATGCAGGCCTACCTCCGCCCCTTCAGCCTGCCTGTCCATCTCCAAAAATAGCCTTTTTAACAATAATATACTCCTATTTTGCTTTGAAAAACAGCAAACAGTAAAGTTACCATATGCTGCCATCCTTTCATCCTTCTACACCCATGTTCATAAACCATCCTACACTCATACTGTTCTCACTTCACCAAGTTATCGGTCTAACTGGCCCAAAAATTATGGATTATAAAAGGGTAGCAGCATAAGAGAAAATTACACATTTTGAACCCAAAAACCCATTTGAGTCTTCAAGTTCAAAATGCAGGCCTACCTCCGCCCCTTCAGCCTGCCTGTCCATCTCCAAAAATAGCCTTTTTAACAATTATATGCTAATATTTTGCTTTGAAAAAACAGCAAATAGTAAAGTTGCCATATGCTGCTATCCTTTCATCCATTCATCCTTCTACACCTTTGTTCATAAACCATCCTACACTTATACTGTTCTCACTTCGCCAAGTTATCAGTCTAACTGGCCCAAAAATTATGGATTATAAAAGGGTAGCAGCATAAGAGAAAAATTACCCATTTTGAACCCAAAAACCCATTTGAGTTTTCAAGTTCAAAATGCAGGCCTACCTCCGCCCCTTCAGCCTGCCTGTCCATCTCCAAAAATAGCCTTTTTAACAATTATATGCTCCTATTTTGCTTTGAAAAAACAGCAAACAGTAAAGTTGCCATATGCTGCTATCCTTTCATCCATTCGTCCTTCTACACCTATGCCCATAAACCATCCTACACTCATAATATTCTCATGTTGCCAAGTTATCAGACTACCTGGCGCAAAAATGATGGGCTATAAAAGGGTAGCAGCATAAAAGAAAATTACTCATTTTGAACCCAAAAACCCATTTGAGTTTTCAAGTTCAAAATGCAGGCCTACCTCCGCCCCTTCAGCCTGCCTGTCCATCTCCAAAAATAGCCTTTTTAACAATTATATGCTCCTATTTTGCTTTGAAAAAACAGCAAACAGTAAAGTTGCCAAATGCTGCCATCCTTTCATCCATTCGTACTTCTACACCTAAGTCCATAAACCATCCTAAACTCATAATATTCTCATGTTGCCAAGTTATCGGACTACCTGCCGCAAAAATGATGGGCTATAAAAGGGTAGCAGCATAAGAGAAAATTACACATTTTGAACCCAAAAACCCATTTGAGTTTTCAAGTTCAAAATGCAGGCCTACCTCCGCCCCTTCAGCCTGCCTGTCCATCTCCAAAAATAGCCTTTTAACAATTATATGCTCCTATTTTGCTTTGAAAAAACAGCAAACAGTAAAGTTGCCATATGCTGCCATCCTTTCATCCATTCGTCCTTCTACACCTATGTTCATAAACCATCCTACACTCATACTATTCTCATGTTGCCAAGTTATCAGACTACCTGGCGCAAAAATGATGGGCTATAAAAGGGTAGCAGCATAAAAGAAAATTACTCATTTTGAACCCAAAAACCCATTTGAGTTTTCAAGTTCAAAATGCAGGCCTACCTCCGCCCCTTCAGCCTGCCTGTCCATCTCCAAAAATAGCCTTTTTAACAATAATATACTCCTATTTTGCTTTGAAAAACAGCAAACAGTAAAGTTACCATATGCTGCCATCCTTTCATCCTTCTACACCCATGTTCATAAACCATCCTACACTCATACTGTTCTCACTTCACCAAGTTATCGGTCTAACTGGCCCAAAAATTATGGATTATAAAAGGGTAGCAGCATAAGAGAAAATTACACATTTTGAACCCAAAAACCCATTTGAGTCTTCAAGTTCAAAATGCAGGCCTACCTCCGCCCCTTCAGCCTGCCTGTCCATCTCCAAAAATAGCCTTTTAAGAAATATATGCTCCTATTTTGCTTTTAAAAAACAGCCAACAGTAAAGTTGCCATATGCTGCCATCCTTTCATTCATTCATCCTTCTACACCTATGTCCATAAACCATCCTAAACTCATAATATTCTCACTTCGCCAAGTTATCGGTCTAACTGGCCCAAAAATTATGGATCATAAAAGGGTAGCAGCATAAGAGAAAATTACACATTTTAAACCCAAAAACCCATTTGAGTTTTCATGTTCAAAATGCAGGCCTACCTCCGCCCCTTCAGCCTGCCTGTCCATCTCCAAAAATAGCCTTTTTAACAATGATATGCTCTTATTTTGCTTTGAAAAAACAGCAAACAGTAAAGTTGCCATATGCTGCCATCCTTTCATCCATTTGTCCTTCTACACCTATGTTCATAAACCATCCTACACTCATACTATTCTCATGTTGCCAAGTTATAGAACTACCTGGCCCAAAAATTATGGATTATAAAAGGGTAGCAGCATAAGAGAAAATTACACATTTTGAACCAAAAAACTCATTTGAGTTTTCAAGTTCAAAATACAGGCCTACCTCCACCCCTTCAGCCTGCCTGTCCATCTCCAAAAATAGCCTTTTTAACAATTATATGCTAATATTTAGCTTTGAAAAAACAGCAAACAGTAAAGTTGCCATATGCTGCCATCCTTTCATCCATTCATCCTTCTACACCTATGTTCATAAACCATCCTACACTCATACTGTTCTCACGTCACCAAGTTATCTGTCTAACTGGCCCAAAAATTATGGATTATAAAAGGGTAGCAGCATAAGAGAAAAATTACCCATTTTGAACCCGAAAACCCATTTGAGTTTTCAAGTTCAAAATGCAGGCCTACCTCCGCCCCTTCAGCCTGCCTGTCCATCTCCAAAAATAGCCTTTTTAACAATTATATGCTCCTATTTTGCTTTGAAAAAACAGCAAACAGTAAAGTTGCCAAATGCTGCCATCCTTTCATCCATTCGTACTTCTACACCTAAGTCCATAAACCATCCTAAACTCATAATATTCTCATGTTGCCAAGTTATCGGACTACCTGCCGCAAAAATGATGGGCTATAAAAGGGTAGCAGCATAAGAGAAAATTACACATTTTGAACCCAAAAACCCATTTGAGTTTTCAAGTTCAAAATGCAGGCCTACCTCCGCCCCTTCAGCCTGCCTGTCCATCTCCAAAAATAGCCTTTTAACAATTATATGCTCCTATTTTGCTTTGAAAAAACAGCAAACAGTAAAGTTGCCATATGCTGCCATCCTTTCATCCTTCTACACCCATGTTCATAAACCATCCTACACTCATAATGTTCTCACTTCGCCAAGTTATCGGTCTAACTGGCCAAAAAATTATGGATTATAAAAGGGTAGCAGCATAAGAGAAAAATTACCCATTTTGAACCCAAAAACCCATTTGAGTTTTCAAGTTCAAAATGCAGGCCTACCTCAGCCCCTTCAGCCTGCCTGTCCATCTCCAAAAATAGCCTTTTAACAATGATATGCTCCTATTTTGCTTTTAAAAAACAGCAAACAGTAAAGTTGCCATATGCTGCCATCCTTTCATCCCGCGTCCTTCTACAACTATGTCCATAAACCATCCTAAACTCATACTATTCTCATGTTGCCAAGTTATCGGACTACCTGGCCCAAAAATTATGGATTATAAAAGGGTAGCAGCATAAGAGAAAATTACACATTTTGAACCCAAAAACCCATTTGAGTTTTCAAGTTCAACATGCAGGCCTACCTCCGCCCCTTCAGCCTGCCTGTCCATCTCCAAAAATAGCCTTTTTTAACAATTATATGCTCTTATTTTGCTTTGAAAAAACAGCAAATGGTAAAGTTGCCATATGCTGCCATTCTTTCATCCATTCGTCCTTCTACACCCATGTTCATAAACCATTCTACACTCATACTGTTCTCACGTCGCCAAGTTATCGGTCTAACTGGCCCAAAAATTCTGGATTATAAAAGGGTAGCAGCATAAGAGAAAAATTACCCATTTTGAACCCAAAAACCCATTTGAGTTTTCAAGTTCAAAATGCAGGCCTACCTCAGCCCCTTCAGCCTGCCTGTCCATCTCCAAAAATAGCCTTTTTAACAATTATATGCTCCTATTTTGCTTTGAAAAAACAGCAAACAGTAAAGTTGCCAAATGCTGCCATCCTTTCATCCATTTGTCCTTCTACACCTATGTCCATAAACCATCCTAAACTCATACTATGCTCATGTTGCCAAGTGATCGGACTACCTGGCCCAAAAATTATGGATTATAAAAGGGTAGCAGCATAAGAGAAAATTACACATTTTGAACCAAAAAACTCATTTGAGTTTTCAAGTTCAAAATACAGGCCTACCTCCGCCCCTTCAGCCTGCCTGACCATCTCCAAAAATAGCCTTTTTAACAATAATATGCTAATATTTTGTTTTGAAAAAACAGCAAACAGTAAAGTTGCCATATGCTGCCATCCTTTCAACCATTCATCCTTCTACACCTATGTTCATAAACCATCCTACACTTATACTGTAGGCCAGCAAGTTCAAAATGCAGGCCTACCTTTGCCCCTTCAGCCTGCCTGTCCATTTCCAAAAATAGCCTTTTTAACAATAATATACTCCTATTTTGCTTTGAAAAACAGCAAACAGTAAAGTTACCATATGCTGCCATCCTTTCATCCATTCGTCCTTCTACACCCATGTTCATAAACCATCCTACACTTATACTGTTCCTACTTCGCCAAGTTATGGGTCTAACTGGCCCAAAAATTATGGATTATAAGAGGGTAGCAGCAGAAGAGAAAATTACACATTTTGAACCCAAAAACCCATTTGAGTTTTCATGTTCAAAATGCAGGCCTACCTCCGCCCCTTCAGCCTGCCTGTCCATCTCCAAAAATAGCCTTTTTAACAATTATATGCTCCTATTTTGCTTTTAAAAAACAGCAAACAGTAAAGTTGCCATATGCTGCCATCCTTTCATCCATTCATCCTTCTACACCTATGTTCATAAACCATCCTACACTCATACTGTTCTCACGTCGCCAAGTTATCTGTCTAACTGGCCCAAAAATTATGGATTATAAAAGGGTAGCAGCATAAGAGAAAAATTACCCATTTTGAACCCGAAAACCCATTTGAGTTTTCAAGTTCAAAATGCAGGCCTACCTCCGCCCCTTCAGCCTGCCAGTCCATCTCCAAAAATAGCCTTTTTAACAATTATATGCTCCTATTTTGCTTTGAAAAAACAGCAAACAGTAAAGTTGCCAAATGCTGCCATCCTTTCATCCATTCGTACTTCTACAACTATGTCCATAAACCATCCTAAACTCATAATATTCTCACTTCGCCAAGTTATCGGTCTAACTGGCCCAAAAATTATGGATCATAAAAGGGTAGCAGCATAAGAGAAAATTACACATTTTAAACCCAAAAACCCATTTGAGTTTTCATGTTCAAAATGCAGGCCTACCTCCGCCCCTTCAGCCTGCCTGTCCATCTCCAAAAATAGCCTTTTTAACAATTATATGCTCTTATTTTGCTTTGAAAAAACAGCAAACAGTAAAGTTGCCATATGCTGCCATCCTTTCATCCCACGTCCTTCTACACCTATGTCCATAAACCATCCTACACTCATACTATTCTCATGTTGCCAAGTTATCAGACTACCTGGCGCAAAAATGATGGGCTATAAAAGGGTAGCAGCATAAAAGAAAATTACTCATTTTGAACCCAAAAACCCATTTGAGTTTTCAAGTTCAAAATGCAGGCCTACCTCCGCCCCTTCAGCCTGCCTGTCCATCTCCAAAAATAGCCTTTTTAACAATAATATACTCCTATTTTGCTTTGTAAAACAGCAAACAGTAAAGTTACCATATGCTGCCATCCTTTCATCCTTCTACACCCATGTTCATAAACCATCCTACACTCATACTGTTCTCACTTCACCAAGTTATCGGTCTAACTGGCCCAAAAATTATGGATTATAAAAGGGTAGCAGCATAAGAGAAAATTACACATTTTGAACCCAAAAACCCATTTGAGTCTTCAAGTTCAAAATGCAGGCCTACCTCCGCCCCTTCAGCCTGCCTGTCCATCTCCAAAAATAGCCTTTTAACAAATATATGCTCCTATTTTGCTTTTAAAAAACAGCAAACAGTAAAGTTGCTCTATGCTGCCATCCTTTCATTCATTCATCCTTCTACACCTATGTCCATAAACCATCCTAAACTCATAATATTCTCACTTCGCCAAGTTATCGGTCTAACTGGCCCAAAAATTATGGATCATAAAAGGGTAGCAGCATAAGAGAAAATTACACATTTTAAACCCAAAAACCCATTTGAGTTTTCATGTTCAAAATGCAGGCCTACCTCCGCCCCTTCAGCCTGCCTGTCCATCTCCAAAAATAGCCTTTTTAACAATTATATGCTCTTATTTTGCTTTGAAAAAACAGCAAACAGTAAAGTTGCCATATGCTGCCATCCTTTCATCCATTTGTCCTTCTACACCTATGTTCATAAACCATCCTACACTCATACTATTCTCATGTTGCCAAGTTATAGAACTACCTGGCCCAAAAATTATGGATTATAAAACGGTAGCAGCATAAGAGAAAATTACACATTTTGAACCAAAAAACTCATTTGAGTTTTCAAGTTCAAAATACAGGCCTACCTCCACCCCTTCAGCCTGCCTGTCCATCTCCAAAAATAGCCTTTTTAACAATTATATGCTAATATTTTGCTTTGAAAAAACAGCAAACAGTAAAGTTGCCATATGCTGCCATCCTTTCATCCATTCATCCTTCTACACCTATGTTCATAAACCATCCTACACTCATACTGTTCTCACGTCGCCAAGTTATCTGTCTAACTGGCCCAAAAATTATGGATTATAAAAGGGTAGCAGCATAAGAGAAAAATTACCCATTTTGAACCCGAAAACCCATTTGAGTTTTCAAGTTCAAAATGCAGGCCTACCTCCGCCCCTTCAGCCTGCCAGTCCATCTCCAAAAATAGCCTTTTTAACAATTATATGCTCCTATTTTGCTTTGAAAAAACAGCAAACAGTAAAGTTGCCAAATGCTGCCATCCTTTCATCCATTCGTACTCCTACAACTATGTCCATAAACCATCCTAAACTCATAATATTCTCACTTCGCCAAGTTATCGGTCTAACTGGCCCAAAAATTATAGATCATAAAAGGGTAGCAGCATAAGAGAAAATTACACATTTTAAACCCAAAAACCCATTTGAGTTTTCATGTTCAAAATGCAGGCCTACCTCCACCCCTTCAGCCTGCCTGTCCATCTCCAAAAATAGCCTTTTTAACAATTATATGCTCTTATTTTGCTTTGAAAAAACAGCAAACAGTAAAGTTGCCATATGCTGCCATCCTTTCATCCATTTGTCCTTCTACACCTATGTTCATAAACCATCCTACACTCATACTATTCTCATGTTGCCAAGTTATAGAACTACCTGGCCCAAAAATTATGGATTATAAAAGGGTAGCAGCATAAGAGAAAATTACACATTTTGAACCAAAAAACTCATTTGAGTTTTCAAGTTCAAAATACAGGCCTACCTCCGCCCCTTCAGCCTGCCTGTCCATCTCCAAAAATAGCCTTTTTAACAATTATATGCTAATATTTTGCTTTGAAAAAACAGCAAACAGTAAAGTTGCCATATGCTGCCATCCTTTCATCCATTCATCCTTCTACACCTATGTTCATAAACCATCCTACACTCATACTGTTCTCACGTCGCCAAGTTATCTGTCTAACTGGCCCAAAAATTATGGATTATAAAAGGGTAGCAGCATAAGAGAAAAATTACCCATTTTGAACCCGAAAACCCATTTGAGTTTTCAAGTTCAAAATGCAGGCCTACCTCCGCCCCTTCAGCCTGCCTGTCCATCTCCAAAAATAGCCTTTTTAACAATTATATGCTCCTATTTTGCTTTGAAAAAACAGCAAACAGTAAAGTTGCCAAATGCTGCCATCCTTTCATCCATTCGTACTTCTACACCTAAGTCCATAAACCATCCTAAACTCATAATATTCTCATGTTGCCAAGTTATCGGACTACCTGCCGCAAAAATGATGGGCTATAAAAGGGTAGCAGCATAAGAGAAAATTACACATTTTGAACCCAAAAACCCATTTGAGTTTTCAAGTTCAAAATGCAGGCCTACCTCCGCCCCTTCAGCCTGCCTGTCCATCTCCAAAAATAGCCTTTTAACAATTATATGCTCCTATTTTGCTTTGAAAAAACAGCAAACAGTAAAGTTGCCATATGCTGCCATCCTTTCATCCATTCGTCCTTCTACACCTATGTTCATAAACCATCCTACACTCATACTATTCTCATGTTGCCAAGTTATCAGACTACCTGGCGCAAAAATGATGGGCTATAAAAGGGTAGCAGCATAAAAGAAAATTACTCATTTTGAACCCAAAAACCCATTTGAGTTTTCAAGTTCAAAATGCAGGCCTACCTCCGCCCCTTCAGCCTGCCTGTCCATCTCCAAAAATAGCCTTTTTAACAATAATATACTCCTATTTTGCTTTGAAAAACAGCAAACAGTAAAGTTACCATATGCTGCCATCCTTTCATCCTTCTACACCCATGTTCATAAACCATCCTACACTCATACTGTTCTCACTTCACCAAGTTATCGGTCTAACTGGCCCAAAAATTATGGATTATAAAAGGGTAGCAGCATAAGAGAAAATTACACATTTTGAACCCAAAAACCCATTTGAGTCTTCAAGTTCAAAATGCAGGCCTACCTCCGCCCCTTCAGCCTGCCTGTCCATCTCCAAAAATAGCCTTTTAACAAATATATGCTCCTATTTTGCTTTTAAAAAACAGCAAACAGTAAAGTTGCCATATGCTGCCATCCTTTCATCCATTCGTCCTTCTACACCTATGTCCATAAACCATCCTAAACTCATAATATTCTCACTTCGCCAAGTTATCGGTCTAACTGGCCCAAAAATTATGGATCATAAAAGGGTAGCAGCATAAGAGAAAATTACACATTTTAAACCCAAAAACCCATTTGAGTTTTCATGTTCAAAATGCAGGCCTACCTCCGCCCCTTCAGCCTGCCTGTCCATCTCCAAAAATAGCCTTTTTAACAATTATATGCTCTTATTTTGCTTTGAAAAAACAGCAAACAGTAAAGTTGCCATATGCTGCCATCCTTTCATCCATTTGTCCTTCTACACCTATGTTCATAAACCATCCTACACTCATACTATTCTCATGTTGCCAAGTAATAGAACTACCTGGCCCAAAAATTATGGATTATAAAAGGGTAGCAGCATAAGAGAAAATTACACATTTTGAACCAAAAAACTCATTTGAGTTTTCAAGTTCAAAATACAGGCCTACCTCCACCCCTTCAGCCTGCCTGTCCATCTCCAAAAATAGCCTTTTTAACAATTATATGCTAATATTTAGCTTTGAAAAAACAGCAAACAGTAAAGTTGCCATATGCTGCCATTCTTTCATCCATTCATCCTTCTACACCTATGTTCATAAACCATCCTACACTCATACTGTTCTCACGTCACCAAGTTATCTGTCTAACTGGCCCAAAAATTATGGATTATAAAAGGGTAGCAGCATAAGAGAAAAATTACCCATTTTGAACCCGAAAACCCATTTGAGTTTTCAAGTTCAAAATGCAGGCCTACCTCCGCCCCTTCAGCCTGCCTGTCCATCTCCAAAAATAGCCTTTTTAACAATTATATGCTCCTATTTTGCTTTGAAAAAACAGCAAACAGTAAAGTTGCCAAATGCTGCCATCCTTTCATCCATTCGTACTTCTACACCTAAGTCCATAAACCATCCTAAACTCATAATATTCTCATGTTGCCAAGTTATCGGACTACCTGCCGCAAAAATGATGGGCTATAAAAGGGTAGCAGCATAAGAGAAAATTACACATTTTGAACCCAAAAACCCATTTGAGTTTTCAAGTTCAAAATGCAGGCCTACCTCCGCCCCTTCAGCCTGCCTGTCCATCTCCAAAAATAGCCTTTTTAACAATTATATGCTAATATTTTGCTTTGAAAAAACAGCAAATAGTAAAGTTGCCATATGCTGCTATCCTTTCATCCATTCATCCTTCTACACCTTTGTTCATAAACCATCCTACACTTATACTGTTCTCACTTCGCCAAGTTATCAGTCTAACTGGCCCAAAAATTATGGATTATAAAAGGGTAGCAGCATAAGAGAAAAATTACCCATTTTGAACCCAAAAACCCATTTGAGTTTTCAAGTTCAAAATGCAGGCCTATCTCCGCCCCTTCAGCCTGCCTGTCCATCTCCAAAAATAGCCTTTTTAACAATTATATGCTCCTATTTTGCTTTGAAAAAACAGCAAACAGTAAAGTTGCCATATGCTGCCATCCTTTCATCCATTCGTCCTTCTACACCTATGTTCATAAACCATCCTACACTCATACTATTCTCATGTTGCCAAGTTATCAGACTACCTGGCGCAAAAATGATGGGCTATAAAAGGGTAGCAGCATAAAAGAAAATTACTCATTTTGAACCCAAAAACCCATTTGAGTTTTAAAGTTCAAAATGCAGGCCTACCTCCGCCCCTTCAGCCTGCCTGTCCATCTCCAAAAATAGCCTTTTTAACAATAATATACTCCTATTTTGCTTTGAAAAACAGCAAACAGTAAAGTTACCATATGCTGCCATCCTTTCATCCTTCTACACCCATGTTCATAAACCATCCTACACTCATACTGTTCTCACTTCACCAAGTTATCGGTCTAACTGGCCCAAAAATTATGGATTATAAAAGGGTAGCAGCATAAGAGAAAATTACACATTTTGAACCCAAAAACCCATTTGAGTCTTCAAGTTCAAAATGCAGGCCTACCTCCGCCCCTTCAGCCTGCCTGTCCATCTCCAAAAATAGCCTTTTTAACAATTATATGCTAATATTTTGCTTTGAAAAAACAGCAAATAGTAAAGTTGCCATATGCTGCTATCCTTTCATCCATTCATCCTTCTACACCTATGCCCATAAACCATCCTACACTCATAATATTCTCATGTTGCCAAGTTATCAGACTACCTGGCGCAAAAATGATGGGCTATAAAAGGGTAGCAGCATAAAAGAAAATTACTCATTTTGAACCCAAAAACCCATTTGAGTTTTCAAGTTCAAAATGCAGGCCTACCTCCGCCCCTTCAGCCTGCCTGTCCATCTCCAAAAATAGCCTTTTTAACAATAATATACTCCTATTTTGCTTTGAAAAACAGCAAACAGTAAAGTTACCATATGCTGCCATCCTTTCATCCTTCTACACCCATGTTCATAAACCATCCTACACTCATACTGTTCTCACTTCACCAAGTTATCGGTCTAACTGGCCCAAAAACTATGGATTATAAAAGGGTAGCAGCATAAGAGCAAATTACACATTTTGAACCCAAAAACCCATTTGAGTCTTCAAGTTCAAAATGCAGGCCTACCTCCGCCCCTTCAGCCTGCCTGTCCATCTCCAAAAATAGCCTTTTTAATAATTATATGCTCTTATTTTGCTTTGAAAAAACAGCAAACAGTAAAGTTGCCATATGCTGCCATCCTTTCATCCATTTGTCCTTCTACACCTATGTTCATAAACCATCCTACACTCATACTATTCTCATGTTGCCAAGTTATAGAACTACCTGGCCCAAAAATTATGGATTATAAAAGGGTAGCAGCATAAGAGAAAATTACACATTTTGAACCAAAAAACTCATTTGAGTTTTCAAGTTCAAAATACAGGCCTACCTCCGCCCCTTCAGTCTGCCTGTCCATCTCCAAAAATAGCCTTTTTAACAATTATATGCTCCTATTTTGTTTTTAAAAAACAGCAAACAGTAAAGTTGCCATATGCTGCCATCCTTTCATTCATTCATCCTTCTACACCTATGTCCATAAACCATCCTAAACTCATAATATTCTCACTTCGCCAAGTTATCGGTCTAACTGGCCCAAAAATTATAGATCATAAAAGGGTAGCAGCATAAGAGAAAATTACACATTTTAAACCCAAAAACCCATTTGAGTTTTCATGTTCAAAATGCAGGCCTACCTCCACCCCTTCAGCCTGCCTGTCCATCTCCAAAAATAGCCTTTTTAACAATTATATGCTCTTATTTTGCTTTGAAAAAACAGCAAACAGTAAAGTTGCCATATGCTGCCATCCTTTCATCCATTTGTCCTTCTACACCTATGTTCATAAACCATCCTACACTCATACTATTCTCATGTTGCCAAGTTATAGAACTACCTGGCCCAAAAATTATGGATTATAAAAGGGAAGCAGCATAAGAGAAAATTACACATTTTGAACCAAAAAACTCATTTGAGTTTTCAAGTTCAAAATACAGGCCTACCTCCGCCCCTTCAGCCTGCCTGTCCATCTCCAAAAATAGCCTTTTTAACAATTATATGCTAATATTTTGCTTTGAAAAAACAGCAAACAGTAAAGTTGCCATATGCTGCCATCCTTTCATCCATTCATCCTTCTACACCTATGTTCATAAACCATCCTACACTCATACTGTTCTCACGTCGCCAAGTTATCTGTCTAACTGGCCCAAAAATTATGGATTATAAAAGGGTAGCAGCATAAGAGAAAAATTACCCATTTTGAACCCGAAAACCCATTTGAGTTTTCAAGTTCAAAATGCAGGCCTACCTCCGCCCCTTCAGCCTGCCTGTCCATCTCCAAAAATAGCCTTTTTAACAATTATATGCTCCTATTTTGCTTTGAAAAAACAGCAAACAGTAAAGTTGCCAAATGCTGCCATCCTTTCATCCATTCGTACTTCTACACCTAAGTCCATAAACCATCCTAAACTCATAATATTCTCATGTTGCCAAGTTATCGGACTACCTGCCGCAAAAATGATGGGCTATAAAAGGGTAGCAGCATAAGAGAAAATTACACATTTTGAACCCAAAAACCCATTTGAGTTTTCAAGTTCAAAATGCAGGCCTACCTCCGCCCCTTCAGCCTGCCTGTCCATCTCCAAAAATAGCCTTTTAACAATTATATGCTCCTATTTTGCTTTGAAAAAACAGCAAACAGTAAAGTTGCCATATGCTGCCATCCTTTCATCCATTCGTCCTTCTACACCTATGTTCATAAACCATCCTACACTCATACTATTCTCATGTTGCCAAGTTATCAGACTACCTGGCGCAAAAATGATGGGCTATAAAAGGGTAGCAGCATAAAAGAAAATTACTCATTTTGAACCCAAAAACCCATTTGAGTTTTCAAGTTCAAAATGCAGGCCTACCTCCGCCCCTTCAGCCTGCCTGTCCATCTCCAAAAATAGCCTTTTTAACAATAATATACTCCTATTTTGCTTTGAAAAACAGCAAACAGTAAAGTTACCATATGCTGCCATCCTTTCATCCTTCTACACCCATGTTCATAAACCATCCTACACTCATACTGTTCTCACTTCACCAAGTTATCGGTCTAACTGGCCCAAAAATTATGGATTATAAAAGGGTAGCAGCATAAGAGAAAATTACACATTTTGAACCCAAAAACCCATTTGAGTCTTCAAGTTCAAAATGCAGGCCTACCTCCGCCCCTTCAGCCTGCCTGTCCATCTCCAAAAATAGCCTTTTAACAAATATATGCTCCTATTTTGCTTTTAAAAAACAGCAAACAGTAAAGTTGCCATATGCTGCCATCCTTTCATTCATTCATCCTTCTACACCTATGTCCATAAACCATCCTAAACTCATAATATTCTCACTTCGCCAAGTTATCGGTCTAACTGGCCCAAAAATTATGGATCATAAAAGGGTAGCAGCATAAGAGAAAATTACACATTTTAAACCCAAAAACCCATTTGAGTTTTCATGTTCAAAATGCAGGCCTACCTCCGCCCCTTCAGCCTGCCTGTCCATCTCCAAAAATAGCCTTTTTAACAATTATATGCTCTTATTTTGCTTTGAAAAAACAGCAAACAGTAAAGTTGCCATATGCTGCCATCCTTTCATCCATTTGTCCTTCTACACCTATGTTCATAAACCATCCTACACTCATACTATTCTCATGTTGCCAAGTTATAGAACTACCTGGCCCAAAAATTATGGATTATAAAACGGTAGCAGCATAAGAGAAAATTACACATTTTGAACCAAAAAACTCATTTGAGTTTTCAAGTTCAAAATACAGGCCTACCTCCACCCCTTCAGCCTGCCTGTCCATCTCCAAAAATAGCCTTTTTAACAATTATATGCTAATATTTTGCTTTGAAAAAACAGCAAACAGTAAAGTTGCCATATGCTGCCATCCTTTCATCCATTCATCCTTCTACACCTATGTTCATAAACCATCCTACACTCATACTGTTCTCACGTCGCCAAGTTATCTGTCTAACTGGCCCAAAAATTATGGATTATAAAAGGGTAGCAGCATAAGAGAAAAATTACCCATTTTGAACCCGAAAACCCATTTGAGTTTTCAAGTTCAAAATGCAGGCCTACCTCCGCCCCTTCAGCCTGCCAGTCCATCTCCAAAAATAGCCTTTTTAACAATTATATGCTAATATTTTGCTTTGAAAAAACAGCAAACAGTAAAGTTGCCAAATGCTGCCATCCTTTCATCCATTCGTACTCCTACAACTATGTCCATAAACCATCCTAAACTCATAATATTCTCATGTTGCCAAGTTATCGGACTACCTGCCGCAAAAATGATGGGCTATAAAAGGGTAGCAGCATAAGAGAAAATTACACATTTTGAACCCAAAAACCCATTTGAGTTTTTAAGTTCAAAATGCAGGCCTACCTCCGCTCCTTCAGCCTGCCTGTCCATCTCCAAAAATAGCCTTTTTAACAATTATATGCTAATATTTTGCTTTGAAAAAACAGCAAATAGTAAAGTTGCCATATGCTGCTATCCTTTCATCCATTCATCCTTCTACACCTTTGTTCATAAACCATCCTACACTTATACTGTTCTCACTTCGCCAAGTTATCAGTCTAACTGGCCCAAAAATTATGGATTATAAAAGGGTAGCAGCATAAGAGAAAAATTACCCATTTTGAACCCAAAAACCCATTTGAGTTTTCAAGTTCAAAATGCAGGCCTACCTCCGCCCCTTCAGCCTGCCTGTCCATCTCCAAAAATAGCCTTTTTAACAATTATATGCTCCTATTTTGCTTTGAAAAAACAGCAAACAGTAAAGTTGCCATATGCTGCCATCCTTTCATCCATTCGTCCTTCTACACCTATGTTCATAAACCATCCTACACTCATACTATTCTCATGTTGCCAAGTTATCAGACTACCTGGCGCAAAAATGATGGGCTATAAAAGGGTAGCAGCATAAAAGAAAATTACTCATTTTGAACCCAAAAACCCATTTGAGTTTTCAAGTTCAAAATGCAGGCCTACCTCCGCCCCTTCAGCCTGCCTGTCCATCTCCAAAAATAGCCTTTTTAACAATAATATACTCCTATTTTGCTTTGAAAAACAGCAAACAGTAAAGTTACCATATGCTGCCATCCTTTCATCCTTCTACACCCATGTTCATAAACCATCCTACACTCATACTGTTCTCACTTCACCAAGTTATCGGTCTAACTGGCCCAAAAATTATGGATTATAAAAGGGTAGCAGCATAAGAGAAAATTACACATTTTGAACCCAAAAACCCATTTGAGTCTTCAAGTTCAAAATGCAGGCCTACCTCCGCCCCTTCAGCCTGCCTGTCCATCTCCAAAAATAGCCTTTTTAACAATTATATGCTAATATTTTGCTTTGAAAAAACAGCAAATAGTAAAGTTGCCATATGCTGCTATCCTTTCATCCATTCATCCTTCTACACCTTTGTTCATAAACCATCCTACACTTATACTGTTCTCACTTCGCCAAGTTATCAGTCTAACTGGCCCAAAAATTATGGATTATAAAAGGGTAGCAGCATAAGAGAAAAATTACCCATTTTGAACCCAAAAACCCATTTGAGTTTTCAAGTTCAAAATGCAGGCCTACCTCCGCCCCTTCAGCCTGCCTGTCCATCTCCAAAAATAGCCTTTTTAACAATTATATGCTCCTATTTTGCTTTGAAAAAACAGCAAACAGTAAAGTTGCCATATGCTGCTATCCTTTCATCCATTCGTCCTTCTACACCTATGCCCATAAACCATCCTACACTCATAATATTCTCATGTTGCCAAGTTATCAGACTACCTGGCGCAAAAATGATGGGCTATAAAAGGGTAGCAGCATAAAAGAAAATTACTCATTTTGAACCCAAAAACCCATTTGAGTTTTCAAGTTCAAAATGCAGGCCTACCTCCGCCCCTTCAGCCTGCCTGTCCATCTCCAAAAATAGCCTTTTTAACAATTATATGCTCCTATTTTGCTTTGAAAAAACAGCAAACAGTAAAGTTGCCAAATGCTGCCATCCTTTCATCCATTCGTACTTCTACACCTAAGTCCATAAACCATCCTAAACTCATAATATTCTCATGTTGCCAAGTTATCGGACTACCTGCCGCAAAAATGATGGGCTATAAAAGGGTAGCAGCATAAGAGAAAATTACACATTTTGAACCCAAAAACCCATTTGAGTTTTCAAGTTCAAAATGCAGGCCTACCTCCGCCCCTTCAGCCTGCCTGTCCATCTCCAAAAATAGCCTTTTAACAATTATATGCTCCTATTTTGCTTTGAAAAAACAGCAAACAGTAAAGTTGCCATATGCTGCCATCCTTTCATCCATTCGTCCTTCTACACCTATGTTCATAAACCATCCTACACTCATACTATTCTCATGTTGCCAAGTTATCAGACTACCTGGCGCAAAAATGATGGGCTATAAAAGGGTAGCAGCATAAAAGAAAATTACTCATTTTGAACCCAAAAACCCATTTGAGTTTTCAAGTTCAAAATGCAGGCCTACCTCCGCCCCTTCAGCCTGCCTGTCCATCTCCAAAAATAGCCTTTTTAACAATAATATACTCCTATTTTGCTTTGAAAAACAGCAAACAGTAAAGTTACCATATGCTGCCATCCTTTCATCCTTCTACACCCATGTTCATAAACCATCCTACACTCATACTGTTCTCACTTCACCAAGTTATCGGTCTAACTGGCCCAAAAATTATGGATTATAAAAGGGTAGCAGCATAAGAGAAAAATTACCCATTTTGAACCCAAAAACCCATTTGAGTTTTCAAGTTCAAAATGCAGGCCTACCTCCGCCCCTTCAGCCTGCCTGTCCATCTCCAAAAATAGCCTTTTTAACAATTATATGCTCCTATTTTGCTTTGAAAAAACAGCAAACAGTAAAGTTGCCATATGCTGCTATCCTTTCATCCATTCGTCCTTCTACACCTATGCCCATAAACCATCCTACACTCATAATATTCTCATGTTGCCAAGTTATCAGACTACCTGGCGCAAAAATGATGGGCTATAAAAGGGTAGCAGCATAAAAGAAAATTACTCATTTTGAACCCAAAAACCCATTTGAGTTTTCAAGTTCAAAATGCAGGCCTACCTCCGCCCCTTCAGCCTGCCTGTCCATCTCCAAAAATAGCCTTTTTAACAATAATATACTCCTATTTTGCTTTGAAAAACAGCAAACAGTAAAGTTACCATATGCTGCCATCCTTTCATCCTTCTACACCCATGTTCATAAATCATCCTACACTCATACTGTTCTCACTTCACCAAGTTATCGGTCTAACTGGCCCAAAAACTATGGATTATAAAAGGGTAGCAGCATAAGAGCAAATTACACATTTTGAACCCAAAAACCCATTTGAGTCTTCAAGTTCAAAATGCAGGCCTACCTCCGCCCCTTCAGCCTGCCTGTCCATCTCCAAAAATAGCCTTTTTAATAATTATATGCTCTTATTTTGCTTTGAAAAAACAGCAAACAGTAAAGTTGCCATATGCTGCCATCCTTTCATCCATTTGTCCTTCTACACCTATGTTCATAAACCATCCTACACTCATACTATTCTCATGTTGCCAAGTTATAGAACTACCTGGCCCAAAAATTATGGATTATAAAAGGGTAGCAGCATAAGAGAAAATTACACATTTTGAACCAAAAAACTCATTTGAGTTTTCAAGTTCAAAATACAGGCCTACCTCCGCCCCTTCAGCCTGCCTGTCCATCTCCAAAAATAGCCTTTTTAACAATTATATGCTCCTATTTTGCTTTTAAAAAACAGCAAACAGTAAAGTTGCCATATGCTGCCATCCTTTCATTCATTCATCCTTCTACACCTATGTCCATAAACCATCCTAAACTCATAATATTCTCACTTCGCCAAGTTATCGGTCTAACTGGCCCAAAAATTATAGATCATAAAAGGGTAGCAGCATAAGAGAAAATTACACATTTTAAACCCAAAAACCCATTTGAGTTTTCATGTTCAAAATGCAGGTCTACCTCCACCCCTTCAGCCTGCCTGTCCATCTCCAAAAATAGCCTTTTTAACAATTATATGCTCTTATTTTGCTTTGAAAAAACAGCAAACAGTAAAGTTGCCATATGCTGCCATCCTTTCATCCATTTGTCCTTCTACACCTATGTTCATAAACCATCCTACACTCATACTATTCTCATGTTGCCAAGTTATAGAACTACCTGGCCCAAAAATTATGGATTATAAAAGGGTAGCAGCATAAGAGAAAATTACACATTTTGAACCAAAAAACTCATTTGAGTTTTCAAGTTCAAAATACAGGCCTACCTCCGCCCCTTCAGCCTGCCTGTCCATCTCCAAAAATAGCCTTTTTAACAATTATATGCTAATATTTTGCTTTGAAAAAACAGCAAACAGTAAAGTTGCCATATGCTGCCATCCTTTCATCCATTCATCCTTCTACACCTATGTTCATAAACCATCCTACACTCATACTGTTCTCACGTCGCCAAGTTATCTGTCTAACTGGCCCAAAAATTATGGATTATAAAAGGGTAGCAGCATAAGAGAAAAATTACCCATTTGGAACCCGAAAACCCATTTGAGTTTTCAAGTTCAAAATGCAGGCCTACCTCCGCCCCTTCAGCCTGCCTGTCCATCTCCAAAAATAGCCTTTTTAACAATTATATGCTCCTATTTTGCTTTGAAAAAACAGCAAACAGTAAAGTTGCCAAATGCTGCCATCCTTTCATCCATTCGTACTTCTACACCTAAGTCCATAAACCATCCTAAACTCATAATATTCTCATGTTGCCAAGTTATCGGACTACCTGCCGCAAAAATGATGGGCTATAAAAGGGTAGCAGCATAAGAGAAAATTACACATTTTGAACCCAAAAACCCATTTGAGTTTTCAAGTTCAAAATGCAGGCCTACCTCCGCCCCTTCAGCCTGCCTGTCCATCTCCAAAAATAGCCTTTTAACAATTATATGCTCCTATTTTGCTTTGAAAAAACAGCAAACAGTAAAGTTGCCATATGCTGCCATCCTTTCATCCATTCGTCCTTCTACACCTATGTTCATAAACCATCCTACACTCATACTATTCTCATGTTGCCAAGTTATCAGACTACCTGGCGCAAAAATGATGGGCTATAAAAGGGTAGCAGCATAAAAGAAAATTACTCATTTTGAACCCAAAAACCCATTTGAGTTTTCAAGTTCAAAATGCAGGCCTACCTCCGCCCCTTCAGCCTGCCTGTCCATCTCCAAAAATAGCCTTTTTAACAATAATATACTCCTATTTTGCTTTGAAAAACAGCAAACAGTAAAGTTACCATATGCTGCCATCCTTTCATCCTTCTACACCCATGTTCATAAACCATCCTACACTCATACTGTTCTCACTTCACCAAGTTATCGGTCTAACTGGCCCAAAAATTATGGATTATAAAAGGGTAGCAGCATAAGAGAAAATTACACATTTTGAACCCAAAAACCCATTTGAGTCTTCAAGTTCAAAATGCAGGCCTACCTCCGCCCCTTCAGCCTGCCTGTCCATCTCCAAAAATAGCCTTTTAACAAATATATGCTCCTATTTTGCTTTTAAAAAACAGCAAACAGTAAAGTTGCCATATGCTGCCATCCTTTCATCCATTTGTCCTTCTACACCTATGTTCATAAACCATCCTACACTCATACTATTCTCATGTTGCCAAGTTATAGAACTACCTGGCCCAAAAATTATGGATTATAAAAGGGTAGCAGCATAAGAGAAAATTACACATTTTGAACCAAAAAACTCATTTGAGTTTTCAAGTTCAAAATACAGGCCTACCTCCACCCCTTCAGCCTGCCTGTCCATCTCCAAAAATAGCCTTTTTAACAATTATATGCTAATATTTTGCTTTGAAAAAACAGCAAACAGTAAAGTTGCCATATGCTGCCATCCTTTCATCCATTCATCCTTCTACACCTATGTTCATAAACCATCCTACACTCATACTGTTCTCACGTCGCCAAGTTATCTGTCTAACTGGCCCAAAAATTATGGATTATAAAAGGGTAGCAGCATAAGAGAAAAATTACCCATTTGGAACCCGAAAACCCATTTGAGTTTTCAAGTTCAAAATGCAGGCCTACCTCCGCCCCTTCAGCCTGCCTGTCCATCTCCAAAAATAGCCTTTTTAACAATTATATGCTCCTATTTTGCTTTGAAAAAACAGCAAACAGTAAAGTTGCCAAATGCTGCCATCCTTTCATCCATTCGTACTTCTACACCTAAGTCCATAAACCATCCTAAACTCATAATATTCTCATGTTGCCAAGTTATCGGACTACCTGCCGCAAAAATGATGGGCTATAAAAGGGTAGCAGCATAAGAGAAAATTACACATTTTGAACCCAAAAACCCATTTGAGTTTTCAAGTTCAAAATGCAGGCCTACCTCCGCCCCTTCAGCCTGCCTGTCCATCTCCAAAAATAGCCTTTTAACAATTATATGCTCCTATTTTGCTTTGAAAAAACAGCAAACAGTAAAGTTGCCATATGCTGCCATCCTTTCATCCATTCGTCCTTCTACACCTATGTTCATAAACCATCCTACACTCATACTATTCTCATGTTGCCAAGTTATCAGACTACCTGGCGCAAAAATGATGGGCTATAAAAGGGTAGCAGCATAAAAGAAAATTACTCATTTTGAACCCAAAAACCCATTTGAGTTTTCAAGTTCAAAATGCAGGCCTACCTCCGCCCCTTCAGCCTGCCTGTCCATCTCCAAAAATAGCCTTTTTAACAATAATATACTCCTATTTTGCTTTGAAAAACAGCAAACAGTAAAGTTACCATATGCTGCCATCCTTTCATCCTTCTACACCCATGTTCATAAACCATCCTACACTCATACTGTTCTCACTTCACCAAGTTATCGGTCTAACTGGCCCAAAAATTATGGATTATAAAAGGGTAGCAGCATAAGAGAAAATTACACATTTTGAACCCAAAAACCCATTTGAGTCTTCAAGTTCAAAATGCAGGCCTACCTCCGCCCCTTCAGCCTGCCTGTCCATCTCCAAAAATAGCCTTTTAACAAATATATGCTCCTATTTTGCTTTTAAAAAACAGCAAACAGTAAAGTTGCCATATGCTGCCATCCTTTCATCCATTTGTCCTTCTACACCTATGTTCATAAACCATCCTACACTCATACTATTCTCATGTTGCCAAGTTATAGAACTACCTGGCCCAAAAATTATGGATTATAAAAGGGTAGCAGCATAAGAGAAAATTACACATTTTGAACCAAAAAACTCATTTGAGTTTTCAAGTTCAAAATACAGGCCTACCTCCACCCCTTCAGCCTGCCTGTCCATCTCCAAAAATAGCCTTTTTAACAATTATATGCTAATATTTAGCTTTGAAAAAACAGCAAACAGTAAAGTTGCCATATGCTGCCATTATTTCATCCATTCATCCTTCTACACCTATGTTCATAAACCATCCTACACTCATACTGTTCTCACGTCACCAAGTTATCTGTCTAACTGGCCCAAAAATTATGGATTATAAAAGGGTAGCAGCATAAGAGAAAAATTACCCATTTTGAACCCGAAAACCCATTTGAGTTTTCAAGTTCAAAATGCAGGCCTACCTCCGCCCCTTCAGCCTGCCTGTCCATCTCCAAAAATAGCCTTTTTAACAATTATATGCTCCTATTTTGCTTTGAAAAAACAGCAAACAGTAAAGTTGCCAAATGCTGCCATCCTTTCATCCATTCGTACTTCTACACCTAAGTCCATAAACCATCCTAAACTCATAATATTCTCATGTTGCCAAGTTATCGGACTACCTGCCGCAAAAATGATGGGCTATAAAAGGGTAGCAGCATAAGAGAAAATTACACATTTTGAACCCAAAAACCCATTTGAGTTTTCAAGTTCAAAATGCAGGCCTACCTCCGCCCCTTCAGCCTGCCTGTCCATCTCCAAAAATAGCCTTTTAACAATTATATGCTCCTATTTTGCTTTGAAAAAACAGCAAACAGTAAAGTTGCCATATGCTGCCATCCTTTCATCCATTCGTCCTTCTACACCTATGTTCATAAACCATCCTACACTCATACTATTCTCATGTTGCCAAGTTATCAGACTACCTGGCGCAAAAATGATGGGCTATAAAAGGGTAGCAGCATAAAAGAAAATTACTCATTTTGAACCCAAAAACCCATTTGAGTTTTCAAGTTCAAAATGCAGGCCTACCTCCGCCCCTTCAGCCTGCCTGTCCATCTCCAAAAATAGCCTTTTTAACAATTATATGCTAATATTTAGCTTTGAAAAAACAGCAAACAGTAAAGTTGCCATATGCTGCCATTATTTCATCCATTCATCCTTCTACACCTATGTTCATAAACCATCCTACACTCATACTGTTCTCACGTCACCAAGTTATCTGTCTAACTGGCCCAAAAATTATGGATTATAAAAGGGTAGCAGCATAAGAGAAAAATTACCCATTTTGAACCCGAAAACCCATTTGAGTTTTCAAGTTCAAAATGCAGGCCTACCTCCGCCCCTTCAGCCTGCCTGTCCATCTCCAAAAATAGCCTTTTTAACAATTATATGCTCCTATTTTGCTTTGAAAAAACAGCAAACAGTAAAGTTGCCAAATGCTGCCATCCTTTCATCCATTCGTACTTCTACACCTAAGTCCATAAACCATCCTAAACTCATAATATTCTCATGTTGCCAAGTTATCGGACTACCTGCCGCAAAAATGATGGGCTATAAAAGGGTAGCAGCATAAGAGAAAATTACACATTTTGAACCCAAAAACCCATTTGAGTTTTCAAGTTCAAAATGCAGGCCTACCTCCGCCCCTTCAGCCTGCCTGTCCATCTCCAAAAATAGCCTTTTAACAATTATATGCTCCTATTTTGCTTTGAAAAAACAGCAAACAGTAAAGTTGCCATATGCTGCCATCCTTTCATCCATTCGTCCTTCTACACCTATGTTCATAAACCATCCTACACTCATACTATTCTCATGTTGCCAAGTTATCAGACTACCTGGCGCAAAAATGATGGGCTATAAAAGGGTAGCAGCATAAAAGAAAATTACTCATTTTGAACCCAAAAACCCATTTGAGTTTTCAAGTTCAAAATGCAGGCCTACCTCCGCCCCTTCAGCCTGCCTGTCCATCTCCAAAAATAGCCTTTTTAACAATAATATACTCCTATTTTGCTTTGAAAAACAGCAAACAGTAAAGTTACCATATGCTGCCATCCTTTCATCCTTCTACACCCATGTTCATAAACCATCCTACACTCATACTGTTCTCACTTCACCAAGTTATCGGTCTAACTGGCCCAAAAATTATGGATTATAAAAGGGTAGCAGCATAAGAGAAAATTACACATTTTGAACCCAAAAACCCATTTGAGTCTTCAAGTTCAAAATGCAGGCCTACCTCCGCCCCTTCAGCCTGCCTGTCCATCTCCAAAAATAGCCTTTTAAGAAATATATGCTCCTATTTTGCTTTTAAAAAACAGCCAACAGTAAAGTTGCCATATGCTGCCATCCTTTCATTCATTCATCCTTCTACACCTATGTCCATAAACCATCCTAAACTCATAATATTCTCACTTCGCCAAGTTATCGGTCTAACTGGCCCAAAAATTATGGATCATAAAAGGGTAGCAGCATAAGAGAAAATTACACATTTTAAACCCAAAAACCCATTTGAGTTTTCATGTTCAAAATGCAGGCCTACCTCCGCCCCTTCAGCCTGCCTGTCCATCTCCAAAAATAGCCTTTTTAACAATTATATGCTCTTATTTTGCTTTGAAAAAACAGCAAACAGTAAAGTTGCCATATGCTGCCATCCTTTCATCCATTTGTCCTTCTACACCTATGTTCATAAACCATCCTACACTCATACTATTCTCATGTTGCCAAGTTATAGAACTACCTGGCCCAAAAATTATGGATTATAAAAGGGTAGCAGCATAAGAGAAAATTACACATTTTGAACCAAAAAACTCATTTGAGTTTTCAAGTTCAAAATACAGGCCTACCTCCACCCCTTCAGCCTGCCTGTCCATCTCCAAAAATAGCCTTTTTAACAATTATATGCTAATATTTAGCTTTGAAAAAACAGCAAACAGTAAAGTTGCCATATGCTGCCATCCTTTCATCCATTCATCCTTCTACACCTATGTTCATAAACCATCCTACACTCATACTGTTCTCACGTCACCAAGTTATCTGTCTAACTGGCCCAAAAATTATGGATTATAAAAGGGTAGCAGCATAAGAGAAAAATTACCCATTTTGAACCCGAAAACCCATTTGAGTTTTCAAGTTCAAAATGCAGGCCTACCTCCGCCCCTTCAGCCTGCCTGTCCATCTCCAAAAATAGCCTTTTTAACAATTATATGCTCCTATTTTGCTTTGAAAAAACAGCAAACAGTAAAGTTGCCAAATGCTGCCATCCTTTCATCCATTCGTACTTCTACAACTATGTCCATAAACCATCCTAAACTCATAATATTCTCATGTTGCCAAGTTATCGGACTACCTGCCGCAAAAATGATGGGCTATAAAAGGGTAGCAGCATAAGAGAAAATTACACATTTTGAACCCAAAAACCCATTTGAGTTTTCAAGTTCAAAATGCAGGCCTACCTCCGCCCCTTCAGCCTGCCTGTCCATCTCCAAAAATAGCCTTTTTAACAATAATATACTCCTATTTTGCTTTGAAAAACAGCAAACAGTAAAGTTACCATATGCTGCCATCCTTTCATCCTTCTACACCCATGTTCATAAACCATCCTACACTCATAATGTTCTCACTTCGCCAAGTTATCGGTCTAACTGGCCAAAAAATTATGGATTATAAAAGGGTAGCAGCATAAGAGAAAAATTACCCATTTTGAACCCAAAAACCCATTTGAGTTTTCAAGTTCAAAATGCAGGCCTACCTCAGCCCCTTCAGCCTGCCTGTCCATCTCCAAAAATAGCCTTTTAACAATGATATGCTCCTATTTTGCTTTTAAAAAACAGCAAACAGTAAAGTTGCCATATGCTGCCATCCTTTCATCCCGCGTCCTTCTACAACTATGTCCATAAACCATCCTAAACTCATACTATTCTCATGTTGCCAAGTTATCGGACTACCTGGCCCAAAAATTATGGATTATAAAAGGGTAGCAGCATAAGAGAAAATTACACATTTTGAACCCAAAAACCCATTTGAGTTTTCAAGTTCAACATGCAGGCCTACCTCCGCCCCTTCAGCCTGCCTGTCCATCTCCAAAAATAGCCTTTTTTAACAATTATATGCTCTTATTTTGCTTTGAAAAAACAGCAAATGGTAAAGTTGCCATATGCTGCCATTCTTTCATCAATTCGTCCTTCTACACCCATGTTCATAAACCATTCTACACTCATACTGTTCTCACGTCGCCAAGTTATCGGTCTAACTGGCCCAAAAATTCTGGATTATAAAAGGGTAGCAGCATAAGAGAAAAATTACCCATTTTGAACCCAAAAACCCATTTGAGTTTTCAAGTTCAAAATGCAGGCCTACCTCAGCCCCTTCAGCCTGCCTGTCCATCTCCAAAAATAGCCTTTTTAACAATTATATGCTCCTATTTTGCTTTGAAAAAACAGCAAACAGTAAAGTTGCCAAATGCTGCCATCCTTTCATCCATTTGTCCTTCTACACCTATGTCCATAAACCATCCTAAACTCATACTATGCTCATGTTGCCAAGTGATCGGACTACCTGGCCCAAAAATTATGGATTATAAAAGGGTAGCAGCATAAGAGAAAATTACACATTTTGAACCAAAAAACTCATTTGAGTTTTCAAGTTCAAAATACAGGCCTACCTCCGCCCCTTCAGCCTGCCTGACCATCTCCAAAAATAGCCTTTTTAACAATAATATGCTAATATTTTGTTTTGAAAAAACAGCAAACAGTAAAGTTGCCATATGCTGCCATCCTTTCAACCATTCATCCTTCTACACCTATGTTCATAAACCATCCTACACTTATACTGTAGGCCAGCAAGTTCAAAATGCAGGCCTACCTTCGCCCCTTCAGCCTGCCTGTCCATTTCCAAAAATAGCCTTTTTAACAATAATATACTCCTATTTTGCTTTGAAAAACAGCAAACAGTAAAGTTACCATATGCTGCCATCCTTTCATCCATTCGTCCTTCTACACCCATGTTCATAAACCATCCTACACTTATACTGTTCCTACTTCGCCAAGTTATGGGTCTAACTGGCCCAAAAATTATGGATTATAAGAGGGTAGCAGCAGAAGAGAAAATTACACATTTTGAACCCAAAAACCCATTTGAGTTTTCATGTTCAAAATGCAGGCCTACCTCCGCCCCTTCAGCCTGCCTGTCCATCTCCAAAAATAGCCTTTTTAACAATTATATGCTCCTATTTTGCTTTTAAAAAACAGCAAACAGTAAAGTTGCCATATGCTGCCATCCTTTCATCCATTCATCCTTCTACACCTATGTTCATAAACCATCCTACACTCATACTGTTCTCACGTCGCCAAGTTATCTGTCTAACTGGCCCAAAAATTATGGATTATAAAAGGGTAGCAGCATAAGAGAAAAATTACCCATTTTGAACCCGAAAACCCATTTGAGTTTTCAAGTTCAAAATGCAGGCCTACCTCCGCCCCTTCAGCCTGCCAGTCCATCTCCAAAAATAGCCTTTTTAACAATTATATGCTCCTATTTTGCTTTGAAAAAACAGCAAACAGTAAAGTTGCCAAATGCTGCCATCCTTTCATCCATTCGTACTTCTACAACTATGTCCATAAACCATCCTAAACTCATAATATTCTCACTTCGCCAAGTTATCGGTCTAACTGGCCCAAAAATTATGGATCATAAAAGGGTAGCAGCATAAGAGAAAATTACACATTTTAAACCCAAAAACCCATTTGAGTTTTCATGTTCAAAATGCAGGCCTACCTCCGCCCCTTCAGCCTGCCTGTCCATCTCCAAAAATAGCCTTTTTAACAATTATATGCTCTTATTTTGCTTTGAAAAAACAGCAAACAGTAAAGTTGCCATATGCTGCCATCTTTTCATCCATTTGTCCTTCTACACCTATGTTCATAAACCATCCTACACTCATACTATTCTCATGTTGCCAAGTTATCAGACTACCTGGCGCAAAAATGATGGGCTATAAAAGGGTAGCAGCATAAAAGAAAATTACTCATTTTGAACCCAAAAACCCATTTGAGTTTTCAAGTTCAAAATGCAGGCCTACCTCCGCCCCTTCAGCCTGCCTGTCCATCTCCAAAAATAGCCTTTTTAACAATAATATACTCCTATTTTGCTTTGTAAAACAGCAAACAGTAAAGTTACCATATGCTGCCATCCTTTCATCCTTCTACACCCATGTTCATAAACCATCCTACACTCATACTGTTCTCACTTCACCAAGTTATCGGTCTAACTGGCCCAAAAATTATGGATTATAAAAGGGTAGCAGCATAAGAGAAAATTACACATTTTGAACCCAAAAACCCATTTGAGTCTTCAAGTTCAAAATGCAGGCCTACCTCCGCCCCTTCAGCCTGCCTGTCCATCTCCAAAAATAGCCTTTTAACAAATATATGCTCCTATTTTGCTTTTAAAAAACAGCAAACAGTAAAGTTGCTCTATGCTGCCATCCTTTCATTCATTCATCCTTCTACACCTATGTCCATAAACCATCCTAAACTCATAATATTCTCACTTCGCCAAGTTATCGGTCTAACTGGCCCAAAAATTATGGATCATAAAAGGGTAGCAGCATAAGAGAAAATTACACATTTTAAACCCAAAAACCCATTTGAGTTTTCATGTTCAAAATGCAGGCCTACCTCCGCCCCTTCAGCCTGCCTGTCCATCTCCAAAAATAGCCTTTTTAACAATTATATGCTCTTATTTTGCTTTGAAAAAACAGCAAACAGTAAAGTTGCCATATGCTGCCATCCTTTCATCCATTTGTCCTTCTACACCTATGTTCATAAACCATCCTACACTCATACTATTCTCATGTTGCCAAGTTATAGAACTACCTGGCCCAAAAATTATGGATTATAAAACGGTAGCAGCATAAGAGAAAATTACACATTTTGAACCAAAAAACTCATTTGAGTTTTCAAGTTCAAAATACAGGCCTACCTCCACCCCTTCAGCCTGCCTGTCCATCTCCAAAAATAGCCTTTTTAACAATTATATGCTAATATTTTGCTTTGAAAAAACAGCAAACAGTAAAGTTGCCATATGCTGCCATCCTTTCATCCATTCATCCTTCTACACCTATGTTCATAAACCATCCTACACTCATACTGTTCTCACGTCGCCAAGTTATCTGTCTAACTGGCCCAAAAATTATGGATTATAAAAGGGTAGCAGCATAAGAGAAAAATTACCCATTTTGAACCCGAAAACCCATTTGAGTTTTCAAGTTCAAAATGCAGGCCTACCTCCGCCCCTTCAGCCTGCCAGTCCATCTCCAAAAATAGCCTTTTTAACAATTATATGCTCCTATTTTGCTTTGAAAAAACAGCAAACAGTAAAGTTGCCAAATGCTGCCATCCTTTCATCCATTCGTACTCCTACAACTATGTCCATAAACCATCCTAAACTCATAATATTCTCACTTCGCCAAGTTATCGGTCTAACTGGCCCAAAAATTATAGATCATAAAAGGGTAGCAGCATAAGAGAAAATTACACATTTTAAACCCAAAAACCCATTTGAGTTTTCATGTTCAAAATGCAGGCCTACCTCCACCCCTTCAGCCTGCCTGTCCATCTCCAAAAATAGCCTTTTTAACAATTATATGCTCTTATTTTGCTTTGAAAAAACAGCAAACAGTAAAGTTGCCATATGCTGCCATCCTTTCATCCATTTGTCCTTCTACACCTATGTTCATAAACCATCCTACACTCATACTATTCTCATGTTGCCAAGTTATAGAACTACCTGGCCCAAAAATTATGGATTATAAAAGGGTAGCAGCATAAGAGAAAATTACACATTTTGAACCAAAAAACTCATTTGAGTTTTCAAGTTCAAAATACAGGCCTACCTCCACCCCTTCAGCCTGCCTGTCCATCTCCAAAAATAGCCTTTTTAACAATTATATGCTAATATTTAGCTTTGAAAAAACAGCAAACAGTAAAGTTGCCATATGCTGCCATTATTTCATCCATTCATCCTTCTACACCTATGTTCATAAACCATCCTACACTCATACTGTTCTCACGTCACCAAGTTATCTGTCTAACTGGCCCAAAAATTATGGATTATAAAAGGGTAGCAGCATAAGAGAAAAATTACCCATTTTGAACCCGAAAACCCATTTGAGTTTTCAAGTTCAAAATGCAGGCCTACCTCCGCCCCTTCAGCCTGCCTGTCCATCTCCAAAAATAGCCTTTTTAACAATTATATGCTCCTATTTTGCTTTGAAAAAACAGCAAACAGTAAAGTTGCCAAATGCTGCCATCCTTTCATCCATTCGTACTTCTACACCTAAGTCCATAAACCATCCTAAACTCATAATATTCTCATGTTGCCAAGTTATCGGACTACCTGCCGCAAAAATGATGGGCTATAAAAGGGTAGCAGCATAAGAGAAAATTACACATTTTGAACCCAAAAACCCATTTGAGTTTTCAAGTTCAAAATGCAGGCCTACCTCCGCCCCTTCAGCCTGCCTGTCCATCTCCAAAAATAGCCTTTTAACAATTATATGCTCCTATTTTGCTTTGAAAAAACAGCAAACAGTAAAGTTGCCATATGCTGCCATCCTTTCATCCATTCGTCCTTCTACACCTATGTTCATAAACCATCCTACACTCATACTATTCTCATGTTGCCAAGTTATCAGACTACCTGGCGCAAAAATGATGGGCTATAAAAGGGTAGCAGCATAAAAGAAAATTACTCATTTTGAACCCAAAAACCCATTTGAGTTTTCAAGTTCAAAATGCAGGCCTACCTCCGCCCCTTCAGCCTGCCTGTCCATCTCCAAAAATAGCCTTTTTAACAATAATATACTCCTATTTTGCTTTGAAAAACAGCAAACAGTAAAGTTACCATATGCTGCCATCCTTTCATCCTTCTACACCCATGTTCATAAACCATCCTACACTCATACTGTTCTCACTTCACCAAGTTATCGGTCTAACTGGCCCAAAAATTATGGATTATAAAAGGGTAGCAGCATAAGAGAAAATTACACATTTTGAACCCAAAAACCCATTTGAGTCTTCAAGTTCAAAATGCAGGCCTACCTCCGCCCCTTCAGCCTGCCTGTCCATCTCCAAAAATAGCCTTTTAAGAAATATATGCTCCTATTTTGCTTTTAAAAAACAGCCAACAGTAAAGTTGCCATATGCTGCCATCCTTTCATTCATTCATCCTTCTACACCTATGTCCATAAACCATCCTAAACTCATAATATTCTCACTTCGCCAAGTTATCGGTCTAACTGGCCCAAAAATTATGGATCATAAAAGGGTAGCAGCATAAGAGAAAATTACACATTTTAAACCCAAAAACCCATTTGAGTTTTCATGTTCAAAATGCAGGCCTACCTCCGCCCCTTCAGCCTGCCTGTCCATCTCCAAAAATAGCCTTTTTAACAATTATATGCTCTTATTTTGCTTTGAAAAAACAGCAAACAGTAAAGTTGCCATATGCTGCCATCCTTTCATCCATTTGTCCTTCTACACCTATGTTCATAAACCATCCTACACTCATACTATTCTCATGTTGCCAAGTTATAGAACTACCTGGCCCAAAAATTATGGATTATAAAAGGGTAGCAGCATAAGAGAAAATTACACATTTTGAACCAAAAAACTCATTTGAGTTTTCAAGTTCAAAATACAGGCCTACCTCCACCCCTTCAGCCTGCCTGTCCATCTCCAAAAATAGCCTTTTTAACAATTATATGCTAATATTTAGCTTTGAAAAAACAGCAAACAGTAAAGTTGCCATATGCTGCCATCCTTTCATCCATTCATCCTTCTACACCTATGTTCATAAACCATCCTAAACTCATAATATTCTCATGTTGCCAAGTTATCGGACTACCTGCCGCAAAAATGATGGGCTATAAAAGGGTAGCAGCATAAGAGAAAATTACACATTTTGAACCCAAAAACCCATTTGAGTTTTCAAGTTCAAAATGCAGGCCTACCTCCGCCCCTTCAGCCTGCCTGTCCATCTCCAAAAATAGCCTTTTTAACAATTATATGCTCCTATTTTGCTTTGAAAAAACAGCAAACAGTAAAGTTGCCAAATGCTGCCATCCTTTCATCCATTCGTACTTCTACAACTATGTCCATAAACCATCCTAAACTCATAATATTCTCATGTTGCCAAGTTATCGGACTACCTGCCGCAAAAATGATGGGCTATAAAAGGGTAGCAGCATAAGAGAAAATTACACATTTTGAACCCAAAAACCCATTTGAGTTTTCAAGTTCAAAATGCAGGCCTACCTCCGCCCCTTCAGCCTGCCTGTCCATCTCCAAAAATAGCCTTTTTAACAATAATATACTCCTATTTTGCTTTGAAAAACAGCAAACAGTAAAGTTACCATATGCTGCCATCCTTTCATCCTTCTACACCCATGTTCATAAACCATCCTACACTCATAATGTTCTCACTTCGCCAAGTTATCGGTCTAACTGGCCAAAAAATTATGGATTATAAAAGGGTAGCAGCATAAGAGAAAAATTACCCATTTTGAACCCAAAAACCCATTTGAGTTTTCAAGTTCAAAATGCAGGCCTACCTCAGCCCCTTCAGCCTGCCTGTCCATCTCCAAAAATAGCCTTTTAACAATGATATGCTCCTATTTTGCTTTTAAAAAACAGCAAACAGTAAAGTTGCCATATGCTGCCATCCTTTCATCCCGCGTCCTTCTACAACTATGTCCATAAACCATCCTAAACTCATACTATTCTCATGTTGCCAAGTTATCGGACTACCTGGCCCAAAAATTATGGATTATAAAAGGGTAGCAGCATAAGAGAAAATTACACATTTTGAACCCAAAAACCCATTTGAGTTTTCAAGTTCAACATGCAGGCCTACCTCCGCCCCTTCAGCCTGCCTGTCCATCTCCAAAAATAGCCTTTTTTAACAATTATATGCTCTTATTTTGCTTTGAAAAAACAGCAAATGGTAAAGTTGCCATATGCTGCCATTCTTTCATCCATTCGTCCTTCTACACCCATGTTCATAAACCATTCTACACTCATACTGTTCTCACGTCGCCAAGTTATCGGTCTAACTGGCCCAAAAATTCTGGATTATAAAAGGGTAGCAGCATAAGAGAAAAATTACCCATTTTGAACCCAAAAACCCATTTGAGTTTTCAAGTTCAAAATGCAGGCCTACCTCAGCCCCTTCAGCCTGCCTGTCCATCTCCAAAAATAGCCTTTTTAACAATTATATGCTCCTATTTTGCTTTGAAAAAACAGCAAACAGTAAAGTTGCCAAATGCTGCCATCCTTTCATCCATTTGTCCTTCTACACCTATGTCCATAAACCATCCTAAACTCATACTATGCTCATGTTGCCAAGTGATCGGACTACCTGGCCCAAAAATTATGGATTATAAAAGGGTAGCAGCATAAGAGAAAATTACACATTTTGAACCAAAAAACTCATTTGAGTTTTCAAGTTCAAAATACAGGCCTACCTCCGCCCCTTCAGCCTGCCTGACCATCTCCAAAAATAGCCTTTTTAACAATAATATGCTAATATTTTGTTTTGAAAAAACAGCAAACAGTAAAGTTGCCATATGCTGCCATCCTTTCAACCATTCATCCTTCTACACCTATGTTCATAAACCATCCTACACTTATACTGTAGGCCAGCAAGTTCAAAATGCAGGCCTACCTTCGCCCCTTCAGCCTGCCTGTCCATTTCCAAAAATAGCCTTTTTAACAATAATATACTCCTATTTTGCTTTGAAAAACAGCAAACAGTAAAGTTACCATATGCTGCCATCCTTTCATCCATTCGTCCTTCTACACCCATGTTCATAAACCATCCTACACTTATACTGTTCCTACTTCGCCAAGTTATGGGTCTAACTGGCCCAAAAATTATGGATTATAAGAGGGTAGCAGCAGAAGAGAAAATTACACATTTTGAACCCAAAAACCCATTTGAGTTTTCATGTTCAAAATGCAGGCCTACCTCCGCCCCTTCAGCCTGCCTGTCCATCTCCAAAAATAGCCTTTTTAACAATTATATGCTCCTATTTTGCTTTTAAAAAACAGCAAACAGTAAAGTTGCCATATGCTGCCATCCTTTCATCCATTCATCCTTCTACACCTATGTTCATAAACCATCCTACACTCATACTGTTCTCACGTCGCCAAGTTATCTGTCTAACTGGCCCAAAAATTATGGATTATAAAAGGGTAGCAGCATAAGAGAAAAATTACCCATTTTGAACCCGAAAACCCATTTGAGTTTTCAAGTTCAAAATGCAGGCCTACCTCCGCCCCTTCAGCCTGCCAGTCCATCTCCAAAAATAGCCTTTTTAACAATTATATGCTCCTATTTTGCTTTGAAAAAACAGCAAACAGTAAAGTTGCCAAATGCTGCCATCCTTTCATCCATTCGTACTTCTACAACTATGTCCATAAACCATCCTAAACTCATAATATTCTCACTTCGCCAAGTTATCGGTCTAACTGGCCCAAAAATTATGGATCATAAAAGGGTAGCAGCATAAGAGAAAATTACACATTTTAAACCCAAAAACCCATTTGAGTTTTCATGTTCAAAATGCAGGCCTACCTCCGCCCCTTCAGCCTGCCTGTCCATCTCCAAAAATAGCCTTTTTAACAATTATATGCTCTTATTTTGCTTTGAAAAAACAGCAAACAGTAAAGTTGCCATATGCTGCCATCTTTTCATCCATTTGTCCTTCTACACCTATGTTCATAAACCATCCTACACTCATACTATTCTCATGTTGCCAAGTTATCAGACTACCTGGCGCAAAAATGATGGGCTATAAAAGGGTAGCAGCATAAAAGAAAATTACTCATTTTGAACCCAAAAACCCATTTGAGTTTTCAAGTTCAAAATGCAGGCCTACCTCCGCCCCTTCAGCCTGCCTGTCCATCTCCAAAAATAGCCTTTTTAACAATAATATACTCCTATTTTGCTTTGTAAAACAGCAAACAGTAAAGTTACCATATGCTGCCATCCTTTCATCCTTCTACACCCATGTTCATAAACCATCCTACACTCATACTGTTCTCACTTCACCAAGTTATCGGTCTAACTGGCCCAAAAATTATGGATTATAAAAGGGTAGCAGCATAAGAGAAAATTACACATTTTGAACCCAAAAACCCATTTGAGTCTTCAAGTTCAAAATGCAGGCCTACCTCCGCCCCTTCAGCCTGCCTGTCCATCTCCAAAAATAGCCTTTTAACAAATATATGCTCCTATTTTGCTTTTAAAAAACAGCAAACAGTAAAGTTGCTCTATGCTGCCATCCTTTCATTCATTCATCCTTCTACACCTATGTCCATAAACCATCCTAAACTCATAATATTCTCACTTCGCCAAGTTATCGGTCTAACTGGCCCAAAAATTATGGATCATAAAAGGGTAGCAGCATAAGAGAAAATTACACATTTTAAACCCAAAAACCCATTTGAGTTTTCATGTTCAAAATGCAGGCCTACCTCCGCCCCTTCAGCCTGCCTGTCCATCTCCAAAAATAGCCTTTTTAACAATTATATGCTCTTATTTTGCTTTGAAAAAACAGCAAACAGTAAAGTTGCCATATGCTGCCATCCTTTCATCCATTTGTCCTTCTACACCTATGTTCATAAACCATCCTACACTCATACTATTCTCATGTTGCCAAGTTATAGAACTACCTGGCCCAAAAATTATGGATTATAAAACGGTAGCAGCATAAGAGAAAATTACACATTTTGAACCAAAAAACTCATTTGAGTTTTCAAGTTCAAAATACAGGCCTACCTCCACCCCTTCAGCCTGCCTGTCCATCTCCAAAAATAGCCTTTTTAACAATTATATGCTAATATTTTGCTTTGAAAAAACAGCAAACAGTAAAGTTGCCATATGCTGCCATCCTTTCATCCATTCATCCTTCTACACCTATGTTCATAAACCATCCTACACTCATACTGTTCTCACGTCGCCAAGTTATCTGTCTAACTGGCCCAAAAATTATGGATTATAAAAGGGTAGCAGCATAAGAGAAAAATTACCCATTTTGAACCCGAAAACCCATTTGAGTTTTCAAGTTCAAAATGCAGGCCTACCTCCGCCCCTTCAGCCTGCCAGTCCATCTCCAAAAATAGCCTTTTTAACAATTATATGCTCCTATTTTGCTTTGAAAAAACAGCAAACAGCAAAGTTGCCAAATGCTGCCATCCTTTCATCCATTCGTACTCCTACAACTATGTCCATAAACCATCCTAAACTCATAATATTCTCACTTCGCCAAGTTATCGGTCTAACTGGCCCAAAAATTATAGATCATAAAAGGGTAGCAGCATAAGAGAAAATTACACATTTTAAACCCAAAAACCCATTTGAGTTTTCATGTTCAAAATGCAGGCCTACCTCCACCCCTTCAGCCTGCCTGTCCATCTCCAAAAATAGCCTTTTTAACAATAATATACTCCTATTTTGCTTTGTAAAACAGCAAACAGTAAAGTTACCATATGCTGCCATCCTTTCATCCTTCTACACCCATGTTCATAAACCATCCTACACTCATACTGTTCTCACTTCACCAAGTTATCGGTCTAACTGGCCCAAAAATTATGGATTATAAAAGGGTAGCAGCATAAGAGAAAATTACACATTTTGAACCCAAAAACCCATTTGAGTCTTCAAGTTCAAAATGCAGGCCTACCTCCGCCCCTTCAGCCTGCCTGTCCATCTCCAAAAATAGCCTTTTAACAAATATATGCTCCTATTTTGCTTTTAAAAAACAGCAAACAGTAAAGTTGCCATATGCTGCCATCCTTTCATCCATTCGTCCTTCTACACCTATGTCCATAAACCATCCTAAACTCATAATATTCTCACTTCGCCAAGTTATCGGTCTAACTGGCCCAAAAATTATGGATCATAAAAGGGTAGCAGCATAAGAGAAAATTACACATTTTAAACCCAAAAACCCATTTGAGTTTTCATGTTCAAAATGCAGGCCTACCTCCGCCCCTTCAGCCTGCCTGTCCATCTCCAAAAATAGCCTTTTTAACAATTATATGCTCTTATTTTGCTTTGAAAAAACAGCAAACAGTAAAGTTGCCATATGCTGCCATCCTTTCATCCATTTGTCCTTCTACACCTATGTTCATAAACCATCCTACACTCATACTATTCTCATGTTGCCAAGTAATAGAACTACCTGGCCCAAAAATTATGGATTATAAAAGGGTAGCAGCATAAGAGAAAATTACACATTTTGAACCAAAAAACTCATTTGAGTTTTCAAGTTCAAAATACAGGCCTACCTCCACCCCTTCAGCCTGCCTGTCCATCTCCAAAAATAGCCTTTTTAACAATTATATGCTAATATTTAGCTTTGAAAAAACAGCAAACAGTAAAGTTGCCATATGCTGCCATTCTTTCATCCATTCATCCTTCTACACCTATGTTCATAAACCATCCTACACTCATACTGTTCTCACGTCACCAAGTTATCTGTCTAACTGGCCCAAAAATTATGGATTATAAAAGGGTAGCAGCATAAGAGAAAAATTACCCATTTTGAACCCGAAAACCCATTTGAGTTTTCAAGTTCAAAATGCAGGCCTACCTCCGCCCCTTCAGCCTGCCTGTCCATCTCCAAAAATAGCCTTTTTAACAATTATATGCTCCTATTTTGCTTTGAAAAAACAGCAAACAGTAAAGTTGCCAAATGCTGCCATCCTTTCATCCATTCGTACTTCTACACCTAAGTCCATAAACCATCCTAAACTCATAATATTCTCATGTTGCCAAGTTATCGGACTACCTGCCGCAAAAATGATGGGCTATAAAAGGGTAGCAGCATAAGAGAAAATTACACATTTTGAACCCAAAAACCCATTTGAGTTTTCAAGTTCAAAATGCAGGCCTACCTCCGCCCCTTCAGCCTGCCTGTCCATCTCCAAAAATAGCCTTTTAACAATTATATGCTCCTATTTTGCTTTGAAAAAACAGCAAACAGTAAAGTTGCCATATGCTGCCATCCTTTCATCCATTCGTCCTTCTACACCTATGTTCATAAACCATCCTACACTCATACTATTCTCATGTTGCCAAGTTATCAGACTACCTGGCGCAAAAATGATGGGCTATAAAAGGGTAGCAGCATAAAAGAAAATTACTCATTTTGAACCCAAAAACCCATTTGAGTTTTCAAGTTCAAAATGCAGGCCTACCTCCGCCCCTTCAGCCTGCCTGTCCATCTCCAAAAATAGCCTTTTTAACAATAATATACTCCTATTTTGCTTTGAAAAACAGCAAACAGTAAAGTTACCATATGCTGCCATCCTTTCATCCTTCTACAGCCATGTTCATAAACCATCCTACACTCATACTGTTCTCACTTCACCAAGTTATCGGTCTAACTGGCCCAAAAATTATGGATTATAAAAGGGTAGCAGCATAAGAGAAAATTACACATTTTGAACCCAAAAACCCATTTGAGTCTTCAAGTTCAAAATGCAGGCCTACCTCCGCCCCTTCAGCCTGCCTGTCCATTTCCAAAAATAGCCTTTTAACAAATATATGCTCCTATTTTGCTTTTAAAAAACAGCAAACAGTAAAGTTGCCATATGCTGCCATCCTTTCATTCATTCATCCTTCTACACCTATGTCCATAAACCATCCTAAACTCATAATATTCTCACTTCGCCAAGTTATCGGTCTAACTGGCCCAAAAATTATGGATCATAAAAGGGTAGCAGCATAAGAGAAAATTACACATTTTAAACCCAAAAACCCATTTGAGTTTTCATGTTCAAAATGCAGGCCTACCTCCGCCCCTTCAGCCTGCCTGTCCATCTCCAAAAATAGCCTTTTTAACAATTATATGCTCTTATTTTGCTTTGAAAAAACAGCAAACAGTAAAGTTGCCATATGCTGCCATCCTTTCATCCATTTGTCCTTCTACACCTATGTTCATAAACCATCCTACACTCATACTATTCTCATGTTGCCAAGTTATAGAACTACCTGGCCCAAAAATTATGGATTATAAAAGGGTAGCAGCATAAGAGAAAATTACACATTTTGAACCAAAAAACTCATTTGAGTTTTCAAGTTCAAAATACAGGCCTACCTCCACCCCTTCAGCCTGCCTGTCCATCTCCAAAAATAGCCTTTTTAACAATTATATGCTAATATTTAGCTTTGAAAAAACAGCAAACAGTAAAGTTGCCATATGCTGCCATTCTTTCATCCATTCATCCTTCTACACCTATGTTCATAAACCATCCTACACTCATACTGTTCTCACGTCACCAAGTTATCTGTCTAACTGGCCCAAAAATTATGGATTATAAAAGGGTAGCAGCATAAGAGAAAAATTACCCATTTTGAACCCGAAAACCCATTTGAGTTTTCAAGTTCAAAATGCAGGCCTACCTCCGCCCCTTCAGCCTGCCTGTCCATCTCCAAAAATAGCCTTTTTAACAATTATATGCTCCTATTTTGCTTTGAAAAAACAGCAAACAGTAAAGTTGCCAAATGCTGCCATCCTTTCATCCATTCGTACTTCTACACCTAAGTCCATAAACCATCCTAAACTCATAATATTCTCATGTTGCCAAGTTATCGGACTACCTGCCGCAAAAATGATGGGCTATAAAAGGGTAGCAGCATAAGAGAAAATTACACATTTTGAACCCAAAAACCCATTTGAGTTTTCAAGTTCAAAATACAGGCCTACCTCCGCCCCTTCAGCCTGCCTGACCATCTCCAAAAATAGCCTTTTTAACAATAATATGCTAATATTTTGTTTTGAAAAAACAGCAAACAGTAAAGTTGCCATATGCTGCCATCCTTTCAACCATTCATCCTTCTACACCTATGTTCATAAACCATCCTACACTTATACTGTAGGCCAGCAAGTTCAAAATGCAGGCCTACCTTCGCCCCTTCAGCCTGCCTGTCCATTTCCAAAAATAGCCTTTTTAACAATAATATACTCCTATTTTGCTTTGAAAAACAGCAAACAGTAAAGTTACCATATGCTGCCATCCTTTCATCCATTCGTCCTTCTACACCCATGTTCATAAACCATCCTACACTTATACTGTTCCTACTTCGCCAAGTTATGGGTCTAACTGGCCCAAAAATTATGGATTATAAGAGGGTAGCAGCAGAAGAGAAAATTACACATTTTGAACCCAAAAACCCATTTGAGTTTTCATGTTCAAAATGCAGGCCTACCTCCGCCCCTTCAGCCTGCCTGTCCATCTCCAAAAATAGCCTTTTTAACAATTATATGCTCCTATTTTGCTTTTAAAAAACAGCAAACAGTAAAGTTGCCATATGCTGCCATCCTTTCATCCATTCATCCTTCTACACCTATGTTCATAAACCATCCTACACTCATACTGTTCTCACGTCGCCAAGTTATCTGTCTAACTGGCCCAAAAATTATGGATTATAAAAGGGTAGCAGCATAAGAGAAAAATTACCCATTTTGAACCCGAAAACCCATTTGAGTTTTCAAGTTCAAAATGCAGGCCTACATCCGCCCCTTCAGCCTGCCAGTCCATCTCCAAAAATAGCCTTTTTAACAATTATATGCTCCTATTTTGCTTTGAAAAAACAGCAAACAGTAAAGTTGCCAAATGCTGCCATCCTTTCATCCATTCGTACTTCTACAACTATGTCCATAAACCATCCTAAACTCATAATATTCTCACTTCGCCAAGTTATCGGTCTAACTGGCCCAAAAATTATGGATCATAAAAGGGTAGCAGCATAAGAGAAAATTACACATTTTAAACCCAAAAACCCATTTGAGTTTTCATGTTCAAAATGCAGGCCTACCTCCGCCCCTTCAGCCTGCCTGTCCATCTCCAAAAATAGCCTTTTTAACAATTATATGCTCTTATTTTGCTTTGAAAAAACAGCAAACAGTAAAGTTGCCATATGCTGCCATCTTTTCATCCATTTGTCCTTCTACACCTATGTTCATAAACCATCCTACACTCATACTATTCTCATGTTGCCAAGTTATCAGACTACCTGGCGCAAAAATGATGGGCTATAAAAGGGTAGCAGCATAAAAGAAAATTACTCATTTTGAACCCAAAAACCCATTTGAGTTTTCAAGTTCAAAATGCAGGCCTACCTCCGCCCCTTCAGCCTGCCTGTCCATCTCCAAAAATAGCCTTTTTAACAATAATATACTCCTATTTTGCTTTGTAAAACAGCAAACAGTAAAGTTACCATATGCTGCCATCCTTTCATCCTTCTACACCCATGTTCATAAACCATCCTACACTCATACTGTTCTCACTTCACCAAGTTATCGGTCTAACTGGCCCAAAAATTATGGATTATAAAAGGGTAGCAGCATAAGAGAAAATTACACATTTTGAACCCAAAAACCCATTTGAGTCTTCAAGTTCAAAATGCAGGCCTACCTCCGCCCCTTCAGCCTGCCTGTCCATCTCCAAAAATAGCCTTTTAACAAATATATGCTCCTATTTTGCTTTTAAAAAACAGCAAACAGTAAAGTTGCCATATGCTGCCATCCTTTCATTCATTCATCCTTCTACACCTATGTCCATAAACCATCCTAAACTCATAATATTCTCACTTCGCCAAGTTATCGGTCTAACTGGCCCAAAAATTATGGATCATAAAAGGGTAGCAGCATAAGAGAAAATTACACATTTTAAACCCAAAAACCCATTTGAGTTTTCAAGTTCAAAATGCAGGCCTACCTCCGCCCCTTCAGCCTGCCTGTCCATCTCCAAAAATAGCCTTTTTAACAATTATATGCTCTTATTTTGCTTTGAAAAAACAGCAAACAGTAAAGTTGCCATATGCTGCCATCCTTTCATCCATTTGTCCTTCTACACCTATGTTCATAAACCATCCTACACTCATACTATTCTCATGTTGCCAAGTTATAGAACTACCTGGCCCAAAAATTATGGATTATTAAACGGTAGCAGCATAAGAGAAAATTACACATTTTGAACCAAAAAACTCATTTGAGTTTTCAAGTTCAAAATACAGGCCTACCTCCACCCCTTCAGCCTGCCTGTCCATCTCCAAAAATAGCCTTTTTAACAATTATATGCTAATATTTTGCTTTGAAAAAACAGCAAACAGTAAAGTTGCCATATGCTGCCATCCTATCATCCATTCATCCTTCTACACCTATGTTCATAAACCATCCTACACTCATACTGTTCTCACGTCGCCAAGTTATCTGTCTAACTGGCCCAAAAATTATGGATTATAAAAGGGTAGCAGCATAAGAGAAAAATTACCCATTTTGAACCCGAAAACCCATTTGAGTTTTCAAGTTCAAAATGCAGGCCTACCTCCGCCCCTTCAGCCTGCCAGTCCATCTCCAAAAATAGCCTTTTTAACAATTATATGCTCCTATTTTGCTTTGAAAAAACAGCAAACAGTAAAGTTGCCAAATGCTGCCATCCTTTCATCCATTCGTACTTCTACAACTATGTCCATAAACCATCCTAAACTCATAATATTCTCATGTTGCCAAGTTATCGGACTACCTGCCGCAAAAATGATGGGCTATAAAAGGGTAGCAGCATAAGAGAAAATTACACATTTTGAACTCAAAAACCCATTTGAGTTTTTAAGTTCAAAATGCAGGCCTACCTCCGCCCCTTCAGCCTGCCTGTCCATCTCCAAAAATAGCCTTTTTAACAATTATATGCTAATATTTTGCTTTGAAAAAACAGCAAACAGTAAAGTTGCCATATGCTGCCATCCTTTCATCCATTCATCCTTCTACACCTTTGTTCATAAACCATCCTACACTTATACTGTTCTCACTTCGCCAAGTTATCAGTCTAACTGGCCCAAAAATTATGGATTATAAAAGGGTAGCAGCATAAGAGAAAAATTACCCATTTTGAACCCAAAAACCCATTTGAGTTTTCAAGTTCAAAATGCAGGCCTACCTCCGCCCCTTCAGCCTGCCTGTCCATCTCCAAAAATAGCCTTTTTAACAATTATATGCTCCTATTTTGCTTTGAAAAAACAGCAAACAGTAAAGTTGCCATATGCTGCCATCCTTTCATCCATTCGTCCTTCTACACCTATGTTCATAAACCATCCTACACTCATACTATTCTCATGTTGCCAAGTTATCAGACTACCTGGCGCAAAAATGATGGGCTATAAAAGGGTAGCAGCATAAAAGAAAATTACTCATTTTGAACCCAAAAACCCATTTGAGTTTTCAAGTTCAAAATGCAGGCCTACCTCCGCCCCTTCAGCCTGCCTGTCCATCTCCAAAAATAGCCTTTTTAACAATAATATACTCCTATTTTGCTTTGAAAAACAGCAAACAGTAAAGTTACCATATGCTGCCATCCTTTCATCCTTCTACACCCATGTTCATAAACCATCCTACACTCATACTGTTCTCACTTCACCAAGTTATCGGTCTAACTGGCCCAAAAATTATGGATTATAAAAGGGTAGCAGCATAAGAGAAAATTACACATTTTGAACCCAAAAACCCATTTGAGTTTTCAAGTTCAAAATGCAGGCCTACCTCCGCCCCTTCAGCCTGCCTGTCCATCTCCAAAAATAGCCTTTTAACAATTATATGCTCCTATTTTGCTTTGAAAAAACAGCAAACAGTAAAGTTGCCATATGCTGCCATCCTTTCATCCATTCGTCCTTCTACACCTATGTTCATAAACCATCCTACACTCATACTATTCTCATGTTGCCAAGTTATCAGACTACCTGGCGCAAAAATGATGGGCTATAAAAGGGTAGCAGCATAAAAGAAAATTACTCATTTTGAACCCAAAAACCCATTTGAGTTTTCAAGTTCAAAATGCAGGCCTACCTCCGCCCCTTCAGCCTGCCTGTCCATCTCCAAAAATAGCCTTTTTAACAATAATATACTCCTATTTTGCTTTGAAAAACAGCAAACAGTAAAGTTACCATATGCTGCCATCCTTTCATCCTTCTACACCCATGTTCATAAACCATCCTACACTCATACTGTTCTCACTTCACCAAGTTATCGGTCTAACTGGCCCAAAAATTATGGATTATAAAAGGGTAGCAGCATAAGAGAAAATTACACATTTTGAACCCAAAAACCCATTTGAGTCTTCAAGTTCAAAATGCAGGCCTACCTCCGCCCCTTCAGCCTGCCTGTCCATCTCCAAAAATAGCCTTTTAACAAATATATGCTCCTATTTTGCTTTTAAAAAACAGCAAACAGTAAAGTTGCCATATGCTGCCATCCTTTCATCCATTCGTCCTTCTACACCTATGTCCATAAACCATCCTAAACTCATAATATTCTCACTTCGCCAAGTTATCGGTCTAACTGGCCCAAAAATTATGGATCATAAAAGGGTAGCAGCATAAGAGAAAATTACACATTTTAAACCCAAAAACCCATTTGAGTTTTCATGTTCAAAATGCAGGCCTACCTCCGCCCCTTCAGCCTGCCTGTCCATCTCCAAAAATAGCCTTTTTAACAATTATATGCTCTTATTTTGCTTTGAAAAAACAGCAAACAGTAAAGTTGCCATATGCTGCCATTCTTTCATCCATTCATCCTTCTACACCTATGTTCATAAACCATCCTACACTCATACTGTTCTCACGTCACCAAGTTATCTGTCTAACTGGCCCAAAAATTATGGATTATAAAAGGGTAGCAGCATAAGAGAAAAATTACCCATTTTGAACCCGAAAACCCATTTGAGTTTTCAAGTTCAAAATGCAGGCCTACCTCCGCCCCTTCAGCCTGCCTGTCCATCTCCAAAAATAGCCTTTTTAACAATTATATGCTCCTATTTTGCTTTGAAAAAACAGCAAACAGTAAAGTTGCCAAATGCTGCCATCCTTTCATCCATTCGTACTTCTACACCTAAGTCCATAAACCATCCTAAACTCATAATATTCTCATGTTGCCAAGTTATCGGACTACCTGCCGCAAAAATGATGGGCTATAAAAGGGTAGCAGCATAAGAGAAAATTACACATTTTGAACCCAAAAACCCATTTGAGTTTTCAAGTTCAAAATGCAGGCCTACCTCCGCCCCTTCAGCCTGCCTGTCCATCTCCAAAAATAGCCTTTTAACAATTATATGCTCCTATTTTGCTTTGAAAAAACAGCAAACAGTAAAGTTGCCATATGCTGCCATCCTTTCATCCATTCGTCCTTCTACACCTATGTTCATAAACCATCCTACACTCATACTATTCTCATGTTGCCAAGTTATCAGACTACCTGGCGCAAAAATGATGGGCTATAAAAGGGTAGCAGCATAAAAGAAAATTACTCATTTTGAACCCAAAAACCCATTTGAGTTTTCAAGTTCAAAATGCAGGCCTACCTCCGCCCCTTCAGCCTGCCTGTCCATCTCCAAAAATAGCCTTTTTAACAATAATATACTCCTATTTTGCTTTGAAAAACAGCAAACAGTAAAGTTACCATATGCTGCCATCCTTTCATCCTTCTACACCCATGTTCATAAACCATCCTACACTCATACTGTTCTCACTTCACCAAGTTATCGGTCTTACTGGCCCAAAAATTATGGATTATAAAAGGGTAGCAGCATAAGAGAAAATTACACATTTTGAACCCAAAAACCCATTTGAGTCTTCAAGTTCAAAATGCAGGCCTACCTCCGCCCCTTCAGCCTGCCTGTCCATCTCCAAAAATAGCCTTTTAACAAATATATGCTCCTATTTTGCTTTTAAAAAACAGCAAACAGTAAAGTTGCCATATGCTGCCATCCTTTCATTCATTCATCCTTCTACACCTATGTCCATAAACCATCCTAAACTCATAATATTCTCACTTCGCCAAGTTATCGGTCTAACTGGCCCAAAAATTATGGATCATAAAAGGGTAGCAGCATAAGAGAAAATTACACATTTTAAACCCAAAAACCCATTTGAGTTTTCATGTTCAAAATGCAGGCCTACCTCCGCCCCTTCAGCCTGCCTGTCCATCTCCAAAAATAGCCTTTTTAACAATTATATGCTCTTATTTTGCTTTGAAAAAACAGCAAACAGTAAAGTTGCCATATGCTGCCATCCTTTCATCCATTTGTCCTTCTACACCTATGTTCATAAACCATCCTACACTCATACTATTCTCATGTTGCCAAGTTATAGAACTACCTGGCCCAAAAATTATGGATTATAAAAGGGTAGCAGCATAAGAGAAAATTACACATTTTGAACCAAAAAACTCATTTGAGTTTTCAAGTTCAAAATACAGGCCTACCTCCGCCCCTTCAGCCTGCCTGTCCATCTCCAAAAATAGCCTTTTTAACAATTATATGCTAATATTTAGCTTTGAAAAAACAGCAAACAGTAAAGTTGCCATATGCTGCCATTCTTTCATCCATTCATCCTTCTACACCTATGTTCATAAACCATCCTACACTCATACTGTTCTCACGTCACCAAGTTATCTGTCTAACTGGCCCAAAAATTATGGATTATAAAAGGGTAGCAGCATAAGAGAAAAATTACCCATTTTGAACCCGAAAACCCATTTGAGTTTTCAAGTTCAAAATGCAGGCCTACCTCCGCCCCTTCAGCCTGCCTGTCCATCTCCAAAAATAGCCTTTTTAACAATTATATGCTCCTATTTTGCTTTGAAAAAACAGCAAACAGTAAAGTTGCCAAATGCTGCCATCCTTTCATCCATTCGTACTTCTACACCTAAGTCCATAAACCATCCTAAACTCATAATATTCTCATGTTGCCAAGTTATCGGACTACCTGCCGCAAAAATGATGGGCTATAAAAGGGTAGCAGCATAAGAGAAAATTACACATTTTGAACCCAAAAACCCATTTGAGTTTTCAAGTTCAAAATACAGGCCTACCTCCGCCCCTTCAGCCTGCCTGACCATCTCCAAAAATAGCCTTTTTAACAATAATATGCTAATATTTTGTTTTGAAAAAACAGCAAACAGTAAAGTTGCCATATGCTGCCATCCTTTCAACCATTCATCCTTCTACACCTATGTTCATAAACCATCCTACACTTATACTGTAGGCCAGCAAGTTCAAAATGCAGGCCTACCTTCGCCCCTTCAGCCTGCCTGTCCATTTCCAAAAATAGCCTTTTTAACAATAATATACTCCTATTTTGCTTTGAAAAACAGCAAACAGTAAAGTTACCATATGCTGCCATCCTTTCATCCATTCGTCCTTCTACACCCATGTTCATAAACCATCCTACACTTATACTGTTCCTACTTCGCCAAGTTATGGGTCTAACTGGCCCAAAAATTATGGATTATAAGAGGGTAGCAGCAGAAGAGAAAATTACACATTTTGAACCCAAAAACCCATTTGAGTTTTCATGTTCAAAATGCAGGCCTACCTCCGCCCCTTCAGCCTGCCTGTCCATCTCCAAAAATAGCCTTTTTAACAATTATATGCTCCTATTTTGCTTTTAAAAAACAGCAAACAGTAAAGTTGCCATATGCTGCCATCCTTTCATCCATTCATCCTTCTACACCTATGTTCATAAACCATCCTACACTCATACTGTTCTCACGTCGCCAAGTTATCTGTCTAACTGGCCCAAAAATTATGGATTATAAAAGGGTAGCAGCATAAGAGAAAAATTACCCATTTTGAACCCGAAAACCCACTTGAGTTTTCAAGTTCAAAATGCAGGCCTACATCCGCCCCTTCAGCCTGCCAGTCCATCTCCAAAAATAGCCTTTTTAACAATTATATGCTCCTATTTTGCTTTGAAAAAACAGCAAACAGTAAAGTTGCCAAATGCTGCCATCCTTTCATCCATTCGTACTTCTACAACTATGTCCATAAACCATCCTAAACTCATAATATTCTCACTTCGCCAAGTTATCGGTCTAACTGGCCCAAAAATTATGGATCATAAAAGGGTAGCAGCATAAGAGAAAATTACACATTTTAAACCCAAAAACCCATTTGAGTTTTCATGTTCAAAATGCAGGCCTACCTCCGCCCCTTCAGCCTGCCTGTCCATCTCCAAAAATAGCCTTTTTAACAATTATATGCTCTTATTTTGCTTTGAAAAAACAGCAAACAGTAAAGTTGCCATATGCTGCCATCTTTTCATCCATTTGTCCTTCTACACCTATGTTCATAAACCATCCTACACTCATACTATTCTCATGTTGCCAAGTTATCAGACTACCTGGCGCAAAAATGATGGGCTATAAAAGGGTAGCAGCATAAAAGAAAATTACTCATTTTGAACCCAAAAACCCATTTGAGTTTTCAAGTTCAAAATGCAGGCCTACCTCCGCCCCTTCAGCCTGCCTGTCCATCTCCAAAAATAGCCTTTTTAACAATAATATACTCCTATTTTGCTTTGTAAAACAGCAAACAGTAAAGTTACCATATGCTGCCATCCTTTCATCCTTCTACACCCATGTTCATAAACCATCCTACACTCATACTGTTCTCACTTCACCAATTTATCGGTCTAACTGGCCCAAAAATTATGGATCATAAAAGGGTAGCAGCATAAGAGAAAATTACACATTTTAAACCCAAAAACCCATTTGAGTTTTCAAGTTCAAAATGCAGGCCTACATCCGCCCCTTCAGCCTGCCAGTCCATCTCCAAAAATAGCCTTTTAACAAATATATGCTCCTATTTTGCTTTTAAAAAACAGCAAACAGTAAAGTTGCCATATGCTGCCATCCTTTCATTCATTCATCCTTCTACACCTATGTCCATAAACCATCCTAAACTCATAATATTCTCACTTCGCCAAGTTATCGGTCTAACTGGCCCAAAAATTATGGATCATAAAAGGGTAGCAGCATAAGAGAAAATTACACATTTTAAACCCAAAAACCCATTTGAGTTTTCATGTTCAAAATGCAGGCCTACCTCCGCCCCTTCAGCCTGCCTGTCCATCTCCAAAAATAGCCTTTTTAACAATTATATGCTCTTATTTTGCTTTGAAAAAACAGCAAACAGTAAAGTTGCCATATGCTGCCATCCTTTCATCCATTTGTCCTTCTACACCTATGTTCATAAACCATCCTACACTCATACTATTCTCATGTTGCCAAGTTATAGAACTACCTGGCCCAAAAATTATGGATTATTAAACGGTAGCAGCATAAGAGAAAATTACACATTTTGAACCAAAAAACTCATTTGAGTTTTCAAGTTCAAAATACAGGCCTACCTCCACCCCTTCAGCCTGCCTGTCCATCTCCAAAAATAGCCTTTTTAACAATTATATGCTAATATTTTGCTTTGAAAAAACAGCAAACAGTAAAGTTGCCATATGCTGCCATCCTTTCATCCATTCATCCTTCTACACCTATGTTCATAAACCATCCTACACTCATACTGTTCTCACGTCGCCAAGTTATCTGTCTAACTGGCCCAAAAATTATGGATTATAAAAGGGTAGCAGCATAAGAGAAAAATTACCCATTTTGAACCCGAAAACCCATTTGAGTTTTCAAGTTCAAAATGCAGGCCTACCTCCGCCCCTTCAGCCTGCCAGTCCATCTCCAAAAATAGCCTTTTTAACAATTATATGCTCCTATTTTGCTTTGAAAAAACAGCAAACAGTAAAGTTGCCAAATGCTGCCATCCTTTCATCCATTCGTACTTCTACACCTAAGTCCATAAACCATCCTAAACTCATAATATTCTCATGTTGCCAAGTTATCGGACTACCTGCCGCAAAAATGATGGGCTATAAAAGGGTAGCAGCATAAGAGAAAATTACACATTTTGAACTCAAAAACCCATTTGAGTTTTTAAGTTCAAAATGCAGGCCTACCTCCGCCCCTTCAGCCTGCCTGTCCATCTCCAAAAATAGCCTTTTTAACAATTATATGCTAATATTTTGCTTTGAAAAAACAGCAAATAGTAAAGTTGCCATATGCTGCTATCCTTTCATCCATTCATCCTTCTACACCTTTGTTCATAAACCATCCTACACTTATACTGTTCTCACTTCGCCAAGTTATCAGTCTAACTGGCCCAAAAATTATGGATTATAAAAGGGTAGCAGCATAAGAGAAAAATTACCCATTTTGAACCCAAAAACCCATTTGAGTTTTCAAGTTCAAAATGCAGGCCTACCTCCGCCCCTTCAGCCTGCCTGTCCATCTCCAAAAATAGCCTTTTTAACAATTATATGCTCCTATTTTGCTTTGAAAAAACAGCAAACAGTAAAGTTGCCATATGCTGCCATCCTTTCATCCATTCGTCCTTCTACACCTATGTTCATAAACCATCCTACACTCATACTATTCTCATGTTGCCAAGTTATCAGACTACCTGGCGCAAAAATGATGGGCTATAAAAGGGTAGCAGCATAAAAGAAAATTACTCATTTTGAACCGAAAAACCCATTTGAGTTTTCAAGTTCAAAATGCAGGCCTACCTCCGCCCCTTCAGCCTGCCTGTCCATCTCCAAAAATAGCCTTTTTAACAATAATATACTCCTATTTTGCTTTGAAAAACAGCAAACAGTAAAGTTACCATATGCTGCCATCCTTTCATCCTTCTACACCCATGTTCATAAACCATCCTACACTCATACTGTTCTCACTTCACCAAGTTATCGGTCTAACTGGCCCAAAAATTATGGATTATAAAAGGGTAGCAGCATAAGAGAAAATTACACATTTTGAACCCAAAAACCCATTTGAGTTTTCAAGTTCAAAATGCAGGCCTACCTCCGCCCCTTCAGCCTGCCTGTCCATCTCCAAAAATAGCCTTTTAACAATTATATGCTCCTATTTTGCTTTGAAAAAACAGCAAACAGTAAAGTTGCCATATGCTGCCATCCTTTCATCCATTCGTCCTTCTACACCTATGTTCATAAACCATCCTACACTCATACTATTCTCATGTTGCCAAGTTATCAGACTACCTGGCGCAAAAATGATGGGCTATAAAAGGGTAGCAGCATAAAAGAAAATTACTCATTTTGAACCCAAAAACCCATTTGAGTTTTCAAGTTCAAAATGCAGGCCTACCTCCGCCCCTTCAGCCTGCCTGTCCATCTCCAAAAATAGCCTTTTTAACAATAATATACTCCTATTTTGCTTTGAAAAACAGCAAACAGTAAAGTTACCATATGCTGCCATCCTTTCATCCTTCTACACCCATGTTCATAAACCATCCTACACTCATACTGTTCTCACTTCACCAAGTTATCGGTCTAACTGGCCCAAAAATTATGGATTATAAAAGGGTAGCAGCATAAGAGAAAATTACACATTTTGAACCCAAAAACCCATTTGAGTCTTCAAGTTCAAAATGCAGGCCTACCTCCGCCCCTTCAGCCTGCCTGTCCATCTCCAAAAATAGCCTTTTAACAAATATATGCTCCTATTTTGCTTTTAAAAAACAGCAAACAGTAAAGTTGCCATATGCTGCCATCCTTTCATCCATTCGTCCTTCTACACCTATGTCCATAAACCATCCTAAACTCATAATATTCTCACTTCGCCAAGTTATCGGTCTAACTGGCCCAAAAATTATGGATCATAAAAGGGTAGCAGCATAAGAGAAAATTACACATTTTAAACCCAAAAACCCATTTGAGTTTTCATGTTCAAAATGCAGGCCTACCTCCGCCCCTTCAGCCTGCCTGTCCATCTCCAAAAATAGCCTTTTTAACAATTATATGCTCTTATTTTGCTTTGAAAAAACAGCAAACAGTAAAGTTGCCATATGCTGCCATTCTTTCATCCATTCATCCTTCTACACCTATGTTCATAAACCATCCTACACTCATACTGTTCTCACGTCACCAAGTTATCTGTCTAACTGGCCCAAAAATTATGGATTATAAAAGGGTAGCAGCATAAGAGAAAAATTACCCATTTTGAACCCGAAAACCCATTTGAGTTTTCAAGTTCAAAATGCAGGCCTACCTCCGCCCCTTCAGCCTGCCTGTCCATCTCCAAAAATAGCCTTTTTAACAATTATATGCTCCTATTTTGCTTTGAAAAAACAGCAAACAGTAAAGTTGCCAAATGCTGCCATCCTTTCATCCATTCGTACTTCTACACCTAAGTCCATAAACCATCCTAAACTCATAATATTCTCATGTTGCCAAGTTATCGGACTACCTGCCGCAAAAATGATGGGCTATAAAAGGGTAGCAGCATAAGAGAAAATTACACATTTTGAACCCAAAAACCCATTTGAGTTTTCAAGTTCAAAATGCAGGCCTACCTCCGCCCCTTCAGCCTGCCTGTCCATCTCCAAAAATAGCCTTTTAACAATTATATGCTCCTATTTTGCTTTGAAAAAACAGCAAACAGTAAAGTTGCCATATGCTGCCATCCTTTCATCCATTCGTCCTTCTACACCTATGTTCATAAACCATCCTACACTCATACTATTCTCATGTTGCCAAGTTATCAGACTACCTGGCGCAAAAATGATGGGCTATAAAAGGGTAGCAGCATAAAAGAAAATTACTCATTTTGAACCCAAAAACCCATTTGAGTTTTCAAGTTCAAAATGCAGGCCTACCTCCGCCCCTTCAGCCTGCCTGTCCATCTCCAAAAATAGCCTTTTTAACAATAATATACTCCTATTTTGCTTTGAAAAACAGCAAACAGTAAAGTTACCATATGCTGCCATCCTTTCATCCTTCTACACCCATGTTCATAAACCATCCTACACTCATACTGTTCTCACTTCACCAAGTTATCGGTCTTACTGGCCCAAAAATTATGGATTATAAAAGGGTAGCAGCATAAGAGAAAATTACACATTTTGAACCCAAAAACCCATTTGAGTCTTCAAGTTCAAAATGCAGGCCTACCTCCGCCCCTTCAGCCTGCCTGTCCATCTCCAAAAATAGCCTTTTAACAAATATATGCTCCTATTTTGCTTTTAAAAAACAGCAAACAGTAAAGTTGCCATATGCTGCCATCCTTTCATTCATTCATCCTTCTACACCTATGTCCATAAACCATCCTAAACTCATAATATTCTCACTTCGCCAAGTTATCGGTCTAACTGGCCCAAAAATTATGGATCATAAAAGGGTAGCAGCATAAGAGAAAATTACACATTTTAAACCCAAAAACCCATTTGAGTTTTCATGTTCAAAATGCAGGCCTACCTCCGCCCCTTCAGCCTGCCTGTCCATCTCCAAAAATAGCCTTTTTAACAATTATATGCTCTTATTTTGCTTTGAAAAAACAGCAAACAGTAAAGTTGCCATATGCTGCCATCCTTTCATCCATTTGTCCTTCTACACCTATGTTCATAAACCATCCTACACTCATACTATTCTCATGTTGCCAAGTTATAGAACTACCTGGCCCAAAAATTATGGATTATAAAAGGGTAGCAGCATAAGAGAAAATTACACATTTTGAACCAAAAAACTCATTTGAGTTTTCAAGTTCAAAATACAGGCCTACCTCCGCCCCTTCAGCCTGCCTGTCCATCTCCAAAAATAGCCTTTTTAACAATTATATGCTAATATTTAGCTTTGAAAAAACAGCAAACAGTAAAGTTGCCATATGCTGCCATTCTTTCATCCATTCATCCTTCTACACCTATGTTCATAAACCATCCTACACTCATACTGTTCTCACGTCACCAAGTTATCTGTCTAACTGGCCCAAAAATTATGGATTATAAAAGGGTAGCAGCATAAGAGAAAAATTACCCATTTTGAACCCGAAAACCCATTTGAGTTTTCAAGTTCAAAATGCAGGCCTACCTCCGCCCCTTCAGCCTGCCTGTCCATCTCCAAAAATAGCCTTTTTAACAATTATATGCTCCTATTTTGCTTTGAAAAAACAGCAAACAGTAAAGTTGCCAAATGCTGCCATCCTTTCATCCATTCGTACTTCTACACCTAAGTCCATAAACCATCCTAAACTCATAATATTCTCATGTTGCCAAGTTATCGGACTACCTGCCGCAAAAATGATGGGCTATAAAAGGGTAGCAGCATAAGAGAAAATTACACATTTTGAACCCAAAAACCCATTTGAGTTTTCAAGTTCAAAATACAGGCCTACCTCCGCCCCTTCAGCCTGCCTGACCATCTCCAAAAATAGCCTTTTTAACAATAATATGCTAATATTTTGTTTTGAAAAAACAGCAAACAGTAAAGTTGCCATATGCTGCCATCCTTTCAACCATTCATCCTTCTACACCTATGTTCATAAACCATCCTACACTTATACTGTAGGCCAGCAAGTTCAAAATGCAGGCCTACCTTCGCCCCTTCAGCCTGCCTGTCCATTTCCAAAAATAGCCTTTTTAACAATAATATACTCCTATTTTGCTTTGAAAAACAGCAAACAGTAAAGTTACCATATGCTGCCATCCTTTCATCCATTCGTCCTTCTACACCCATGTTCATAAACCATCCTACACTTATACTGTTCCTACTTCGCCAAGTTATGGGTCTAACTGGCCCAAAAATTATGGATTATAAGAGGGTAGCAGCAGAAGAGAAAATTACACATTTTGAACCCAAAAACCCATTTGAGTTTTCATGTTCAAAATGCAGGCCTACCTCCGCCCCTTCAGCCTGCCTGTCCATCTCCAAAAATAGCCTTTTTAACAATTATATGCTCCTATTTTGCTTTTAAAAAACAGCAAACAGTAAAGTTGCCATATGCTGCCATCCTTTCATCCATTCATCCTTCTACACCTATGTTCATAAACCATCCTACACTCATACTGTTCTCACGTCGCCAAGTTATCTGTCTAACTGGCCCAAAAATTATGGATTATAAAAGGGTAGCAGCATAAGAGAAAAATTACCCATTTTGAACCCGAAAACCCATTTGAGTTTTCAAGTTCAAAATGCAGGCCTACATCCGCCCCTTCAGCCTGCCAGTCCATCTCCAAAAATAGCCTTTTTAACAATTATATGCTCCTATTTTGCTTTGAAAAAACAGCAAACAGTAAAGTTGCCAAATGCTGCCATCCTTTCATCCATTCGTACTTCTACAACTATGTCCATAAACCATCCTAAACTCATAATATTCTCACTTCGCCAAGTTATCGGTCTAACTGGCCCAAAAATTATGGATCATAAAAGGGTAGCAGCATAAGAGAAAATTACACATTTTAAACCCAAAAACCCATTTGAGTTTTCATGTTCAAAATGCAGGCCTACCTCCGCCCCTTCAGCCTGCCTGTCCATCTCCAAAAATAGCCTTTTTAACAATTATATGCTCTTATTTTGCTTTGAAAAAACAGCAAACAGTAAAGTTGCCATATGCTGCCATCTTTTCATCCATTTGTCCTTCTACACCTATGTTCATAAACCATCCTACACTCATACTATTCTCATGTTGCCAAGTTATCAGACTACCTGGCGCAAAAATGATGGGCTATAAAAGGGTAGCAGCATAAAAGAAAATTACTCATTTTGAACCCAAAAACCCATTTGAGTTTTCAAGTTCAAAATGCAGGCCTACCTCCGCCCCTTCAGCCTGCCTGTCCATCTCCAAAAATAGCCTTTTTAACAATAATATACTCCTATTTTGCTTTGTAAAACAGCAAACAGTAAAGTTACCATATGCTGCCATCCTTTCATCCTTCTACACCCATGTTCATAAACCATCCTACACTCATACTGTTCTCACTTCACCAATTTATCGGTCTAACTGGCCCAAAAATTATGGATCATAAAAGGGTAGCAGCATAAGAGAAAATTACACATTTTAAACCCAAAAACCCATTTGAGTTTTCAAGTTCAAAATGCAGGCCTACATCCGCCCCTTCAGCCTGCCAGTCCATCTCCAAAAATAGCCTTTTAACAAATATATGCTCCTATTTTGCTTTTAAAAAACAGCAAACAGTAAAGTTGCCATATGCTGCCATCCTTTCATTCATTCATCCTTCTACACCTATGTCCATAAACCATCCTAAACTCATAATATTCTCACTTCGCCAAGTTATCGGTCTAACTGGCCCAAAAATTATGGATCATAAAAGGGTAGCAGCATAAGAGAAAATTACACATTTTAAACCCAAAAACCCATTTGAGTTTTCATGTTCAAAATGCAGGCCTACCTCCGCCCCTTCAGCCTGCCTGTCCATCTCCAAAAATAGCCTTTTTAACAATTATATGCTCTTATTTTGCTTTGAAAAAACAGCAAACAGTAAAGTTGCCATATGCTGCCATCCTTTCATCCATTTGTCCTTCTACACCTATATTCATAAACCATCCTACACTCATACTATTCTCATGTTGCCAAGTTATAGAACTACCTGGCCCAAAAATTATGGATTATTAAACGGTAGCAGCATAAGAGAAAATTACACATTTTGAACCAAAAAACTCATTTGAGTTTTCAAGTTCAAAATACAGGCCTACCTCCACCCCTTCAGCCTGCCTGTCCATCTCCAAAAATAGCCTTTTTAACAATTATATGCTAATATTTTGCTTTGAAAAAACAGCAAACAGTAAAGTTGCCATATGCTGCCATCCTTTCATCCATTCATCCTTCTACACCTATGTTCATAAACCATCCTACACTCATACTGTTCTCACGTCGCCAAGTTATCTGTCTAACTGGCCCAAAAATTATGGATTATAAAAGGGTAGCAGCATAAGAGAAAAATTACCCATTTTGAACCCGAAAACCCATTTGAGTTTTCAAGTTCAAAATGCAGGCCTACCTCCGCCCCTTCAGCCTGCCAGTCCATCTCCAAAAATAGCCTTTTTAACAATTATATGCTCCTATTTTGCTTTGAAAAAACAGCAAACAGTAAAGTTGCCAAATGCTGCCATCCTTTCATCCATTCGTACTTCTACAACTATGTCCATAAACCATCCTAAACTCATAATATTCTCATGTTGCCAAGTTATCGGACTACCTGCCGCAAAAATGATGGGCTATAAAAGGGTAGCAGCATAAGAGAAAAATACACATTTTGAACTCAAAAACCCATTTGAGTTTTTAAGTTCAAAATGCAGGCCTACCTCCGCCCCTTCAGCCTGCCTGTCCATCTCCAAAAATAGCCTTTTTAACAATTATATGCTAATATTTTGCTTTGAAAAAACAGCAAATAGTAAAGTTGCCATATGCTGCTATCCTTTCATCCATTCATCCTTCTACACCTTTGTTCATAAACCATCCTACACTTATACTGTTCTCACTTCGCCAAGTTATCAGTCTAACTGGCCCAAAAATTATGGATTATAAAAGGGTAGCAGCATAAGAGAAAAATTACCCATTTTGAACCCAAAAACCCATTTGAGTTTTCAAGTTCAAAATGCAGGCCTACCTCCGCCCCTTCAGCCTGCCTGTCCATCTCCAAAAATAGCCTTTTTAACAATTATATGCTCCTATTTTGCTTTGAAAAAACAGCAAACAGTAAAGTTGCCATATGCTGCCATCCTTTCATCCATTCGTCCTTCTACACCTATGTTCATAAACCATCCTACACTCATACTATTCTCATGTTGCCAAGTTATCAGACTACCTGGCGCAAAAATGATGGGCTATAAAAGGGTAGCAGCATAAAAGAAAATTACTCATTTTGAACCCAAAAACCCATTTGAGTTTTCAAGTTCAAAATGCAGGCCTACCTCCGCCCCTTCAGCCTGCCTGTCCATCTCCAAAAATAGCCTTTTTAACAATAATATACTCCTATTTTGCTTTGAAAAACAGCAAACAGTAAAGTTACCATATGCTGCCATCCTTTCATCCTTCTACACCCATGTTCATAAACCATCCTACACTCATACTGTTCTCACTTCACCAAGTTATCGGTCTAACTGGCCCAAAAATTATGGATTATAAAAGGGTAGCAGCATAAGAGAAAATTACACATTTTGAACCCAAAAACCCATTTGAGTCTTCAAGTTCAAAATGCAGGCCTACCTCCGCCCCTTCAGCCTGCCTGTCCATCTCCAAAAATAGCCTTTTTAACAATTATATGCTAATATTTTGCTTTGAAAAAACAGCAAATAGTAAAGTTGCCATATGCTGCTATCCTTTCATCCATTCATCCTTCTACACCTTTGTTCATAAACCATCCTACACTTATACTGTTCTCACTTCGCCAAGTTATCAGTCTAACTGGCCCAAAAATTATGGATTATAAAAGGGTAGCAGCATAAGAGAAAAATTACCCATTTTGAACCCAAAAACCCATTTGAGTTTTCAAGTTCAAAATGCAGGCCTACCTCCGCCCCTTCAGCCTGCCTGTCCATCTCCAAAAATAGCCTTTTTACAATTATATGCTCCTATTTTGCTTTGAAAAAACAGCAAACAGTAAAGTTGCCATATGCTGCCATCCTTTCATCCATTCGTCCTTCTACACCTATGCCCATAAACCATCCTACACTCATAATATTCTCATGTTGCCAAGTTATCAGACTACCTGGCGCAAAAATGATGGGCTATAAAAGGGTAGCAGCATAAAAGAAAATTACTCATTTTGAACCCAAAAACCCATTTGAGTTTTCAAGTTCAAAATGCAGGCCTACCTCCGCCCCTTCAGCCTGCCTGTCCATCTCCAAAAATAGCCTTTTTAACAATAATATACTCCTATTTTGCTTTGAAAAACAGCAAACAGTAAAGTTACCATATGCTGCCATCCTTTCATCCTTCTACACCCATGTTCATAAACCATCCTACACTCATACTGTTCTCACTTCACCAAGTTATCGGTCTAACTGGCCCAAAAACTATGGATTATAAAAGGGTAGCAGCATAAGAGCAAATTACACATTTTGAACCCAAAAACCCATTTGAGTCTTCAAGTTCAAAATGCAGGCCTACCTCCGCCCCTTCAGCCTGCCTGTCCATCTCCAAAAATAGCCTTTTAACAAATAAATGCTCCTATTTTGCTTTTAAAAAACAGCAAACAGTAAAGTTGCCATATGCTGCCATCCTTTCATTCATTCATCCTTCTACACCTATGTCCATAAACCATCCTAAACTCATAATATTCTCACTTCGCCAAGTTATCGGTCTAACTGGCCCAAAAATTATGGATCATAAAAGGGTAGCAGCATAAGAGAAAATTACACATTTTAAACCCAAAAACCCATTTGAGTTTTCATGTTCAAAATGCAGGCCTACCTCCGCCCCTTCAGCCTGCCTGTCCATCTCCAAAAATAGCCTTTTTAACAATTATATGCTCTTATTTTGCTTTGAAAAAACAGCAAACAGTAAAGTTGCCATATGCTGCCATCCTTTCATCCATTCATCCTTCTACACCTATGTTCATAAACCATCCTACACTCATACTGTTCTCACGTCGCCAAGTTTTCTGTCTAACTGGCCCAAAAATTATGGATTATAAAAGGGTAGCAGCATAAGAGAAAAATTACCCATTTTGAACCCGAAAACCCATTTGAGTTTTCAAGTTCAAAATGCAGGCCTACCTCCGCCCCTTCAGCCTGCCTGTCCATCTCCAAAAATAGCCTTTTTAACAATTATATGCTCCTATTTTGCTTTGAAAAAACAGCAAACAGTAAAGTTGCCAAATGCTGCCATCCTTTCATCCATTCGTACTTCTACACCTAAGTCCATAAACCATCCTAAACTCATAATATTCTCATGTTGCCAAGTTATCGGACTACCTGCCGCAAAAATGATGGGCTATAAAAGGGTAGCAGCATAAGAGAAAATTACACATTTTGAACCCAAAAACCCATTTGAGTTTTCAAGTTCAAAATGCAGGCCTACCTCCGCCCCTTCAGCCTGCCTGTCCATCTCCAAAAATAGCCTTTTAACAATTATATGCTCCTATTTTGCTTTGAAAAAACAGCAAACAGTAAAGTTGCCATATGCTGCCATCCTTTCATCCATTCGTCCTTCTACACCTATGTTCATAAACCATCCTACACTCATACTATTCTCATGTTGCCAAGTTATCAGACTACCTGGCGCAAAAATGATGGGCTATAAAAGGGTAGCAGCATAAAAGAAAATTACTCATTTTGAACCCAAAAACCCATTTGAGTTTTCAAGTTCAAAATGCAGGCCTACCTCCGCCCCTTCAGCCTGCCTGTCCATCTCCAAAAATAGCCTTTTTAACAATAATATACTCCTATTTTGCTTTGAAAAACAGCAAACAGTAAAGTTACCATATGCTGCCATCCTTTCATCCTTCTACACCCATGTTCATAAACCATCCTACACTCATACTGTTCTCACTTCACCAAGTTATCGGTCTAACTGGCCCAAAAATTATGGATTATAAAAGGGTAGCAGCATAAGAGAAAATTACACATTTTGAACCCAAAAACCCATTTGAGTCTTCAAGTTCAAAATGCAGGCCTACCTCCGCCCCTTCAGCCTGCCTGTCCATCTCCAAAAATAGCCTTTTAACAAATATATGCTCCTATTTTGCTTTTAAAAAACAGCAAACAGTAAAGTTGCCATATGCTGCCATCCTTTCATTCATTCATCCTTCTACACCTATGTCCATAAACCATCCTAAACTCATAATATTCTCACTTCGCCAAGTTATCGGTCTAACTGGCTCAAAAATTATGGCTCATAAAAGGGTAGCAGCATAAGAGAAAATTACACATTTTAAACCCAAAAACCCATTTGAGTTTTCATGTTCAAAATGCAGGCCTACCTCCGCCCCTTCAGCCTGCCTGTCCATCTCCAAAAATAGCCTTTTTAACAATTATATGCTCTTATTTTGCTTTGAAAAAACAGCAAACAGTAAAGTTGCCATATGCTGCCATCCTTTCATCCATTTGTCCTTCTACACCTATGTTCATAAACCATCCTACACTCATACTATTCTCATGTTGCCAAGTTATAGAACTACCTGGCCCAAAAATTATGGATTATAAAAGGGTAGCAGCATAAGAGAAAATTACACATTTTGAACCAAAAAACTCATTTGAGTTTTCAAGTTCAAAATACAGGCCTACCTCCGCCCCTTCAGCCTGCCTGTCCATCTCCAAAAATAGCCTTTTTAACAATTATATGCTAATATTTTGCTTTGAAAAAACAGCAAACAGTAAAGTTGCCATATGCTGCTATCCTTTCATCCATTCATCCTTCTACACCTATGTTCATAAACCATCCTACACTTATACTGTTCTCACGTCGACAAGTTATCGGTCTAACTGGCCCAAAAATTATGGATTATAAAAGGGTAGCAGCATAAGAGAAAAATTACCCATTTTGAACCCAAAAACCCATTTGAGTTTTCAAGTTCAAAATGCAGGCCTACCTCCGCCCCTTCAGCCTGCCTGTCCATCTCCAAAAATAGCCTTTTTAGCAATTATATGCTCCTATTTTGCTTTGAAAAAACAGCAAACAGTAAAGTTGCCATATGCTGCCATCCTTTCATCCATTCGTCCTTCTACACCTATGTTCATAAACCATCCTACACTCATACTATTCTCATGTTGCCAAGTAATCGGACTACCTGGCCCAAAAATTATGGATTATAAAAGGGTAGCAGCATAAGAGAAAATTACACATTTTGAACCCAAAAACCCATTTGAGTTTTCAAGTTCAAAATGCAGGCCTACCTCCGCCCCTTCAGCATGCCTGTCCATCTCCAAAAATAGCCTTTTTAACAATTATATGCTCCTATTTTGCTTTGAAAAAACAGCAAACAGTAAAGTTGCCATATGCTACCATCCTTTCATCCATTCATCCTTCTACACTTATGTTCATAAACCATCCTAAACTCATAATATTCTTACTTCGCCAAGTTATCGGTCTAACTGGCCCACAAATTATGGATTATAAAAGGGTAGCAGCATAAGAGAAAATTACACATTTTGAACCCAAAAACCCATTTGAGTTTTCATGTTCAAAATGCAGGCCTACCTCCGCCCCTTCTGCCTGCCTGTCCATCTCCAAACATAGCCCTTTTAACAACTATATGCTCTTATTTTGCTTTGAAAAAACAGCAAACAGTAAAGTTGCCATATGCTGCCATCCTTTCATCCATTTGTCCTTCTACACCTATGTTCATAAACCATCCTACACTCATACTATTCTCATGTTGCCAAGTTATAGAACTACCTGGCCCAAAAATTATGGATTATAAAAGGGTAGCAGCATAAGAGAAAATTACACATTTTGAACCAAAAAACTCATTTGAGTTTTCAAGTTCAAAATACAGGCCTACCTCCGCCCCTTCAGCCTGCCTGTCCATCTCCAAAAATAGCCTTTTTAACAATTATATGCTAATATTTTGCTTTGAAAAAACAGCAAACAGTAAAGTTGCCATATGCTTCTATCCTTTCATCCATTCATCCTTCTACACCTATGTTCATAAACCATCCTACTCTTATACTGTTCTCACATCGCAAAGTTATCGGTCTAACTGGCCCAAAAATGATGGGCTATAAAAGGGTAGCAGCATAAGAGAAAAATTACCCATTTTGAACCCAAAAACCCATTTGAGTTTTCAAGTTCAAAATGCAGGCCTACCTCCGCCCCTTCAGCCTTCCTGTCCATCTCCAAAAATAGCCTTTTTAACAATTATATGCTAATATTTTGCTTTGAAAAAACAGCAAACAGTAAAGTTGCCAAATGCTGCCATCCTTTCATCCATTCGTCCTTCTACACCTATGTTCATAAACCATCCTACACTCATATTATTCTCATGTTGCCAAGTTATCGGACTACCTGGCCCAAAAATTATGGATTATAAAAGAGTAGCAGCATAAGAGAAAATTACACATTTTGAACCCAAAAACCCATTTGAGTTTTCAAGTTCAAAATGCAGGCCTACCTCCGCCCCTTCAGCCTGCCTGTCCATCTCCAAAAATAGCCTTTTTAACAATTATATGCTCCTATTTTGCTTTGAAAAAACAGCAAACAGTAAAGTTGCCATATGCTGCCATCCTTTCATCCATTCATCCTTCTACACTTATGTTCATAAACCATCCTAAACTCATAATATTCTCACTTCGCCAAGTTATCGGTCTAACTGGCCCAAAAATTATGGATTATGAAAGGGTAGCAGCATAAGAGAAAATTACACATTTTGAACCCAAAAACCCATTTGAGTTTTCATGTTCAAAATGCAGGCCTACCTCCGCCCCTTCAGCCTGCCTGTCCATCTCCAAAAATAGCCTTTTAACAATGATATGCTCCTATTTTGATTTTAAAAAACAGCAAACAGTAAAGTTGCCATATGCTGCCATCCTTTCATCCCACGTCCTTCTACACCTATGTCCATAAACCATCCTAAACTCATACTATTCTCATGTTGCCAAGTTATCGGACTACCTGGCCCAAAAATTATGGATTATAAAAGGGTAGCAGCATAAGAGAAAATTACACATTTTGAACCAAAAAACTCATTTGAGTTTTCAAGTTCAAAATACAGGCCTACCTCCGCCCCTTCAGCCTGCCTGTCCATCTCCAAAAATAGCCTTTTTAACAATTATATGCTAATATTTTGCTTTGAAAAAACAGCAAACAGTAAAGTTGCCATATGCTTCTATCCTTTCATCCATTCATCCTTCTACACCTATGTTCATAAACCATCCTACTCTTATACTGTTCTCACGTCGCCAAGTTATCGGTCTAACTGGCCCAAAAATGATGGGCTATAAAAGGGTAGCAGCATAAGAGAAAAATTACCCATTTTGAACCCAAAAACCCATTTGAGTTTTCAAGTTCAAAATGCAGGCCTACCTCCGCCCCTTCAGCCTGCCTGTCCATCTCCAAAAATAGCCTTTTTAACAATTATATGCTAATATTTTGCTTTGAAAAAACAGCAAACAGTAAAGTTGCCAAATGCTGCCATCCTTTCATCCAATCGTCCTTCTACACCTATGTTCATAAACCATCCTACACTCATACTATTCTCATGTTGCCAAGTTATCGGACTACCTGGCCCAAAAATTATGGATTATAAAAGGGTAGCAGCATAAGAGAAAATTACACATTTTGAACCCAAAAACCCATTTGAGTTTTCAAGTTCAAAATGCAGGCCTACCTCCGCCCCTTCAGCCTGCCTGTCCATCTCCAAAAATAGCCTTTTTAACAATTATATGCTCCTATTTTGCTTTGAAAAAACAGCAAACAGTAAAGTTGCCATATGCTGCCATCCTTTCATCCATTCATCCTTCTACACTTATGTTCATAAACCATCCTAAACTCATAATATTCTCACTTCGCCAAGTTATCGGTCTAACTGGCCCAAAAATTATGGATTATAAAAGGGTAGCAGCATAAGAGAAAATTACACATTTTGAACCCAAAAACCCATTTGAGTTTTCATGTTCAAAATGCAGGCCTACCTCCGCCCCTTCAGCCTGCCTGTCCATCTCCAAAAATAGCCTTTTAACAATGATATGCTCCTATTTTGCTTTTAAAAAACAGCAAACAGTAAAGTTGCCATATGCTGCCATCCTTTCATCCCACGTCCTTCTACACCTATGTCCATAAACCATCCTAAACTCATACTATTCTCATGTTGCCAAGTTATCGGACTACCTGGCCCAAAAATTATGGATTATAAAAGGGTAGCAGCATAAGAGAAAATTACACATTTTGAACCCAAAAACCCATTTGAGTTTTCAAGTTCAAAATGCAGGCCTACCTCCGCCCCTTCAGCCTGCCTGTCCATCTCCAAAAATAGCCCTTTTAACAATTATATGCTCCTATTTTGCTTTAAAAAAACAGCAAACAGTAAAGTTGCCATATGCTGCCATCCTTTCATTCATTCATCCTTCTACACCTATGTCCATAAACCATCCTAAACTCATAATTTTATCACTTCGCCAAGTTATCGGTCTAACTGGCCCAAAAATTATGGATCATAAAAGGGTAGCAGCATAACAGAAAATTACACATTTTAAACCCAAAAACCCATTTGAGTTTTCATGTTCAAAATGCAGGCCTACCTCCGCCCCTTCAGCCTGCCTGTCCATCTCCAAAAATAGCCATTTTAACAATTATATGCTCTTATTTTGCTTTGAAAAAACAGCAAACAGTAAAGTTGCCATATGCTGCCATCCTTTCATCCATTTGTCCTTCTACACCTATGTTCATAAACCATCCTACACTCATACTATTCTCATGTTGCCAAGTTATAGAACTACCTGGCCCAAAAATTATGGATTATAAAAGGGTAGCAGCAATTGAGAAAATTACACATTTTGAACCAAAAAACTCATTTGAGTTTTCAAGTTCAAAATACAGGCCTACCTCCGCCCCTTCAGCCTGCCTGTCCATCTCCAAAAATAGCCTTTTTAACAATTATATGCTAATATTTTGCTTTGAAAAAACAGCAAACAGTAAAGTTGCCATATGCTGCCATCCTTTCATCCATTCATCCTTCTACACCTATGTTCATAAACCATCCTACTCTTATACTGTTCTCACGTCGCCAAGTTATCTGTCTAACTGGCCCAAAAATTATGGATTATAAAAGGGTAGCAGCAAAAGAGAAAAATTACCCATTTTGAACCCGAAAACCCATTTGAGTTTTCAAGTTCAAAATGCAGGCCTACCTCCGCCCCTTCAGCCTGCCTGTCCATCTCCAAAAATAGCCTTTTTAACAATTATATGCTCCTATTTTGCTTTGAAAAAACAGCAAACAGTAAAGTTGCCAAATGCTGCCATCCTTTCATCCATTCGTACTTCTACACCTAAGTCCATAAACCATCCTAAACTCATAATATTCTCATGTTGCCAAGTTATCGGACTACCTGCCGCAAAAATGATGGGCTATAAAAGGGTAGCAGCATAAGAGAAAATTACACATTTTGAACCCAAAAACCCATTTGAGTTTTCAAGTTCAAAATGCAGGCCTACCTCCGCCCCTTCAGCCTGCCTGTCCATCTCCAAAAATAGCCTTTTTAACAATTATATGCTCCTATTTTGCTTTGAAAAGACAGCAAACAGTAAAGTTGCCATATGCTGCCATCCTTTCATCCATTCATCCTTCTACACTTATGTTCATAAACCATCCTAAACTCATAATATTCTCACTTCGCCAAGTTATCGGTCTAACTGGCCCAAAAATTATGGATTATAAAAGGGTAGCAGCATAAGAGAAAATTACACATTTTGAACCCAAAAACCCATTTGAGTTTTCATGTTCAAAATGCAGGCCTACCTCCGCCCCTTCAGCCTGCCTGTCCATCTCCAAAAATAGCCTTTTAACAATGATATGCTCCTATTTTGCTTTTAAAAAACAGCAAACAGTAAAGTTGCCATATGCTGCCATCCTTTCATCCCACGTCCTTCTACACCTATGTCCATAAACCATCCTAAACTCATACTATTCTCATGTTGCCAAGTTATCGGACTACCTGGCCCAAAAATTATGGATTATAAAAGGGTAGCAGCATAAGAGAAAAATTACCCATTTTGAACCCAAAAACCCATTTGAGTTTTCAAGTTCAAAATGCAGGCCTACCTCCGCCCCTTCAGCCTGCCTGTCCATCTCCAAAAATAGCCCTTTTAACAATTATATGCTCTTATTTTGCTTTGAAAAAACAGCAAACAGTAAAGTTGCCATATGCTGCCATCCTTTCATCCATTTGTCCTTCTACACCTATGTTCATAAACCATCCCATACTCATACTATTCTCATGTTGCCAAGTTATAGAACTACCTGGCCCAAAAATTATGGATTATAAAAGGGTAGCAGCATAAGAGAAAATTACACATTTTGAACCAAAAAACTCATTTGAGTTTTCAAGTTTAAAATACAGGCCTACCTCCGCCCCTTCAGCCTGCCTGTCCATCTCCAAGAATAGCCTTTTTAACAATTATATGCTAATATTTTGCTTTGAAAAAACAGCAAATAGTAAAGTTGCCATATGCTGCTATCCTTTCATCCATTCATCCTTCTACACCTATGTTCATAAACCATCCTACACTTATACTGTTCTCACTTCACCAAGTTATCAGTCTAACTGGCCCAAAAATTATGGATTATAAAAGGGTAGCAGCATAAGAGAAAAATTACCCATTTTGAACCCAAAAACCCATTTGAGTTTTCAAGTTCAAAATGCAGGCCTACCTCCGCCCCTTCAGCCTGCCTGTCCATCTCCAAAAATAGCCTTTTTAACAATTATATGCTCCTATTTTGCTTTGAAAAAACAGCAAACAGTAAAGTTGCCAAATGCTGCCATCCTTTCATCCATTCGTACTTCTACACCTAAGTCCATAAACCATCCTAAACTCATAATATTCTCATGTTGCCAAGTTATCGGACTACCTGCCGCAAAAATGATGGGCTATAAAAGGGTAGCAGCATAAGAGAAAATTACACATTTTGAACCCAAAAACCCATTTGAGTTTTCAAGTTCAAAATGCAGGCCTACCTCCGCCCCTTCAGCCTGCCTGTCCATCTCCAAAAATAGCCTTTTAACAATTATATGCTCCTATTTTGCTTTGAAAAAACAGCAAACAGTAAAGTTGCCATATGCTGCCATCCTTTCATCCATTCGTCCTTCTACACCTATGTTCATAAACCATCCTACACTCATACTATTCTCATGTTGCCAAGTTATCAGACTACCTGGCGCAAAAATGATGGGCTATAAAAGGGTAGCAGCATAAAAGAAAATTACTCATTTTAAACCCAAAAACCCATTTGAGTTTTCAAGTTCAAAATGCAGGCCTACCTCCGCCCCTTCAGCCTGCCTGTCCATCTCCAAAAATAGCCTTTTTAACAATAATATACTCCTATTTTGCTTTGAAAAACAGCAAACAGTAAAGTTACCATATGCTGCCATTCTTTCATCCTTCTACACCCATGTTCATAAACCATCCTACACTCATACTGTTCTCACTTCACCAAGTTATTGGTCTAACTGGCCCAAAAATTATGGATTATAAAAGGGTAGCAGCATAAGAGAAAATTACACATTTTGAACCCAAAAACCCATTTGAGTCTTCAAGTTCAAAATGCAGGCCTACCTCCGCCCCTTCAGCCTGCCTGTCCATCTCCAAAAATAGCCTTTTAACAAATATATGCTCCTATTTTGCTTTTAAAAAACAGCAAACAGTAAAGTTGCCATATGCTGCCATCCTTTCATTCATTCATCCTTCTTCACCTATGTCCATAAACCATCCTAAACTCATAATATTCTCACTTCGCCAAGTTATCGGTCTAACTGGCCCAAAAATTATGGATCATAAAAGGGTAGCAGCATAAGAGAAAATTACACATTTTAAACCCAAAAACCCATTTGAGTTTTCATGTTCAAAATGCAGGCCTACCTCCGCCCCTTCAGCCTGCCTGTCCATCTCCAAAAATAGCCTTTTTAACAATTATATGCTCTTATTTTGCTTTGAAAAAACAGCAAACAGTAAAGTTGCCATATGCTGCCATCCTTTCATCCATTTGTCCTTCTACACCTATGTTCATAAACCATCCTACACTCATACTATTCTCATGTTGCCAAGTTATCGGACTACCTGGCCCAAAAATTATGGATTATAAAAGGGTAGCAGCATAAGAGAAAATTACACATTTTGAACCAAAAAACTCATTTGAGTTTTCAAGTTCAAAATACAGGCCTACCTCCGCCCCTTCAGCCTGCCTGTCCATCTCCAAAAATAGCCTTTTTAACAATTATATGCTAATATTTTGCTTTGAAAAAACAGCAAACAGTAAAGTTGCCATATGCTTCTATCCTTTCATCCATTCATCCTTCTACACCTATGTTCATAAACCATCCTACTCTTATACTGTTCTCACGTCGCCAAGTTATCGGTCTAACTGGCCCAAAAATGATGGGCTATAAAAGGGTAGCAGCATAAGAGAAAAATTACCCATTTTGAACCCAAAAACCCATTTGAGTTTTCAAGTTCAAAATGCAGGCCTACCTCCGCCCCTTCAGCCTGTCCATCTCAAAAAATAGCCTTTTTAACAATTATATGCTAATATTTTGCTTTGAAAAAACAGCAAACAGTAAAGTTGCCAAATGCTGCCATCCTTTCATCCATTCGTCCTTCTACACCTATGTTCATAAACCATCCTACACTCATACTATTCTCATGTTGCCAAGTTATCGGACTACCTGGCCCAAAAATTATGGATTATAAAAGGGTAGCAGCATAAGAGAAAATTACACATTTTGAACCCAAAAACCCATTTGAGTTTTCAAGTTCAAAATGCAGGCCTACCTCCGCCCCTTCAGCCTGCCTGTCCATCTCCAAAAATAGCCTTTTTAACAATTATATGCTAATATTTTGCTTTGAAAAAACAGCAAACAGTAAAGTTGCCATATGCTGCCATCCTTTCATCCATTCATCCTTCTACACCTATGTTCATAAAACATCCTACACTCATACTGTTCTCACGTCGCCAAGTTATCTGTCTAACTGGCCCAAAAATTATGGATTATAAAAGGGTAGCAGCAAAAGAGAAAAATTACCCATTTTGAACCCGAAAACCCATTTGAGTTTTCAAGTTCAAAATGCAGGCCTACCTCCGCCCCTTCAGCCTGCCTGTCCATCTCCAAAAATAGCCTTTTTAACAATTATATGCTCCTATTTTGCTTTGAAAAAACAGCAAACAGTAAAGTTGCCAAATGCTGCCATCCTTTCATCCATTCGTACTTCTACACCTAAGTCCATAAACCATCCTAAACTCATAATATTCTCATGTTGCCAAGTTATCGGACTACCTGCCGCAAAAATGATGGGCTATAAAAGGGTAGCAGCATAAGAGAAAATTACACATTTTGAACCCAAAAACCCATTTGAGTTTTCAAGTTCAAAATGCAGGCCTACCTCCGCCCCTTCAGCCTGCCTGTCCATCTCCAAAAATAGCCTTTTTAACAATTATATGCTCCTATTTTGCTTTGAAAAAACAGCAAACAGTAAAGTTGCCATATGCTGCCATCCTTTCATCCATTCATCCTTCTACACTTATGTTCATAAACCATCCTAAACTCATAATATTCTCACTTCGCCAAGTTATCGGTCTAACTGGCCCAAAAATTATGGATTATAAAAGGGTAGCAGCATAAGAGAAAATTACACATTTTGAACCCAAAAACCCATTTGAGTTTTCATGTTCAAAATGCAGGCCTACCTCCGCCCCTTCAGCCTGCCTGTCAATCTCCAAAAATAGCCTTTTAACAATGATATGCTCCTATTTTGCTTTTAAAAAACAGCAAACAGTAAAGTTGCCATATGCTGCCATCCTTTCATCCCACGTCCTTCTACACCTATGTCCATAAACCATCCTAAACTCATACTATTCTCATGTTGCCAAGTTATCGGACTACCTGGCCCAAAAATTATGGATTATAAAAGGGTAGCAGCATAAGAGAAAAATTACCCATTTTGAACCCAAAAACCCATTTGAGTTTTCAAGTTCAAAATGCAGGCCTACCTCCGCCCCTTCAGCCTGCCTGTCCATCTCCAAAAATAGCCCTTTTAACAATTATATGCTCTTATTTTGCTTTGAAAAAACAGCAAACAGTAAAGTTGCCATATGCTGCCATCCTTTCATCCATTTGTCCTTCTACACCTATGTTCATAAACCATCCCATACTCATACTATTCTCATGTTGCCAAGTTATAGAACTACCTGGCCCAAAAATTATGGATTATAAAAGGGTAGCAGCATAAGAGAAAATTACACATTTTGAACCAAAAAACTCATTTGAGTTTTCAAGTTCAAAATACAGGCCTACCTCCGCCCCTTCAGCCTGCCTGTCCATCTCCAAGAATAGCCTTTTTAACAATTATATGCTAATATTTTGCTTTGAAAAAACAGCAAATAGTAAAGTTGCCATATGCTGCTATCCTTTCATCCATTCATCCTTCTACACCTATGTTCATAAACCATCCTACACTTATACTGTTCTCACTTCGCCAAGTTATCAGTCTAACTGGCCCAAAAATTATGGATTATAAAAGGGTAGCAGCATAAGAGAAAAATTACCCATTTTGAACCCAAAAACCCATTTGAGTTTTCAAGTTCAAAATGCAGGCCTACCTCCGCCCCTTCAGCCTGCCTGTCCATCTCCAAAAATAGCCTTTTTAACAATTATATGCTCCTATTTTGCTTTGAAAAAACAGCAAACAGTAAAGTTGCCAAATGCTGCCATCCTTTCATCCATTCGTACTTCTACACCTAAGTCCATAAACCATCCTAAACTCATAATATTCTCATGTTGCCAAGTTATCGGACTACCTGCCGCAAAAATGATGGGCTATAAAAGGGTAGCAGCATAAGAGAAAATTACACATTTTGAACCCAAAAACCCATTTGAGTTTTCAAGTTCAAAATGCAGGCCTACCTCCGCCCCTTCAGCCTGCCTGTCCATCTCCAAAAATAGCCTTTTAACAATTATATGCTCCTATTTTGCTTTGAAAAAACAGCAAACAGTAAAGTTGCCATATGCTGCCATTCTTTCATCCATTCGTCCTTCTACACCTATGTTCATAAACCATCCTACACTCATACTATTCTCATGTTGCCAAGTTGTCAGACTACCTGGCGCAAAAATGATGGGCTATAAAAGGGTAGCAGCATAAAAGAAAATTACTCATTTTGAACCCAAAAACCCATTTGAGTTTTCAAGTTCAAAATGCAGGCCTACCTCCGCCCCTTCAGCCTGCCTGTCCATCTCCAAAAATAGCCTTTTTAACAATAATATACTCCTATTTTGCTTTGAAAAACAGCAAACAGTAAAGTTACCATATGCTGCCATCCTTTCATCCTTCTACACCCATGTTCATAAACCATCCTACACTCATACTGTTCTCACTTCACCAAGTTATCGGTCTAACTGGCCCAAAAACTATGGATTATAAAAGGGTAGCAGCATAAGAGCAAATTACACATTTTGAACCCAAAAACCCATTTGAGTCTTCAAGTTCAAAATGCAGGCCTACCTCCGCCCCTTCAGCCTGCCTGTCCATCTCCAAAAATAGCCTTTTAACAAATAAATGCTCCTATTTTGCTTTTAAAAAACAGCAAACAGTAAAGTTGCCATATGCTGCCATCCTTTCATTCATTCATCCTTCTACACCTATGTCCATAAACCATCCTAAACTCATAATATTCTCACTTCGCCAAGTTATCGGTCTAACTGGCCCAAAAATTATGGATCATAAAAGGGTGGCAGCATAAGAGAAAATTACACATTTTAAACCCAAAAACCCATTTGAGTTTTCATGTTCAAAATGCAGGCCTACCTCCGCCCCTTCAGCCTGCCTGTCCATCTCCAAAAATAGCCTTTTTAACAATTATATGCTCTTATTTTGCTTTGAAAAAACAGCAAACAGTAAAGTTGCCATATGCTGCCATCCTTTCATCCATTTGTCCTTCTACACCTATGTTCATAAACCATCCTACACTCATACTATTCTCATGTTGCCAAGTTATAGAACTACCTGGCCCAAAAATTATGGATTATAAAAGGGTAGCAGCATAAGAGAAAATTACACATTTTGAACCAAAAAACTCATTTGAGTTTTCAAGTTCAAAATACAGGCCTACCTCCGCCCCTTCAGCCTGCCTGTCCATCTCCAAAAATAGCCTTTTTAACAATTATATGCTAATATTTTGCTTTGAAAAAACAGCAAACAGTAAAGTTGCCATATGCTGCCATCCTTTCATCCATTCATCCTTCTACACCTATGTTCATAAACCATCCTACACTCATACTGTTCTCACGTCGCCAAGTTATCTGTCTAACTGGCCCAAAAATTATGGATTATAAAAGGGTAGCAGCATAAGAGAAAAATTACCCATTTTGAACCCGAAAACCCATTTGAGTTTTCAAGTTCAAAATGCAGGCCTACCTCCGCCCCTTCAGCCTGCCTGTCCATCTCCAAAAATAGCCTTTTTAACAATTATATGCTCCTATTTTGCTTTGAAAAAACAGCAAACAGTAAAGTTGCCAAATGCTGCCATCCTTTCATCCATTCGTACTTCTAAACCTAAGTCCATAAACCATCCTAAACTCATAATATTCTCATGTTGCCAAGTTATCGGACTACCTGCCGCAAAAATGATGGGCTATAAAAGGGTAGCAGCATAAGAGAAAATTACACATTTTGAACCCAAAAACCCATTTGAGTTTTCAAGTTCAAAATGCAGGCCTACCTCCGCCCCTTCAGCCTGCCTGTCCATCTCCAAAAATAGCCTTTTAACAATTATATGCTCCTATTTTGCTTTGAAAAAACAGCAAACAGTAAAGTTGCCATATGCTGCCATCCTTTCATCCATTCGTCCTTCTACACCTATGTTCATAAACCATCCTACACTCATACTATTCTCATGTTGCCAAGTTATCAGACTACCTGGCGCAAAAATGATGGGCTATAAAAGGGTAGCAGCATAAAAGAAAATTACTCATTTTGAACCCAAAAACCCATTTGAGTTTTCAAGTTCAAAATGCAGGCCTACCTCCGCCCCTTCAGCCTGCCTGTCCATCTCCAAAAATAGCCTTTTTAACAATAATATACTCCTATTTTGCTTTGAAAAACAGCAAACAGTAAAGTTACCATATGCTGCCATCCTTTCATCCTTCTACACCCATGTTCATAAACCATCCTACACTCATACTGTTCTCACTTCACCAAGTTATCGGTCTAACTGGCCCAAAAAATATGGATTATAAAAGGCTAGCAGCATAAGAGAAAATTACACATTTTGAACCCAAAAACCCATTTGAGTCTTCAAGTTCAAAATGCAGGCCTACCTCCGCCCCTTCAGCCTGCCTGTCCATCTCCAAAAATAGCCTTTTAACAAATATATGCTCCTATTTTGCTTTTAAAAAACAGCAAACAGTAAAGTTGCCATATGCTGCCATCCTTTCATTCATTCATCCTTCTACACCTATGTCCATAAACCATCCTAAACTCATAATATTCTCACTTCGCCAAGTTATCGGTCTAACTGACCCAAAAATTATGGATCATAAAAGGGTAGCAGCATAAGAGAAAATTACACATTTTAAACCCAAAAACCCATTTGAGTTTTCATGTTCAAAATGCAGGCCTACCTCCGCCCCTTCAGCCTGCCTGTCCATCTCCAAAAATAGCCTTTTTAACAATTATATGCTCTTATTTTGCTTTGAAAAAACAGCAAACAGTAAAGTTGCCATATGCTGCCATCCTTTCATCCATTTGTCCTTCTACACCTATGTTCATAAACCATCCTACACTCATACTATTCTCATGTTGCCAAGTTATAGAACTACCTGGCCCAAAAATTATGGATTATAAAAGGGTAGCAGCATAAGAGAAAATTACACATTTTGAACCAAAAAACTCATTTGAGTTTTCAAGTTCAAAATACAGGCCTACCTCCACCCCTTCAGCCTGCCTGTCCATCTCCAAAAATAGCCTTTTTAACAATTATATGCTAATATTTAGCTTTGAAAAAACAGCAAACAGTAAAGTTGCCATATGCTGCCATTCTTTCATCCATTCATCCTTCTACACCTATGTTCATAAACCATCCTACACTCATACTGTTCTCACGTCACCAAGTTATCTGTCTAACTGGCCCAAAAATTATGGATTATAAAAGGGTAGCAGCATAAGAGAAAAATTACCCATTTTGAACCCGAAAACCCATTTGAGTTTTCAAGTTCAAAATGCAGGCCTACCTCCGCCCCTTCAGCCTGCCTGTCCATCTCCAAAAATAGCCTTTTTAACAATGATATGCTCCTATTTTGCTTTGAAAAAACAGCAAACAGTAAAGTTGCCAAATGCTGCCATCCTTTCATCCATTCGTACTTCTACACCTAAGTCCATAAACCATCCTAAACTCATAATATTCTCATGTTGCCAAGTTATCGGACTACCTGCCGCAAAAATGATGGGCTATAAAAGGGTAGCAGCATAAGAGAAAATTACACATTTTGAACCCAAAAACCCATTTGAGTTTTCAAGTTCAAAATGCAGGCCTACCTCCGCCCCTTTAGCCTGCCTGTCCATCTCCAAAAATAGCCTTTCAACAATTATATGCTCCTATTTTGCTTTGAAAAAACAGCAAACAGTAAAGTTGCCATATGCTGCCATCCTTTCATCCATTCGTCCTTCTACACCTATGTTCATAAACCATCCTACACTCATACTATTCTCATGTTGCCAAGTTATCAGACTACCTGGCGCAAAAATGATGGGCTATAAAAGGGTAGCAGCATAAAAGAAAATTACTCATTTTGAACCCAAAAACCCATTTGAGTTTTCAAGTTCAAAATGCAGGCCTACCTCCGCCCCTTCAGCCTGCCTGTCCATCTCCAAAAATAGCCTTTTTAACAATAATATACTCCTATTTTGCTTTGAAAAACAGCAAACAGTAAAGTTACCATATGCTGCCATCCTTTCATCCTTCTACACCCATGTTCATAAACCATCCTACACTCATACTGTTCTCACTTCACCAAGTTATCGGTCTAACTGGCCCAAAAATTATGGATTATAAAAGGGTAGCAGCATAAGAGAAAATTACACATTTTGAACCCAAAAACCCATTTGAGTCTTCAAGTTCAAAATGCAGGCCTACCTCCGCCCCTTCAGCCTGCCTGTCCATCTCCAAAAATAGCCTTTTAACAAATATATGCTCCTATTTTGCTTTTAAAAAACAGCCAACAGTAAAGTTGCCATATGCTGCCATCCTTTCATTCATTCATCCTTCTACACCTATGTCCATAAACCATCCTAAACTCATAATATTCTCACTTCGCCAAGTTATCGGTCTAACTGGCCCAAAAATTATGGATCATAAAAGGGTAGCAGCATAAGAGAAAATTACACATTTTAAACCCAAAAACCCATTTGAGTTTTCATGTTCAAAATGCAGGCCTACCTCCGCCCCTTCAGCCTGCCTGTCCATCTCCAAAAATAGCCTTTTTAACAATTATATGCTCCTATTTTGCTTTGAAAAAACAGCAAACAGTAAAGTTGCCAAATGCTGCCATCCTTTCATCCATTCGTACTTCTACAACTATGTCCATAAACCATCCTAAACTCATAATATTCTCATGTTGCCAAGTTATCGGACTACCTGCCGCAAAAATGATGGGCTATAAAAGGGTAGCAGCATAAGAGAAAATTACACATTTTGAACCCAAAAACCCATTTGAGTTTTCAAGTTCAAAATGCAGGCCTACCTCCGCCCCTTCAGCCTGCCTGTCCATCTCCAAAAATAGCCTTTTTAACAATAATATACTCTTATTTTGCTTTGAAAAACAGCAAACAGTAAAGTTACCATATGCTGCCATCCTTTCATCCTTCTACACCCATGTTCATAAACCATCCTACACTCATAATGTTCTCACTTCGCCAAGTTATCGGTCTAACTGGCCAAAAAATTATGGATTATAAAAGGGTAGCAGCATAAGAGAAAAATTACCCATTTTGAACCCAAAAACCCATTTGAGTTTTCAAGTTCAAAATGCAGGCCTACCTCAGCCCCTTCAGCCTGCCTGTCCATCTCCAAAAATAGCCTTTTTAACAATGATATGCTCCTATTTTGCTTTTAAAAAACAGCAAAACGTAAAGTTGCCATATGCTGCCATCCTTTCATCCCGCGTCCTTCTACAACTATGTCCATAAACCATCCTAAACTCATACTATTCTCATGTTGTCAAGTTATCGGACTACCTGGCCCAAAAATTATGGATTATAAAAGGGTAGCAGCATAAGAGAAAATTACACATTTTGAACCCAAAAACCCATTTGAGTTTTCAAGTTCAAAATGCAGGCCTACCTCCGCCCCTTCAGCCTGCCTGTCCATCTCCAAAAATAGCCTTTTTTAACAATTATATGCTCTTATTTTGCTTTGAAAAAACAGCAAATGGTAAAGTTGCCATATGCTGCCATTCTTTCATCCATTCGTCCTTCTACACCCATGTTCATAAACCATTCTACACTCATACTGTTCTCACGTCGCCAAGTTATCGGTCTAACTGGCCCAAAAATTCTGGATTATAAAAGGGTAGCAGCATAAGAGAAAAATTACCCATTTTGAACCCAAAAAGACATTTGAGTTTTCAAGTTCAAAATGCAGGCCTACCTCAGCCCCTTCAGCCTGCCTGTCCATCTCCAAAAATAGCCTTTTTAACAATTATATGCTCCTATTTAGCTTTGAAAAAACAGCAAACAGTAAAGTTGCCATATGCTGCCATCCTTTCATCCATTCGTCCTTCTACACCTATGTTCATAAACCATCCTACACTCATACTATTCTCATGTTGCCAAGTTATCAGACTACCTGGCGCAAAAATGATGGGCTATAAAAGGGTAGCAGCATAAAAGAAAATTACTCATTTTGAACCCAAAAACCCATTTGAGTTTTCAAGTTCAAAATGCAGGCCTACCTCCACCCCTTCAGCCTGCCTGTCCATCTCCAAAAATAGCCTTTTTAACAATAATATACTTCTATTTTGCTTTGAAAAACAGCAAACAGTAAAGTTACCATATGCTGCCATCCTTTCATCCTTCTACACCCATGTTCATAAACCATCCTACACTCATACTGTTCTCACTTCACCAAGTTATCGGTCTAACTGGCCCAAAAATTATGGATTATAAAAGGGTAGCAGCATAAGAGAAAATTACACATTTTGAACCCAAAAACCCATTTGAGTCTTCAAGTTCAAAATGCAGGCCTACCTCCGCCCCTTCAGCCTGCCTGTCCATCTCCAAAAATAGCCTTTTTAACAATTATATGCTAATATTTTGCTTTGAAAAAACAGCAAATAGTAAAGTTGCCATATGCTGCTATCCTTTCATCCATTTGTCCTTCTACACCTATGTTCATAAACCATCCTACACTCATACTATTCTCATGTTGCCAAGTTATAGAACTACCTGGCCCAAAAATTATGGATTATTAAACGGTAGCAGCATAAGAGAAAATTACACATTTTGAACCAAAAAACTCATTTGAGTTTTCAAGTTCAAAATACAGGCCTACCTCCACCCCTTCAGCCTGCCTGTCCATCTCCAAAAATAGCCTTTTTAACAATTATATGCTAATATTTTGCTTTGAAAAAACAGCAAACAGTAAAGTTGCCATATGCTGCCATCCTTTCATCCATTCATCCTTCTACACCTATGTTCATAAACCATCCTACACTCATACTGTTCTCACGTCGCCAAGTTATCTGTCTAACTGGCCCAAAAATTATGGATTATAAAAGGGTAGCAGCATAAGAGAAAAATTACCCATTTTGAACCCGAAAACCCATTTGAGTTTTCAAGTTCAAAATGCAGGCCTACCTCCGCCCCTTCAGCCTGCCAGTCCATCTCCAAAAATAGCCTTTTTAACAATTATATGCTCCTATTTTGCTTTGAAAAAACAGCAAACAGTAAAGTTGCCAAATGCTGCCATCCTTTCATCCATTCGTACTTCTACAACTATGTCCATAAACCATCCTAAACTCATAATATTCTCATGTTGCCAAGTTATCGGACTACCTGCCGCAAAAATGATGGGCTATAAAAGGGTAGCAGCATAAGAGAAAATTACACATTTTGAACCCAAAAACCCATTTGAGTTTTTAAGTTCAAAATGCAGGCCTACCTCCGCCCCTTCAGCCTGCCTGTCCATCTCCAAAAATAGCCTTTTTAACAATTATATGCTAATATTTTGCTTTGAAAAAACAGCAAATAGTAAAGTTGCCATATGCTGCTATCCTTTCATCCATTCATCCTTCTACACCTTTGTTCATAAACCATCCTACACTTATACTGTTCTCACTTCGCCAAGTTATCAGTCTAACTGGCCCAAAAATTATGGATTATAAAAGGGTAGCAGCATAAGAGAAAAATTACCCATTTTGAACCCAAAAACCCATTTGAGTTTTCAAGTTCAATATGCAGGCCTACCTCCGCCCCTTCAGCCTGCCTGTCCATCTCCAAAAATAGCCTTTTTAACAATTATATGCTCCTATTTTGCTTTGAAAAAACAGCAAACAGTAAAGTTGCCATATGCTGCCATCCTTTCATCCATTCGTCCTTCTACACCTATGTTCATAAACCATCCTACACTCATACTATTCTCATGTTGCCAAGTTATCAGACTACCTGGCGCAAAAATGATGGGCTATAAAAGGGTAGCAGCATAAAAGAAAATTACTCATTTTGAACCCAAAAACCCATTTGAGTTTTCAAGTTCAAAATGCAGGCCTACCTCCGCCCCTTCAGCCTGCCTGTCCATCTCCAAAAATAGCCTTTTTAACAATAATATACTCCTATTTTGCTTTGAAAAACAGCAAACAGTAAAGTTACCATATGCTGCCATCCTTTCATCCTTCTACACCCATGTTCATAAACCATCCTACACTCATACTGTTCTCACTTCACCAAGTTATCGGTCTAACTGGCCCAAAAATTATGGATTATAAAAGGGTAGCAGCATAAGAGAAAATTACACATTTTGAACCCAAAAACCCATTTGAGTCTTCAAGTTCAAAATGCAGGCCTACCTCCGCCCCTTCAGCCTGCCTGTCCATCTCCAAAAATAGCCTTTTTAACAATTATATGCTAATATTTTGCTTTGAAAAAAACAGCAAATAGTAAAGTTGCCATATGCTGCTATCCTTTCATCCATTCATCCTTCTACACCTTTGTTCATAAACCATCCTACACTTATACTGTTCTCACTTCGCCAAGTTATCGGTCTAACTGGCCCAAAAATTATGGATCATAAAAGGGTAGCAGCATAAGAGAAAATTACACATTTTAAACCCAAAAACCCATTTGAGTTTTCATGTCCAAAATGCAGGCCTACCTCCGCCCCTTCAGCCTGCCTGTCCATCTCCAAAAATAGCCTTTTTAACAATTATATGCTCTTATTTTGCTTTGAAAAAACAGCAAACAGTAAAGTTGCCATATGCTGCCATCCTTTCATCCATTTGTCCTTCTACACCTATGTTCATAAACCATCCTACACTCATACTATTCTCATGTTGCCAAGTTATAGAACTACCTGGCCCAAAAATTATGGATTATAAAAGGGTAGCAGCATAAGAGAAAATTACACATTTTGAACCAAAAAACTCATTTGAGTTTTCAAGTTCAAAATACAGGCCTACCTCCGCCCCTTCAGCCTGCCTGTCCATCTCCAAAAATAGCCTTTTTAACAATTATATGCTCCTATTTTGCTTTGAAAAAACAGCAAACAGTAAAGTTGCCAAATGTTGCCATCCTTTCATCCATTCGTACTTCTACACCTAAGTCCATAAACCATCCTAAACTCATAATATTCTCATGTTGCCAAGTTATCGGACTACCTGCCGCAAAAATGATGGGCTATAAAAGGGTAGCAGCATAAGAGAAAATTACACATTTTGAACCCAAAAACCCATTTGAGTTTTCAAGTTCAAAATGCAGGCCTACCTCCGCCCCTTCAGCCTGCCTGTCCATCTCCAAAAATAGCCTTTAACAATTATATGCTCCTATTTTGCTTTGAAAAAACAGCAAACAGTAAAGTTGCCATATGCTGCCATCCTTTCATCCATTCGTCCTTCTACACCTATGTTCATAAACCATCCTACACTCATACTATTCTCATGTTGCCAAGTTATCAGACTACCTGGCGCAAAAATGATGGGCTATAAAAGGGTAGCAGCATAAAAGAAAATTACTCATTTTGAACCCAAAAACCCATTTGAGTTTTCAAGTTCAAAATGCAGGCCTACCTCCGCCCCTTCAGCCTGCCTGTCCATCTCCAAAAATAGCCTTTTTAACAATAATATACTCCTATTTTGCTTTGAAAAACAGCAAACAGTAAAGTTACCATATGCTGCCATCCTTTCATCCTTCTACACCCATGTTCATAAACCATCCTACACTCATACTGTTCTCACTTCACCAAGTTATCGGTCTAACTGGCCCAAAAATTATGGATTATAAAAGGGTAGCAGCATAAGAGAAAATTACACATTTTGAACCCAAAAACCCATTTGAGTCTTCAAGTTCAAAATGCAGGCCTACCTCCGCCCCTTCAGCCTGCCTGTCCATCTCCAAAAATAGCCTTTTAACAAATATATGCTCCTATTTTGCTTTTAAAAAACAGCAAACAGTAAAGTTGCCATATGCTGCCATCCTTTCATTCATTCATTCTTCCTTCTACACCTATGTCCATAAACCATCCTAAACTCATAATATTCTCACTTCGCCAAGTTATCGGTCTAACTGGCCCAAAAATTATGGATCATAAAAGGGTAGCAGCATAAGAGAAAATTACACATTTTAAACCCAAAAACCCATTTGAGTTTTCATGTTCAAAATGCAGGCCTACCTCCGCCCCTTCAGCCTGCCTGTCCATCTCCAAAAATAGCCTTTTTAACAAATATATGCTCTTATTTTGCTTTGAAAAAACAGCAAACAGTAAAGTTGCCATATGCTGCCATCCTTTCATCCATTTGTCCTTCTACACCTATGTTCATAAACCATCCTACACTCATACTATTCTCATGTTGCCAAGTTATAGAACTACCTGGCCCAAAAATTATGGATTATAAAAGGGTAGCAGCATAAGAGAAAATTACACATTTTGAACCAAAAAACTCATTTGAGTTTTCAAGTTCAAAATACAGGCCTACCTCCACCCCTTCAGCCTGCCTGTCCATCTCCAAAAATAGCCTTTTTAACAATTATATGCTAATATTTAGCTTTGAAAAAACAGCAAACAGTAAAGTTGCCATATGCTGCCATCCTTTCATCCATTCATCCTTCTACACCTATGTTCATAAACCATCCTACACTCATACTGTTCTCACGTCACCAAGTTATCTGTCTAACTGGCCCAAAAATTATGGATTATAAAAGGGTAGCAGCATAAGAGAAAAATTACCCATTTTGAACCCGAAAACCCATTTGAGTTTTCAAGTTCAAAATGCAGGCCTACCTCCGCCCCTTCAGCCTGCCT